>NW_027040816.1:567500-1767500 GCF_037179485.1 Ochlerotatus camptorhynchus | reverse complement strand
TGAAGAAGTCTGCACATTGTAGACGAAATACACGTATCTGTTAAGGATGAGCAAATAAGGTAGTGGAATTAAATGGAAATTACTAATCCTTCTCTCTCTCTCTCTCTCTCTCTTTCTCTCTCATTAAGGAAATAATTGATCTTTAAAAAAAATGGGAGACATCAAACTAAGGGCTTGCTCAACTTACCGCCCAAAATAAATTTTTAGGATTATCTGATTCTGCTAAAATATTTGAAAATTATATCCAAATTGGCTCGAGTGCTGCTTTCTGAGGCCCAGTAATCTGGTCTAATTTCCGATCCTCCACGTTCATGTTTCCCACATCAATTTCATCGTTCGCCTCTTCTTTTCGGCTGTCTTCATCGTTTTCCCAGTTTGCTGAAATCGCATGTGCAGTTTTGAGTGCTACCTCCTGAAACTCACTGTTCTGATTTTGCGTCTCTTCTTCTTGTTCGCTGCATTCATCTTCTTTTCTATTGAATCGTTCCTCTATCCATTCATTCCTTCTTCGATGAGAACACTTTGTGCATTTTGCTCATCATAAATGGCCGCTCTGTTCCACGGTTTTGGCTAGGTTGTTTGGAGTTCGGTTCAGACAAATGCTTTGAACGGATGTGAGCAGAAAACTTTAACGCTTTCCATGTTCCCGTCGGTTCTGGACAAATCATAACAATGGTACCGCAAAATGGGCTAGACACCAGTGCTTTCCTACCACTACCGTCGTAGGAGATGGTTATATTGGCACCGTGTATTTCCGCAAGTCAATTTTCATTCTGTGGAGTGCCATATCAGTAAATATATTGCATCTCATTAGAAGTTTCCTGAGTTAAATATTGCCAATAACACTTTTTTTAAAAAAAATCCATAATTTTCGTTTTAACGGATTCTGTCAATGTCAATGTTGATGCTTGCTGCTGCTGATAAGGTACACTTCGTAGCATACTTCTACTGAACTTTGTTATCCCATTTCTTGTTATGGTTGCATCAATCATCTTTAGTGAGCTGCGTTCCCCCGTAGTGAACCGTAATAATTGAAAATCTTTTTCCACTCAACTTCGTTTTGGCCTGTGGTTGTTATATTCCTCACTATTCCGGCACAACCTCCATACCGCAACTTGTAGGTACACCACTATTAATGGAACACCCATCCTACTGAGATTTTCTCAAAACACGATCCCTCGTTCATTTGGTCTTTCTTCGGACCACCCTGTTCCGCTTACCTGTGTCTTACCTGGGCGATGTTTTCTTACCGCCTCACTGTCTTAAGTCATTTATCGCTCCGTCTTGACGTTTCTCCCGTGTGCATTTCTTACACAAACACTACCTAACACCGTCGCGATCCTCACACGATCGCTCCAACTGCAAAACCTTAGTCTTGTTTCAACATCGTTCGGTATCGGTAGAAGTGCGCGCGCGAATCCATACCTCGTACAGGCAAGGAGATGTGGATATACGTTTCCTCCGCACCACTGCCCCTGCACCACCACCACCACCACCATCATCATCATCATCAGTATCAACAGGTAGTCCCCCGTTCCCGTCCAGTTGGATCGATCGATTCGGTGATTGGTTTTGAAATCGATTCTCACTTTCCGATTTTCTAACTGCGTATGGAGCTCTGCATAATTGGGGCAGGATCTGGTGAGGCACAACTTTGTCGCAAGTGAAATGCGATCATCGGGATCACAGGGGGAAATGCAATCAGAGGGTGGTAGACATCTTGGGCGGCTAACTAACTTTCTATAACTGTACACGATCGCCCTAATGTCGGAAACCGAGTGTGTTTATTCTGCAAGCAAAGCGAAAATTGGGCAAGCAAGTGCTAATTGATGCTAAAATCTGGAGTCAGTGCCCGAAAAGAAAGCAATCTAACCGCAACTGTTTTCGGGAAAAGAAGACGTTACGGTTTTCCAGTTTTCGGAGAAAGGGAGGGAGGAATGTAGAAAAAAATAACAGATCGACGTCAGCGCTTTGGAAAAGATTTCGAATCGGTCGATGACGGTGTGCATGGGGGAGTGTTTGCGATCCTCCCCGTCAATGCATTTGATTTGATTCAAATGGGTGCGAAAGTCATATTTCATATTCATATGCATCACGAGCAGTTTCACAAACAAACAGACATGCTCGGATGGCGCGACAACAGCCAAGACTGCTGGAGCGGTCGTCTCATTTCCCTAAAATGAAAACAATGCTAATCGGGAGGGTCGATCCACCTATCAGGGAGTTGCGGAAATTTTGACGCATGGGAAGTTTGGAAAAATTTTCATAGATTTTCACTTTTCACGTAAACGCTACGTGATACTCATTTGAGTGAGCTTCAACGTCACTGGGTTATCACGTAGAAGTTACGTGATTATTTCAGTACAGCTCATGGTGCTTCATAATGATGACGATTTAAATAAAATCTATTTTTCACCCCTAGTATACGAAATATGCGTATCTGTCAATAGATAAGCAACTACGACGGAATTAAAATTAAATAACACAACCCACTCAAAAGCTTTTCATTGCTATAGCTGTTGGAACCTCACTGATGTTGATCGACATTGACATAATGCATGAATTTTAATCGATTCCATGACTTTTCTCACGGCCATTAAAAACCATTAAATGTGCATCTCCTCGAATTGCACTTCCAACCGAGGAATGGGCAGAGGAAATTTGCACACGACCGGTGAGAGTAACGCAGTAACTGAGTCAAATTCAACTCTAAATTAAAAAAAAAGCGGGGCTACTCAGTGAGTTGAAAAATAGATTTTACTCATACTAAAGAAGTTTTTTTTTTTTTTTTTTAAATAAATAACCCTACTATTTGCAATTTTGAGTAACTCTCATCGGCCGTGCAAGGTTTCATTGTTAATCGCATTCCCTTTCAGTCCTAGGAAAACATATTTTTCATTATCTCAGTTGTTGTTGTTATTATTATTATTATTGCTATGCGGGCGGGTGCATTTTCTACAACCAATTAAAGCAGAGAGGTTAATGTTTCCGAAGCGTCTCGTCGTCACTGACACACGACAGCGAGGCGAGAGCTAGAAGAACATGATGAATCGGATAATTTTGGCAGAAGAAAGCCGACCATCAGCAATGAAAAGAAGCTCAACAGTGGAACAAGCCAGTAACCCCAATTTCTTCTCTCGGCAGCAGTAAGAGCAGTAGCAGTAGCAGCAGCAGCAGCAACGAGAAAAGCGGTGAAAATTTGATAAGGCAGCGTGCCACGATGATTAAACCACGGCGCCCGGGTACGTCCCGGGGCTACGAGGAGATGGATGGCTCCAATGTGCCCAACTACGGAGTGACACCAACGGGGCGCAGAGGAGCCAATGGGGCATCGCCGATCGGAAGCACGGGCAGCAATGACCCGACGAGTCCGATCAACGGCAACGGGGGAGCACCGCCGGAGTTCGAACTGGCCTCGGTCAGTGTGGTTCCGGACGATACGTTCACGGTGACCCAGGCCGTCAATGCACTGGGCTTTGGATGGTTCCAGGTGAAGCTGTCCCTCTGTGTGGGACTCTGTTGGATGGCCGACTCGATGGAGATGACCATTCTGAGTGTGCTCGGACCGGCGCTGCACTGTGATTGGGGTATTACGAGGTACCAGCAGGCACTGGTTACGACGGTTGTATTCCTGGGGATGATGCTGAGTTCAACCTTTTGGGGGCATTTGAGTGATCGCTACGGGAGGAAGCCGGTAAGTTATCACATACATAGGTAGTAGTAGCTATTCATCTAATGATTATTTTACTAAATTCTAGGCACTAACGTTATGCGGTGTTCTACTGTTCCTATATGGACTGTTGAGCTCTGTGGCGCCAAGTTTCGGATGGTTATTACTATTGCGTGGCCTAGTGGGATTTGCTATTGGATGTGTTCCTCAATCGTGAGTATACAATATCTTCCCGGTTTTGATATTTTTTCCCTGATTAACTGACAAAACCCCAAGCCATCAAAACTTCCTCAAAGTACCAAGACTGCAAACAGCGTGCCGATTCATGTTGACATGACTGGTTCTCGGAAATTTGGTTACCTAATTTTTAGATTGTGCCACTTTTTGAAAGGATGAGTGAGATGTGGCTCTGCGGAAATTAGCCTTCACCGATAAAATGGTCAATTCCTGAGAGTAGACCTAGAGATCCAAGGTTTTTTTCCTAATTGTATACAATCATGAGCATAGAGAAAATATGCCATCATCATATCAATTTTGCTACCTGGAGGTCAGAAACGGTCCTCTGGATATTCTGAATCACCGGGAAAATGGCCAGTTCCTTAAAAAAGACCTGGAAATCCCGGTGATTCCGGATATCCAGAGGATCGTTTCTACTATCAGGAATTGACCACTTCTCACAGGTTTTCCCATTCTGGCTGGCCAACCACAGTTCCAATCAGTTCCCTGTCTGTTCCGTTCGTAAGTAGATAGTCATGCCTTTCAAGAAGTAACTCAAATTAAAAATTGGTAACCAAATTGCCAAGAACCGGTCATGCCAACATGAATCAACACACATTTTGCTCTGGACTTTTCCAGGTTTTTTCTTCGACCCCACTGGCCAACCACAGGTCTAATCGGGCTTCTACTCATAACAAATGCAAGTAGATAGCCATACCTTTCGAATGGTGGCTGAATCATAACGATTGATCATTGCATTGCCGAGAACCAGCCATGTCAACATTAGACTGATGCAAAATTTGACTTTTTCGCTCAACAGTGCTTAAATGGTTTCAAATCGGGTCCTGATTAGCCTCCCAAAGTTACAACTAATTTGGTTAGAAACAGACTTCGCACAAGCCATTTGAAGTTTACATGTAAATGCCTTCTAGTCTTTTTCCATATTACGCTGCGAAACAGTTCGGTAATTATTCTTATAGAAAATTTTCTCAGCTACAACTTTGCTCAAGATCGTTTCTACGTAAAACGAACAAGGAAAAAGTTATAAATTATTTAAGAGATTGGTAAACTTATGACATGATCAAGCAGCTGCTCTGTAGGCAACACTGTATTTTGCAGTGTGGCATAGTAGCCATGATTTTTGTGTCCTGCTCAACGCCCCAGAAACACCAATGTTGCCTGCTGAGCAGTTGATTGAGTATGATCATAAGACATCAGCGCATTGAACCATTGATAACGATCCTTGAATTTGATCAAAAAATGGTCTTGAGCAAAGTTGTAGCTGGGAAAATTTCCTACAAATACAGTTGAAAGCTTCTGAAGCAGGCCGATATGGTGAATTATTAGATAGACATGAACAAAAATCTTGGTTTTACCATAGTAATTCCCATACAAACTTCAAATGGTTTGTGCCATCTCAGTTTCTCACCAAATGGGTTCAAATTTTGAGAGGTTAGTCAGGATGCGATTTGGAATCGTTTAAGCACAGACAAACAGACATAACTCATTGAATATTTCTCACCGTAAAACATCGTCGCTAAAACATTACCGCCATCTGTTGAGTACACGGTGGTGGGTAGTACGCTGAACAGATGGCGGTAGTGTGTAAACGTCAAACGCAAGGAAATTGACTATGCGCGCCACAGGGTGCGGTACTACCAACTACGATGCTTTTAAATTGACCGTTAAATGCTTGTTCGATGAACAACTTGCGAGAGTTATGTCTGTTTGTCTGTGGTTTAAGTATTGTGGAGGTAAAATTTCAAATTTTGCATCACTCTAGTCAACATGCATCGACGCGCTGTTTGCAGCCTTGGGGTTTACCCGAGCAAAGTAAAATAACAACTTGATATCATCTTGTAAACAAGTCTTGTTATTCCAGATATCATTTAGTTTTCAGATGTTATCGGATAACTAATTTAGTTACCAAGATCGAATAATTTTACTATCATGAAAGAATATCGTGAGACAAAAATCACTGTCAATCATGTTTCAGTTATCAACGTAAGGCTTTAATACCGAATCGATAAAATAATTTGCAATTTGTTGAAAAAATTGGCATGGATCACAGGATTTGTTATCAGGATGTTTTCAATGATAACTAAATCAGTTATTTTTGTGATATCCCAGAAGTAATCTTTTGTTAAAATTTTTGTAATGTTTCTGTTAATTCCACCACAATGCTAACATGTTCAGTAATCAAATCTTGATAACCGGGTATCAGAACTTGTTACCAATTTGGTATACTCCTTGGCACGAGTTGTCAGTTGACCCATTAACGCCCAGTGATTTATGTATAGATCAGTTACATTTTTGATAGCTGTCGAGGAATTAGAGCTCACCAGTTAAACGTGTCTTCACCAATATTTTTCTGCCAATCTCTTGAAAATGGTTAACTATTTAGTTATAATATGCAGATACTACGTTTTATCAACTTTTATGGAATAAAGTTCTCGTTATATGTGCTACATAGAAGGATACGTTCTTCAATAATGTTCTTTTGATTAAAAACGCCAACACTACAGTGTATTTTTTGACGTAGGACTACGCCTGTGATTTCTATATGGGGGTACACTTTGCGAAAACCGAAAATGGAACATGTAACAAAATTATGAAAGATTTTGAACATTAATAACTCAGGTGCCCCTGGACCAATTTCAATAATTTCATCACCAATCGATCAGAAATATTTCTACGCATCAATGGCAATGATTCCGACTGATGATTTTCAACAAGAAACTGTTGAATAAGTAATTATGTCAAGCATTGTCCATTGTACAAATAAAAAGTGATAATTTATCACTGTTGTCATGAAATAAACGTTCTTCCCAAACCCTGTCATCATAATCGAGTACCTCTTGGTTGCACACCACCTTTGCTTGCAAGGTATTGACATTGGCAAACTATGCAAAAGGAGAGTGTCGCTACTTGAAAGCAAACTACTCATGATGGGAGGAGTCAGTGTAGCTTACCGGCGTGTGCAAAAAGAAAGGCAATCAAAATTTCATTTTGTGATTGTTTCCCAAACACAGACATCATATTGAAACACCATCGTGATTATGCATTGTAGCATTCTCTGTAAATTCCAATTCGTACAGTAAGTGCTTCAGTGTTTATACCATAGAAGTAAATCCTGCTAGGATGGAGAACGTGTTTGAATTGCAACCATTCAACGATACCTTAAACGACCTTTGCTGAAGGTAGCTACGGGTGATTTTAACAAGATGCAAAGGAAAGTTGAAGTTACAAAGCTTGTACACAAGTCCGTCATGCCAAACATTGTCAAACGCCTTTTCAACGTCTAGCAATGCCATGGCTGTGGACTTGGATACAGCTTTGTTACTTCGAACGTTATTCATCACCCGAACTAGTTGGTGATTTGTGGAATGCCCCTTCCTAAGCCCAAACTGTACAGGTAGGAGAATGTTGTTCTCCTCGACAAACTTGAGCAATCGATTGAGAATTAGTTTCTCGAACAATTTGCTCAGCGCTGAAAGGAAGCTGATTGGTCTGTAGCTGGAAGGTAGTGATGGATCTTTACCGGGTTTGCGGATTGGTATGATTTTTGCAACCTTCCAGATACTTGGAAAGTAGTGCAGTTGTAAGCATCTGTTGAAGATAGCAGTCAAAAGCGAGTACACTTTCGTGCTCAGCTTCTTCAATACCAAGTTGAATATACCGTCAAACCTGGGAGCCTTCATGTTCTTGGTGTTTTATACGCTGAGCAAATCTGCTCCACTGTAATATTTTCTGCTGGAAGGACAGACACAAGGAGAGTCATCCAAGTTTTGTACACATTGTGCAACCTGATTTTCAGCGGACTATGGATGATGGAGCCAAGTAGATGCGACGAAGCAATGTGGTTGCCAATTGTATTTGCTTTCTCCTGCGGGGTGATTTTGAGCCAATCGTCATCATTTTCGGCTCTGAGAGGTGGTTCAAGACCTTCCAAAATGGACTGAAGTGGTCGCCCAAATTCTTTTCGTTTCGGAGGGAAACCATTTTGGAAGCAATCTCCTTGTTCAGATCGGCCATTTCACGGTTTTTGCCCAGATCTCTGAAACTGGCATCTACAAACATTTCTTAAACGAATCAATAATTGGGTGTGGGAATCAATGACAACAATCTTATCCTTCACGAGAACTTGACGAACATACGTCTCGTCGACCACGGATATGGCCTGGTGAAGTCCTTCCAGTGCCCGATCGATGTCCTCTACGGTGTCAAGTGGCGGATTTTCGTCGATGTCCGGTCAACCACACGTCCAAACTGGACCCAGTTGACGTGGTAATAGTCTTTTCGTAGGATTGGAGCAGGAGCTATGTTGACGCCGAGCTCAGCCACCACCGGTTGGTGTTCGGAGCTTGAATCGTTGATTGCCACCGGCTTGGATTGCCCGAAGTTCGTCAAGAAGAAGTCCAGCGTGGAAGGGTTTCCCCCCGGAGAGATGAATGTCGGTTCATCTGGAAATTGCACTGTATACAGGCCATGCTGCGAGTGGTCGAATAGTACACTACCGTTCTGATTCCGTTAGTAGTTGCGCCATGCTTCCTGATGAGCATTCAGGTCGCCCCCAACAATGAATCGGGAGCTCGTGCGAGTGATAACGGTGAGGTCATTCTTGAATTTCATCCCTAATCTGTTGCTGGCAGCACACTGGCGAGGACAATACACAGCTATGAACCGGACGTTTGTGCGGATGTGGGGCAGGGTGTGAAACTTGATGATTGATTGAACTTGATGATGACCACAACACCACCGGGGGGTGGTGCGATCAAGTCGGATAATGTTGTGATCAGGCAACCAAAAGCTGTCGCCGGATTTGAGATGGGTCTCTGTTAGGAGGCCCATGTCGATGTTGTGCTTGCGGAGGAAGTCAGCAAGTTCGAACTTTTTTGCTCGTACAGAGCAAACGTTTCAAGTGACGATAGTTAACGGCTTAGACGCCATACTGAATGATAAACTTACCGAGCCCTTGGATCTGTTCGGGCTTGTTGCGGCACTGACGAAGAGCGCTGGACATGTCGACGAATACCTCCATCAGCTCATCCGCAGAGAAGAGATCGGGATTGGCGTTTTGTGCTGGTGGTTGTCTCCAGAATCCAGGGGGGATGGAGAACTTTGGCCAGCTGAGGGACAAGACGTTTCTTGACGGGGGCCGAATTGTACCCGTGAATTTGCTTGACCGTGTTGCGTAGCATGAAGAGGCGGGAAGTCTTCCACCCTGAATATCGTAGTGTTTTCCTTCTTTCATCCTGGTTGGTTTCTTGTGGACGCCTACTTTCGGATCCGCTTGAAATCCTCGCGTTTGGGGCACTTTTTGTCGGACCCATGATGACCGCATTTTATCGCTTCCGCCTCATCGACAACACACTCAGAGGTAACGTGGTTTTGTGTGCATTTGCCACACCGCGGCTTGATGTGACAGTTTCGGGTGCCGTGTCCAAAATACAGGCAACGCTGGCACTGGGTGACGTCGTGACGGCCGCCACGGTATAGCTCCCATCTCACAATGATGGAGATGATGGAGCGAATAGCCTTCATCGTCACTGTTCCCTTCTGGAAGTGTACCAGGAAAAGGCAATCCGGGTACTTTTTCGTGTTCTAGTCCCTTCGCGTAATCCGGTAGACGGCAGTTGAGACCAGCTTGCAGTGGTCCTTGATTTGATCCGAGATGAACTTTGGGTCGTAGCTCGGTAGACCTCGGATAACCACCTTGAAGGGATTTTTCACCGGGAATATCATGGGTGAAGAAATCTGCCTTGGAATCCTTCAGGTGATTTACGGCCAGGTTGTATTCCGCTCTCGTGCGGTTCATCACCTTGGTGAAAAATTCACTTTGTACTCAGCTTTGATGCAAATCGACGCGAAACTAGCGATGAGCATATTGAGGGATGTATTTTTACCACCAGCGGTGGGTAGAGTGGCGAACCTATTTGAAATAGGCACACCACCCGAGCTTCCTTCACCGGGATCTTCAATCCTTTGCTTGGCCCTTGAGCGATTTCGTCACACACGAGATAACCGGACAACTTCCAACGCGAAAACTTGGTAACGTTTAAAAGAAAACTGTTCGTCTTGTTAACTAATGGTCACTACTTGAGATGGGACCATGAATATGTGCATCAACTGAGATCGATTAGCGAGTACCTATGAGTTGCCAATGAATTCGAATACCACCGCAACCACGACCATGAGAGGCATGCGAAAATATTCCCGTTTAATGGAATACACGTATCTGGTGCGTAGTGAATCTAATCTGGTGCGGTAGTGACCTTCTCTATATCCATCTCCACCAGTCTCTGCCTAGCACCAGTCAAGGGAATTTTAACGCATCGATAACTGCTTATTTGTTTTTATTACTTTAAACCACGTTAAAACTACACATTTCCTAACGGATTTATATTTCTAGTGTAACTCTGTATGCTGAGTTCCTCCCCACAAAGCAACGGGCCAAGTGTGTTGTTCTGCTAGACGTGAGTTCCACCATTCATTATTACCTGTTCAACTTAAAAATGTCCCATATATCAACAGTGTTTCTGGGCTCTGGGAGCCTGCTTCGAGGTGGCCCTGGCACTGGCCGTTGGGCCCAACCTAGGTTGGCGCTGGCTGTTGGGTCTCTCTGCTGCACCGTTGTTTGCATTCGCCGTGATTACTCCAGTAAGATCCCATAAATTTCCCATTTAGGTTTATCACTACTAACCAATCATTTCAGTGGTTACCAGAATCGGCTCGGTATCACGTTACCAGCGGCCAGAGCGACAAGGCTTTGAGCACCCTCGAGCAGATCGCCAAGGACAACAAGCGACCCATGCTCCTGGGGCGGTTGGTCGTGGAAGGTCCTAGCGGATCCCGCGGAAGCTTCAAGGCTCTACTCGGAAGCTCTCTACGGCGAACCACCCTTCTGCTGTGGTTCATTTGGATGTCGTGTGCCTTCTGCTACTACGGTTTGGTGCTGATGTCCACGGAGCTGTTTGGCGGTAAGAACAAAACCGTCGTGCCGGAAACGGAGAACGATTGTCATCCGCTGGCAACAACCGATTATATGGATCTCCTGTGGACGACATTGGCGGAGTTCCCGGGAATTTTCACTACCATTTACGTGATCGAGCGATTTGGCCGCAAGAAAACGATGGCCTTGCAGTTTCTGGTCTACGCGGGATGCGTTCTGCTGATCACCGTTACTGATGTGTAAGTTGCATTTGGATGCTCCCTCCCGAAAAAGGATTAGTAATTGTCTGTTATTAATTTCAGTCGCGTCTTCCTCACGATCATCCTATTCATGGCCCGCGGCGTCATTGCGGGTCTCTTTCAAGCGGCGTACGTGTACACACCGGAAGTATACCCTACGGCGCTGCGCTCGATTGGAGTAGGCGGCTGTTCGGCACTCGCTCGGCTGGGTGCCATGGCAACGCCTTACGTGGCACAAGTCCTATTTCAATCGTCCATTTGGAGTGCCGTGTCCGTGTACGGGTTCTTCGCCGTGTGCGCCAGCGTTGCCTGTATAATGCTGCCTTACGAGACGAGGGGAACCGACATGGGCCAGTGACACTCTTTTCTTTTTACTTAAACATAGTTACTCACCTGTTGACTATTATATGGGGAAAGAAACCGAAACCAGACACAAAGATACCTCTTCGAAGAATTAGGAATGAACAAACCCACTTGTTATCGCTCTTTATTGTAACTGAAGTTAGGAATTTATTCTGATCTTGTTTTTTTTGTTTAGAGATTAAGAAATGTGTGTATATAAACAACTATTTATTTATATTTAAAACTAAACTATTAATAAACGATTTGTTTGAGTAAAAAGTTGTCCGGTACTCCGTGTTAAACACTGGGGAAGCGTATTTCTTTGGAATCCATATTCTAGCGATTGGATCAGCACTGGGCAGCCATCTCCTGCTGTTTAACGTATCTCACCAGGCGGACAATCGTGGATGGGGTGATTCCCTGGATTCGACTAGCTGCGGCAATCTGTTAACGGAACAGGCGATATAAGGATTCCATTCCGTACCAGAAGTGATCACTATTAGCATAAAATACTCACGGTTTGTGGTTGAATATGGACGAGCTTTTCCTGTTCCTCATAGGAAAGATTGAGAGTTCTCCTGGAATTTAAATGAAAACTGATTCAATTTTTTATTCTTAATCTTAGGGCTAAACATTACTCAGTACAAAAACTGATCAACTTACGAAAGGTAATCAATTGAAGTAGGGATCTGTAGCAGCTCGTGCCTTTGAACTTCAGCGACTTCCTTTGCTTGCTCTTGAATCGAGAGACTGTACAGAGCCTCAATCTAAATTTTTTTTAACAAAAATTTCAGTCACAAACTTGACTCTCACCTACTAAAAAAACACCTACCTTCAGTCTCTCACACAGCATTCGATCTTCCTTGATCCAACCGAGCACCTCCGGTGCCAAATCACACAAATTCTCCGTCGTAATATCCTCCACAGTAATGGCCAACATTTCGAACGCACTCTTATGGATGCTTACCTTCCCTAGCTGTAGACCCAGAAGCTCCTTCCACGTATTGCTACCCTTTTTGATATCACTCAACAGCTCAACACCTTTCTGTATCCGCTCTCTCATCGACGCCATCTTTCGGTACCGCTCCTCTGAAACCAACCCCAACCGATATCCTTTCTCCGTCAATCTCAAATCAGCATTATCCGGTCGCAAACTCAGTCTAAATTCAGCTCTACTGGTAAACATCCGATACGGTTCGTTTGTCCCCAAAGTCGTCAAATCATCCACCAACACTCCAAGATACCCCTCCGTTCGACTGATCGTCAGCGGATTCCTTTTCAGAGTCTTTGCAGCGGCGTTCACACCCGCCAGAATCCCTTGCGCACCCGCCTCCTCATATCCAGTCGTTCCGTTGATCTGTCCTGCGAAAAACATCCCCTCCACCCGTTTGGTTTCCAACGTTTGAAACAGTTCCCGTGGATCAATAAAGTCATATTCCACTCCGTAGCCTGGTCTGACCACTTCAGCGTTCTCCAATCCTCGCAAGCAGCGAACCAACTTGACTTGCTCTTCCTCCGGAAGAGTACAGGATAGCCCATTCGGGTAGATCAAATCGCTATCGAATCCTTCCGGTTCCAACCAAATCTGATGGGTCTTTCCACCGAATCGAAGAACTTTCGATTCGATCGAGGGACAATACCGTGGCCCAGTCAACTCCTCAGTAACATGGCGATTGCAGTGTAAATTCCGCGTGACTATTTCGTTTACATCCTGACTAGTGTGCGTTAGGAAGCAGTCCAGCTGATCCTCTTTGTTCAACCACACGCGATCATTCATAAACGAAAACGGTACCGGTGGATTATCACCTGGATGGCGTTCCAGTATGTTAAAATCGATTGAAGACGCCTTGATTCGAGGTGGAGTTCCCGTTTTCAGACGGGACATTCGGAAGCCCAAATCTTCAAGGCTTTTCGCCAGTCCAATTGCAGGTTCATCTCCGATTCGTCCCGCAGGTATCGTCTTCAACCCGATGTTGATTTGACCTCGAAGGAACGTGCCCGTTGTGATTACCAACGATTTAGTCCAAACAACACTTCCATTCTTCAAACTGATTCCTTTAATTTTGCTCTTGGATGTATCACCACTCCCTTCAAGAATGATATCCTCTACGGAAGCTTCCACAATCTCAAGGTTTCGAGCTGATTCCAACTCCCTCTGAACCTCCGCCTTGTACAGCTTCCTATCAATCTGTGCCCGAGGACCCCACACCGCCGGTCCCCTCCGCTTATTCAGCACCTTATACTGAACGCCACTGTTGTCACAACATCGTCCACAGACACCATCCAGTGCATCGACCTCCCTCATCAGATGTCCCTTCCCTATTCCACCGAACGAAGGATTGCAGGACATCTCCCCTATCGTTTCCCGTTTGTGGGTAATCAACAACGTGCGAGCTCCCATCCGTGCCGCAGCCGAGCATGCCTCCGTACCGGCATGACCGCCACCGACGACGACCACGTCGTACAGCGGTGGCTGATCATCACCGCCACCGGATAAGGTGCAGTAACTAAAATTATAGGTTGTATACTTATTTTCGTACACTTTCAGCAGTACTTACCGATTGATTAGGTTGGTATTCAACGGAAATCGTTTGCTTAATCTGATAATTGAAGGAACTTTAAGCCACATTTTCAATTAATGTATCAGCGAACTAATGATGGCATAACTACCGTACGCAGCACGGCAGTGTTTAGACTAGCGAAATGTTTACAAACAAACGTTGAGTGAAGAAGAAATGTCAAAATCTAACCCCGTGCGATTGACGAGTGCACGGATGGATTTGAGTTCACTCACTCGACAAAAAGTGACACAACAGCGGGGCCCTGTTTACTAAAAATGAACATATATGTGTTCATTTTTAGTAAACAGGGCCCCGCTGTTGTGTCACTTTTTGTCGAGTGAGTGAACTCAAATCCATCCGTGCACTCGTCAATAGACGAGTGCACGGATGGATTTGAGTTCACTCACTCTACAAAAAGTGACACAACAGCGGGGCCCTGCCCAACAAACAATTTTAGCTGCAACCTAGCTTATACAGGCAAAAATTAGCTGCATAAGCAAATTTTGACTGTATAAGCTAATCTGCAGCTAAAATTGTTTGTTGGGTGTTTACTATAAATGAACACATGAATAATACTCACGTAACATTTGAAACCGGCCTATCAACTTTCGTACACAAAACTTGCTAAGCCTTTTTCGCGCGAACCGAATACGACCACGCAAACTAACATCTCCATCGGGTAGGGGAAATTCCCCTCTTACCGACAGAGCTCTTGGTTTGCGTGGACGTACTTCGGTTCTCGTGGAAAGGACCTAGCAAATTATTTACAAAAATTGATATGCCCTTTTCAAATGTTACGTGAGCATTATTCATGTGTTCATAATTAGTAAACAGGGCCCCGCTGTTGTGTCACTTTTTGTTCAATAGATGAACAAAAGTTCACCCGTGCACTCGTCAATAGTGTTGGTACACGAGGGGTGACTCGATGGAAACATTCGGTTTAATAGGGTTCAAAAAAAATGATGCTGAGGCTGTGTCGCAATTGCCGAGTTAAATTTAACTCGTGGTTAAAAGTGACATTTCGAAAGTTATTTTTAATGTCCGAAAATCTCGATCGATCTGTTTTCAAACAGGACTCAGCCAAATTTAACTTCTAGTCTGTCACATTTAACCACGAGTTAAATTTAACTCGCCAATTGTGATGCAGCCTGAGTTTATCATTATCCTTCTACAACTTCCATCAGAGAGTTTATCATGGTAGTACAAGCAAGCGTTTTGCTTTATCGTTGGTTACTTTATGTGTTAGGATTCGCTGGAAGTGAACGATAAAAAAGCTGGTCCATGTTGGACTTGCTCTATTCGATGTCACGTAAATTGAACACTGACTGCCAGATCAGGGGTGAGTTGAATCGACACAGTAGAACCAACAATCAATACGAAACTAACGATTTCAAATTGGCTCACTACTTGACTAGCCTATTGGTCCCAAGCAAATCGACTAACGTATCCCATTCTAGTATAAATTCCAGTACTACACTATGTTTGTTTTGATTCGCTATGAAAGTTTGACAGATAAAATGAGGGGTTATTGGTTTTTCCTATGTTTCGAGGGGTGAATCGATTAGCTTGGGACCGAAGAGAGTACCAGAGCTGAGCCAAAAAGTTAAGCTCGTTTCTTCGGGACCTTCTGGTCTTAGAGTTGCCTCTATGGTAGAACCATAGAGGTAACTCTAAGACTAGAAGGTCCCGAAATAACGTGCTCAACTTTTTGGCTCAGCTCTGGTACTCTCTTCGGTCCCAAGCTAATCGATTCACCCCTCGAAAGATAAGAAAAACCAATAACCCCTCATTTATCTGTCAAACTTTTGTAGCGAATCAAAACAAACATTGCGTAGTACTAGAATTTCGACTAGAATGGGGTACGTTAATCGTTTGCTTGGGACCAATAGGCTAGTCAAGTAGTGAGCCAATTTAAAATCGTTAGTTTCGTATTGATTGTTGGTAGAACCAACCGGTGAAAACTAACGATTTTAAATTGGCTCACTACTTGACCACCCTATATTGGTCCCAAGTACATCTCTAAGCGTACCCCGTTCTAGTCGAAATTCTAGTACTAAACTATGTTTGTTTTGATTAGCTATGAAAGTTTGACAGATAAAATGAGGGGTGCGTGGTTCGGAATCTTGAGATATAGTCTATGCTGGAATTTTACATGCACACTAGAGCTGCATAGTGAGAAAATTATGAACTGATTCATCTTTCAGCTTTCTAGATGATCAGGATAGATATTAGATACTTACCTTACCAATCAGGCTAAGGCCTTGTTGTCCTCTGCTGTCCGAAGAAGTCGTCTCCACTCTACTCGATCCATGGCCACACTTCGCCAGCCTCATAGTCTGCGAAGGGTTCGCAAGTCGCCTTCTACTTGGTCGATCCGCGTTGCCCGCTGCGCGTCTCTTCTTCTTGTTCCTGTTGGGTCACTTTCTAGAACTATTTTCACTGGGTCGTCGTGCGGCATTCTTACGACGTGCCCAGCCCACCGTAGTCGCCCAATTTTTGCAATGTGGACGATGGATGGTTCTCTCAACAGCTGGTGCAATTCGTGGTTCATTCGCCTCCTCCACGTTCCGTCATCCATCTGCACTCCACCGTAGATGGTACGCAACACCTTCCGTTCGAAAACACCAAGGGCGCGTTGGTCCTCCACGAGCATAGTCCAGGTCTCATGGCCGTAAAGGACCACCGGTCTAATCAGCGTCTTGTAGACAGTCAACTTCGTGCGGCGGTGAATTTTATTCGACCGGAGCGTCCTCCGGAGTCCAAAGTAGGCACGATTCCCTGTCATAATGCGTCTTTGAATTTCTCTGCTGGAATTATTTCCGGCGGTCACCAGTGAGCCCAAATACACGAACTCATCGACCACCTCGATTTCGTCACCGTCAATCTGAACTCGGGGTGGGAGGCTAACATTGTCTTCCCTAGAACCTCTTGCTTTCATGTATTTTGTCCTTGATGCGTTGATGGCAAGTCCAACCCGTCTAGCTTCAGCCTTCAGTCTGATGTACGTTTCCGCCATCATCTCAAAGTTCCGTGCCATAATGTCAATGTCATCGGCGAAACCAAGGAGCTGGATGGACTTCCTGAATATCGTGCCACTCGTGTCTATCCCAGCTCTTCTGATCACACCTTCTAACGCGATGTTGAACAGCAGACACGAATGTCCATCACCCTGCCGTAACCCCCTTCGAGATTCAAAGGGACTCGAGAGTGTCCCCGATACTCGAACAACGCACATCACTCGATCCATCGTCGCCTTGACCAATCGCATCAGTTTATCCGGAAATCCGTACTAGTGCATAATCTGCCATAGCTGATCTCGATCGATTGTGTCGTATGCGGATTTGAAATCGATGAACAAATGATGTGGGCACGTTGTATTCGCGGCATTTCTGCAGAACCTGCCGAATCGCGAAACTTTGGTCCGTGCTAGCGCGGGCACCCATGAATCCCGCCTGGTATTGCCCCACGAACTCTCTTGCATATGGTGACAGACGGCGGCATAGAATTTGGGAGAGTACCTTGTAGGCGGCGCTCAGCAGTGTGATCGCGCGGTAGTTGCAGCAATCCAACTTGTCGCCCTTTTTGTAGATTGGGCATACGACACCTTCCATCCACTCCTCCGGTAATATCTCCTCCTCCCAAATCTTGGCAATTACCCAGTGCGGTACGTGCGGACTTTGATAATGTCGGAGAAGAATTTCCCGTCGATTAGAACGAGATCTATTTGGTTTTCTGTGTTGGTCAGGTGATCTCCAGGTGGCTTTGTGGATATCCTTGCGGGGGAAAAAGGTACTTCGAACTACCATATCCCGGGAGGCTGCAAAGTTCACGCATCGTTGGCCGTTGTCGTTCGATACGGCATGCAGGCTGTTTGGCCCGATTGCCGGTCTATACATTGCCTCCCGTCCTACCTGAGCGTTCATGTCGCCGATGACGATTTTGACGTCCCGTTGCGAACAGCCGTCGTACACCTGCTCCAGCTGCGCATAGAACGCTTCTTTCTCGTCGTCGGGTCTCCCTTCGTATGGGCAGTGCACGTTGATGATGCTGTAGTTGAAGAAACGGCCCTTAATCCTCAACTTGTACATCCTCGCCTTACCCAGCACTACAAAGCCGGTTCCCAGCTCGTTGGTGGTGCCACAGCTCTGGTAGAAAGTAGCCGCTCGATGCCCGCTTTTCCATACCTTTTGTCCCGTCCAGCAAAGTTCCTGCAGTGCTACGACTTCGAAGTTGCGTGGTTGAAGTTCGTCATAGATTAACCTATCGCAACCCGGGAAGCCGAGCGATTTGCAGTTCCATGTTCCGAGTTTCCAATCGTAGTCCTTATGTCGTCGCGTAGGTCTGTGCCGATTGTTCCGATCCGTATTTCTTTCTTCGGTATTTGCAACTTTGTTTTTTTTTTTTTTTTTCAGGGCGGCTTGTTGGGCCTGCCCCAACCCCCTGTCTCGCCGGGGGACCATCGTGCACAGCTCTGTTTAGAGTCCCACGCTGGCACTAGGACGGTGATCAGCCGCTCCTAACATGGAGAGCAGACGCCGTTTTGAGCCGCACCTCCATGGTGAATAGACACTCAGGTTTAGTGAAGCATTTCCTCTATCACCGTACTATGGTTACCGCGCCAGTGTTCGCGTCGCACCTCTTCACTTTGCTATTGTCGGACTGGCAACATTGCCCAGGCTACGCCACCCAGCTGTGTCCATGTTTCAGCTGGTAGTCTTTTGTTATCATATGACTCGAGGAGGCGTGAAGTAGGAACTTGTGAGGACCAGGGCTAGGTATTCCGCTCCTTCCAGGTTGTCAACTCACCATTTTGTAGATATTAGATATTAGATATAATTTTGGGCCTACTAAGCACAACCCACCCTTTGCCTCTATTTTTCGAGTGGATTTTTTGATGTATGTGATTTTGATATGGGAGTACACTTTTTGGTAGCGGAATAGGAACATGTAATAAAATTATGAATGATTTTGAACGTAAATAACTCAGCTGCCCCTGGACCAATTTCAATAATTTATCACCAATCGATCAGATATATTTCAACGCAGCTGTTAAATTTAAAACTTTATCATTTTTTAATAAGTCACTACTGAAAATTGCACGACTGTGCAACTGTTACTTTGAAAATTAAAATTATCACCGATTGCCTGCGAAAACCGATTTCTCTAACACAGATTTCAAAGTTGAATTCCATCCGGGCTAACTGAACGGTGTTTATTCAATCACCGCGTGGTGAGTGGTGGTGTTCTCCAGTACACAACGAAAGGCTGCCTGCAAGCAGCTAGCTACCAAGGCTGGCCTCAACCGCTGATCGAATTCAGTTCCAATCACCATGTGTGGTAGTGTCCGGTTGTCGGCATCAGCTCAGCTGCAGCAGCAGTGCCTCTTGCGCGGTGCGTTGAACATAGTTCTCCAGTACACAACGAAAGGCTGCCTGCAAGCAGTGAACATGACCAACTATAGACGGAGGAAGAAGCCGCACCGCTATTGATCGGAATCAGTAGCTCTTCGTGAGTCACTGTGGGCCATCTATGTCAAGCACGTCATACTAAAGAGTATAAATAGAGAGAATCCCGCTCAAATTCCTGTTCCTACACAAAACACAAGCTCCTGCTGCAGTTAAAAAATAAGGTTTATTATATAAGACCACGTAGTCCTACGTCACCATGGCGTACAACCACATTGGGCTGTCCCTTGAATTTTTTTTTCACAAAATGGAATCTTTTCACTGCGGATGACTTCTAAATGTCATTCCGTACGTACCGTAAGATTTGCTAAAGAGAAACAAATTGTTAAGATATTGTTGAAAATATAACACTGCTTCTTGACCCCATGGATTCTAAATTAGGGCTAATGCATTGAAATGTCATTCAAACGCCATTGAATTCACTTCGGCCTATCGGATGAAGATAAAAATTGATTCGGTCGGTACGCTTCTTTTGAAAAATGGGTGTAAACATTCATACCACGCGATCTCTTTGACTTTGTTCGGTAGCTTTTGAACTAAAGTATCGTACCGTACGAATTGACTTGTTAACTCTCAAACAATGGATTTATTTGGTGTTTTCTGCTCGATTGGCCCAAAATGGGCGATTAGGCCGAAGTAGTGCTCTACCCTATCAATGTATATAGCTTATATATAAAGTCCACATGCACATTAGTGCCACGTGGTGAGAGCACCAACTTCTCCAATGATGGATACTTCCTAGACGGTCCCATAGGTACCCTCATTGCGTGAAAAATATTATCAATTTAACTCTATATTTCCCCTGCCACATTGAAATGTAGTGCAACATTTTCCTCCCGCACGCATGCAACATCGTCCGGCTGAATCAATTGATCTCAGCAGGCACATGCACGGGCGCACTCGCGATCGGCACAATGTAAGCCTACTTTGTTCAGCGTATCCCACGCTCGACTAAGTAGCAGCGCACCGAACAAAACACGCGCCAAACACTTTTTTGATGAGCTGTCGGCATCGCGGTGGGAACCTGGGCTGCTCATTCGCACGATCGCGGCCGTCGCGTTGAGATCGAGTTAGCCGTTTGATTTTACTCGAAGTTAACAAGTCCCAAACTGCGCACGCAATTTCGTAGCATCCGGTGTCGATTAGTTACGGGCAGTTAGCTTCCCTGAAAAGGATAATTTGTGTGACATTTTTAATGGCATATGAAATTGAGTTTTTTTGGAGTGATTCAACGAAATGCGTGGTAGATAGTGAAATAAGGGATGAGACTCGATAATACGGATATACAATGCATCAATTGTAGATGTTCCCATGATCAAGATCGAACTGGAAGATAAAGTGTAATTCAAACCCGCGAATCAATTAGCGACTGAATGCTACCAACTTGAAGGAACATGTTTTCATAGTTTTTGGAGTCAACTACCTGCATCATCAACATAGCCTTTAATGACCCCGTGCTAAGTGTGCCAAAAAAAAAAGTGAACGTTATTAATTTTTGCAACCGCACATCGAAAAACGTGAGCATCGCCCGAAGCAAAGCAGAGAAGCAGTGAGCATAGGAGTAACCTATTGGGCCTACATAGAGAAGCCCTAGATGTTCCACACGGCAGGTGCTGAATTATGATCGTCTGTTACATATTCGGGCAGCAATTGATTTTGCGAACAGTTAGATAACCCACGCACGAAAAATTGTGCGAAATAGTCACTCGGACAATGAGAGGTGGATTCGAAATGACCCACAAGACCGACGATACGTTCATGATTGTCAGCATCTGCCTGGCCTCCGGGCTACTCATCTTTGCGTTCGTTTACTTCGTAAGGTAAGCAAGGTGTATGGGAAAAGCGATTAATCGGAGCGATTCGATAAGGCTGCGCCAATTGGCAAACGCACAAACGCACATGAACTTGGTGCCATAATAAGGCAAGCAAGTTGCCATTGCTTGCCATTAAATGTGTCTCAGTTAAGCAGTCGAATTGCTGGTTGGGAATTTGCACACTGGACACTTGTTGTATACGATAAAATAATGTCTCGAATTAAGCGTACATGTGACAACGTTTGCACTCGAAAGGGGAAAAGTCGATCAGCAAGGCAATCGAAGCAGGAAGCCACAACTGCTAATTACCTGCTGGAAACTATCACCGTTGTAATCAATGACCGTATCTTGACATAATAGCGGCGCTTGCGATTTCTGCAATACTGTTTGATTGAGGACCGCTTCGGATGGCAGCGTTTGCATAGAGCCAATTGTCTTAGAGTTACTTGACAATAATTATAGCATTCCGTAAGTAATGGAGCATGTTTTGAATAATTGAATAATTATTATCAGTAGCTGTTATCAAACTTAGCTACAGGAGTTTCGCATTTTGCTTATAAACATACATCCTAGACGTGGCATATAATTAGTAGGATATGATAGTCGAATGTTAGTATGCGTCTGGTTGAAACTAAACGATTGATTCAGTATCTGGTAGTGAAAATAAAAACTTCGAAACGTGTGTTGAGGGCATAATTTTTAGTCAAGCGGAACACATTTTCACATTTCCTGATAAAAGTATACATCTGAGATATAATCCAAATATATAGAAATAACTATATCTAGATGCACTTCCACAGATTATTAATTAAGTTTTGGAGAAAATGATCCTTCGGAGACTCGATCAGTGGGTCGAAACAAATAGTTATTTGTTTCGACCCACTGATCGAGTCTCCGAAGGATCATTTTCTCGAAAATTTAATTAATAATCTGTGGAAGTGCATCTAGAACACTAGGTTTGAGATGATGAAGTAGAAGAAGAAGATCAGCAGGATCATTGCACTAACGATACAGAATTAAATTGTCTTGCTGTGAATGGAAAGGAGCAATTGGCTTCAGTATTCTTGGACATTAAGGACATTAAGGATTCAGTTTCCATTGAAATTTTGTCAGACAATCTGCACAGATGTGGACTTTCTGGAATTTTAAATAATTTCTTGTTGTCATAAAAGCAAATGAACTTTTCCCTTGGACAACTGACAACTTCCAGAATTAGCTACATGGGCCTGCCCCAAGGCTCATGTCTCAGCCCTCTTCTTTATAACTTTTATGTCAAAGATATCGACAACTGTTTGGCAGAACAATGCACGCTAAGACAACTTGCAGATGACGGTGTGGTTTCCGTAAGAAGTCCACATGCCATGGACTTGCAAGGACCATTGCAAAGTTCCTTAGATAACTTGTCTTCTTGAGCTAGGAATCTAGGGATCGAATTCTCACCGCAGAAAACTGAACTGGTAGTGTTTACTCGAAAGCGGTACCCAGCCCAAATGCATCTTAATCTTTTGTTCAGAAACATTACTCAATCATTGTCTTTCAAGTACCTTGGGGTCTGGTTTGATTCAAAGTGCACTTGGAATACCCATATTACGTATTTGAAGCAAAAATGTCAACAGAGGATCAACTTTCTCCGTTCAATTTGCGGCACATGGTGGGGTGCTCATCCGGGAGACCTTATAACGCTTTATAAATCAACAATTCTCTCTGTTCTAGAGTACGGCTCTTTCTGCTTTCTCTCGGCAAGAAAATTTCACCTAATAAAATTGAAACGAATTCAATGTCGTTGTCTGCGTATTGCTATCGGCTCTATGCAATCAACGCATAACATGAATCTCGAGGCTCTGGAAGGAGTAACACCCTTCCAGAACCGTTTCTGAGAGCTCTCTCTCAGAATACTAATCAAATGCGGAGTGACGAATACACTTATAATTGAAAATTTTGAAGAAATTCTTGGGCTGAACACACAATCTCGATTTATGAGAATCTACCACCACTACATATCGTCAGATATGTGTCTTCCTTGTTACACTCCAAACCGTGCTCACTTCACCAATCGCAGTTCCTCAATTGAATATGATCTGACCATGAAACAAGCAACTCATGGGATTCCCGATCAACTTCGACCTATTATTATCCCACGTATTTTTACTGAAAAGTACCAACACGTCAATTGCGTGAAAAGTTATTTTACAGACGGGTCACGTCTCAATGGATCCACTGGCTTCGGTGTCTTCAATGAAAACTCTAGCGCTTTCCGAAAGCCTTAGGAACCTTGTTCCGTTTATGTTGCTGAGCTGGCAGCCATCAACTTCGCATTGGAGATGATTTCCATCATGCCCGCAGACCATTACTTCATCTTCTCGGATGGTCTCAGTTCGATTGAGGCTATTCGGTCGATGAAACAAGGTAGGCACTCATCTTATTTCCTTTCAAAGGTAAGGGAGAAGATTAGTGTCATATATATCATATATGATTACCTTTGTATGGGTCCCCTCACATTGCTCAATCCCAGGCAATGAGAAGGCGGACTCTCTCGCAAAGGTGGGCGCGCAGGAAGGCGAATTTTACGACAGGCAAATTTCACACGATGAATTTTACGATTTAGTGCGTCAGAGTACCCTTTCGAGTTGGCAAACCGAATGGGACAATGGAAATCTTGGACGATGGTTACATTCAATTATTCCTAATGTTTTTTCGAGAGCGTGGTTTACAGGCTTGGACTTAAGTCGTGACTTCATTCACGTGATGAGTAGACTTATGTCCAACCACTACTCGCTAGATGCTCATCTCAATAGAATAAACCTCGTGGACAGCAACATCTGTCGGTGCGGAAACGGTAACGATGACATCGTTCACGCAGTTTGGCAATGTACGGATAATTACGCCGCCAGAGAGCGACTTTTGAATACCCTTGAGGCCCAAGGAAGACAACCCTATGTTCCTATCAGAGACGCGTTGGGAACTCGCGATATCTGCTATATGCAGTCGGTTTATGTGTTTCTTCAAATGTCTAGTATAAGAATTTAATTCATTTGTCTTTTGTCCTTTAATAGTTTTTGTTTGTCTTGTCGCCCCGTCTCAATGAGTCTCATCGTCGCCCACTGGTCACCATAGCCGGTCAAACTCCAGACGAAACTAGAACCGCACTACCATTCACACTGACGACAACACTCTGATGAGACAACGAAACCTTACCCCCAAGCTCCTCCCCTGATCCTATCCTTCGACAATGTACCTCTCTAACCTCGAGTAAGCCGGGAGTATTCGGCCCAACTCCTACTAGACATAGAATTAAGTGAATTTTGTTACAAACAAAGAACAATGAACTATTGGCTCCGTAAAGCTAACGCAATTGAGCCTACCAAATAAACGAACTAGTTTAAAAAAAAATCAGAATGCACTTGAGTTTTCTGTCAGCATGTTTTTGATGATGTATAACAATTTCCTTGAAATACTTATAAAAATATCTGTAAAAACATAATCAAAATTACTTTTAGAATTTACAATGAATTTTCAAAGCTCAAAACTCAAAATTTTCCATGAACTTTTGTTTTTTAATTCAGTTTGAATTATCAATTAAATTCGTCTCTCACACCAAATTTAAATGGCTGAGAATCAGAAATGTTTTGCTGGTTTTAGACTTGATGAAAGATTAGCAAACTATCCAGCATAATGATACTGCTGAATTGTCCAGCAATTCCATCTTCTGTCAAAATGGCAACACTGAAAATCAGCAAAAAATTCAACAATCAGCAGTAACAACGTTACCAGGTATACTGAGTTATATTATTTTCGAACTTGATATCGTTGTACAGATATAGTTTCACAGAATAACGATTTTTTAGAATAATCAAAATACGCCTTTTTAATAGGAACCAAGCGATCGATTCATCTGGTGGTGAATATGAAAACGTCAAAAAGAGTGTTGTGAGCAGAAATATTTGCCGTGAGACTTGCACCTAAGCTATTCACACACAAGAAATCCGCAACATCATAACCACTAAGTCACTATTGTAATTTTGCATTTTTTCTCAACAAAAATATTCCTGAACACTTGCAAAAATGATACAGAATTAAATTTGTCAACTATAGATCAAGTTTTGCACTTTCAATATCTCAGTCTATCAGTTCCTTTTACAGAGAAGGAGTTTACTCCAAGTGAGATTAAAAACGTTCTAGCATTTTTAGATGGAGTGTTCAATAGCTTTTGTCTGCCAAAGAACTGCTCATGTTTGAACTATCAAACCCCAAAAAGTGCTATAACTTTACAAGGAATGCACATAGCACATACTGTCTTGAGCAAAAACATGTAGTTTTAGTTTGTTCATATTTGTCTAGAACATTGCTTTCCAAAGGATACTCAACTCTGCACACCTTAATTCGTGCCGAGTGATTGAGCTGTGCCGAAAGCTATGCCAAGCGCTGTGCCGAGCGTGCCTGTCAAGCTCAATCAAAGTGTGCCTACACCCAACCGAGGGATGTAAGATTCGCTTACAATTATGTGGGATTCATCATCAGAGGATGTTAGTGGAGACCGCATGAACCGAGGATGCGATAAACATAGCTGCGGTCCAATGCAAGAAAATTGGAGACCGAAAAATCTAGAGTGTATTAGGGAGGTAAATTAGTTATGTCGAAAAAATAGGAATCCGATTGCCGACTGAACTCGAACCAAGAACGCTTCGATTATCAGACCTGTGCTTTCTCCACTGCTCTCTCCATGCTCCTGAATATGGATAGCCTAAAAGCAAACATGAAGCGCTCATTTTCTCGCATACTCGGCTTCGTATGCTTTTTCTGCTGGAGAGATTCGAGGCAAGTGTGTGCGTCGTTCTACAATGTTCTACAATGTGCGTCGTTCTACAATCTTACTGGTATTGTCGAAATATCCACGCTAACACGAAATAAAAAAAGACAAAAAACCATTACATCGCTTGCATGGTCAATTCCTAACATTCGTTGCGATGTTCATGAACAGAGGATGATAGGAAACGGAACTAACATTTATTGTAATAGATTTTTGGTTTGCGTGTATCAAAGTGTCAATATTTCATGAGTTTGGCAACCCTAAAAGCTATGACTTTTGTGATTGTGTTTACATTCTCAATATCTCTGATCATGGCAAACATTCACCTTCATTCTCATAAGAGCGTTAGCGGGTCGGAAGGTGGAAGAGGAGCTGGAGGAATTCAACCCGTCCACAAGATTCTGGCTCGACGTCCCTTTGAACTGTTGATTTCGTGCAGGTGTACAGAAACAAATGAGAAATCCGATCGATGAATTTCTGCATATCAATTTCTCCCCGAATAAAGTAAACCCAGAACCTGAACGGGCGAGAGTTCAATTCCACCCTAAGAGCAACATCGTCGAACCAGTTTTAAATCATCTGAACGACTCAGAAGTGCGTCTCAACAAAGATATCACCCAAACCTATCGTATCGCTGATTATGATGCCTTAGCTACACCAAGCTACATAAATTTCATTACTACTGTTATTAATATACGATCTTCAGGAATTACATTAGATCGATTACCTTTATTTGTATGATCTGTTGTTATTACAGCTGTATTATTACTTTTATCATTACCTGTTTTAGCCGGAGCTATTACAATATTATTAACAGATCGAAATTTAAATACTTAATTTTTTCATCCAATTGGAGGAGAAGACTCTATTTTATATCAACATTTATTTTGATATTTTGGACATCCAGAAGTTTATATTTTAATTTTACCCGGTTGTGGCTCCTACCGCAATGTATCATCTATGGAAATTATCAAACATCGTCGTGTTTCTAAAACAGGATTTTCGGCCACCGCAGACTTCAGCGGAAGCGCCTGTACGTCTGTAGGAGAACTAGAGCAGTTTCTGCTCAATTCTCTCATCTCCACACACATGATAATCGAGGGCAATTCGTGATTCAAGAGCTTATATATTTGGGATTATTACGTATTGACATCCCCCAGCTGAAGTCCATATTTAAAAAAAAAAACTGATTGTTGGAGATAATATCCCAAAAAAAGTGCAGGGCCATCCCAGAAGATCCTCGGCAAGACCGGGATTCGAATCTGGCCGTTTTCCCTATGATAAGCTTTCGTTCTTCGTTATTGTTCATTCTCCATAACAAAATTGTTAATGTAGCTCAGCTCTCGCAGAAGATCCTGCTCTGATCCTTCGTACGCATACGCATTCCCCCTTGTACGCTTCGAAATTGAATACCCACGACAATACAAACTGTTTAGTTCAAAAATAAGAAGCCTCCAGCATGTTGGCGTGAATGTGAGCAGCGTTGGAAAAGTTCACGAGTCATAATGAGTTTTGGTGAAGTTTTACAATACTCAATACTACAATCTCGCCAAAAGTTCTAAACGTGTAGATGCTCAATGCAAACCGTTCCAAACTTAAATCCGATCTCCGCAGATGCATGGTATTCTCCTTTTCATATGAATAACAGCATAGTGTAGGTGTTCCACCATCCCCGTAATATAGTTGGGTTTCATTTGCTCGATATAGATGAAATAGTTTGTGTGGCCTTCCAAACCTACCATCAATGGCAACCATCGGGCATTTTCAATCGAAAACGAATCGTTTGTCCAGAACGATACCAAATTCTCTCACCAGCTTAATGTTTGAGTAAACAAAGTATTGAACAGAGTAGTAAACCTTAGCAACGATTGGCAAAATGCCAACACTCAACAGTGATGCCATTTTTCCTTTATATTATTGGAGTCCTACTTTTCAAAGTGTGCCTTAACGTGCCGAACAGTGTCCCATGCTGTGTATCGGCACAAAGTGCAGAGTTGATTTCCCCTTTTTGCTTGCATGAGAAATTCTTAAATAAAAATTTAATAATTAAAAACTAAAATTAAAGGGGTAATCATAGAAAACGGTCCAAATCTCCAAAACTATTAGACATAGAACATTGGTATGTTCAAGAAAGTTTCATAATTTGAGTAGTTCTACAGCTTTGTCGGAAAAAGTATCCTTTTGTCTCTTTAGGGGAAAAAGTCCATGATAATTTTTTGCAATTGTAGAATCGTGAACAATCTTATGTGAAAATTTTCTCTGATGTCACTTTTTTGATTAAGTCAATAGTTTATACACAATTCTTTTAAGGTAAGCTAATGCTGTGTTCCATTTGGTGAATTTTCACTTAAACTTGACAGATGGAGAATTATCAATTAAACCTGCTATTGTACGAGACTTATTTCTGACAGATCAAAAATCAATTTTGATAAACACCTACTCGCAAATCGGACGATCAACAACATAGGGATTTTACAACATTATAATTTATTTTCGAAGTGTCAAATTTAAGTGAAAATTCATCAAATGGGACACAGTCTACACGGTTAGAAAAAAGAACCCAAAATTAAGTTCTTTTCACTCATCTCGGCACTATAGTGCAGGAACCCAAAAGTAGATAAAGCAGGTCAAAGTAATTTTCATTTACTTGTGTGCAGTTCGTATGGAATTTTCCACTGGCTTTTTTAACCAAAAGTAAGTTAGTTGTACCCAACAGTAGGTAATATGATTATACTCAACGTTGGGTTCCCACACTTTCCTACCCCTGTTGGGTGGTTTTGCTCCTCAGTTTTTGACAACATAAGTAGGAGAAAAGGAGACAAACTACCCAATAAACAATTGCCTATTGACGAAACGACTTCTTGACGATTTTATTCCACTTCATGCTTAATAATACTTGTACTATTTTAAATAATAACTTCTGTTCAGTCTTTGTTCGCACAAATCTGGAGAATTTATTCAACCACGACATCGAAATATTTGGTGTTGAATAAGGTTGAATAAATCATTTACAAAGCATGCAATTAAAACATGGACGCATAGTGGTATAAGAGCCAATTTTCTGACTGTATTCACCTTTATTCAGCAATATTGTTAAGCAATGCAATGGAATCTAGTAATGGAGCTAGAAAACAATTATTAGACGTATAATAAAGCATGTTATTAAATCAATTGAAAACAGCCGAATTAAAGCGTCAATGTATGTGCAAATTACACTGATTCAGTTTGTTATTAGATCAAACTTTTGGTGTTGAATCAGGAAGACAGTCATCGTTTGTATAGATTTTAATAATTATATTAATCAAATCAGAGCAATGAGCGGAATAAAGGTGCACCATCAATGAGGTTTTCTGAGCACATAATTTGACAACCCGTTTTTATTAAGCATTGTACACTGTTATCAAATATTTTTTCAATCTATGTGCTTATTTGTGACTCTGAATTGTTTTTTGGGCAGTGTTGTGGAATAATGAATCTAATACGTCGTTTATAAAGCATTAACAAAGCATTCAACTAAAACATGGACGCATAGTGGTAAAAGAGCTATTTTGCTGACTGTATTCACCTTTATACAGCAATATTGTAAAGCAATGCAATGAAATCTAACAATGGAGCTAGAAAAAACGTCTAATAAAGCATTTTATTAAAGCAATTTAAAACAGTCAAATTAAAGCGACAATGTATGTGCAAATTACACTGATTCAGGTTCTGAATCAGGAAGACAGTCAACGATTATAAAGCTTTTAATAAGTAAATTAATCATATCAGAGCAAACAGCGGAATAAAAGCGCATCTATTGATCTCAATGAGCTTTTTTCAGCACATAATTCAACATCCTGTTTTATTCAGCATTGTAAACTGTTATACAGCATTTATTCAATGTGTATGCTTATTTGTGACTGTGAATTGTTTGTTGAGTAGTCAAAAGTAGGTAAAAAAAAGTGAACTGGCCGTTGGGTACTTTTTTCTTACCGTGTAAGAATGTATAGAATCACAGTAGGGGAATTTTTTTTTTAAATCATGTCTTCACCGGAGCAAGCACGTAGCAATTCGATCCTGCATGCTCCAAACAAAAATACCGTTCTATCCGGCAGTTTTCCATCAAATTCTTGGGCAGAAGTTTTACACCTCACTTGACCGGAAGAGTGCCCCGGATGAAAGTAAAAAAAAATCGAAAATCCCCAAAAAGTGCCTTGTCTGGCAAGCAATCTGCAGTTGTGGGCTGAAAAGCGAAACTTTCGTTACTTCTGGGATCAGCAAATTTTCCAGGAGGAGTGCCTACGGAAGAGACTACTGCCTTTTCTGGAGCAGCATAAGGTGGATTGCATATTCTGGCCGGACTTGGCAAGCAGTGGTTCCCAAGGAGATGAATCCGGCCAACGCTCCGGAACTAAGGCCAATTGAGGAATACTGGTCAGTTGTGAAGCACATACTAAAGAAAAAGGGTAGAACTGCAATTGACCTGTAGGATTTCAAGCAGAAATTGAATTTGGCAGCCAAACAAGTGGGAACAAGCCTCGTGCAAAAGATGATAGGCCGTGCACGAAGAGTAGTTCGAGCCAGAGCTGGAAAATATCACCGCCGTCATGTGACGATGAGAAAACAGGTCCTCTCACTATCACGAGACGAAACTACCAATTTTCAATGATCAAGCACTCATGAGAATGATTCTTATGCGGTTTTGACATCAAAATTTCTAACTGATTTGGATGAATTAAAGCAAACAACCGTATGTAATCGGTGGAGTGAATATATAATTAAGATTTCCACGGTACAAGTAACTTTAATAGCATTAAATAAACTAGTAATTACGATGATTACAACACTGTTACTTTCTGTCATGGCAAAAAAAATCGATGATATTTTGAAGTAAGTCTGTGTTGCGATAGTTTGGAAACAAAACACTGAAATTCTACTAGCTGTTACTTACAGCTTCAAAGCTGCAATTTTATTTAGGTTTTAATTTTAACGATATATAGGTATCAAATGTACTTACATTTTAGTATTAGAATAACGAATTTAGATTCCAATTATCCTATTTTCAACTTTAGATTTAGGTAGTGGTGAATCTAGGTTAGGAAACTAATTAGATTAAATTCTGAATGTAATAATTTAAATGACTTATGGATCTATAATATTTAGATTTTACTAATCCAGACCACTATTCTAGTAGTTATTAAAGGCAATTAGGTTTATATCAATATTAAATAATTCCACAAGCTGATGAATTTCACTTTGTGTTAACGTGGTTCTTAGAAAAACACTTCTGATTACTGTTTTCGATTTCAACGGTTGTCATTCCTGATACGATATGTCATTCGACCAAGTCGAGGGAGCGCCCGGTCGCACAATCGCCCGGTGACGACCCAGTGGTTGTCGCAACAGTCTCTATCATCGTTTTCTCATCCAATGATAGTGACAGAAGTATCTCTGTATCGTGAGATCTTTAATTGAAAAAGACATTTGCCAGCCCTTATTAGAGATGAACTAGCCTAAGGCTAAAAATCTCTTTAATAAAGAAAAAAAAAAAAAAAAAAAATTGCCAGCCCTGGTTCGAGCAATGGCTTATGGTAAGAAGGAAGACTGAAACAATGGTCTTACAATAATCATAATACCTACTTATGTATATAGCAAGCCGAGAGAAACGCTGTTGAAAAATTTTCTAGGACAGCCTAGTTTTGGTATTTTTCGCGATATTTTTTTAACAAAACTTGTAACAATGTAAAACTCGGGTGGTTTACAATCGATTCTAATGGATTACTAATTTCTGCCAAAAATACATATGGGACTGTAATGCTTTTAAGGGTGGTATATCCATAGAGGTAACTCTAAGACCAGAAGGTCCCAAAGAAACGAGCTCAACTTTTTGGCTCAGCTCTGGTACTATCTTCGGTCCCAAGCTAATCGATTCATCCCTCGAAACACAGGGAAACCCCTCATTTTATCTGTCAAACTTTCATAGCTAATCAAAACAAACATTGTGTAGTACTAGAATTTCGACTAGAATGGGGTGTGTTAATCGTTTGCTTGGGACCAATAGGCTAGTCAAGTAGTGAGCCAATTTGAAATCATTAGTTTCGTATTGATTGTTGGTATATCTGTTACATCCCAAGTAGTAGTATTAATCGAGATTTTAAAGCATGCTACACGTCTAAATCGTGGTCTTCAGAACCCTCATAAAACCAAAATTGTAACTTGGGATTGAACTATGAAAAGTAATACGCATTACCGAAAACACTTTCGTGTCCAAATTGTGTCATGCTAAACCTTTAGTAACATTTAGCAAAATTGTTCGTTATTCATTACTATGAAAAATCAATGAGTAGCCAACTCTAAATTTACCACGCACTAATAATTTAATTCTATTTTTGCGAACCACTACCTGGGGCAAGCAATCTTCCATGGGATTGTCAAATAGAAATCGTAAATGATAAATGCAAAACAAGCGACCGAATTTTAGAAGCAAATAAGTTTCAATTGGGTATGATAAGATAAGACCACGTGAAACAATTCCACTCGCAAGTTTATCTCGAGAATAACTTCGAGGTGCTAGTAGCGCGTGTACACAGCCTGAAGAGTGCGAACCATTTTAGGTCTAAATTTAAACAGTATTGATTCAGTTGCCCCAATGCTACAAGCTCCAATTTTTTTTTTCGTTAAACCGACATTGAAAGAAGAAAAGAAGTGTTAAGTCAGTTTGATAATACTTATATCCTCGATAACAAAAAAAAGATACATAAACAATGTAAGTTGATAGCACGTACGGGAATATAATGTGCACAAATTGAAGCCATTAATTGCAATGCAGACGACAGTTGCACGGTCAAGAAAGCTCCAAGGTTGCCGGTGGCCATTTAATTGATCGGTTGATCGACGACGCGATTCGCACTGACTGAATTGCAAATTGGTGTCTCCCTTTGGCGATGTCCACCGCAGAATTGGTTTGATTGTCGCTTGGGCTGGGATTCTAGCAATAATGGACTCAACTTCCTCCAAATCGGTCTTAATTATTCGCGCAGAAGCAATTGACAGTTGGTTCTTCCCTTCCTAATATGCTGATGTTTGAATAAATCAAAGCAGCCGGATGGAAATTCGCGAAAACAAATCACGAGATAATGGATTCCAGCAACTTTATACGTATGGATGTAGCGATAGGGCTCTAGGTAATGCGTCGCGGTCGACGAGCTGCAGAGCAAAACAAAACAATTTCGATCGAAAGCGTAAAATTATCTCCTCTTTATGTGTTGCAGTACCGCGATATCTCGGACGTTCAGCTGAACAATCTGCTCGTCCTATGGGGGGCGAATCATTTGATCGCGTGCTTCGGGAAAATTCTAGAGCTGTGCTTGTGCGCCCCCATTGGGAGCAAACCAGTGGCAACGAGGTAGATGTGTGAATTGTCCGTGAAAATGTAAAAACATATGGCGAAGCAGATCAGTTGATTGAATACAGCTTTGAAAGCTTATCGATACTGCAATCGGCGGAATCAAGTGTAATGTTTTCGGCGGTTTGTCTGTTCAATTGATAAGTCATGCTCTTTATCGTTTACAATAATGAAACTTGTCAGTTGGTTTTCCTTTAGCATATTAAAACATAGGGGAAATGGCTCTAATGTGGGCCTATGGATCTAAGACGGTAATGAAAATCGCTATTGAAAATTCAGTCGATTACTGAATTTATGTATGGGCCCAAATTAGGGGCATTTAGGCCGACATTACATCCATTCCCACTATATCGGTTCTAGTCTAATTGCGTTTAAACTATCAATCCAATAGGAATCGATTATCATTGGCCTACCCGTAAAATAAAGAACCATAAGGTATTGTAACTATACAATAGAGTTTATTGGATTTACAATAAATCGTATTCTACACAACGATAAAATAACAATAGAATGTATTGTTTCCACAATAGAATCTATGGTAAATGGGGAAATATACAATAGAACAAGGGGGTTGTTATGTATCTTAACCATACGAAAAATCACTTTTTCCCGAACAAACTTGAGCCATTCAACATTAATTGTATTGTTGTTCTATTGTTGAAGACCCTTACTGTATGGGTCCTTTTGTACATCTATTGTAATAACAATATGTTAAAATCTCTTGTACAATATACGCACAATAAGATCGAATGTTGGCAGTAGATTTGGTTGTCATTGTATTTTATTTTATGGTAATTGTTTGGTTATTTTTTCCGGGTACTGCACGGGAAAGAGATAGCTATATATGTATCGTGGAGAGAGATAGACTTGCGGGTTGAGCTGTGCACTTGAGTATGGTGAGTGTAGTTTGTAAGAATCAGAATGTGGGCTAGCAATTCTATACGAAATATGAGACGTTGCACTTCTTGGCTTGTTTAATATGGTATGGAGAGAGTGTTGTAAGGCTGGAAATACTTTTTTTTTAACTTGTTCGTTTATTTACTAGGCTCAGTCGTGTGGGACACTTTGAGGAGCCAAAAATTAGTAATGTGTGAATTTACATTTTAAACAGCAGTAGTTCTAGGTTAGTATTGGGTACCAATTACTCGTGGCGGGCTTGAGGTTAATGGGTAACAATTTCGATTCGAAGGAGCTAGGCCTTCAGATACTACTCTCAGACGGCGAAATCCTGGCTGGGCAGGAGCAAGTAGCACAAAAACAGGAGGATAATAATCCTGGGACACAATGGCTGTAAATTGTTTGGAAAGGAGGGGATGGTCACATCAAACTCTAACATCAGACAAACAAAGGATTTCGTAGATCGCCTGCAGGTAGGGAAGATCATGGGTTCCCAATACATCTCTTACTTCACGGAAGGGTTGTCTACCTCGGGCCACATTTGGAATAATGGAATGTAACCACCGCCTAAGAGAATTACTTGTCCAATCGTTGTGCCAACTTAAAAGAGAGCTCTGGCATACTAATGGGAAAAATTCATCATGTGAAATTCTTCTATCATAAATCTCACCTCGCTGTGCGCCCATTTTTGCCTGGGATTGAGCAATGTGATCGGACCCATCATATATGATCATATATGATGATGGTTATCATATATGATCTTTCGACCAGCAAACTCATCTGCTCCCTTACCTTTGAAAGGAAATAAGATAAGTGCCTACTTTGTTTCATCGACCGAATAGCCTCAATCGAACTGAGACTATCCGAGAAGATGAAGTAATGGTCTATGGGCATATCGGAAATCATCCCCAATGCGAAGTTGATTGCTGCAAGCTCAGCAACATAAACGGAACAAGGTTCCTGAAGTTTCCAAAAGGCGGTTGAGTATTCATTGAAGACACCGAAGCCAGTGGATCCATCAATACGTGATCCATCAGTGAAAAATCTTCTATTGCAATTGACTTGTTGGTAGGGTAACTGATGATAGTTGGACCTATTTAGGCCAGTTTCACACGACGTCAAAATTCATGTCGTATTTTTTATGAATGCGTGCTTAGGGGAAAGATCTACCTTTCTTGTTTCTAATAATAACATAAAAAGTAAATATTATGAACAAATGATTTTATAAAACGTTTTTATTCAGCAAATAATTAAGATGTTGGTTGGACCTAAAAAATGATGATGGTTGGACCTATTTTTGCAAATGCTAGTTTAGCCCATATTTGTTCAAAAACTTTGTTTAAGGTATGAACAGTTTTTATGAATTTGTTATTTAAAAAAAATCAATAAATTTGAGTCTCACTGCGTTTTTAAAAAAGTTCACTTTCCTCGCTAATAGCTAAATTCATCATGGCTCATTTTCTCGGAAATCACTGACTTCATTTGGAAAAAAAAATTAACGTCAAACTATAGGTATTCTGGTCACATTAAAAGGTATCAAATATTTTTGGGATCGGTCAACTGGTTCCGGAGATATAGCCGGAACAAGTTCCAAGGCTAATGGACCAGGGACCTAAATTTGACATTACTTCCAAATTCGATAACAAGATCAATAACATTATTGAGTGGACCACATTGACCACTACCGGGCATGTTATGGGTGTCCCCGGGAAATTCAGGGGCCAGAACTTACAGAAATATGAAGGGTCAGATCACACCACAGATGAACTAATTCCGGTTTTATAGTTTTTTTCCTCGGATTTTTTTTTTTCGGAAATAAGTTTCAGTTAGCAATTTTTAGTTTGTTAACATTTTATTTCAAGTTAAATTACGCTTAGAAGGTGTTTGAGAAAAGCTTAATGTAAATTAATTTTAACTGATTCCTTCGGCGCTTTCGTGGTGGTTCGGCAAATCAGTGGTTCAGGAGGGATAAATCGCTTGCTCTGCATGCGATTCAAGATTCTTCATTTGGTTTCGTGTGGATTTTAGGGCTTCGGTTTCAGCAAGCAATTTTTCTTTGATTTCGCTCAACTTTTTGTTCCGTTCTAGCTAAGCATTTTCATCCTTCTTACGATCCTCTGCAATTTTCAGTTCTTCTAATTCGAGGTTTGCGATTTCAGATATAATTTCCAAATCGGAGGATACTTTCAGACCTTTTCAAGGGCGATGTTGCTTATGAACAGCTATTGTTGTTGGTATCTTCAGAATGTGCCAGTGCCTCAGGAGTACGTTTTGAGATTGTTGGATGCCGGTCCATAAAGCTATGCCAGAAAATACATTTTATATTAAAGGAACAATTTAATGCGATTTGAATCTTACCTCAGACTTGAAAATACAAAATAAGATAATGGAATAACACTACAAGAAAAGAATGAATTGCATATTGTGGCATACAATTTTTGAAGATTTTTAATGCTTACCCTTTCAGCCAACCTGACGATGGAATCCCTCCTTTAAATTTACGCCAAACTAGGGGTGCAAGGTCCTTGGCAGTTTCAAAGATCTCTTTGGTCGTCTTGGAACTGCCAAAAACAGCGCACATACAAACCCAATCCCCTAGCTGGTTCTCCAAATCAATACTCAACACTAATTCTTTTCCATATTTCTTGCCGTGGCTTCCCTTAATTTTTGCCTGAAGTGTCGTTTTCGGAATATTGTAGCTTTTCTGTGCCTGATACGCGGTAAGCGATTTATTTCTCACTAAAATAACAGCCTCTTGAAGATTTTTTGCCGTATAACTCTTTTCTTTTTTCAATCGAAGAAACTGAACAGTCGGCCAACACGAAATCGAATTTCAAATCAGCTGCGCATGAAGGATGTAAACAAACCGAAGCGCACCTAGCGGCCGTCTTAAGATACACATTGGTCCAACCATCATCATGCGTAGGTGGTCCAACCATGATCATATTTATCCATTCGAATTTCGTCAATTGTTCAAACATTTTAGTAAAACCAATGGATAAATGGCGTACTAACGTGTTGTTAACATCTTAAAGCAGTATTATACTGCATTAAAATTAAAAAAAAATGTAAAAAATATGACTTTTCTGTATGTAAGGCTACTGAGCTAATGCGTGGAAAGTGAACTGGTTTGAAAACGCATTGAAACACAATTGCTTTGATTTTTTTTTTTTTATAAAACATGCATGTAACTGGAAGAAAAAGAGTTTTTATGATTATAAAGCAATCTTTGAAAAAAAAAAATAGCGAATATTGACTAAATTTGCAGTTGAAAAAATAGGTCCAACCATCATCAGTTTTTGGATAGGTCCGACCAGAATCAATTACCCTACTTTTCAGCAAAAATACGGGGAATTGAGATAGGTCGAAGTTGATCTGGAACTCCTTGAATAGCCTGTTTCATGGAGAGATCATAGTCAATGGGGGAACTGTAGTTAGTAAAGCGTACACGAGGGGGGTTATAGAACGGAAGGCAAATATCCGATGACATATAATTAAGATAGATTCGCACGAATCTAGCCTGAGTGCTCAATTCGAGTATTGCTTCGAAGTTTTCAATCACAAGGTTGTTACTGACACTACATTTGATCAATACTTTTAATGAGAGCTCCCAGAAACGGTTCTGCTGGGATTTTACGCCCGCTAGAACCTCTAGGCTCATATTGTGTGTTGAATTCATACAACCAAGGGCAATACGTAAACAAAAATATTGAATGCGTTCCAATTTAATTAGGTGGCTGTTTCTTGGTGAGCGGAAGCAAAAAGAGCCATACTCAAGAACTGGAAGAATATTCGTTTTATACAGTTTAATTAGGTCTTCCGGGTGAGCACCCCACCATGTCCCGGAAATTGATCGTAGAAAGTTGATCCTTTGTTGACACTTTTGTTTCAAATACTTAGTGTGGGTACCCCAAGTGCATTTTGAATCAAACCAGACTCCAAGGTATTTAAAGGTTTAAGATTGGGTAATGTCTCCGCCCAAAAGATTTAGACGCAGTTGAGCTGGAAACCGCTTTCTTGTAAACACTACCAATTCAGTTTTTTTTGCGGTGAAAACTCGATCCCTAAATTTATTGCCCAGAGAGGCAGATTATTTAAGGAATTTTGCAATGGTCTTTGCAAGATTTCTGCACGTGGACCTCTCATGGAAACCACGGCATCGTCTGCAAGCTGTCTAAGCGTGCATAGATTATCTAAGCAGTTATAAATATCTTTGACCAGTGTTGGGAAAATATCAAAAAATCAAATCTCACCAACGCCCAAGATCACGCTTGATTTTCGTAGACAAAAATCAACCAGCAAACAACTGCGGTTGATTTTGCACGCTGTGATATCGCAGCTCGGAATATCATGCTAACAAAACTCACCAACTGCAAATCTCACCAAACTGTAGTGAGATTGAGTTTAATGATTTTTGCTTTACACCCGAATGCAACCGAAGCTTCCATAACGGCTTGCAGCAGTCCCTTCACGTCTGCCATCGGTGAAGATTAAAAAGAGAGTTGGCAAACGATGCTTTCTTTTTCTAAGAAAACGATGTGCAATGAAACCATTTTTGTGTCGAGTCAACTCTCAGCTTGATTTTTGCACGTTGTGAATAATCTCGCAATATCAAAGGAGCTTGTAAAATCAATATCAATCATGATATTTTGTTCCAATATCACGCGTGATATTGCGAGCGCATGAAAGCGGAAAAATATCAATTGATTTCTGATTTTGCCAACACTGTCTTTGACATAGAAATTATAAAGTAAGAGACATAAACAGTAATGGAAAAGTTCGCGAAAACTCACTATGACTCGCGAACTTTTCCCTTGGTGAACTTCGTGAAATATCGCAAACTTTTCCAACACTGGACTTAAACATGAACCTTGGGGTAAGCCCATGCAGCTAATTCTAGAAGTTGTCAGTTGACCTAGATTGAAGGTCATTTGTTTTTCTGACAGCAAATTATACAAGAAATTATTCAAAATACCGGGTAATCCACTACTGTGCAAATTGCCTGACAGTATGTCTATGGAAACAGAGACAAATGTGCCCTTAATATCCAAAAAGTCTGAAGCCAATTTCACAAAGGCCAGTTGAATATCAGATGAAAGCATCGCTAGCCACTCGTTTGTTCCTTTCAGTCTTGTAAGCGGTCACCGTAGTCGACACATTTTCTGTGATAATCGACTGCCTTTGCCTTCGACACTTGCAAAACAAGTTATCAAATGACAGTACCAAACTAAAATGTCATAAGGTAGGCTCTGTCATATGACACTGTCGCCGAAGACCATCACATTTGTATGTATTTTAGTTTTTCTCATAATAAGAACTGCTGATGTTGTGCTTGTGTAAATTCTGAAAATAGCAAGCAAAGATGTTCTAGTAATAACATTTTTGATCAGAAATGGTTTAAATTTACACCAAATTTAAGAATTAGAATGAAATCACACATGTCATATGATAGTTGTTTGATAATTTTCTTTCTGTTCGAATGTTGTTCTACCGTTTGTGTTGTGTGAGAGAGCCAACGGTAGAGCATGAGTGTAGGAATACAAACAGACTGTTGCGCATGATATCGAAGCGAGTGTAGTAAGAAACGTCAACTTTTTCAACCCCTGGTTCCTTTACTCTTTCGGAAACCAAACTGCGCATTTGTTTGATTCAACCCAATGGTCAAGTCTGGAAAGGATATTTTTTTCTAATAACTTCCTCAGTCATAATAACATAGAGATCGGACGGTAAGAGTTTTGATCAGACGCTGGTTTCCCAGGCTTTTGAAAAGCTATTACTTTAACCTGTCTTCATGCTGGTGGAATTACATCGAATTCCTTAAATGAATTACAGTGGTTAAATAATCGACTTTTAGCGATATCGGGTAGGTTTTTTAAAAGGTCGAATTTGATCATATCACTTCCCGGAGCAGAGTTATTCGATGAAAGAATTGCCATTGAAAATTCCAGCATTGTGAATGGTTCATCCAGAGAACCGTTACTTCGAGCTGTATCCCGTAAAGTTGGTAATGCTGGTACAGAGTCTGGACAAACCTTTTTAGCGAAGTTGAATATCCATTGGGAAGGGTATTCTTCACTCCCATTTAAAGATGAGCGGTTTCGCATATAGCATGCCTTTTTCCAAAGCGTTGTCATCGAAGTTTCTCTAGAAAGTCCCTCGATAAAAGTACGCCAGTAATTTCGGTTCCTTTGCTTTTCGTAAGTTTTAAGCTTGTTTTCAAGCTTTAGATACTTTTCAAAAAGCTCAGATCTTTCATGTCTACGATAATCTTTAAAGGCAACGGATTTCTCAAGATACAACTTTGTGCATTCGTCATCCCATCCAGGGGTGGCGGGTCTTCTTTTGAAGGATGCACTTGGAACACGTCGTTTCTGAGCTTCTAATGCGCTTTTGTAGATTAGTTCGGTAAAGAAACGATACTCGTCCAATGATGGTAGAGGATCGGTAGAATCAATACCAAGAGTTACCGCCGATACAAATTTTTGCCAATCAATGTTCCTCGTGAGGTCAAAAGGAACTTGAATTGACTGATCTGTTTTTAAACGACCACATTTGATTGAAAAAAATAATTGGAAAGTGATCACTATCATGGGGATCATTGATATCCTTCCACAGACAATCTAATGATAGTGAGTTAGAGCACAAAGATATGTCAAGACGGCTCTCTCGAGCAGGAGGGTTTGCTATACGTGCTGCTTCACCAGGTTTCAAGATAGTCAAGTTAAAATCGTCACACAAATCATACCCGCTCTATTGTCATGATATGATTCACCCCATCCAGTACCGTGTGAGTTCATATCGCCCAGTATTAGAACTGGAGATGGAAGGATATTAACTGAACTCCCAAGCTGATGGTGGTTTATGGAAGTCCTGGGAGGAACATATACAGAAGCTATGCAAAGATCTCTGTTCTTCACATTTATTTGGCAAGCGACAATTTCAATGCCTGAAATTGTTGGGATTGAGTAGCACTTTTTGCGGATAATGTTAAAATTGTGGAAGCCATGTTTCACAGAGCGCAAATATATCACTATCAGAATTGTGAATCAAATATTTGAACGAGTCTAGTTAAGGTATTAAACTACGACAGTTCCATTGTAATACAGTGATCATATCTTGAATTATCCAACGAAAGATATGAATTCACCAATAAGGGGCCATGATACAGTCAATTGCTTGAATGGTTGGAAATACTCATTTCATGAAAAAATTGTTTGTCAGAATTACAAAATTATTAGATGTTAAGATAATATTTTCTATTAGTAAGATACGAGAAGATGTTACAAAGTATGTGTTTTATACACAAACCTGTCAATTCTGGTTCCAGAGAGTCGCAATCAGCGATATTAACAATTTCCACTCACTGACTCACTCAGCGGTGGGACCTCCCTTAGCTCAGTCGGTAAAGGCGCAGCTACAAAGCAAGACCATGCTGGAGGTGGATGGGTTCGATTCTCGGTCCGGTTGGGTTGGAAAATTTCTCGACTTCCCTGGGCATAGAGCATGATTGTACTTGTCTTACAATTATACTAATGCAAAAATGGTACAGGCTAAGAAAGCTCTCAATTAAAAACTGTGGAAGTGCACCAGAAAAAATAAGTTGAGGGCACACAATAAGCTAAATTGAAATGCGAATAATAATAAGAAGAAGACTCACTCAGCGATTGCAGCAATCGCTGATTCTGACTCTTAGAAAGCAAAATGTACAGGTTTTATGGTGAACATAACATCTTGTGATTTAATTATTCCGAAAATCGCGTTTTTATGCTACATGAGTAGTTGCAAGCTTGCTTCATACTATCTCTAATATTGACTTATCAGTAAGATTATCTAATTAAGAATACGTTTGTTATTCGTCGAAACGTTTTGGAACATCTTGTTAGGGACGGTAGGGTATACGCTCCTATAGTTGCGGTTCGTTAGAAGCGTTAGCTTTCTGTACTTGCTTAAGGAGTCTCCATAAGCAACTATAGGAACCTAATGCTTCTAACGTACCCTTCCTGGCGAAGAAGGCACCAATCCGGAATAAGAGATAGTTAAAATTCTAAAATCACACAACATGAAAGATTTAGAAGGACCATTTACAATCCATTCCCACCCACGATGGCTTTCCACCACTTTCTAGCTCATGAATTGCAAGCATCCCGCGCACTGGGGAGGCAGCCACTCATTATCCGGCTAATCGACTATTATAATTAAATTGCATGCATCACCGCCCATCCGCCCTTCCTCCGATGACGACGATTTTCATCGTCAGTCGCTGTTCGTTTGAACAGGTGGCAACTAGCAGAGTGTACCTACCTATTTGTTTTTGTTGGTTTTTGTTTGTGGCTGCGGTTTACGACAATGATGTTGATGATAATGAAGGTGACGAACTGACATATCCAGCTACATCGCGTGGATTTATCGGCGGAATGTTGTGTTAGTATGCGAGCATGCCTTCGTCCACTCTACAGAGATGAGTGATGCGATGGAATCATGAATAAATATTTTTTATGTGCATTCTGAACGTTAAAACTATCGGATTCTATAGGAAATTGATGATGGATTTGATGCTGGTAGATAGATAGAGGATCTAGAAAAGTATAATTATTAGCTGTTATTTTTGCATTCACAGTCGCAATAACCAAATTGCACAAGTCCTAGATCATTGCAGGGAACTACGGGGTAAGACGGCTATCATAACCTTAAAGTAAAATTATACCACAACTATATAAAGTTTCTTCGATAAATTAAGTGAATACACAGTCCACTCTCCACAACTCGAAATTCTATAACTTGATATTTTCTATAACTCGGAATCGAAGTGTGCTATGCTAATGGGTGGACGTGATTGTTTTCCCAGTCGCATTTTTTTTTCACTCGTTACTGTCACTCTGCTTATTTTTAATAGTCCAGCTTCTCGAAAAAGTTTTGTTTAACTGAATGCAGAAGAATATAAATCGTCACGAGTGCGAATTAATCTTCATCACTATAGACCGTCATTGGAGTGAGACCCTTCCTTTCGTTTGCTTAATTTAATTTTAAACAGGATTGGAATTTAAATTTAGGAGCTCGGCTAGCTTAGCGGCTACCGATTTTGCTTACTGAGTAGAATATCGTGGGATTACTTCCAAGCTCCTCCGAAACAAAACAATTACTAATTTTAAGCTTAGTATTATTCACAAGGGGTAGGTCACTCCGCACACTAATCTTGGGTAAATTTTTTTCTTAGTGTACCGCAAATGTGCCGCAGGTGTGCCAATTATGGCGACAATGCCGGTCATAGAGCAAGCTGCGTTTTTTTTGTAAAATATATAATATTAATTTAGGTATATTTGGCAACCTGGTAATTCTGATAGCAAGGATATCATCGGACTGGCGAGATCCAAGGAGGAATGCTGGCGAAATGAACTGTAAGCGGACAGGAAACAACAAAAAAACAAAAAAAAAGAGGGATACAATGTCGAAACAAGAAAATAACTTCGAAAAATACTAGGAAGGAGCGACCTCCGTCAACGTATGAGAAGAAAACATGCTTTCATAAATGTGGTTACTACCTCATGGGAACTGATCGGACCAATAGAGCTAATAAACTATAGAGGAAGAATAGCGCTGCCGTCATCTTTTCCTTATATCTAATAGTACGTACAGACCTGGATACTGCGAAGTCGACCAATTTTATTTTGCAAGCTAATGGAAAACTGCTTGAAAATTTTCTCAAGTTTGAAATTGATTTGCTCTTTCTCAGTTGATTCCCGCCAAAAGCTCTGAGCCAGGAGTGCTCGAGCCCCCATGACTCTTTCAAAGTTTGTTGACATACATGTTTCGCCAAAGTAGGTTTTACTGTAATTGAAAACTCAGCTGCCTCATAAAAACTATGCTGGTTTTTATACTTTCATCACTAAGCCTGTTGGTTTTATCTTTGAGCTTAAAATTAAGAATGTGTTATGAAAAAGTATAGAACATTTTTATGAGATTACAATGCTTGACGGTAGATAAGAACAGTAACTGCATTTGCTGCTTCTGAATGTTTGGCTCCCGCTCCCGTTCACACTGGCTCCCAAGTGACAAGCACCTTGAGTGAGTCCGCAGTACTCAGGTTCAGACTACAGAGTTATAATATGTTATAGCGCTATCTTGATGGTGCTTTCTGTGTTGCAATTATTTGACAACCGTTAAACATGTTATAACTCTCCAGCAAGGTTGCAAAGACTCATTTCAGCTAAAACAATGTTTTTCTAAATTATGAAATAATTAGATGCCATGATCAAATTTTGAATTGGTAGGATACAAGAAGAGGTTGCAAAGAATGTGTTTGACATATTAAACCTGTTTATTTCACTTCATGAGAGTCACAATCAGCGATTTTTCACAAACTCACTCACTCACTCACTCACTCACTCAGCGATCAGCAAATCGCTGATTGTGACTCATAGAAAGCAAAATTTACAGGTTTTATGTTTCCAACGCATACTTTGTAACCTCTTCTTGTAAGTTACAAGTAAAACATGCCATCATACCATCTTTTGGGTTTATTATTCCGAAAAACATTATTTTAGCTGAAATGAGTCTTTGCAACCTTGCTCTCCAGTCTGGCCAGCGTTTAATAGGGACACAACTGTCAAAGCGAGAAAAAACTATGCAGTTTGACAATTCTTTACCCGGTATTATTCAACATCGGAACAAAGGGAACACCAGCGCTATTCTTCCTCTGAAGTATATTAGCTCTATTATCGGACCAGATTCTACTTCAATCTGATCGATTGTAGGCCCTATCAGCGGCCGAAAAATGTTGGAACCGGTGGGGAACACTGCAAGAGATTGAATGTAGAGGATGAGGAGTACGACTTCTGTAGCTTGTTTTGTGTAAGTTGCATCATTATTTGAAATACGGGGACTATTGGCGTCTGATTTACTATGCCACTTACTCTAGAGCCCTCACTAGAGTCTACATTTGGATTTAAATGTGAACCGAGATGTCTGAGATACTGGTCTGAATTCCTCTGGTGTATTCAATTGGAGGATGTTCCTGAACTATACAGTCGAACAGCACATAATGTTTTGAACAATTTCAATGATAGCTGTTTAGCAGTGCTCCAAATTTTATTTAATGAATAATCTAATGCCTACCAGATTGTGCCGAATGTGTGCCGATGGATGTGCCCAAACTGTTCCGAATCTACTTTCGGAACACTGTGCTGAGTGACTTAGTCCTTGGGCATAACATGCAGGAGCGGGCTGTGTTCGATTCCCGGTCTGGTTTAGGAATTTCTCGGGTTGGAAAATTTCTCGACTTCTCTTATAAAAGAAATACTGTAACAATATGAAAGAACTTTTCAACAAATGGTCTGGATGATACCCTGAACACTTTTGTTAGCAATTTATTTATTTATTTATTTACTATTATTTTATTAATTTATTCATCTATTTTTTGAATAATTTATATATTATCAATTTTTTATTAATGTTCACTTATTTGTTTAGTTTGTTTTATTTTTTTATATTTTCGTTTTTATTTATTCATTGATTAATTAATTTATTCTTTCTTATTTATTATTTATTTATTTACTTATTTTTTTTATTTTTTTTTATCTTAAAATTGATTTTTTTTATTAATTGGTTGCTTGTATATCTTTAAATTTTTTATTTATCTTTTAAATTATTTATTTATTAATTTAATAAAAATGTTTTACATATTATTTAATTTTTCTTTTTAATTTATACATTCATTTGTTAATTAACAAATTCATTTATTTATTTATTTATTGATTGATTTATTTGTTTATTTATTTATTTATTTATTTATTTATTCATTTATTTATTTATTTATATATTAATTTATTTATATATTTATTAATTTATTTATTTATTAATGCATTTATTTATTTATTTATTTATTTATTTATTTATTTATGTATTAATTTATTTATTTATTTATTTATTTATTTATTTATTTATTTATTTATTAATTAATTTATTTATTTATTTATTTATTAATTAATTAATTAATTAATTTATTTATTTATTTATTTATTTATTTATTTATTTATTTATTTATTTATTAATTAATTTATTTATTGATTTATTTATTTATTTATTTATTTATTAATATATTAATTTATTTATTTAATTAATAATTTATTGATTAATTAATTTATTTATTTATTAGTTAATGTATTTGTTTATTTCTTTATTAATTATTTATGCATTTTTCATTTATTTATTTATTTTTTTTTTGTTTTTTTTTGTCATTTTTTTCCTTTTTTTTCCTTTTTTTTCTTTTTTGTTGTCTTTTATTTTTAAATATAAATTTTACTTTTTTGTTATTTATTCATATATTTATTTAGCTATATATTCTTTAAGTTATTAGTTTTTTTTCTTTTTAATATTTTTTATAAATTTATTTATCTATTAATTTATTTATTTACAAATCAATTTATATATTTATTTTTCATTATTTTTTTATTCATTCATATATTTATTTATTTATTTATAAATTCATTAATTTATGTATTTTTCATTTATTTATTTATTTATTTTCCATTTTTTTTTGTTAGATTTTTTTATATGTTTTTTTCTTTTATTTTTTTTCTCTTATTTTTTTTTTCTTTATTTTTTTTTTTCTTTTATTTTTAAATATAAATTTTATTGTAACGTTATTTATTCATTTATTTATTTAGCTATATATTCGTAAAGTGTTTAGTTTTTTTTTTCTTCTTAATATTTTTTACGAATTTTTTACTCATTTTTTTATTTATTAATTAATTTATTTATTTATTTATTTAATTTTGTAATTATTTATTGATTTATTTATTTATTGATTTATTTATTTACGTTTTTATTTATTAATTTATATATATATATATATATATTTATCTTTTTTTATTAATGTTTTTATTTATTTTTTATTCATCTATTTTTATATATTTATTTATTTTTTATTGTTTTATTTATTTTTTTATTTATTTGTTTATTAATTTCTTTTTAATTCATATATTTATTAATGATTTTTTATGCATTTATTTATTTATCCAAATATTCATTTTTTTGTAATTTATTTATTAATTTATTTTTTATTTTATTTTAATTCTTTACTGGTTAATTTATTTTTATTAATTTTATTTATTTTTTTTATTTTATTTATTTTTGAACATATATTTGATGATTTATTTATTGCTTTATTTATTCATTTACTTATAAGGCTTTTTTTTATAAAACAATTTATTTATTTATTTTTTATTAGTTTTTTATGATATATTCATTCTATTATTTATTTATTTTTTTAGCTATTAATTAATTTATTTATCAATTTATTTATTTATTTATATTTTTAGTTATGATTTGATTTAGTTATTTGACTTTTAATTTTTTAATTAATTGCTTTAAGTATTTATTCATTTATTTATTTATTTATTTATTAAGTTATTAATTCATTTATTTATCTTTTTATTTTTTATTTTATTTATTTATATATTTATTCATTTATTTATTTATTTATTCATTCATTTCTTTATTTATTATTTCATTTATTTATATATTCATTTATATATTTTTTATTTATTTTATTAATTTATTTATTGAATAATTTGTTTATTTATTTATTTTTTTTTTAATTTATTTATTTTTAAATTAATTTTTCTTTTTTTTTTTAATTTTGTTTAATTTATTTATTTATTAATTTATTAATTTATTAATGTATTCATATATTGTTTTTATTTATTTATTTTTATTTTTTTATTTTTCATTTTTTTTATTTATTTAGTTATTTTATTGTTTAGATAATTATTTATTTATATAAGATTTATTTTATTTAATTTATTTATAAATTTATTCATTTATTTATTTGGTTATTAATTCATGTATTTATTTATTTCTTTATTTATTAATTTATGTATTTTTCACTTATATATTTATTAATTTTTTGTTTTTTTTTGTAAGTTTTCATAATTAATTTTTTTTTAAACATAAATTTTATTGTTTAATTATTTATTCATTTATTTATTTAGCTATATATTCATTAAGTTATTAGTTTTTTTTCTTTTCAATATTTTTTTATAAAACTTTTACTCATTTAATTATTAAATTATTAAGCTATTTATTTATTTAGTAATCAATTTATTTATTTATTTTTTATTTTATTTATGTATTTTTCATTTTTTTATTTATTTCTTTTTTTGTTTGTTTTGTAAGTATTTTTTTGCATTATTTTTTTTTTATAATTTATTTTCTTTTATCTTTAAACATAAATTTTATTGTTTAGTTATTTATTCATTTATTTATTTTGCTATATATTCATTAAGTCATTAGTTTTTTTATATTTTTTTATAAAATTTTTACCCATTTATTTATTTATTTATTTATTTATTTTTTAAAATTTATTAATTTATTTAATTCTTTTGTTTTTATTTATGTTTTTATTTATTTATTTATTAATCTATTTATATATATATATATATATTTTCTTTTTATTATTTAATTAATTTAATTATTTATTTGTTTATTAATTTCTTTCTATTTATTTATTTATTCAAATGTTAATTTTTGTATTTATTCATTCATTTATTTATTAATTTTTTTAAAATTTATTTTCTTAATTTTATTAATTTTTTTAACATATATTTAATGATTTTTTAATTGCTCAATTTCTTCATTTATTTATTAGGCTTTTTTTATTAATCAACTGTTAATTTTTTAATGTACTTATTTAATTATTTATTAATTAATTAATTTATTTATTTTTTTAGTTATTTATTAATTTATTTATTTCATTATTCATTTATCTATTTATTTGTTTATTTCTTTGTTTATTAATTCATTTATTTTTATATATTTATTTATATATATATTATTTTTTTATTAATTTATTTATTTAATAATTTGTTAATTTATTAATTTATTTTTTGATTTATTTATTTTTTAATTTATTTTTTCATTCATTTTTGTAATAATTAATTTATTTATTTAATTTTTTATTTATTTATTTAAGTATTTATATTTTTATTTATTTATTGATTTATTTTATTATTTATTTATTTATTTATTTATATACTATAAATTTTTTTTATTTATTTATTTATTTATTTTTTTATTTATTTATTTATTTATTAATTCATTTAGTTATATATTTATTTATTTTTTAATTTATTTATTTATTTATTTATTTATTTATTTATTTATTTATTTATTGATTTATTTATTTATTTATTTATTTATTTATTTATTTATTTATTTATTTATTTATTTATTTATTTATTTATTTATTTATTTATTCTTTTATTTATTTTTTTATTTATTTATTTATTTATTTATTTATTTATTGATTGTTTCATTTATTCGTTTATTTCTAAATTTATTTATTGCTTTATTTTTTATTTATTTATTTTTCAATTTATTTTAAATTTATTAATTAATTTATTCATTTATTTATTTATTAATTAATTTATTTATTTATTCATTTATTCATTTCTTGACTTATTTATTCATTCGTTCTGTCTGGTAATTTTAGCATTGATGTTTACATAACTTTGCTATGCTACAGTTGATAATATTAAAAATCGTACCTGTTGAAAAGATCAGTCATGGTAGCCTCTCTTGAGACTTTTCGTGTTATGTCCCCTTTAAAGGATCTTATGTCCTTAATTCCAGCTTCCAACTGTCACTCGTACTGATTGATACTCCAGATATATATATTTGGGCATATTTTATCCCTCAAGCAACAATTCTCACAATCCCTGATCCTAACGGTAAATTCTCTAACTCACTTCATATTCTTCCCGCCCATTGCAGGAAATTCTTCCAAGGAGGTCAGTTCAAAAACAAAGACATCCGACTGGACGCAAAAGTAGTCATCATAACCGGTGCGAACTCCGGAATAGGGAAAGAGACTGCAATAGTAAGTGGTGTTTAATTGAATTAATGCATAGATCGTTATCATCAACGTCTTCGCGCAATGCAGGAATGTGCCAAACGGGGAGCCCGAGTCTACATGGGCTGCCGGGATGCCAACCGGATGGAGAAAGCCCGCCAGGAAATCCTGGACAAATCTGGCAGCCAAAATGTGTTCGGCCTGGAACTGGACCTGGCTTCGTTTGATTCCATTAGGAATTTCGTGCGAACGTGAGTGACCATCGTCGGAGATCGACGCAATGAGTGCGTGTCAGTAACGCGATTGCCTTCATTTACATTGCAGATTTCTGAGCATGGAGCGACGGTTGCACGTGCTCATCAACAATGCCGGTGTGATGGCTTGTCCGAAAGAGTTCACCAAGGAGGGCTTCGAAATGCACTTTGGAGTCAACCATTTGGGGCACTTTTTGCTGACGAATTTGCTGCTGGACATACTGAAGCGGACGGCTCCCAGCAGGATTGTGACGGTGTCCAGCTTGGGCCACAAGTGGGGTCGAATCAACAAGGACGACATCAACAGCGAGAAGGACTACCGAGAGTGGGGAGCGTACATGCAGAGCAAGTTGTGCAACATTCTGTTTTCCCGGCATCTGGCAAAGAGACTACGGGGAACTGGAGTGCACACCTATTGCCTACATCCAGGGACGATCAATACGGAACTGACGAGGTATCAGAATCGGTGCATGATGTAAGTTTAATCGAGATTTCTTCGTTGCTTTAGGAGTTTTTGATATGATTGCATGGTTTTAGGATTGCGGCGAAGCCCCTGCTGTGGGTGTTCTTCAAATCGCCCAAGTCGGGTGCCCAGACCTCGCTGTACTGTGCAATGGAGCCGACGATTGCCGGAGACACCGGGAAGTATTACAGCGATTGTAAGCTCAAGGAACCGGAGCCCCACGCAAAGGATGATGCAATGGCCGAGTGGTTGTGGAACATCAGTGAGAAGCTGACCGGAATGATTCGATAGGAAGTTTCAACTGTCGATGCGTAATGTTTCATATTACAAGTCATCACCGTCGGTTTCATGAAATTGATCTTGGGAAAAGCCTCCGCTGTGATGATAGGTTTCAGAGTATTCAAATTTGAATAAGTTATTGAATAAAATATGATAAAAATAAAGTTTATTACTCATTTATGTAGAACAAAATAATGGAAATTAATTCAGATTAATTCACACCGAAGGGTAATAAATCCATCAAAGTAGACTTCGAGCCAGTCGACAAACAAAAGAGCCATCCACAACTGGCTTCGCTATTGAAAATTGCAAATTGCAAATTCAAGCACGACGTCTTTAATCAGTGCAGCACAGATTCGTGAATCATAAATCCCTTTATATAGTAGGCCACCGGATCAATCGCATTGGAGCTGTGAGAGGCATCGATTTATATTCCCATGCCTGCTAGTAAACTAGTCGCGTGTCGTTTATAAGTTTACTCAGTTTAGTGCATAATTACTCATAACAGTCATACAGTAAGGGAGAAAGAAGGTATGCACATGTCGTCTTGCATTTCTAGTGCACGTGCTTTCGCGATTCATCGTTGTCGTCGAGGGCTATGGCGTAATCGAATAATAACTGTGTGTGAAGCATTTCCTACGGGGGCGGGCGTGAGAAAGGCGCCAAATTCCAGCCACATATTTACCGGTGAAATGAAGGACAAAAATGGAGGCAAGTGAGGAAGGCAAATACTCGAAGGTTGCAAATAGCAAACGTAATACGATATGCGTAAAACAGGTAGGAGACGACACAAATATAATCCTGTTTAATCTGTGTTCATATCAGTTTTTGCAAACTTTTCATGGTGAAGGACTATTGATTGGCCCAACATATGTCACTTATTGACTTAACAAGACTTAAGCACACGGCATACTGTCGTTTGGTTGTGCTAGAGGTCAAATGGCGTTCTGCGTTTTTAATATCGATTAATTGCAAGGGTACATGACTAATATTGAGTCACACTATTTCTACTTGTTATGAAACGATACTAGAAGGCAAGGTATTTATGTGGGGAGGTATGTTGCGAAAATGGTGAAAACAAAAATCCACTGCTCACAGATGGGAATCGAACCCAGGGAGATGTAGGTTCGATTCCCACCATTTTTGCAACATATCTCACCACATAAATATCGATTCATATTTAGGCGATCCCAACCAGATAAAACGCTTCTGTTTTCTAGAAGATAGCATACCAAGAAGATTGGTATCACAAAAACGATATGAGATAAACACAATATCGTAGTATATAGTAAAATCTCCAAGCGAATTTGATAGCGATGATGACAATCTCAACTTATCAACTTATTATCGTTGTAACAATAGTACATAGAATTTTTGAATCGATCTTCTCCGATTTGTATGAAACTTTGCGTAATTGTTTGTTCTGGGCAATAATTCACATTTTTGCGGATATTGGGCCATTTTGGAACTTTTAATATTATCAAAATGGCGTCCTTGAAATTTTTCAAAAAAAAAAATTTAGTACTGAAATGGCATTTCTGATCGAAATGACATCTGACAAAAAGTTGAAGAGAAAACAAATGTACTCGGACTAAACAAAGCTCCCAAAACCACCAATATTTGGTTACACTGTTGTACATCTTTAATCAAATTACTCGTGCGATGCATGCAAATCGTTTTCATACGATTTGACGGTTTGTTTGGATACGGCAACTCACGTTGGCCGGTCTATAACTTGACTGTCTACAGCCACTGTCACCGAAAAAGTGAATGAAACCGAGGGGGATGAAAGTCCCAGATTCACAGATACTCTAACGTTTGATTTAATGATTTATAGTCGGAGAAATCCATTTTATCGAATTCATCCGATATAATCGTAAAAATTAACGATTTTTATCGGTCACATCTCTCATATCGGGTCACATCTATCATGACAGTATCGTGACAGGTAACAATGACAGCCGTTTGTTTATAAGAAAGGAACGTTGTGAAATCTCAACCAACAATTCAAAAAGGCGGATCAGCTTTTGTAATCAAATCTTGTAATGCACTTTTCTCGCAAATCGAAGGTCGCCTTGCCAAATCAACAACACCGTCGGCTAGGGAAAATTCTCTCCTATCCGATAGTGGAATTGGTGCTTCAGCTTGCACGATAAGGTCATTACAAGTTTACTGATTTACCTTTTAGTATTGTCGGTTGATAAATCTGTTCAAATATCATTTATGGTGATTCCTTGAAGAGGCCACAAATTGCCTGATGATGGCTGAGATACCCTATCACTTCGAGTGTTCTAGAGCACAAATTTAGGACACAGTTGTGACATCACTCATGAAGTTGGAACTCCCTGTTTGCTGCATCAAATGTGAAGTTCTAATTTCATTGTTGTATATTTTGTGGCAGCTGTGCTCTTGAAATTTTGAGGTGATAGTATCACACACATTGTAGGAAGTGCGGAAACGCATATTCTCGACTGGGAATTCTCGGATATCTCCAAGGTCATTACTGATTTCCATCACTACCTCAACAGACTTCCCCAATCTCAGGCATCCGGTGAAGATCAGCATCGATAGCACCTATCCTTTGGTCTTGGGTTTGGTCACGTTTGGTCATCAATTGTGTTGCCAAATCTCCGAGCAAATATCGTTGCTTACAGAGTTTGAACATGCATCAATTACAAAAGCAGGTGCTTAAGAAATTGACAGTTGACATCACTAAACACACTAAAACAACATCAACATAATGCTAGATAATTCTAACACATCCAAGATTATCGATGAATAGTGTATCAAATCGGATAATATCGGCAGGTGCTTGTTATTATTCATTACAACTCGAATTTTTTCTTAAAAAATCGAAATTTTCAAGCAAATTTTATAGAAATCCGTTATATGAAATCTAAACAGATTACTTTTGTCCCCCTTGAATGAAACGGACAGTGTGTTTCCCATCCTATTCCATCTTTTTATTCGAGAACACCCACCCCGGATGCAGTTTTAGCAGTTTTAGTGCTGAACGAAGCAGACATTTTCGCCTATTTGTACCTGAATAAGAGTCGTAAAAATGTGGAAAAAAAATCAAGAAAAATCCAAGGGAAACCGAGAGGAAACCCCATTACGAACTTTTTCATTGGATCTGGTAAGCTATAAGCTATAATATAAATAATTGCACTAATCATTATGTTGAGTTCCGTGTGATTTGAGGTATCGCATGATGCAATTGGGTGAATGTCAGAATCTGTCCACCTCCTTGAGGTACCCGGAATATCTGAAAGAGGCCATTGTGATCATTGTTAAGACCAACCATTAATCTTAAAGTAAAACTATAATGTGATTTGGGGTGTCGCATGATAAGTTTTTGATAAATCAATCTTTTTGTTAATTCCCCGGTGGAATCTGGAATTCACATTTTTGTTCAAATCTTTGGAACCATAATTCCGATCTGGGAAAAAATCAAAAGCGATCTATGGGGATCTGAAACACATCCCGTTCCACTCAAAGCGAAAATTGAGTGAGTAACACTCAAACGAACTTACATACATGCATACATACATACACACATACATACATACATACATATATAGACACATACAGAAACATTTTCCGATCCCTTTGAGATGAGTCTATTGGTATATGCCAATCTACTTATTCTAGAATACTTAAATCTACTTATTCTAGAAACATACATACACTCAAAGAATAAATCACATATCCAATGGAAAATATTCCCTAGAATTTAAAATAACATTCATGTGATACGATAATTGTAAATTGCACCACAAAATCACATGAACCTTATGTGTCAAATGAAATTTATGTGATTTATCGTATAGAACTCATGTGATCACATGAATGTTATGTGAAATTCAGATAGATATCATTGGTTTTGTTAATGGAAAAATGTAATGTGCATTCCCAATGGAAACTAAATGAAATCTTTTTTCCGTGTACTAATTTCATATGTACATGGAGATGTTGCTCATATTAGAAAACAAATTCCTGGAAAATCTCGGAAAGTTTTGAGGTTAACTACGTCTTCAAGAATATTAGTGAACTAATCTCAACTTTGAGTCGACCGCATTTGTCGTGTAATCGTAATTTATCTTTTTATTATTTGCTTGTAACGTATACGGCGTAAATGGATGCATTCCCAACTCCAATTAGGTTCGTTAAAAGCAGGTCTTTCTTACTCAAACATGACTTCGCATATATTTCATGACTACACCCCCCCCCCCCCCCCCGCAACCCCACATAGTATAACAGTTAAAGCCAACTCCGTGCTACTGCAAAACAGGTTAATCCGTTCCAAGATTCCGTTAATAAGCGACATAGAAACAGCACCGCCAGTGATTTTCGGTGTTCAAGATATAGACACTATTATGAAATACAGACGAAAAGAAAAAGAAGCTTTAAAGTGTCACGTGCTGTTTTCAAATATTCAAAACGAAGACCGTGTCCTGTTGCAAAATCTCGTCTCAGCCGTAAAATTCACTCCAACTTTCGGAAGAAAGGAATGGAATCCGAGTGAAGCTTCAAGATCCTGCGTTGGGCAGAAACACCGCTCACCTCAAGGAAATCTCCAGCTCTTGTTCTATTCATATTGAAGAAACACCATCAAACTCTGAAGACAATGTCATAAATCCTAATCAACATGCGGAACCATTGCAGGCAGCTCGTCCTTCTTGCTTGGTGCGCAGACCATCATGGCATCCCCAACTTCAATTAGGTTCAATTCGTTAAAAGAAGGTCTTTTTTGCTCAAACATGACTTTGCTTCTTTTTCATGACACACATCTGTCCCCTCATGGGGGCATATCGGCAGAATTACAAAATTTCTTGCATTAGCCTGTTTTCCCACGTTCTGTCGATCCTTTTGAAGCAAGAGAGATAATCCAGCAAGGCTATTCTCTAAAACTGGTGAAACCACTCAGAATCGATATCGGTGCAATGCAAAACGCATGGCTCAATGAGCTTTCTTGGAATCCCTCTCGGATGAGTTTTGGGATAACCGAATTAAATATTTTCCGTACTTACCTGCTTTAACACTCCGACCATCTAATCGTTTTGTTTCATATGTTAATATGTTTTTTTAAATCGTTCATTTAATACCAATAAAACGAATATTATAACCTGTTAAATCACTCACCTATTCAAGTATCGCGAGCAAAAACTTCCACATGTCAAATGAAATCAAAATAGCCATTTACTATATCCTTATCTCTTATGTTTTAAAGAAAATAATTCGACTCAACTGACGGCCACAGTATGCTATTAAAGCCCCTGGCCGCCAATCTATGATTTCTTTCGAAATTTCCAAATTTTCTTCTACGACGGAAAAGCAAACTTCGTATTTTCCAGGACTGAAAAATGTCATTATAGCTAAAATGCTACTTTTAGGAATTATTGTAATATTAATTTTTATATGCAAGATACAAGAAGAGGAGGTGAAGTTTGTGTATGACACAAAAAAAAAAACCTGTCAATTTCACTTCCAAAGTGTCGCAATTAGCTATTAGTTATAACGAAGGGTACTCACTCATTGAAATATTTCATTACAGCTAAAATAGCTAATTGTGACCCTCTGAATGCAAAATTGACAGATTTTATGTGTCCTACACAAACTTGTTGCATCTTACATAAAAAATATTATTATTATATCTCATAGTTTCATAATTTTGAAAAGTAGCGGTTTAGCTGTAATAAGATTTTTCAGACCTGCTCACAATTCCATTTTGTTTTTTTTTTTTTTGAGTCAACAAATGGCCTGAAAACTCAAAATTGAGATCCGCCTTTATTTATTTATATATTGTTGCGTCAATGTTACTCATATTCAAAAATCCCAACTTCTCATGCTTTGACGTTTAAAAAGAAGTTATGAAAATGAATACGACTGACTCATGTTTGAGTAATCTCTAACAAGCCTGTATGAGGCAGCGATTTCGCGTCGTTTAGTTTTTTCACGTTTGTTCGCATTTCCTCTATCTAGCACACAGGGATGAATCCAAAGGGTAAGTCACTCAGCACATTGTGCCATAATTAGATTCGGCACAGCTTGAGCACATCCACCTTTGGCACAATCACGTAGGCATTTGATTGTTGTAAATAAAATGAAAGAACTGCTGGTCACTGAAGTTGTTCAAAACATTACGTGCTGTTTGGTTGTATATTCAGGAACATCCTCTAATGAGATATACCTGAGGAAGTCAGACCAGCAGTTCACTTCTTGGTTCACTAATAGATTTAAATCCGAAATGCCGCTATACCGATTTATCCTTGCGATTTCAAACCAAAACATTCCAGGTGCCAGAAATACCGGGTTGCCGGGATGGGTATTTTACAAAAAAATCGCAGCTTGCTCTATGACCGGCACAATCGGCACACCTGCGGCATACATGTGGCACAACTAAAAAAAGATGACCCAAGATTGGTGTGTGGAGTGACCTACCCCATGGGTAAATCATTATTTGTCCTCCAGCTCGTACTTGTTCGAGATAGTGTTTTGGTGCGCTGATCAAACGTCAAAAATCTCAGTTCACTGGTTTCGTCTCCAAGAGCGAGAACGGCGAGATCTATAGGTGAGACAGAAGGAAAATAGCCGACTCTTTCTTTCTCTCGATCCGATGAGAACCCTGGATGAATGAAACAGTCGACTAAAGTTTCCTTCTGCCTCACCTATGGATCCTGCACATCGGTCTCGTCTCAGTTACACATTTGATGTTTGACGTTTTGTTTCCCATTCACGACAACTTCCACGATGTCGAATTTGAATTTAAATAAAATTACTTTGAATTTTCTGTCGATTGATACTTCGAAAGGAAAAAACCTCGAAATGAAAAAAAAATAATCAGACAAATATTAACCGATATCGAAGAATCTGGAGATTGACTTGATATGGATGAGCAACACCCGTTATCTATTATAGAGGAGGAGCTAGATGGTCAACTTGCAAGTTCGTGTGAAACGAATATCAATGTTCAATTTGACTGTGAATCTAAATAAGCCCCAAGACTTAAAACAATCAGCGTAACACGTTGGCATTAATTACTTAAGATGATGATAAGTCTCGAACTGAATAGAGCTGGCGTGAATGCTTTATTTAACCGTTTTAATAAGCACGATCTCATATTCACAGCACATGAGTGGGCGCTAGTTGAAGACTTGTGAAACTATCTTGAGCCGTTTGAAGCGAGTTTTTTTTTTAAAGTCGTGGTTCTGAAACTATAATTCTAGATGGAGCTGGAATTAGGGCGTAAAAGAGACTTCTTTCGATGATTTATAGAAAGTTAAGGCTCGTCAACTCAAATAAACATCACCATCGGATAGGGGAAGACTTCCCCTACCCGATGGTTATGTTGGTTTGCGTGAGCGTGGTTTGAGTTCCTAGAAATCATCGAGAGAAGTCATTGTTAACAAAGGCTGTTACGCCCTAATTCCAGCTCTATCTAGAATTGTAAATTATTGTTGCTATATCTCGAGCAACTAAGCCTACTAACAACAATCAATACGAAACTAACGATTTTAAATTGGCTCACTATTTGACTAGCCTATTGGTCCCAAGCAAACGATTAACGTACCCCATTCTAGTCGAAATTCTAGTACTACACTATGTTTGTTTTAATTCGCTATGAAAGTTTGATAGATAAAATGAGGGGTTATTGGTTTTTCCTATATTTCGAGGGGTGAATCCATTAGCTTGGGACCGAAGATAGTACCAGAGCTGAGCCAAAAAGTTGAGCACGTTATTTCGGGACCTTCTAGTCTTAGAGTTACCTCTATGCTACTAATAAGTTCCATCTAACCGATTGGTGACCATATAGGGTTTGAAAATCAATATCCAACCAGTGCATTGAAAATCAGAAGTTTGTTTACTGATACACTAGACGATAGCTGAGTAAATAATGTTTGATTTTCACCTAGCGAACGGAATTCACTAATATAAATGCATTTAAGAAGCATCAGTGTTCTTCCAGTTAATATTGACATTTTGAAATTGCATCATTTTGGCAGAAAATGTACTTTAACTAAAAATTTTATCAGTTAGCAGACAAGTTAAAAACGTGCCAGTTAAAAGTCGATCACGTAGTGAACGACTAGTGTGAAAAGTTTCATTTTAGTTCCAATGTGATTTTACTCTAGTCTGTTTCTGAGACATGGTGGTGGTGAACATATTGTAGTAAAATTCCGTTTTGGTTAAAAGATTATAGTAACCCTGTTGTCTGTTGAAAAGAATGCAACAGTTTACATTGCCATGCTCTTGCGATCTGAGATTGAAGCTTGTATCAGTGAAAAAAATGAGGACTTGCTTATCATCACACGTATGAAGCTTGGGATGAAGGAGCAACTGAATCGAAGGTAGCCGCGTAGATTCCGAAATCCGCGTAAATTCCGAAATCCGCAATCAACAATCTTAATTCATGACAATTACAGCATTTGCAAAAATAGAGTTTTGCAATAAACACTGGCTTACTGACGAGGATCGGATTTACATAGAGGTGAATAAGGGACTATTATTAACAACACGCTGAAATTTGACTTTTTTTTAATCTCTTACAGGTCCAAGTTGTGCGGAATTCTACGTATGTCCGAAAGACATCATCTTCAAATACATACACAAAAAGTTATATGACTACAATGCGCGTACATTCAAAGCACATCATTTATCGCTATCAACATATTAATAACGTGTAATGCTATAAATGAAAAAAAAAAAATCCTAGGGCCCATTCAATTATTACGTAATGCAACAGATTTCTTTTCAATACTATCCACCTCTACATAACGTTCTCATAGAATGAGGCAATTTTCCGACGCTTTTCCGAGGAAAACTTCTCGCATATGAGGAAAACTGAATATGGTTTTAGTCTGTCCACTAGTGAACTTCTAATCTGTGTACAATTTTCTTAAATTTTCCCAATATGCAAGAAGTTTTCCGCGGGAAAATGTCGCAAAATTTATTCACACTATGAGTGACCTACGTTTTAGTGGTTTTGAGTAATCTGAACTCAAATGTGGGTAGCATTTTTTGTACATGTGCGATTGGCTTGAAAAGTTTCTAAATCATTAAAAATAAACTCACGCCGACGCACGCCGCCACACCGCCGCCGCCGAAAGCAAACGGCGTAACGCCGCCACGCCGCCGCCGCCGGCAGAAAATAACATATCACGCCGCCACCGAAATTTTTTTGATCGGAGCAAATTCGGTATTTTGAACCACCCTAGTGCATATGCTAGTTCTAGATACTAGTTCATTCATGAAGCATCAAAACAAGCGATTTTAAAATAATCGAAGAGCTCTAGGAGACGATTCATTTTAGGGGGAGAGCGGTCTGCAGTAGTTGGGACCAGTCACTTGGGGGAGGGGGGATCTCAAATTGGTCAAAACTATGCTACATCATTTATGGGTGGTCCCTAGGATATTTTTTACGAATTGACAACTTTTACGGATGGTCCGGATCTTTCGGAGGTCCATCCCGTGGCCACAACAAGTTGTTACAAAAAATTGCGGAGCTCAAGATTTTTTTTCTACGAATTGATCACTTTAACGGATGTTCCGGTTCTCTCGGAGGACCACTTCGCTGTACCTTGAGTCTACATTTCTGTCCCAGATTAAACTTATTCATATATCATCATTGCAAGTGATTTTTAACGATTTCCAAATGAAAAACAAAAACTGCATTTCACAAATAACAACTGCTAAATTTGTTAACAGGCTGTTCACCGAGAGACATATGACCAATCAGAACGACTCAGCGACAGAATTCAATTGACACAGAGCAGTTTCTTTCCATACGAAATTTACTCATCATTTGGGAATACCTGCAGGAACTCATACCTAATGAGTAACTGCAGGTTTTCCAAAATATGAGTAAATTTTGTATGGAAAGGAGCTCTGAGTCAATTGAATTCAGTCGTTCAGGCGTTCTGATTGGCCGTGTAGATTGTTATTTCCCGCACTTGAACCCCCGGTGCGGTTGCTGTGTTATGGTGAAGGTTGCTAAATAGATTTAGCAGTGGTGGTCTTTACTAATGAAATATATCGAATTTCCAATCGAAAATGCTAACCAGCGGTCACACTTGTGCACTAACTGCCCGAAAAAAAATTTACAATGTCTTCTACGGTAGAAACAATAACTTTACCATACTTAATGTTGTCACTCATAATAAACGTTGTTAAGTTACTGTATACAAAAATTCACTAAGAAAACATATTTGAGCAATACAGTATTTTTACCACATTTTTTAATGTAAAAGCGTCTCAAGTAACCGCAAGCCAGCTTAACCGTCTTTCTGGAAATACAAATCGCACAATAACTAAAATCCTTTGTATTGAGCTATAAATTATACACAAATTGATTTAGGTATATGTCAAAAAAGCAAATAAGCGAGGGAACTTGGTGTGTTTTATCATTAGCAAATTGTATTTATATAGTGGCATTGAGAATTTAGGATTACCGGCAAGGGGACTTTGTTAGCCAAAGAACTTTGTTTAACCACCTGACAATAATAGGTAAAGGTATTGACGATACTGATAATTGCCTTTCTTAATAGTATTAGAGATATTAAAACTATGTTTATTTAAGAAGATGCTTTATTACTTATAATCAAATACAATCATAATTGAATATGTAACAATAACATTTTTATTACTCTTGTCTATTATGTATAAATCAGCAGTTAATCCACCAATAGAATAAAATCTAAAGAACGAATATACATTTTGTCATGAACGGTAATTCGTACGCACTTTTTTTAAAGAACGGTTAACTTTTATGAGCTTAAGATCTTTGTTAATTATTTTTCCGTACAAGGGAAATTTGCATGGATTATTTATTTCTATTGAAAAATACAAAAGAAAATAATAGTTATCATTCCATAAAATAGTTTGGATAACACCAAAATTATCTACTCCACCAATCTGCATAGTAAATGTTGAATCGTTACAAGTTTGTTGATTGTTATTTCTGGGTTTTGTTTGTTTACAAGCTTTGAAAATATATTGATTGAATTTTAATACTTTTATAGCTCTAAATGGAGTGTTTGGGTATGAGTTCACCACAGAATCAGGAATTCGAAATTCTTCGATAAACTCCGGTTGGTTCTTATTAGAATCACAAAACTGTTTTACCTTTTCTTGGTAAGCTTCTAAATGAGAAGTGTTATGTCGTGCGTGAGATTATACACATTTTGTTGCAATTTGTAAAACTGGTTCTTTGGGTCCTTTCATATACTTTTTTAACATGCCATTAATATCTTCAAATGAAAATAATGAAAAGGCCCGTTCCTTACACATTCGGAAATATGAAACATCAAATGGACATTATAAGTCATCTGTTCAGAACCATACAGTATTTCAATTTTTTTTACAAAATCAATCAGTTTTTTTTCACATTCTTCAATAGCATTCTCCGTAAGTTTACCGCACAAGAACCGATTGATTGTTTGTGAAAATAAAACATAATGATCATAATATTTTTTGGGAAGAATATCATATAAGCATATTGGACCATAAATAAGCAGCCAATTTTGCCACTCGTTGGCTTTCCAAGACTTTCTTTCCGAAATTTTTCTTGGATACCTTGAGATCTCAGCAAATGGATTGATGGATTGTAATATGCTGTCTATATCTTCCACTCTATGTTTGATAAAGCACTCCAAACTAGGGAACTCAAACCAGAGCTTGCAAAGTTGTTTCGATATTCCAAGCAGCACCGCATGCATGTAGTCCACGGGACAAAAGTCGACAATGTTGAAGTTAGGTAATGAAATCAATGGAGATATGCCTTTGACACCTTGGACAGCTTCTCCTCTTCTGTGAAAAAGGGCCATTGCATTGAGCACGTCAAGATGTTCACGGGCAGGAATGTTGGACTCAAATTTGTACCTGTCTTGGCCATCTACTAAGCTACCTGGGTGCAAGCAAAAGCTACATGCATCATATCCATTAAACTGCCTAATTTGCTGAAGCTTGCAACGAGCAAAGCTATCTACGCAGCAACAAACTGCTTGCACTTTACACACAATACTATTCTGCAAAGTATGTAACACCGTACTCCGGGAGGTAGCGCAGGTCGTCAAAAAATGGCCTAAGGAAAAAAGTTAAATCAGGTTCTCCATGCGATAACCAAATTCCGGCCACGATAATGTTCTTTTGAAGGAAACGAAGAGCTGGAGGCAAATTGTTTATAAGCACAATGATAGGCCACAGGGATTTTTTGCGTTTGAATTAAACATGGCAACACCATCTGTGTTGAATGATACGAATATATCTGCCAGTCTAGTGAAGCCTTTGATAATTTTTCCATCCATGATATCACTAATAGCATCATCACGAAGGAGACTTTTGTAGCTTTGAATACTGTTCCGGTTCACGAATGTAGATTTTCGATCGCTTCGACAAATACGGCAGAGTTCGCTAGAATTAGACCCTAAGTAGAGTCCACAAGTTTTACATACAAAATGTCGCTCGAATTGTTTACCGCCGAAAAATTTCGAGAACATGTAGAACGACGACGGTATTGAAGCATAATCAACAATCACATTGATTAATTTTAGAATGTCTTCCAATGCAGCGTTGGAGAGGTTATGTCTGATGTAAACATGGAGCAGCATGCTTTGGTTACTGTTAAGTCCTTGTGCAGCAGATCTTCGAAGAATGAGCCCTAAAATATAAATTATTTACAATAATGATAATCTTCGTACAAGCCAGCACTCTACCTCTCCATCGTCCCATTCATCGAACTGAACGTCTGGTTCACTATCCTTAGAGGAGCCACTGGTAGAAGAAGCCATGTCCTCTTCGTCGGTATATAATCCTTCATTAGCATAATGCGTTTCATGGAAGTCATTCAAAGTTGTTGCATTTGAAATATGGTCGGAGATGCTTGCATCATTCTCACCAGAGCAGAGATTATTTGGTAATCGCTCATCGTCATCCGATATATTTTGTTGAGCATCTTGGCCTGAATCTTCACCTTCAGGAAGACTAATAGGCAAGTTTTCTGAAACGACACCGGCAGGGGCCTTATGCAAATAGAAACATGTGAATGACTTGATGACAATATGAACGAAATTCGATACTTACCTGTAGGTGAGGCTTGATCTCGATGGATTGATAGTTAGGCTGAAATACGTCTGCACTAGAAGCAGGGATCGGTTTATGCATATCATTTCCCTCGAGTGCTGCCAAAGTCGGTACAGGAACCTATTTAAAAAAAAAAAATAAGAATACAGTCGTAGAAGAACATTATAGGCATAATTAATATTTTTGTTCATTAGCGCAAACTCACAATTAAACTAATGAGTCACAGATAGACATATTTTTTACACACCTGCCATTTCGATCCAATTTGAACCACCGGCAAAATGCGGGTTTGACTGGCTTGACCAGAATCACTAGTATCCTTTACCGGCTCAAGAAGAGCCTCGGGTTGAGCTTCCGGATGCATTTCAGCCAATGTTTCAGTTCTCCGAGTAACAACCACCTTACGAATTCGTTTGTGTACCTAAATTGAAAAATAATATAAAAGCGGTTTTTTGCAGTGAAGGTATTTAACTTTAATTATACTTACATAAGAACGACGAGCATATGTAGTCGACTTGTTTTTGAAAAACAATTTATTCATTCGAGAATTTCTCATTTTTTTTCAATAAAACTTCGTTTACGCAATGTTTATCACAAATATGTTTGACATTTCAGACAGATTGAGTTCTATCCAAGTGATAAACCACAGGTCTGGCAAAGTGAGCTTGTGCTTATGCAGCAGAGATTGTGACGTCATATTTACTGGTTAGAATTAAAGAGACTGAATTGGGTAAAGAGGCGACATCTTATACATTTGACAGGTCCTCTGCTTTTCCTATGACTTTGACTGATAATCGATTGTTCCAATTTTGACGTGTCGTCTCTTTATAAATTCAGCTTCTTTAGTTAGAATCATAGCAGAGGTTTCATCAAAGCATTCTTGTTGAATTAATTCTGATAAGATACCACATCCATTGACAATTTGAACTGTCGGAAATGTAATAAATTACAAGCCCTGTAATGTTCACTTTCCGCCTCTGTCAATATCTGACGTGGTTCTAATGCAGCAAGGAGTATGACGTCACACAGCATAATAACATAGTACAAAGTCACATTACCGGACCTGGTTTAAATGGCATTGTGTCGGTCTAAAGAGATTTTTCTTTTGTTTCACAAGCCGCCATTTTAAAATTTTGTTGCGCAGTGCAAAGTGCGCTCTAAAGTGTGCTCCATTTTTTTAAATGCCTCCGAAACTACGAAACAAAACCAAACGATATGAAAATTGAAACGCTGGTAAGTTAAAATTAAAGCATAATATTGTTGTACATACAAAAAATAATGCCTATGTTTATTAAAAAGCGACTTCGAACAAACGTAAGCGGGCCACCAGTCAGAAGCAAACCGACCTTAAAAAAGCAACCGTAGAGAACCACAGCTATTTGCAATCCATGGTAAGAACATACAACCATTATCAAAGGCAAATTTCAGCTCTTTATCGATATATATATGAATCGTTATGGGACCCAGAAATAGATTTTTCAAATCCAGTGACAACCCAGGCCTGTTAATTGTGTATTTTTTTTTTATTTCAGTTATCAACCGTTCTAACCCAAAATGATGTTTTCAAACTACAGCCAGAGTGGCCATGAGTTTGTCGATGTTGCTTTGCAGGGTTCGGTCAGAGAATTGGATGAATCGTTCAACAATCCTTTAGAAATGTCAGCAACGAGCTCTGCTCTCGGTGTTATTACAACCGCTGTATCCAGTGGACAACCGATCGTCTATCAGAAAGTCAATGGAACTGCTAACATCGCTGTTGATGTTGAAACCGAAAGGCCACTGGAAAATCCAACGGAAAATAACACCGAGCAACCCGACAACCTGTTGGACATCACTACGGACAATGTGATGAATGATACCCAGGAATCTCCCAAACAAGTACATCCACCAGACAATATTCATACTGACAACGCGTTGGAAGTTGCTGTAGTAAACGTTGAAATTGGCGCCCAGGTACCGAATTCGGAGGTCCCAGTTGGTTCTGATTCCGAGACTGATGCAGACCAATCGAACGTACGCCTACAGAACCGGTGCAGTAAGCAGGCAGAGACGCTGAAGAAGTACAAAAAGAAAATTGACGCGAAGGATATCGACATTGCTCAGCTTAAGGATTTAGTTGTGCATGCGGTCTCGGAAGCAAAAGCGGCAAAGGAAGATCCTAATGCTAAATTCGTGAGTATTTTCGATCATCAACAGCGATCGATCAGCGCAGTTAGGCCTTAATGATTTTGAAAGCGAGATTTATTCGATCCATAGGCTGTGTTCCAATTGGTGAATTTTCACTTAAGTTTGACAGATGGAAAATTTTCAAATAAACCTGCTATTGTACGAGACTTATTTCTGACAGACAAGTTATCAATTTTAACAAACATTTTTTCGAAAATCGGAAGATTAACAACAGAGGGATGTTTGAACATTATAATTTATTTTCGGTGCGTCAAATTTAAGTGAAAATTCACCAAATGGAACACAACCTTAGTACGTCATGAATTTGTTATTTGTTCGGCGGCCAATCACAGGCAGGATTGGTGAATAACACATGTTAAAAGTCTATCTTAATAGAATTTTCCTTAAACATGTTTTAAGGCAATTAATTTTTTGTTATGATGCATGATTCTCGTGATTCCTATATGTAACTTTATTTTTGAATATTTTCTATGATATTTTAGACATTTACTCCGGATGAAAATTTGAACACTACCACTGCTGATATTGAGCATATCAACTCCATATCGAAGAGTGTTGCGGCATTTTCACAAAACCTGGCTATGCATTTTTACGGAGCTGATGAATTGAGTAACAGGTCCGTCACTGGGAGGAATTATAAAGGAGCACAGAACGATTATCAGTCAAAACCAGCGATTTCACCCTTAAAACTTAATTTTATTTACAGTGAGTTTTAGAAAATAATGCTTTGTTCGAAGTATATCAATAATAACTCTGCTATCTAACATTATTTTTTCAGACGCAGCACGTGAGCGGGTCGCGCTCCAAGTAGGAAATCGAAACCTCGAACAAATTGCTGTACTTGCTGACAAGTCAACTATAAATCGAGCACTCGCAGAAAAAATCGCTAATATAAACAAGGCGCGTAGACATGCTTCTCTTCGAAACGCTTCTGTTGTGCCCACCAGTCAGAACCGTACATAATGAAGTCAATCTTTTTTTTTTTTTTAACTCTTTATTTATTCTAAATTCAAAATAAATTACATTTCATTTTTAACCTAGGTGCTCCAGTTACTACAGTAACTTACCAGCCTTAATTGTTATGATATATATCTAAGTGTTTTTACATTGTTCCTGTCTTGACAATTCAGTATTTTAAACAGGTTTTTTAAACCTGCATGTCAATATAACAATTGATAATGAAGTCAATCTTGATTTTAGCTTCTGGTACCGTCATATTTTTATTATTATTTCACATGAATTCAAGTTGTTTGTTTGTTTATTGAAGTCAATTCTCATTTAAAACCATGTAATGGTCATGTTTTAACTTGTCCTTCTATTATTTCATTTATTCGTTTGTTTTTGAATACCAGCTGTATTTTTTAAACTTCAAACAGTCAGAACCAATAAAGAGTCTAATTCTCATGGAAAATACAATAAATCTGTTTTATTTCATTAAAAAGAGAAATAAGAAATACTATGTATTACAACTACTCAACAATAAAAAACATCTTTTCGTAAAACAACGATTTAACCATAATTCTTAATGTATCTAGTATGCATTTTGGAAAGTAATTTTACAATAAAAAATAATGTAACTCAATCCAAAATGTATGGGGAAAACGTCGGAAATTTATTGTTAAGATACTTAACGACCCCCCTTTTTTTCTGTAAAAAACGCTAAAACCATGTTATTTAATGTTTTCAAGCATATTTTTTATTGTGGAAATATAGAAATTTGCACAGCAAAAATCGCTGTAAAATCATTGTTAATTAAGGTACTGTTACAATAATTTTTAATGTATTTTTACTGTTTTTTTTTTTCGGGTGCACATGTAAAAACTTTCTATTATTGATGTTTTTTTTTCGTTACTGGAAGAGGATCAGATGTCAGTGGAGCAAAATCATCAACCGGATCGGTTAAAATTCAGTTTCGAATACTTTTATTTTCGGTTTTTATTAGGCCTTGTGTTTGAGTGCATTAGGGTGGCTGCTGAGAGATTAAGAAAGTTATCTCGAGTTTGATAAAGGTATTGATAACCGAATTTTAAACAATAACAATAATATCGTAATCAGTCTTCATAACATCAACACATCGAAAAATTTGCCTCATTGTATTTACAAAATTCTCATATTACACATACCTATGTTTAAATGAAAAAAATAAAACACAAACCGAATCATTTATTCGCATCTGTTATTGCCCCAGAACGAACGCTAAGCTGTCTACAAACATGCCCATTAGGGTGGGTAAACTAAACATTCGCGCGGTACCAATGCTTTTTCGCTTTGTATTTAGCTCCAGCCACCAGCTCCAAATTTGAACGAATTTGTTTTTGATCTGGATTTGCGGGAGAATTTAGGAAAATATGTAGGAGACGAATTACAATATCAATTTGCTTGATAAAAGTTCCACATTACTCAGTGTTGTTGCAAACAATGCAGAACAACTTTGTAGAAGACTGCTGATGATTAAAGTTTGGAATCGAAATGACCAGTTGGGAACAGGTCGACTCACCCTAATGCCCATGATCTTATCTTCGCTGTCTGACGAAATATGTAAGCTCAGTAAACAATTCTACAACCAGTTTCCATCAGCTACGCCGTCCGTTCATTCATTCGTTAGTATTCGTCCAAAGTCTTCGCTGCATCTGCAGGGTTTGAATATATAAAAATACTCACTTTTCGACATTCCAAACCGCGGACTGCACCAACGAACGAAGGGAAGAAGCCCACCAGGTCGGTTAGTATTGCACAGCGCTTCGTCGGCTTCGAGTCAGGTTTTCCGCTGCTCCTCCTATCGACGAATAATTCACCGCAAACGAACCATAATCTGAGCTGAGCTGGGAAATATGATTCCCTTGATCCACATCGTAGTGTTCTCGGCGATCGCTTTCATCGGTTTCAAGTTGCTAAGGTAGTCCCTGGTGCCTACTCTGCGCATCTCGTTCAAGGTCATTAATCTCGATACTTGGTAATTGCAGATTATTCATCGAGGGAGGCCAGTTTCGGAAACAAACACGTTGCGATGCTAAGGTGATTGTGATTACCGGTGCCAACACGGGGATCGGCAAGGAAACCGCCAAGGAGCTGCTGAAGCGTGGTGGAAAAGTGTACATCGCTTGCCGTTCGCTGGACAAGGCGAACCAGGCCCGGGAGGAACTGATGGCCGAAACGGGGAAGACCGACATTCACGTGCGGCAGTTGGATCTTTCCTCGTTGGAGTCAGTGAGGACGTTTGCCAAGGGATTCCTGGCAGAGGAACAACGGTTGGACATTCTGATCAACAACGCCGGAGTGATGGCCTGTCCGAAGGCTCTGACCAAGGATGGGTTTGAGCAGCAGCTGGGAGTCAATCATTTGGGGCACTTTCTGCTGACGAATTTGCTGCTGGACCGACTGAAGGCGTCGGCCCCGTCGAGGGTTGTGAATCTATCGAGCCTGGCGCATCGGTACGGAACGATTAACAGACGTGATTTGAATAGCGAACAGTCGTACAATCAGGTTAGCGCGTACTGCCAGAGCAAGTTGGCCAATGTGCTCTTTACGCGGGAGTTGGCCAAACGGCTGGAGGGAACCGGAGTGACAACGTACGCGGTGAGTGTGTTTAGTTTTGGTGTGTGCTAAATGAGAGCTGACCGTCTTTTTTTTGGAGCATAGTGCGAAGAGAGTGGGCAATGGATTAACAGTAATTTACTGTTTTTTAGCCGTCGTCATTAATTGATAGAGATAGGGTCAGTTGACTACTTTGTGGAATGGTAGAGTGTCATCGTCATGCAACTGTGGATTTCACTTTAAGTGGAACAAGTTTGATGCATGAAGGTGGGGAATTAAATCGTGGCTTATGCATTTTTTAGAGATTAAAAGTCCTTATTTTATGGATTTATTCCATCATCACTGGAACCTCAAGCCAACTCTCAACAAAGTGTTCTTTGAGCACTTCCACTGTTATTAATTGAGAGCTTTCTAAGCCTGTACCATTTTTGCATTAGTATTATTGTGTGACAAGTGCACAAGTGCGAAATTTCGTAGAAAACAACAGAAATAACATGGGAGACTTTCTGGAGACTAGTAATGACTAGCAGTGATGCAGAAAAGGCAACGAGTTATAGACACGAAACTTGGACAGAAGGGTGAAGGAACAGTGAAAGTTGGTGAGATCGTCTTAAATTTTCAATTTTAAAGTCGACAGTGAGCATGCATAAGGGCCTATACGCGATGATCGATTCTCTTCGTCGATTTTCTCTTTTGTTAATAACTCGCTAGATTTAACGTTTCTCGGTGCATTTGCTGTTGCTTTTGATAGCCAATACAACCTGTTACTACTCTGCATTGAACAAATTCTTGAAAATTGTTTCGCTTAGCTGTAGCAATGCAAAGAGAAAATCGATGAAGAGAATCGATCATCGCGTATTCGCCCTTATGAATGCTCACTGTCGAAGTATCAATTTAACAGCCTTTGGGCTTTCACACTGATATATTGTGGTTTTATAACGGCAATAAGAAATCTTTTTAGTTTAAATACAGCATTTAATAGTGCACCGCATTCTTGATAAGAAGTTCAGCATTTTGCTGTTATAAAAACATTTTAAAGTCTGACGATAAAGTCAAAACGGGTCTGGTTTAAAAAATGAATTTAATGCAGCACTCTATCACTGAATAAAGCTGTTCAGTTAGTCAATCATAAACCGGCCCGCTTTTTATTTTTTCTTTTATTTTTGTTGATGTCATGGCAAAATACTCCATAAAGGTGTTTTATCATTATAAAAGCAATTATAAAATCGTTCGGGAGCAAAAAGCATATATTGCTGCTTTTTGGTGTCGCTAAAGTGTATCACACACACTAAGTTTTTTCTACCGAGCTCGGCTGTGCAAACCTCGGCAAAAAACATTTAATTTGTTTGCTGAGATTCAGCTAAGCGTTATCCGAGACTCAGCAATCAAATGTCACTTTTGCTGAGCTCTCATGGATCTTCTTGGATATCTGACCGTTGACTCTAGTGTGTCCTCAGTTTGTTGGGTACCCACTTCGAATGATACCGGCTGATCGGATCACGTTTCATCCTGTTCTTCAACGGGTGAACTACCTTTTTTTTTCAAATGCCTCGTGTTCCTATCATATTGCTTGAGTGTCTCATCCTTTTGTACCGTTACCCGTGAGCCAAGCTTTGTCGTAACTGTCATCCTGTTTGGAGCAAACGTGAGAGTGCGCTTGTTACCAGTTAATACACTTTTCATTACGACTTTGTCACTGATCTCCAAATTTGATACTTTTGCCCGTCGACGTACTTTGCCTTTGTCTTTGGCTTGTTGATCTTTGTCCCTATTGACTTCTTGACGCAAGATCTCACTAATACAACCTAGCTAGTGTAGCCGTGTAAAATCGATTTGTTTATTATTTTCAACCACGAAATCAGCTGTCAAAGAGTTCGACTTGACAGCGGTTTGTTTTTTTTTATTAACGCATGTATTAGTGGAACTGCTCACTAATACTAACGGCGGTAGAGAACTCTATAGTCTGTCATTGGTACCGAAAACGTCAGTTCACTAAACGAAGGCAGCTTTGTCCAATCATCAATTTAGAGGGAGTTTTTTCCCGTGGTACAATGTGGCGTAGAATAGTACATTGTCAGGTAGTCGTTAAGATCTTTCCACCAATCTCTACATATAGCTTGACTTATCTTCAACCTTTTCGTCAGTGACCGGTTTTGACGTTCCACCAGTCCGTTCTCTTGAGACCGGTTTATAACAATTCCACGATGATTGCAGAACTACTCAAATTCACGACTGACGAATTGTCGTCCATTATCCAGGGTTATTGGTTTTGGATAATCAAGTCTTACAAAGATTGTGTCCAACCACTCCACTGTTTCTTGTGCCGTAATTCTTCTGAGAACCTCAACCTCCTTGTACCTACTAAAACATAAAATCGATGACAACAAGAAGATAGTCTCCGGAGGGCAGAAGTCCCAGAAAATCAATGGCCACGGGGCCTCCGGTAACTTCCGTCTCTGTATAGGCTCTGGGCGCTCTGGCTGGCTCACCAGACGACAACCTTCACAAGCATCTACGACTCGAGTTATGGCGTCATCCATTCCAGACCACCAACAAGTGTGCCTCAATCGCTGTTGCATTTAGGTTTTACCCGGGTGACTTTCATGTCCTAACTGCAACATACGCTTTCTCAAACTCAGCGGTACGATTATTTTACTACCTCTTACTATCAAATCACCACCTTTTCCTAACTCAGTCCGAAAAGCGTGATAGGCTTTAATGATCTCAACAGTGTAGTTCCAAGCCCCTTGATTTAATTTCAAGTTTGTTTTGCCTTGAGAGGCGGGATCTGCGGCAAATGAGCGGATACAAACACCTAAGCAAGGCGGAGCACTTAACTAGGGTTTTCTCTATGTGCGAGCGGAACAGGAGCTTCTCATCGAACAACATCCCGAGATAAGTAACATCAGTGGACCACTCGACCCTTGTACCACAGACAAACAGACATAACACTCGCAAGTTGTTTATAGAACAAGCATTTAACGGACAATTTAAAAGTATCATAGTTGGTAGTACCGCCACATGTGGCGCACATAGTCAATTCCCTTGCGTTTGACGTTTACACACTACCACCATCTGTTCAGCGTACTACCCACCACAGTGCACTCAACAGATGGCGGTAATGTTTTAGCGACGATGTTTTACAGTGAGAATTATTCAATGTGTTATGTCTGTTTGTCTGTACTTGTACCATCCATTATTACGGTACAGGAGGGAGACGGTTTGAGTTTTGGCGATTGTCTGTGAAGGAACATGATCGCTTGGGTTTTCGAGGCGTTGATTTTGATTTTCCACGTGGTGGCATAATCAGTAAAGGTGTCCAGGCATCGTTGGAGCTTGTTCGTAATTTCACGAGGCATCCTACCCTTGACGGCTATCGCGGTGTCATCTGCGAACAGGAAGAACACGCAACCGTCTCCTAGAGGAGGGATGTCCGACGTGTAGATGCTGTAAAGCAGTGGTCCCAGCAGACTCCCTTGCGGAATACCTGCTGGGATCGGAAATTGTCCCGAAAGGGAACTATTCAACGACACCCTGAACGACCTTTGCTGGAGGTAGTTACGGGTGATTTTCACAAGGTATGGTGGAAAGTTAGAGTTACAAAGCTTGTATATAAGTCCGTCGTGCCAGACATTGTCAAACGCCTTTTCGACGTCTAACAAAGCCATGGCTGTGGACTTGGATACAGCTTTGTTACTTCGGATGTTATTCATCACCCGCACTAGTTGATGATTGGTGGAATGCCCCTTGCGGAACCCGAAGTGTTCCGGAAGAAGAATGTCATGTACCTCCACAAACTTGTTTAGTCGGCTGAGGATCAATTTTTCGAACCGCTTGCTCAGCGCTGAGAGCAGGCTAATCGGTCTGTAGCTTGACGGTAGTGAAGGGTGTTTCCCAGGTTTGCGGATCGGGATGATTTTTGCCACCTTCCAGATGCTTGGAAAGTAGTGCAGCTCCAGGCACCTGTTGAGGATGGCAGCCAGCAGCGAGTGCACCCTCGCGCTGAGATTTTTCAACTCTAGGTTGAATATTCCATCAAACCCGGGAGCCTTCATGTTTTTACTATATTTCAGCGCTGAGCAAATTTGTTCCTCTGTAATCCGTTCTTCTGGAGGGACGGCACAAGGGGAGGCATCTAACGTCTGGACGCACTGCGCAACCTGGTTCTCAAGTGGACTTGGGATTTTGGAGCCAAGCAAATGCGACTGGGCAATGTGCTCCCCAATCGCATTGGCTTTCTCTTCGTTGGTGATAAGCCGTTCGTCATTGACTCTAAGAGGTGGAATGGGCTTGGGGTGAGACTTCAGCACCTTGGCAACCTTCCAGAATGGTCTGGAACGGTTGTCCAGGTTCTGAACGAGCCGCCCGAAACTCTCGTTCCGGATTGAGACCATTCTGGAAGCGATCTGCCGATTCAGATCGACCATTTCGTATTTACGCTGCAGATCCCCAGTCCGCTGGAACTGGCGTCTACGAACATTTCTGAGCCGAATCAAGAGTTTGGTGTGAGAATCAATTGCTTGAAACTTACCCCTCACAGGAACTCGTCGAACGCACTCTTCGTCAGCCACGGATATGGCTTGATGGAGACCCTCCAGGGCCCGGTCGATGTCCTCCACTGTGTCGAGCGGTGGGTTGTCAACGATGTGGCGGTCGACCACGCGCCGAAACTGGACCCAGTTGACTCGATGGTAGTCCTTCCGCAGGCACGGTGCAGGGGCCACGTTGCAGCCCAGCTCGGTCAGCACCGGTTGGTGGTCCGAACTCAACCGGCTTGGCTAATCCAGTGTTTGCTAAGAACAAGTCCAGCGTCGATGGGTTGCCCGCCGGTGATGTGAAGGTTGGTTCGTCCGGAAACCAGACGGAATAGAGACCATGCTGTTAATGGTCGAATAGCAGGCGGCCGGGCGTTCAGGTCCCCTCCGATTACGAAGCGGGCATTGGTGCGGGTTATGATGGCAAGGTCGTTCTTGAACGGATGTGCTGTACCATTGCTAACGGTACATTGCCGGGGGCAGTAGGCGGTGATGAACCGAACGTTTCCGGTCGATGTTTCCACCTCTACGCCGACGGCCTCGATGATGGAAGTGCGGTAGTGGGGTAGGGTGCAGTACTTGATGCCTTTCTTGATGATGACCGCGATACCGCCCCCCTGGAGCTGGTGCGATCAAGCCGGACAATGCTGTGGTCGGGCAGCCAGAGGCTGTCACCGGTCTTGAGGTGGGTCTCGGTGAGAAGGCCCACATCGATGTCGTGCTTGCGGAGGAAGTCTGCAAGCTCAATGTTTTTCGCCCCTACGCAGCGAGCGTTCCAGTTGGCGATCTTTATGGCTTCACGGTCCATAATTAGCGACGAAGGAGATGATAGCTTGGAGCTGTTGTGTTCTTGTAGCGCAGGTGCGCTTGATGATGATGGCCTGGGCCAGCAGTGTGACGATCTCATCCGTTGACAGCGGAGAATCGTCGAATGCTTCGCCGGTTGTACCGGCCAACCCCGGAGCAGGGGGATCCGTCGATGGGCCGGAGGCATGACCGGGTACTGCAGCGGCAGCCAACTGGGCAGCAGCCAATTGTTGGTTAAGCGGGAGCGGCGCCAACACTGGAATTGGCCGTGGTTGGACCGGTGATAATGGAGGAAAGTTCTGCGCGTTGTTTTCCGGGACCTTCTTGCGACCGGGCTGGTTGTTGGACGAGGCCTTCTTCCGGATCTCAGCGTATTCGGCCCGCTTCGGACAGGCCTTACTCGTGGCCTTGTGGGCGGCACCGCAGTTGGCGCATGTGGGAGCGGCTTCCTCGATGCTGTCGCAGTCGTCGATCTTGTGGTTTTTGCCGCATTTGATGCAGCGGCTGGCCATGCGGCAGTTCCTGGTGCCGTGCCCGAACAATAGGCAGTTCGAGCACTGAGTGACGCCACGGTGGGTCGGCTTATACCGCTCCCACTTCACTACGATGTGGAACAGTGTGCGTGTCGTCTGGAGATGCTTCACGGTTGTGGAGTTCTTCTGCAGATGGATCAGGTAGAGCTGGTCACGATACTTGATGGCCTTGCTGCGGGTCATCTTGTGGATTTCGACCGGCTTGAGGCCGTTCGCCTTCATCTCGTCCATTAAGGTGGTGAGGTCCATGTCGTGGAGCCCACGCAGCACCACTTTCAGCGGCTTGGTGGCCTCGACGTCGTGGGAGAAGTACTCCAGCTTCATCCTGTCCAAGAGGGCCTGGACTGCGTTGTAGTGATTTTCGGCTGAGATAATCAGTTTGTAGCCTTTCGTGCACCGTTGAATGGTGCAGCGAAGGCCCTGCTTAATGTAGAAATCCAGCTGCTCCCATAGCCCGGGAGGGAAGCCCTTCACATAGAAGGGTGGCAACTTAACTTTTTTAGGCACCGTCTCAGGGTCCGACTGCGGCTGGGCTCCGTTCTGCAGGGCGGAGAACGGATTGTTGCTCAGCAGCTTTTTTGCTGCCGATGCGGTGGCGCTGCTGTCTTCAGGTCTGGGTCGTTTAGTTCCGGGAGGCCCCGGCTGTGGGTCCGCAACGCCTGTCGAGACGGGCAATGGGGTTTTCTTCTGCTTCTTCTGGGCTGGCTCCGTGGTCGCGCCGTCTCCTGGGAGAGTCTGTTTTCCCGGTAAACCGGCACTCGCGTTACCACGCGATTTCTTACCCATGGCTGGGTCAACGAGAGCGTCACTACACAACGCGGAGCTAATTCGACTTGCGAACGAACGAACGAAACTAGAGAGAATTAAAATCGACTGAACTGCTCAACAGTCTGGCAGCGAATGATCGATGAACTGTCATGTTGAAAGGACTGGTTCTTGGCAATTTGGTTACCACATCTTAAAATTGAGGCACTACATGAAAGGTATGATTATCTTCTTTCAAACGGAACACACAAGGAACCGATTGGAGTTGTGGGTGGCCAATCGGAACTTTTCCGGGTTTTTCCGTTCCGGCTGGCCAACTATAGGTCCAATTGGATTTATATCTATTCAAAATAAAATTATACAGCCATATCTTTCGATTGGTGGCTGAATCATAACGATTGGTCATTGCATTGCTGAGAACCAGCCATGTCAACATGCATCGACACGCATTTTGCAGCCTTGGGGTTATGTCGGTTAAAGAATAACACCCTTTGCCGGCAATCCCAACTAACAAGTTTAGCTGCAGATTAGCTTATACAGCCAAAAATTGGCTTATACAGTTAATTTTTGCCTGTATAAGCTAGTCTGCAACTAAAATTGTTTGTTGGGATAGATCCTTTTTTCATCGGAAAGTGAGACCTTCGAAGCTCGTAAGCAAATTTCAAAACCGCGTTTCCATCTGTACCATTTAGCTGCCATTTTGCAGCAAATCAATCTTGAAGTGCCTCGAAAATATGCCCTTCTAAACCTTCTTCGGAATGGGCCAACTAGACAGATTCTAATAAAGGCAAAGCTGTCTTGCCCGTATCTTCTTGTTTGATTATGTCAACGGAAGAGAAAGGCCATGCTGAGTTAAACATCAGGGACGGCGATGGATTTTTTTTGTCGAAGTTGGAAATGTACTTATCCAAATGTTAATAGATTCTGGCAGCAGTAAAAATATTATCGATCGACACCACTTGGAGAAGCATGCTAGCGCAAGGAGTCAAAAGCTGGCAACCAAGGAACGTTCCGAATACAGTTTTGCGAGGTTATGGTCGAGATGCAAAGCCGTTGGTTGTGTCTCATGTATTTGAATCTGTAATAAGAAAAGATACAGCAAAGCTCTTAGAGGTGCTAAAGATTGGACTGCCCACACTGGATCCGGCAGTCAACAGTATCGTGCCCGTAGGAGGAAGGCCTTTTCCGAAAATAAAGAACGTGCAGCTGAGAATCCCAGTGAACAATGACGTGTATCCTGTTGTTCAACGAGTCAGACGTCCTCCAATCGCGCTCCTTAGTCGGATCGAAGAAAAGTTGGATCAACTTCTGGTTGCTGACATCATCGAACCTGTGTCAGGAGAAACACCATGGGTTTCACCGCTGGTAATCATTATCAAAGACAATGGGTATCTTCGTCTGTGTGTAGATATGCGACGTGCTAATCAAGCCATCATGAGAGAACATCACATGATGCCATCACATTTTTTCAGCCGTCTGGATATTAAAGACGCATTTCATCAGATTGAATTGGATGAAGCATCTCGAACTATTACAGCCTTTATTTGTCATAAAGGATTGTATAGATACAAAAGGCTGATGTTTGGCATTTCATGTGCCCCAGAAATGTTTATTTATTTATTTATTTATTTATTTGTCTGCATCAACAGGCTGTATATAGCCCCAATGATGATTTAAGTAACTTATATTGGTAAATCAAAAAATAAAAACTAAGAATAAAATACATAAATAAAACACACAATCATTCACGGTTAACTGTGCCAGAAAAGAACGATGAGAAGTATCTTCGTAGCAGCTGTCGAGGCATATGGAAATCGAAGATGCCCGAGACTCGATTGAACACTCGTTGCAGCCCACCTATTGCACCGTTCATGCCATAGTTCGTGCGCTGAAGTGGTAATCTCAGCATAACGTTGTTACGTAGCGCACGGGGTTGGACGTTAATGTTGACTTGCCCCAAGATTGCACTGCAATCAATTCTACCTTGTAAAGTGTCCGCAATGAACAGGGCCCTAGAGGTGTCTCTTCTAGTTCGGAGAGGCTCCAGATCAATCAGCTGGCAACGACTTTCATAGCTGGGCGGATGAAATGGGTCTCTCCAAGGCAGCTTCCGCAGAGCGAATCGAAGAAAACGGCGTTGAACGGACTCTACTCTCTCAGCACCATTGTTGTAGTTTGGACTCCAGACCACAGAACAATATTCCAGAATGGATCGCACCAAGGAACAGTACAGTGACTTCAAACAGTAGATATCGGAGAAATTCTTTGCTATCCTGAAGATAAATCCCAATGTCCTAGACGCCTTGTCGACAACGTACGAGATGTGCTGCTTGTACGTAAGTTGAGAATCCAGAATAACACCCAGATCTTTCACATGGTTCACACGGTCGATTACAGTGCCGATAAGTTTGTATTCAAATGTGATTGGTTCTTTCTTCCGAGTAAAAGTGATCACTGAACACTTAGTGGGGTTAACCACCATTCGATTCAAATTACACCAGCTGGCAAAGGCTTCGAACTGGCGTTGAAGGAAGTGACAGACATCAATCGAGCGGATTCGTAGGTAAATTTTAAGATCGTCTGCATACGATAGTCGTGGGCCTTCGATGACCAAGTTCACGTCATTGAAGTAGAGTAAGAAAATCAAAGGTCCGAGGTGACTTCCTTGAGGTATTCCTGACGTAGCTAGATAGATATTGGACCGGTTGTCACCAATGGCAACCATCAGTTGCCGATCAGTGAGATATGAACGAAACCATCGCAAGAGGTTGCCGCTGACCCCAAGTCTATGCAACTTGGCAATCGCGATGGCATGGTTTAGCTTATCGAAGGCAGCTGACAAGTCGGTGTATATGACGTCTGTTTGAGTCCTCTCTGCCATGCTTTCCGTAAGATACGATGTCAAACACAGCAGATTTGTGGAAGTAGAACGACCGGAAGTGAAGCCGTGTTGATCACCACTTAGATACTGCTTACAATGAGAGAGTAGAGGCTCCATGATGACGTAATTCCACGATAATTGTCCACATCCCGTGTGCTGCCCTTTTTGTGGATAGGAAACATATGTGCGAATTTCCAACAAGATGGAAATGTACCACTCGAGATGGACAATCGAAATAGGTGAAGCATGGGCATCAGCAAGCTGGCGATATGCTTTTTCAGGAATACGGATGGAACGCCATCGGGTCCTGGATTGAAGGACGACTTGAGTTGTGATGCGGCAGTGGAAATCATCTCGACGTTGACATCCATCGCACCCAGTGTTTGACCGTACAGTGGAACATTACTAGCTGCTAGGGTAACGTGTTCGTCAGTTAATCTCTCATTCGTGAAAACACTGGCGAACTTCTCAGAAAACAAACGACAGATCTGCTGAGGAGTGGAAGCAACTGCTCCATTCAACACCATTGAAGAAGGTAGGCCGGATTTCTTGCGCTGCTCATTTACGTAATTCCAGAATGACTTCGGGTGCGACTTGAGTTTCCTCTGAATCCCTCGTTGATATCGCGAATAGCATCGACGGCTAACTCGCTTGAACTCATAATTGAGCCTAACGTAGTGACGTTTCAGCGAAAGCGTACGATACTTAGTGAATTTTCTTAATGCGGCTCTCTTGGTCGACTTCAACCTACGCAGTTCACTCGTCTGCCAGGGAGGATGAGACATTTTACGGTGAACTCTTTTCGGAACGTGCCTGTCAATGACATAAGCCAAGACATGTGAAAATGTTTGCGCAGCGGTTTCAGCATTATCAGGATCGAGGATGCTCTCCCAATCTATACTAGATAGCACGTTGACGATACTACGGTGATCGGCTTTCCGGAAATCGTATGACACGGTCGTGGAAATGTCGTCAAAGACCCGATCGTGATTGTCAGCAACAGTGACAACCAAGGGAGGGTGATGATGTACTTGCTTTACTAGTGGAGAATGAAGCCGTGGAGATAAAAGGAGCGGTGTCCTGAACGCTAACGAAGCAGAGGTCCAGGCTACGGTTGTTTTTGTTGACTACGTGGTTTATTTAAGATAGTGTTGCTGTACTATAGCAGTCGAGAAGGCTAACTGATCCTGTATGAAATACAGAGTGTACAGCGTCTGGGTAGAGAAAGCCGCTGTAAGATGGTTTCCAGGAAACACCGGGTAGATTGAAGTCACCCAGAACGATTATCTCATCAGTTGGTGTCGCACTCTCCATTATGGTGAAAACAGACCGGCAATGGGTATCGATAAGTTCGTTGTCACGAACCCGCACATAGGTACAGTGTGCGATCGCTCAGTTCTACGGCCACCCAAACTTGTTCCACACAGTTCCACAAGACGTTTTCAATAACTCTCGCCTTTAACCCGGAACGAACTGCCACGAGAACACCACCTCCAGTAGATTTCCGACTGTTTTTCGGATTTCTGTCACAGCGGAAAACCTCGTATTCGGATCCGAACACCTGGATGAAAAGCGTTCGAGAATCGAGAGAAGTCTCGACAAAAACGATGACATCGTAGCACCGGTCCAATACAGCTAGGTGGTAGTCAAGAACACCAGAAATCATTCCGCCTACGTTTTGGTAGTAAAAAATGACGTCGTGTTTACTACGGTCGGTGGTCGCACGAGGTAAGGCGTTTTCCCTGGAAGTCATGGACATATCAGGTGGCGAATGGACATGAACAATCTCAAGTAGATACTCGCCGTAGTGAGTAGGTTGGAAGATCCCCTCTCCACATCCAACCACAGGCCCGGAACGACTATGAAGATCGGAGGCGGCAGATGGCAGGACTGGGTCAGAGGGATTGGGGGCTTCCACAATGCTTTCTACAGCGCGTCCCAGGTTCCAATTAATAGGAGTAGAAGCATTTCCTCGATCGGTGACATCCAGAGTGCTGAAATTCAACTCGGCATCAGGCAGCGAAAGTTCAGAATAATATTTGTACTTGCCTGACATAGCAAGTTGGAAGACCCCCGATCCACATCTAAGTTCAGGGCCGGGACGACATTGATGTACGCTGGCAGGAATCGGCACGACTGAGTTAGAGGAACCGAGGACTTCCCAAGTGCTTTCTACCGTGCGCCCCGGTTGAAAATACTCATCGTTCGTTCCTGCGATGCGTCTATTTGTCCGAAGTGCAGCAGCAACAGGATTCACTTCATCATGGTCCGGACAGCTAATGATAACCTGGGTGCGGGAAAACTCGTCACGCAACGAAAAGCTTGAATCAAAACAGTACTTGCCTGTGCAAGCATGGTGGAAGACTCCCTTTCCACCACCAACCACAGCACCGAGACGGCTGTGATGAACGGAGGCTGCGATATGCCGGACTGGATTGGGGCGATTGGGAGCTTCCATCAGGCTTTCTACGGTGCGTCTCGGTTGAATTTCTGGAAGTGTAAGCTGTCACTCCATAGGGGCAGCATTCGTCAATTGGGTGATTTTCAGGCTTCGTGAATCTTCGAACTCACGGAACTGGATACTCTCAGGTCGCAAGAAAGTGCCAGGTCACGCAGTTCTTTCTTGACGCCAATTTTGAACGATACGAAGTTCAGCGTTGTTGGATTTCTACCTTTGGGTACCAGTTTGGCCACCATTGGTGTTTCACTAGGGTCCAGTGCCAGACAGTCACGAACGAGTGACGTAATATCTTCGTTCGTGGTACTGGGGTAAAACGCCGATAAATATACCCACACCTTATCCGCATGTTTCAAAAAACCATGGAACAAATACTTGCTGGGTGTGACAACGTCATTAATTAGGTATATTGACGATATTGTAGTATCTGGGAAACTGAACAAGAGCATGATGCGGCTTTAAACAAAGTTCTTTCAGTTTTGAATTCTGCTGAACAAAGATAAATACATGTTTAAAGTACGGCAAATAGCTTTTTTTGGGTCATATTATTTCCTCTAACGGAATACGCCCAACGGAGGAAAAGGTGCAAGCGCTGCAGAAATTCGGTGAACCTCGTTCTTCTGACAAAGTAAGAAGTTTTTTAGGTCTCGTCACATACGTTGGAAAGTTTAACCCAGATTTAGCAACCATTACTGCACCATTACGGGAATTGATATGCAGTGCCAGTAGGTTCGCCTGGTCGAATGAACACCAACGAAGTTCTGAAAAGCTGAAACAAATGATATCCAACGCTGATACTCTCGCTTTCTTTGATAATGCTTTGCGTACTAGGGTGGTAGCAGACGCCTCACCTGTTGCATTAGGCGCTGTCTTGGTTCAATTTAAAGACATTACCGACAATGATCCTCGTATAAATTGCTATGCCAGTAAGAGCCTAACTAGTATCGAAAAGCGCTACTGCCAAACGGTTAACAACGGTGCCAACAATCAATACGAAACTAACGATTTTAAATTGGCTCACTACTTGACTAGCCTATTGGGCCCAAGCAAATCGACTAACGTACCCCATTTTCATATAAATTCCAGTACTAGTGTAGAACTGGAATTTATATTAGAATGGGGTACGTTAGTCGATTTGCTTGGGACCAATAGGCTAGTCAAGTAGTGAGCCAATGTTTGTTTTGATTCGCTATGAAAGTTTGACAGATAAAATGAGGGGTTAATGGATTTTCCTATGTTTCGAGGGGTGCATCGATTAGCTTGGAACCGAAGATAGTACCAGAGCTGAGCCAAAAAGTTGAGCTCGTTTCTTCGGGACCTTCTAGTCTTAGAGTTACCTCTACGGTTACTCTGCGGAAGGACAATAAGGTCCAAGCTACCAGCTATTGAAGATATTGAAACTGTACCTCCAACCTCTTATTATCGTGATCTAGATTTTCTAAACAAACAAAAAGGGAAAGAAAAAGAGGACATCAGACTGCTCCGGAGTACCACAAGTACAAATGGCATCTTGATCCTGCACATACTCAAATACGTTGTTGTAATATCCTGTACCTTATCAATTAAAAAAAAATCTTTCAGGTCCATCCAGGAACCGTCGACACCGAGCTTCCAAGACACATGGGTACCTTCTTCTTCCTCTTCGAACAGTAAGTTGTAACAAAATCAAATACTGGTCCCTTCTCCATTGTTAAAGTAATGCTCCACTTTCCATTGCTTCAGTAACCTCGTAAAACCGATTCTTCGCTTCGTATTCAAAACACCACAATCAGGAGCTCAAACCAGCCTGTACGCCGCACTGGACGAAGATTTGGCCAACGAGAGTGGAAAGTACTACGCGTAAGTTGCATCGTCTCCGTTGTCATTCAGCATAATTGTGAAATCATTCCTTTTCCAGAGATTGCCGTGCACAAAAGCCAAGCAAAAAGGGCTGCGACAACGAAACCGCCCATTGGCTATGGGACGTAAGCGAAAAGATGGTAGGCCTATCGGAGAAGACATTGTGATAAGAATAAATCCCAGCCAGCGAATTTGAAAGCTCATCTACTCGGTCGTAAATGTGTATTTATTTGATTTGTACAATGTTATCCTAGAGATAAAATAAAATTTGTGGAAAAATTGATTGATCATCTGATTCTACGCCCTATATGATACACAATCCACTCAAAGCAGTACCCAAGATGGGGTACTTTCAAGCTCAATCTTATTCGTCGTAGAAATCGATTCTCTGCACTTCCAATGGTGTCCATTACTTCACTAAACGAATACAATTAATACTTAGTCAATTAAAGTACACTCCAACAGTTCGATCACATCGGTATGTTACGGTATCAAAGTAGTTCTCTATTTAGTTGTGGTGGTCGTGGGAAGAGATGATTACGCCAGGCCAACGTCGAGGCACATCATGACCACGAACCCGACTATCGTTCCCCACGTTGCAATCAGTCCGTTTCCACTGTGAAGAAAATGCACAAATTGGTTTAAAAGCTACCCGAAAATGAGTCTAAAAAGTCTACGTACCTAGCATGCGCTTCCGGCAGAATATCATCCGCCACGATGTAGATCATGGCCCCGGCGGCAAAGGACAGGGCATACGGCAGAATAATGGTCGCCACACTCACGGCCACAGCACCGAGAATTCCGAAAATTGGTTCTACCATTCCGGACAGTTGACCGTACCAGAAGCTCTTCCAGACGCTGAAACCAGCAGCATGCAGCGGTAGACTCACTGCCAAACCTTCGGGGAAGTTCTGAATACCGATTCCGATAGCCAGATTTCGAGCCGCTTCGAAGGTCGCCGATTCCGTTGTTCCGATAGCACCGAAGCTCACGCCAACGGCCAACCCTTCCGGGATGTTGTGTACCGTGATGGCCACCACGAGCAGCATGATTCGCTTCCATTGCGACAGTTGTGCATCAATCTGACTCTGACTGGTGTTTGTATACAGGGACTGTTCCTTAACCGATCCGCTGCCCTTCCTACGCTTGCGGGAAACGTTCCCGTGCTGGGCATTCAGGCAATCCGCAAAGCTGTCCATTCCGATGGCCAGGGAATTGTCCTGAGGGTTCGGCGACACCCCTGCGTAAGAACTCCGTCCATGTTCCACCGAGGAAACCTGATCATCAATCGCAATATCGGCCTTATCCTTGTTGGTATGCGTCAAAGCAATCATCATCGTCGGGCTGTTGATCCCCAGGAACGAAATGACCTTATCCGTCCCGTAGACGAATATCGCACCGAGCAGAAATCCAACTGCCACCGGAATGAAGGCAAACTCGCCCTTGCTGCCGTACGTTTTGGAATTCTCGGCCAGCTCGATGGCCGGTGCCAACAGGGACCAGAAACTGGCCGCAATCATGACACCGGCGGCGAATCCGAGCGAAATGTCCAGCGATTTGCGTTGATTGCCGCGGAGAAAGATGACCAATGCGGCACCGAGTGCGGTAAGGCCCCATGTCAGCAGGGTACCTAGGAGGGCTTGCGTCACTGGCCCGTAACCCTGGATCATGGTGGCGGTGGCTGCGTCGACGGGGGTTCGCTGCGTCTAGTTCGAACGGTGGTGGTCCAAGTGGGGGACGAGAGAAGCAAATCTGGAACAAAGGAATAATCAAGTTGATAAACAAGCGTAAAATGGTTACCATACCTATCAGGTGAGGGCTTATGTGGAGATATTTAATATAAATTATTGAGAAGGATACACACGGTAGGTGCTGAGAAATCATGTGCATCTAATGGAAAATATGCCAAGCAGCTCCACACTACAATTTAAATAGGTTACTTCGATTTCTTTCAGGAATGTGAATAAGCGAAAGTAGAGTCGTTCCCCTTATTTTGGAGGAGGTCTGTTGTTAGCCTAATGCAAAATTTGAAATTTTCGCTCCACAGTGTTCAAACGGTTAAAATTAGGGTCCTGATTAGCCGCCTAAAATTTGAGCGAATAAACGCCTAGAAGAAGAAGAACCAATAACTTCCGGCCTTTTGCGAGAATTTCACGGAAGCTCCGAGAACATCAGGACAGATCGGAAAACCTTAGGGCTGTTAAATCGGAAAACTTCAGCAAAATTTCTACAGGTTCATGAAAATTTTGGAAACGCTAGGAAAGTTACATTAACATGAGGAAAATATGAGAACAGTTTGGACACAGACAAACAAGCTTAACACTTCATTGTGTATCTTCGTTCACGCATTTAACGGTTGATTTGAATATTATCAGTTCCACGAACTACTCGTCGCAGCGCTGGCATCGGATCACTTTGACGTTTCTATACATTCTATAGAACTTTTATGCAATATTGTTTGCGAGTTAGCGAGCAAGCTTGATTTCCGCGAGAAGCCCAAGAGATGTCGTTAGTGAGGTCCTATGTTTTGAGATACTATGTTTTCAAGAAAAACTTTTTCAAAGAGTTACGTCTGTTTGTCTGTGGTTTGGGAGAAGTTCCGTTTTTTAATGGCAGATTCAAGAACTTAAAAATATTATGCGAAGTCTTCAGCAAATATCAGAGAACATCAGGGACGGTTCCATTAATTTCAAGTAAATTACGCAACTTTTCTAGAAGTTTTGAAATCTTCGATACGATGTCCAAAGAATTTCAAGGGAGATCTTAGATTTTTAGGTAGTTTCATTAATAGTCAGGGATGTTTCGAGTACTTCAAGGATGATCAGAGTTAGGGCAGCCCCATGAACTTCAGGAAAATTTCAGAAAATTTCAAGGAGTTCCGAGGAATTATGGAATATTCCGAGAATTTCAGGAATGGTCCGAAATGTTTACCGACATTGCAGAATCTTCAGGAATATCATGGGGGGTTGTTGCGTGCTGTGCCATCATCAGCATTGATAGTTCCGTTAGAGAACGGCAATATGAAAATTGAATAGAACTTGAAAATGAGCAAAGGGCCATTAAAATGACAGTACAAAGTTAAACGCTCACTTCTTTGACTAACCTGAGACGACCAAGTTGGTCATGACGAGAGGAGCAACACAATAGTTGGGTAAAGAAGAAATTCTATAGGCAACGTACGGCTTTAGGTAGTGATGAAACGTCGCTAGAACTATTTCACAGCCGCAGACAGTATATGAGCAAAGCCGGGCGCACACTTTTTTGCCAGTAGATTTGAAGGCATACTTCAAATCTCCGCGTACATCGTACGGGACTGTCGCATTAATGGCCCTTCGCTCATTTTCAACTTCTGTAAAATTTTCATACTACGTACATAAAAACACGTTGATAAGCAAAGTTGCTTAAGTAAATAAAATCTTTACACCCACAATGTCTGTCTGTCTGTCTGTCCTGTCTGTCTGTCTGTCTGTCTGTCTGTCCTGTCTGTCTGTATGTCTGTCTGTCTGTCCTGTCTGTCTGTCTGTCTGTCTGTCCTGTCTGTCCTGTCTGTTCTGTCTGTTCTGTCTGTCTGTCTGTCTGTCCTGTCTGTCTGTCTGTCCTGTCTGTCTGTCTGTCTGTCTGTCTGTCCTGTCTATCTGTCTGTCCTGTCTGTCCTGTCTGTTCTGTCTGTCTGTCCTGTCTGTCTGTCCTGTCTGTCTGTCCTGTCTGTCTGTCCTGTCTGTCTGTCCTGTCTGTCTGTCCTGTCTGTCTGTCCTGTCTGTCTGTCCTGTCTGTCTGTCCTGTCTGTCTGTCCTGTCTGTCTGTCCTGTCTGTCTGTCCTGTCTGTCTGTCCTGTCTGTCTGTCCTGTCTGTCTGTCCTGTCTGTCTGTCCTGTCTGTCTGTCCTGTCTGTCTGTCCTGTCTGTCTGTCCTGTCTGTCTGTCCTGTCTGTCTGTCCTGTCTGTCTGTCCTGTCTGTCTGTCCTGTCTGTCTGTCCTGTCTGTCTGTCCTGTCTGTCTGTCCTGTCTGTCTGTCCTGTCTGTCTGTCCTGTCTGTCTGTCCTGTCTGTCTGTCCTGTCTGTCTGTCCTGTCTGTCTGTCCTGTCTGTCTGTCCTGTCTGTCTGTCCTGTCTGTCTGTCCTGTCTGTCTGTCCTGTCTGTCTGTCCTGTCTGTCTGTCCTGTCTGTCTGTCCTGTCTGTCTGTCCTGTCTGTCTGTCCTGTCTGTCTGTCCTGTCTGTCTGTCCTGTCTGCCTGTCCTGTCTGCCTGTCCTGTCTGTCTGTCCTGTCTGTCTGTCCTGTCTGTCTGTCCTGTCTGTCTGTCCTGTCTGTCTGTCCTGTCTGTCTGTCCTGTCTGTCTGTCCTGTCTGTCTGTCCTGTCTGTCTGTCCTGTCTGTCTGTCCTGTCTGTCCTTTCTGTCTGTCTGTCCTGTCTGTCTGTCCTGTCTGTCTGTCCTGTCTGTCTGTCCTGTCTGTCTGTCCTGTCTGTCTGTCCTGTCTGTCTGTCCTGTCTGTCTGTCCTGTCTGTCTGTCCTGTCTGTCTGTCCTGTCTGTCTGTCCTGTCTGTCTGTCCTGTCTGTCTGTCCTGTCTGTCTGTCCTGTCTGTCTGTCCTGTCTGTCTGTCCTGTCTGTCTGTCCTGTCTGTCTGTCCTGTCTGTCTGTCCTGTCTGTCTGTCCTGTCTGTCTGTCCTGTCTGTCTGTCCTGTCTGTCTGTCCTGTCTGTCCTGTCTGTCCTGTCTGTCTGTCTGTCTGTCCTGTCTGTCTGTATGTCCTGTCTGCCCTGTCTGCCTGTCTGTCTGTCTGTCTGTCTGTCTGTCCTGTCTGTCTGTCTGTCTTGTCTGTCTGTCTGTCCTGTCTGTCTGTCCTGTCTGTCTGTCTGTCCTGTCTGTCTGTCTGTCTGTCTGTCCTGTCTGTCTGTCTGTCTGTCCTGTCAGTCTGTCTGTCTGTCCTGTCTGTCTGTCTGTTCTATCTATCTGTCTGTCTGTCCTGTCAGTCTGTCTGTCCTGTCTGTCTGTCCTATCTATCTGTCTGTCCTGTCTGTCTGTCTGTCTGTCTGTCCTGTCTGTCTGTCCTGTCTGTCTGTCTGTCCTGTCTGTCCTGTCTGTCTGTCTGTCCTGTCTGTCCTGTCTGTCCTGTCTGTCTGTCTGTCCTGTCTGTCTGTCTGTCCTGCCTGTCTGTCTATCCTGTCTGTCTGTCTGTCCTGTCTGTCTGTCTGTCTGTCCTGTCAGTCTGTCTGTCTGTCCTGTCTGTCTGTCTGTTCTATCTATCTGTCTGTCTGTCCTGTCAGTCTGTCTGTCCTGTCTGTCTGTCCTATCTATCTGTCTGTCCTGTCTGTCTGTCTGTCAGTCTGTCTGTCCTGTCTGTCTGTCCTGTCTGTCTGTCCTGTCTGTCTGTCTGTCCTGTCTGTCTGTCCTGTCTGTCTGTCTGTCTGTCTTGTCTGTCTGTCTTGTCTGTCTGTCCTGTCTGTCTATCTGACACTACTTTTTTTTATATAAATATATATTTAAGAAAACAAAACTGTATTAGTTGTACTAGTCTACGTTGGTTGACGAAGTAAATAAATTCTAAATTCTGAAATTCTGAAATTCTGTCCTGTCTGTCTGTCTGTCCTGTCTGTCTGTCTGTTCTATCTATCTGTCTGTCTGTCCTGTCTGTCCTGTCTGTCCTGTCTGTCCTGTCTGTCTGTCCTGTCTGTCTGTCCTGTCTGTCTGTCCTGTCTGTCTGTCCTGTCTGTCTGTCCTGTCTGTCTGTCCTGTCTGTCTGTCCTGTCTGTCTGTCCTGTCTGTCTGTCCTGTCTGTCTGTCCTGTCTGTCTGTCCTGTCTGTCTGTCCTGTCTGTCTGTCCTGTCTGTCTGTCCTGTCTGTCTGTCCTGTCTGTCTGTCCTGTCTGTCTGTCCTGTCTGTCTGTCCTGTCTGTCTGTCCTGTCTGTCTGTCCTGTCTGTCTGTCCTGTCTGTCTGTCCTGTCTGTCTGTCCTGTCTGTCTGTCCTGTCTGTCTGTCCTGTCTGTCTGTCCTGTCTGTCTGTCCTGTCTGTCTGTCCTGTCTGTCTGTCCTGTCTGTCTGTCCTGTCTGTCTGTCCTGTCTGTCTGTCCTGTCTGTCTGTCCTGTCTGTCTGTCCTGTCTGTCTGTCCTGTCTGTCTGTCCTGTCTGTCTGTCCTGTCTGTCTGTCCTGTCTGTCTGTCCTGTCTGTCTGTCCTGTCTGTCTGTCCTGTCTGTCTGTCCTGTCTGTCTGTCCTGTCTGTCTGTCCTGTCTGTCTGTCCTGTCTGTCTGTCCTGTCTGTCTGTCCTGTCTGTCTGTCCTGTCTGTCTGTCCTGTCTGTCTGTCCTGTCTGTCTGTCCTGTCTGTCTGTCCTGTCTGTCTGTCCTGTCTGTCTGTCCTGTCTGTCTGTCCTGTCTGTCTGTCCTGTCTGTCTGTCCTGTCTGTCTGTCCTGTCTGTCTGTCCTGTCTGTCTGTCCTGTCTGTCCTGTCTGTCCTGTCTGTCTGTCTGTCTGTCCTGTCTGTCTGTATGTCCTGTCTGCCCTGTCTGCCTGTCTGTCTGTCTGTCTGTCCTGTCTGTCTGTCTGTCTTGTCTGTCTGTCTGTCCTGTCTGTCTGTCCTGTCTGTCTGTCCTGTCTGTCTGTCTGTCCTGTCTGTCTGTCTGTCTGTCTGTCTGTCTGTCCTGTCTGTCTGTCTGTCTGTCCTGTCAATCTGTCTGTCTGTCCTGTCTGTCTGTCCTGTCCTGTCTGTCTGTCTGTCCTGTCTGTCCTGTCTGTCCTGTCTGTCTGTCTGTCCTGTCTGTCCTGTCTGTCTGTCTGTCCTGTCTGTCTGTCTGTCCTGTCTGTCTGTCTGTCTGTCCTGTCAGTCTGTCTGTCTGTCCTGTCTGTCTGTCTGTTCTATCTATCTGTCTGTCTGTCCTGTCAGTCTGTCTGTCCTGTCTGTCTGTCCTATCTATCTGTTTGTCCTGTCTGTCTGTCTGTCTGTCTGTCTGTCTGTCCTGTCTGTCTGTCCTGTCTGTCTGTCCTGTCTGTCTGTCTGTCCTGTCTGTCTGTCCTGTCTGTCTGTCTGTCTGTCTTGTCTGTCTGTCCTGTCTGTCTATCTGACACTACTTTTTTTTATATAAATATATATTTAAGAAAACAAAACTGTATTAGTTGTACTAGTTTACGTTGGTTGACGAAGTAAATAAATTCTAAATTCTGAAATTCTGAAATTCTGTCCTGTCTGTCTGTCTGTCCTGTCTGTCTGTCTGTTCTATCTATCTGTCTGTCTGTCCTGTCTGTCCTGTCTGTCCTGTCTGCCCTGTTCTGTCTGTCTGTCTGTCCTGTCTGTCTGTCCTGTCTGTCTGTCTGTCCTGTCCTGTCTGTCTGTCTGTCCTGTCTGTCTGTCTGTCTATCCTGTCTGTCTATCCTGTCTGTCTATCCTGTCTGTCTATCCTGTCTGTCTATCCTGTCTGTCTATCCTGTCTGTCTGTCTGTCCTGTCTGTCCTGTCTGTCTGTCTGTCATGTATGTCTGTCATGTATGTCTGTCCTGTCTGTCTGTCTGTCCTGTCTGCCTGTCTGTCTGTCCTGTCTGTTTGTCTGTCCTGTCCTGTCTGTTTGTCTGTCCTGTCCTGTCTGTCTGTCTATCCTGTCTGTCTATCCTGTCTGTCTGTCTGTCCTGTCTGTCTGTCTGTCCTGTCTGTCCTGTCTGTCTGTCCTGTCTGTCTGTCTGTCTGTCTGTCCTGTCTGTCTGTCTGTCCTGTCTGTCTGTCTGTCCTGTCTGCCCTGTCTGTCCTGTCTGTCCTGTCTGTCTGTCTGTCTGTCTGTCCTGTCTGTCAGTCTGTCTGTTTGTCTGTCTGACCCTTATAGACTCGAAACTACTGAACCGATAGGCGTGAAAATTTGTATGCAGGGGTTTTTGATGCAGGGAAAGGTTCTTTTGATGGTCCGAGACCCCTCCCATCTCTATAAGGGGGGGCTCTCATTCAAATGAAACAGAAATTTCTGCATAACTCGAGAACTAACGAAGCAAATGGAACCAAATTTGGCATGCGGAGATCATAGGGGGTGGCTACGTACAATATAGCACTCTTCTTTTTAATTGGCGCATAAACTCATGCTAATATTGAGTCCCGAACAAGGCCGAGCACACTTAGCTAGTAGCCTTATAAACGTCAAAATACCAAAAATGCCCTCACAATAATTAAACTAGCCTCCAATGCCCAATTGGTTCAAAACACTTAAATAGCCTAGAATAGCTTTAGAAATACCAATATGGCTTTATCGCTAAATCTGCCAGACCACTCTTATTGTATTTTTTAGGACAACTGAAATATTAAAATTGCCCCAAAAATTCCCAACAATGTCAAAACTGGCCTAGAACATCCAAATTAACTTTAATGAAGAATTTTCCGTGAAATTATGGCACCTGAATAGCTTTGAAATTATTGATAGAACAGATAAACAAAAACCAAAACAACCTTTGAAACGCCAAACAAAATGGCATTCTAATTTTTGAACGATTTCTTAACACCAAAATATATACAAAAAAATATCCAATAAATTTGGTTGAAAAATTTGCAATTCAAGCCAATTGTTATTCAATTTGGATTATCCACAAATAGTATTAAATTGAGCTCTTTAATTTTGAAAATTATATAGCTTATTATACATCATCTGCAAAGGCTTCGTTTTCTGAGCAAAAGGATATTTTTTTCGATCCCATTTGCATCTATTTTGATTTTAAAGCCAAGATTTAAAACAAAATAATCACTTCACTGTTTGACATAAGCCTAGCAAAATGACAGCTTGCTCCCGAAGAAAGTACCCCCGAGGGGCGCTAAGGTGGTGATTTTCGCTAATCTAATCACACTTATTTAAAAAAAAGTTCCTTTTGTAATGCAGATTACGAATATGCAATTACCTCAATACACCTTAACAACCTAATTCAGATGAATTTCGCACGAAATATTACAAATATGACCAAGTTGGGTGCATTCCCGCGACCCACCAGAGGTCATCCCGAGACCCACCCGGATCGAGAAACGCTGCTCTAAACTAATCATGTGGGTTTTAAACTACTCACGTCATATAACCGGTCTCAGAGAGCTGATATTGGAAATCGTCTGAATCGTAGCCAATCGTTTCGTAGTGGTCCTAAAATTGAAATAGAAATGATTAAAATTCTTTCCATATACAAATAGATTATTCGGAAGTCCTAAATAGATCGTACCCAAATGATGTGTAGTAACTCATCAGATTACAGCAGCCAACTAGCTTAGAATGGTTGAAATGTATAGCCTGGTAGAGTGCAGAACTAAAACGTACCAACTGATAGCAATTCCTTTAAACGGAACGTCTATCTATCTTAAATAGTCGTCCCACACCTCTATTTCGTTCTAAAACGCAAAGATCTTGTTTATGGTTCACCAGTGAAAGCAAACATTGTAAAAGTGATCCTTAGTGGGGCAGTACTTCGGATCGTTTTGCTCAGCCGAGGGGCTGATCGATGAACGTTCCTGTCAAAATTGACCTCCAACACAAAACTAGTTCATGATCCGCTTGGTGCTGCTGCTGCTGCTGTACTGGTTATAAATCTATCAATTAAACCCCCAGACTTTCACGTTGATTCGCTCAAGGTTACCGTCTGTGCGTTCAGCTTAATCAGCGTGATTTGAGAAGACAAATTCGGACAGCAGTAGCAGCTTCACAACGCAATCACAAATCCCCTCGGTGTAGCACAAATTCAAGTGAATTACATTTGACAAGGCATACGTGATCTGCGGCGTGCAATTGATAAAACTCCTACAACTTGCAGCAGTAGGCCGCGTCTCCAGTCTTATCTCTCGCACTAAACAACCTCACTCATTCAAAGCAGCAGCAGCACCGTAAATCAATTTTCGAGCTGTAACATGACAACCGTCTCGAAATGAGCAACGAATGCCTACTTGGATGATCAGATTAGTTTCAGAGTTACATCTGAGAAGACATTCACCTCGCAGGAAACACCTTGTTTTGATTTTGAAACCAGATAGACCAAAAGTGCTGTAATTTTAAATCGAAGATGCTCCCGTTCAGCTAATGCCACTATCAGACGACGACGGAAAGCTCGCAAAAGGATCGCCAAGTGGCTGGAGATGGAAATGATAATTGTTTGTATTACGTGGTCAATCAAAACGAGCCGTCGACGTCGTCAGCGGCGCTAGTTGGAGCTATGTGTGATTTAATATGCTGCCATCACATCGCCGAATCGATACGGGAAAAGGCCGAACTGGCGTAAACTTACCTTACGTTTTCGGCAATAATTCAGTCAATGGATTGTAGAACTACGCGACCGGGAAAGTATCCATTGTTTTTTCCACTGTTTCTTTTCTTTTCTTTTTTTACACAAACATTTTCCTCCGTGGGATCGGCTGTTTCTTTCCTCCAGTGCCAGTGATGTGCGACTGCAGAAGACAAACCAACCCAAGGAAGATGTGTGCTGCAGAAACACTTCTAAGTCGGGCACACATTCACCAGTAAATAAAAAAGCGATATTGCTGTGGTATTGAATATCGAACGGGATGAATGTGTAGGCAACTGACATTTGCTAGGAAGACAAGTGCGCGAGTGGCATGAACGAGGCATATACATGCTGTTTGATTAACTTGTACGAGATTAAGATCAACTTATAGTAGAATCCAAGTGAAATTTATGCGTCACTAGTGGCGGGCAATAGTACTATTCGATGGTCATAAATGTATGACAGCCGGTTCAAATTCCAGAGTTTGAATGATAAATTATTGAAAAACAAAAGTTCAGAAGAGTGAGATACGATCATTATTATGGATGATACATGTATTTTCATTGAAATGTCATTGAAAGATAATGAAAATACGTTTTTTGATGCACCGATATTATTTAAGTTATCTTTTGTATGATTGCAGATTCCCATCCCGAAATCGACGTCCAAGTCAGTCTGCTAGATGTACTGGATTATGTTAGGGACTCCGAGCTAGCAGATGGATTTAGATATATCTTTAAAAAAAGTCTGCTTCAACAATGGGGATGGGAGCATATTCCAACCCTGATAATAAACGAATTATTTGCTATTGCATTCATTTTTAACTTATGCCAAACAGATATGATTGAACTAACGTTTGTACTATTTTAATCTAGTACGACGATTGTAGTACTACATTAAAGGAGTACAACCATAGAGGTAACTCTAAGACCAGAAGGTCCCGAAGAAACGAGCTCAACTTTTTTGCTCAGCTCTGGTACTATCTTTGGTCCCAAGCTAATCGATTCACCCCTCTAAACATAGGAAAATCCACTAACCCCTCATTTTATGTGTCAAACTTTCAAAGTGAATCAAAACAAACATAGCGTAGTACTGGAATTTATACTAGAATAGGGCACGTAAGTCAATTTGCTTGGGACCAATAGGCTACTCATGTAGTGAGCCAATTTAAAATCGTTAATTTTCGTATTGATTGTTGGTACAACCTACAACGGTACTGCAAACTTAATTTTTTTGTCTCGGAAAATGCTTTGCTGAATCTCAGCAAACAAATGTCATGTTTACTGAGATATCAGTCAAATTGATTGCCGAGCACTCAACTGTGCAAAGCTGGACAAAAAATTACCATGCTGACGGAAACCAATGTGTACAATCATGTCTGTTATAGCTACGTTTAATTTTTTGTTGCGATAGCAGTTCAGTTTTTCAAACAGGTTGTGTTTTTTTGAAATTGACAAAACAAACTTTATTTGGAGAAATCGTTTACAATAAATTGACGATTAAAATAACTTAATAACTAAGATATGAATAGCGAAATCATTATAATATTATTTAAAAATTGATTACGGACAGTAAGTTAATAGGTAGTAATGAAAATAGACGTCCAAATTTAACTTTATAATTTTGTTAAATTTATTCATTCAAAACATTTGTCATTTTCTACAATTTTCTCCTGTTTCGTTAAAAACAAAAATGATATAATTTATTTTATTTTATCAGCCTTAAATTCTGCCTAGTAGTTATAATCTTATAGGACGCATAGGTAAACAAAGTAGCCAATCAAGTACATTGTTATGGAACAACACGTCAAAGCAAAAACCATAGTACATCGGGGGTAAGTTGCCAGCGAATCATGGGTAGTATAAACCTAGGACAGGACGCGTCTGTTCAAATGTAGTATCCCTGTTGTAATGTAACATATTTTTTGGAACGCAGAGTTGATAATAAGGCTGTCCACGAGACAGTTGCGATCAGCTGACTTTTTTGATTACCAAGAACTTTTGACAGACCACAGTAGAACTGGCCGTTTATTCTCATATGAAGTTCTGTTTTGTTTATGTTTACATTCAGCAGCATAAACACCAGATCACTCACACACTCTAGATTTCTAGCTGGCAGTTCCACTGAGAAACGTCTCTTGGATTACCTTATAGAAGAGTTACGCAGAATGAAACCAAAATCTACCTATCGAACTGTCAAACCGTCTACCTATCAAGCATAGTAGACAAACTGACTCTTTTGCGTGGGAAGTATTGTTACCAAAACTAGAGGAAGCTCTCGGACTGAAGTTCCTGCGGAATAAAAGGCCGAGTTTTTAATGCTTGATGATATAAACTTAATTAACACGAGATGTACACACATCGAGTTTACTTTTGCGAATGATAAAAAAAGGCGCACACAGCAGAAGGCTGATGCTGCGCTCTCGCTCTGCTACCGTCTCTTTCGATATCACTGTCACTACAGGATAGCTCTTTGCATCAAGGTGTGTAGTGAAAGGTGGCATGACCGTTGTTACACCAACACTCCTCCTCAACGAACACTGCCATCCTATGACGACAATCCCAGCATCCGTGCAAACTTCATCTGTTTGACTGAACCCACCGGTTTAGTGAGTACATCAGCCACCATGTCTTCAGTTGGACAGTACTGCAACTCGATGCATCCGTCATCACACAGTTGCTTCACGAAATGTCCCCGCACCTCAGCTTTGGTTATCCTCCATCACTTTGACAGAATCGCTTAGCTGTTCACCCATGTCCTTCAGCAAGCTACGAAGCTTGATCAGCTCCTGACTAGCATCACTCAGCGCCTCATATTCGGATTCCATACAAGATAGTGTGACGCAACTTTTCCTTCGACTAGCCCACGATACTGCTCCACCGGCATAGTGGAAGACGAATCCTGTTGTTGATCTTCTTGTACCAACGTCACCAGCCCAATCGGCATCCGAATATCCGATTAGATTTCCAGCCGCGTCACTGTACTTCAATCTCCACTCTTTCGTTGCCTTCAACACGTTTTGCCGCTATCCAATCCGCCTCCGTAGGCGCACTCACTTTACGACCCAATATCGCTACGCTAGCTCCTACATCCGGCCTAGCACACACGGCAATGTAGAGAAGTGCTCCAACAATACTCCGATAATCCATCCCGTCCGATAGTTGAGGACTCTTATCTTCCGTGCTCTGGAAACCCTCTTCCATTGGCGTCTTCGCCCGCTTAGCATCACGGAGCCCAAAAAACTCCGCAACACGATCGATGTACCCTTCCACTGAAATACTGTTCTTTCCAAGCGGTCAAGGTTCCCCCAAACTGGCGCGTTTTTTCCGCCGCGGCAGCGCTCAAACCAACGCGGCGGGTCGACGTTTTTGCAGCGTTTCTTTTGCGTTCGCTTTCGGTTCGCTGTCTGCAGCGTTTTTGCCGCTGAAGAAGCGCAGTTTTCATTCTTGTGTGCTGGTGTTGTTGTACACAATGGTAAAAACGGAAAATCGAAAAATGTCTGTGTGTGTGTATGTGTGTGTGTAACGAAATTAATACGCTCATGTTTCTCGGCAACCACTCATCCTTGGACAAACTCAGCGCCAAATGATAGGTCTTGTAGCCCATTGAATGCTATTGAATGGTTTTGGAATCACACAAACTACAACTTATTTAAATTTAATTTACTCTTCCCTGAAATTTGACCAAAATCTCAGACAATCATTGTAATTTCTACAATATTCCCATCTACAAAACTCCCTGAAGCCCCCCGAAATTCTTGAAATTCTAGCAAACCATGAACTTCTACAAACTTTCTCGAAATTATAAGAAATTCGCTCAACTTGTACAAAGATCGGTAAACCGTTATAAAGTCACTGCCCTTCAAAGAAGCTTCCCGAGGAGAAATCTAAGGTATTTGTGCAGATAGTTGACCACCCACGATTTGTACAATTGCATATGCTATGCTAAATCTAAGGAATATGTTATTAGAAGTACATTTATTTTATAAGGAGAATTAAGTTAAATTCCAAAGGAAGGAGAAAATCCAAAGTGAATTTAGAAATAAATTCAGTTCTGAGAATAATTCAAATTAATTTCTTAAGAGTACGGCATATGAATTCAAAGGTGCGTTCCGTAGGAGCAGTTTTTAGCAGAACTAAAAAATATTCCTGAGCTAATTCACCTGAAATATCGGGATAATACTAAGAACGAACTCAACCTCTCTGAAATTCTACAAAGTTTTTGATGATCTACGAATTTTCCTGAAGTTCTGCAAATTTCTCTGAAGATAAACAAACTCGTTATGTATAATCGTCAAAACAAAAATCACTTAAATGAAGGAAATTGACAAAATACTTCGATGCATTTTTCTCTGCTTGTAAAGAAACTAGCAAAACCGCCTCTTCTTCATTCAACGACGAATCCATTGCTCACGACCGCTACGACGCTGCGAAAAAAACTGCCGCTGCGGTTAAAAAACGCGCCAGTTTGGAGGGACCTTCATTCAGCACATTGTGCCGCAATTAGATTCGGCACAGCTAGGGCACATACATTGGCACACCTTCAGCACAATCTCCTACGCGCAAACCAAAAATTTAGTGCAATGAATGTTAGTTACATTTCTTACCAACCTCTGTTCATGAACATCGCAGCGAATGTTAGAAGTTGACCTTGCAGACGATGTAATGGTTTTTTGCCTATTTTATTGCGTGTGCTATCTACGCTTTCGACTCTACCAGAAAGCTTTTTATTTATAACTTTGTTGAACGCTCGACAGTTTGTAAGCATAGAATTTGAACGTTACTGCCGGAATAGAGGAATTATCCTGAATAAAACCACGCCGTATTGGCCTCAAGAGAATGGATGTAGAGCGACAGAGCCACTCTTTGATGGGGCGTCTTAAGATCAGCCAGGCTCTAAATCGCGACTGGTAGCGTGACCTCCTCACTTACTTGTCGATGTACTATTCGACTCCACATAGCACAACTGGGAAAACTCCGGCTGAACTGATGTTCGGAAGGAATATACGTACCAAATTGCCATCCTTGGGAGATTCAGACACTGACCGAACATGGAGACCGCGATTTGCAGGAAAAGGAAAAAGGTAAAGCTGCAGAGAATCTTCGTCGTAGAGCGAAACCATCGAATCTTGGAATAGGAGATGAGGTATGCATGCAGAACGTCCTTCCAGGGAACAAGCTTACGCCTACGTTTAATCCAACGGTTATGACAGTTACCGCAAAGCAAGGCTCTCGTGTAACAGTCCAGAACAGCGAAACTGGGAGATCATATGACAGGAATTTCAGCCATCTAAAAAAAGTAGCTTCTGGGTATGGTGACCAGGGCAATGATATACCAACGGATGCGGAACGGATTAACGAGTCAACCCCAGTGATTGCAGGTAATATGGTTGATTCAAATCCAGGGTTTGTGGGTCAACCATCCGAAGAGGCTGTCATCAACCAGGGCGATCGAACAGATCGGAGCAGATCACATCGAGAAATCAGGAAACCAAAGCGCTTTGATGATTGCATTTTTGATTATTGATTTGTTGTCTTTATTTAAAGAAGAGGAGATGTGATGATGTTGTCTGTAGAATGTGAGAGGTTCATCTGTATGAGGTCTGTGGTAAAAAGCGGAGTGGGACAATATACACAAATGGCGAATGACCCGGATGTGTCTGTTTAATTAAAATCTGAAATACAACACTGCTTAAGCCACAAATAGTCTTTTATCAGAACTTTTGGTTACTTGGGGTGTAACGACTGTAATCATCGACCAAAACGATGTAGAATCGTTACCACTGGGCGTTTCTTCTTCCATCGGATCGCCCAAGTCAGTCTGCACTCACTCCGGTGGCAGAAACGTCATCCACGAACATTTTGCTTGAAGCCACAGTTGTTGGTTCTTTGGCTCGATTATCTGCCGTCCAGGGTGGCCAGATTATTTTTTGCATTATCGGTAGCTTCTCAAAACTTTTATCGCTAGTTATCGGTAGGTCGTTGTAAGAAACCTTTCCCGGTACTTGAAAACTTTGTGAGCGTGAGGGGGGAGGGGTAGGGGGGGGGACTGTGCTCCAGAATAATACAATGTTCAGTTCTTCTGCTTTAAACGTGTCGAAATTAATATTTCTAATTCTAGTTTCAAAACAAAACATAGGTATTGAACATTTTTCAAGATTACTAAAAATCTGTGATTCTCGGTGGGAAAAGTGAAAAATCGGTAGTTTTTAACCTTTCGTCTGTGAATCGGTTGGCATCCCGAAAATCGGTAGGACTACCGATAAATCGGTAGGACTACCGATAAATCGGTAGGACTACCGATAAATCGGTAGGACTACCGATAAATCGGTAGGACTACCGATAAATCGGTAGGTCTGGCCACCCTGCTGCCGTCAATCTAAGACAGCTCATGCAAACATTGAGAAAATATGCTCCGTCCACATAGATGTTTGATTTGTTGCGCGGCAAAATAATCGTGATAAATGTTCAACAAGCGCGTTCTTGTAGGAATTAAATATTTATTATATTATTTTTAAATTAGGCAAGCTAATCATGAAAAATTTAAGTTTGATTAATGACTATTTACATAAGATTTTTTTAACGCATACGTGTCGTCAATGCACATATAATTATAGCATAAAAACTGTAGGCTACAGTGCTGACACCACGAGTGGTGGTGGCTTCAGCAACCGTCCTTCTTGGCAGAGGATTGTGTGCACTAGATTTCCTACCGCGCTAGATTTGCTGTCCGACACTTTTGGGAACGACTCTCGAACTATCTTCCCCTCACAACAGGGACCACACACTGACTGAACTTCACAAGGTTCCACTTTTAACCCGTACCCCAGGTTATCACGTATTATTTTTATTACGGGGCTCACTTCACGGTGAAAACTTGTAACTTGTCATCACGGTGAAGTGATTCCCATTTGATTTGTACGGCAATCACGGCTCTTACACCCATAATAAGGCACCTTTGTCTACAACTTGCACATCACGATGTCCGAAAAGACGGTGCCACAAATGACAACACAGGTTGCCAGATATACCGATTTATCGGTATTTATACCGATTTCCAAACTTGATACCGATATACCGATAAGCTTTCTCAGAATACCGATTTTGGAGATTTTATACCGATTTATACCGATTTATACCGATTTTTATAAATAATCAAAATGATTATTGTCTGCCCGCTGAACTGTCAGATGAAACTATTTTGAAAGACTTTTATCTTTTTGAATATCTAAAATTGTTTAAGTCTGCTCAAAAAATTATTCATCTATAAAAATGTGTTATGCTTGATACTCTTTCAACTAATGTTTCCATTTTCTTGTCGTTTTTGGCTAACTAGCAGTCGAGAAACTGCTGATGGCTCATCCGGGTAATTCCTGGGAATCAGGAAATACTTTTATCATAGAGGTAACTCTAAGACTAGAAGGTCCCGAAATAACGTGCTCAACTTTTTGGCTCAGCTCTGGTACTTTCTTCGGTCCCAAGCTAATCGATTCACCCCTCGAAACATAGGAAAATCCACTAACCCCTCATTTTATGTGTCAAACTTTCATAGCGAATCAAAACAAATATAGTGTAGTACTAGAATTTCGACTAGAATGGGGTACGTTAATCGTTTGCTTGGACCAATAGGCTAGTCAAGTAGTGAGCCAATTTAAAATCGTTAGATTCGTATTGATTGTTGCTTTTATTCAGTGAACTCCATGTTAATTTTATAACTTTCTGAAGTTTTTTTTCTTCCCTTGGAAGTTTATTGCATCTTTCCCCTGGAATTTTCATCCACGTTACCCTGTAGGTTATGTTTTGTTTTCAGCTTCCCGAAACTTCAGGGATGCTTCCAGAGTTTACTTGCTTTTCTATTAGCTTCAAGAAAACTGCAGGAACTTTTAAGAAGTTCTGCATCTTCAGAAAACTCCAGACTTTTGGGTAAGTTTTAAGATCTGTTAGGGTAAGTTCCGATAAATTAAAGACAGGTGTCGTGACGGCAGCCTTTCCGTACTTCAATGCACATCCAATCGTCTCAACTATCGTTAACAGAATCAGAAACGTAGTTACAGACGACATACTGGCGAAGAAATCCATTAAAATAATGTGGTTCACTGTAATAGAATTTTCTTGGAAGCTTGTGCCATCATCCACCAGATGGGTTAGTTTTTTTGTTTTGATTTGAACAAAGTTGATTTTGTGTACAATGATTCTTTGACAGTGTGCAAAGAGTGCGTATCATTTTGTCATTTTTTTATGCATTTCAGTTTTGAGTAGAGTGAATGAGATAGAACCAAAACATTCTAGTACATTTGCTGAAAATGCTAGTTCAATCTAATAGTAGTGTTGCCATGTGGTACAATCCAGTAGTAGTGGTGTTGCCATGTGGTACACTGAAAAATTGAAATAGCAGGTTAGTCACCAAAGTTTTCGAGCCGCTCCGTTTGTCACTTCGTTTGTGACAGAATGCTCGAAATTCATTAAAAGCTTTCCGTTGATGCGATGTGCGGGTCGACTTTCACGAGGTTCGAGTTCAGAGCTTTTTCTCTCTCTTTATTTCAACACGAACATAAAGCTCGATCGTATCCGTTATACGGTATTCGTTTTCCGCATATAACCGATTATCATTCAGTTTCGATCGTTTGTTTCGTTATCGTTAGGGGTGTATCCACGTTTGAATAGCGCGTTCGTTGCACGTTCAAATAAATAGCATCATTTTATTCATAATATAACCTACATCTACTACAACAGGTTCATTAACTTTTGTTAAAAATCGAGAACCTATGAAGTTCAGAAAAGTCCAAAGAGCTTCAGAGAAATTTAATGGTATTCAGGACAGTAAATTGAACAGATCAATTAATTTCTATTAAACTACAGAAACCTGAATGGAGCTCCGAGAAACTTAGGGGATGTCCATAAACTTCAGCTAAGTTCCAAGGTTCATGAACATTTTGGAAACGTAAAGGAAGTAACATGAACATTAGAAAAATGTGAGAATACTTTAAGGGAAGGTTCGTGCATTTTAATGGCAGTTTCTAAAACTTTTTAGAATGAAAATTAAATCGGGTAGATCAAAGAGCTTCAATGTTGATGTTAAATTAAGTTCAATTAAATTGTGGGAGTACTTAAAAAGTTTCAAAATGTTCCAGAAAGTCCAGAGGCCTTCAAAGAAGATTAGAGATTTTCCGGTAGTTTCATTATAATCAGGGAAGTTCCAAATACTTCTAGGATGATCAGAAGAGAACTACAAAACAGCACAAATATAGTAACTTCAGGAAAATTGTAAGAACTTTAAAGGAGGATGATGGGTTTTTCCAAGTGTATTTCAGGAATATTCCGAAAACTTCAGGTACATTGCGGGGTCGTCAGGTATGTTTTATAAATATCAGGAAAATTTCTGAATCATTAGAACATGTAAGGAACTTCAGAGAATGTTGTTCAAACATCCCCGAGAAATCTCTTTCTTCCGGAATTTTTTCCCAACTTATCCTGGAAATCTCTTTCGATTGTCACTCTGGCTTGGACTTTCTCCAAAAGTTTATTCCAATCTACCTTACGAAGTTTCTTCCAGCGTCTCTAGGAAGCTTCATCCATCTTCTCAACAAGGTTCAATTAAATTTATACCGAATGTATCTGTAGACATTTCTTTCGTCTTCTTCTGGAAGTTTCTCCATAAGCGATAAGTTCCTAGAGTTTTTTCGACTTCCAATAGAAAGTTTTTCTGAGCTTCTTCTGCGCTTCCCCTGGAAATGACTACTCCTGGAATTTGTTTCCGAATTCCGAATATTTTCTGGCTTCCTATGGATGTGTCATCCGATCTTTTTTCCGAAAGGTTCTTCAAATTTTCGTCAAAAGTTTTTATATTTGTCTCGGAAGTTCCCGGATGTTTTTCCGACATTTCTTAGAACTTCTTCAAACTTCCTCCGGAAGAGCTTCTTTATTCTTTCTCTGGGTTTTTTCGGCTTCCTTCAGAAACTAATTTAAACATTTCCTGGAAACTTCATCCGACTTCTACTGCAAAGCAAAATTTTCGTTCTTAGTCCAAAAGTTTGAATTTTCGCCTTCAATAACGGTAAAAATATTAATTTAATTTAAAAAATAGAATACCGATAAATGCCGATTTTTTAATACATTTGATACCGATAATATTGAAAACAATCTGGTAACGTTGATGCATGTTTCGGATCAAGCGGCGCCAATGGTGTAGTGGTAAGCGTGATTACCTCTCACTCCAGAAGTCCTGGGTTCAATCCCAGTCGGCGCCGCCGGGATGTTCTGAGGCATAAAATCTCTGATCACGCCTTCCTTCGGAAGGGAAGTAAGGCCGTTGGACCCCGGTTCATGAGTTGATGGGTCGATAGGTAGGGTCCAGGTGTAGGATCTGCCTCCTACAACAAATCAAGGAAAAAAAATGTTTCGGATCAACCAGAAATGCCTTCTTCGGCGCTTGCTTCAGCCCTCCTTCACGCTGCCCAACTAGCACTGTATCTTCTCCTTTCAGGATATGGCACTCCGTTTTCCCAAACAGCACCCGAAAACCCAAATCTGTGATTTTACTCACCGACAGCAGGTTACCAGCGAGCGATGGAACATGCAGGACGTTTTCGAGCCCAACGTTCATCCTGATGCCATCTCCGTTCAAGAAGACTAGCTTACCGATACCACTTCCAGCTGACTTGATGGATTTTCCATCCGCCAGGCAGACCGCCATTGCCTTAGATTGGGGTGGCCTAGGTACTTCCCCCAAAGTCGTTCGGATTTGGGTGAAACAAAACAACAAAAAGAAAATGCAATTTTAGACGTATATTATCCACTTATCTATGTCCTCCTTGCTGTTGCTGCTGCTGTTCGGTGGGGCCCTTCGATGGCGGCCTGGCGGCGGTTCTGCTGCTACAAAGCACGGCCTGTGCTGAGCGGTCTTGTTCTTCGTCTATTGGATACCCCCCCACCCCGGCGACGTTGGTGACGAATCACCGGATTGCCTACTCGCCGTAGGCTACCCCGGCAGACACCGCAGTGTTTCTGCCCAGACAAACTTTTTTTTTTATAATACGGGCCTTATTACGGGTGTCACTACACGGTGATAAGGAAGTGATACTCATAATAAGAGCCGTGATTGCCGTACAAATCAAATGGTTTTTGGAGGTGTGTTGGTATGCATTGTTCCATTTCACAGTTTCACATTTTTGTTTAATTTTAGGATTGTCAAATTATCATATTGAATCGATGAATTTCATTAAATCAAACATTCTTATTTTAAGTTACCAAAATCAGAACACGATTTTTTTTGTCTAAAGGAAGTAGCATTTGGAGGTAGCATGGACATTTTCGGCACCCACAGATACACATTTTCATAAATACTAAACGTGTCATTCTTCTCATCACATATCAACAAATTCGTTAAACTATCAGACTTCATTTGAACTTCACTGCTGCTGGCATGGTATATTCCATCCTGCAAGATGGCTTCCAAATTCAACGTGGGACTCCTGCTGTACACGTGCTCCCCTCCTCGGTTCGCTTCCACATCAACGACGAAAACGCTGACCGCCGCCGTGCGAGCTTTCGGGCTCAGACTGGCCATCGGGATGATGTTGGCCATCTGTGAGATCGATCCCTTAACACCCTTCAAGTACGAGCCAAACGTGCAGAGGTAGAGCTACCGAATTCAAATCAAACGTCAAACTGATTATTTAAAGCAACCGATGAATGGAGAACTGGAACGGAAATTGAAAATGGTCAGTTTAATGATCTCACCAGCGCGCACAGGCAGCAGAACGCGATAGCCCATATCAGGGCGGGATGCGAGCAGAACATGCTGTAAGTAGCGTTCGAATCCGAGCAGCATCCGATCGTGACTGAACCCACCATAGCAAGAACAGCAGCAGGCCTGGTCTGCTCCGAGCGCAAGACAAACCGTAGTGTGGCAGGCCCTGGTTGCGGCACAAGCAAGCGATTAGCGTTCTAAATTAGGTGGACTCATTGACAGCACCGAGACCGAACCCGTCATTCTGGGTGTTTCTGATAAGAATTATCACTAAGTCGAAGAACATTAATTTTTTTTTATTTCGGATGCTGCACGGCACGCGGAATGTTTGACATTGTTGTTGATCCGTTGAGTAATTGGGGTTGTTTTTTTTTTGGATTGTTGGATGAATGGGAGAATAGGAAATGCAAAACAAGTGAAAAATCAATTTGCAAACTTCGCGCGTGTTAGCAGGGTAGGGTGATAGTCATCGGGGACGAAAATGGTTCGAATGTTTTTGGTTTTATTTAAATTTATTCTAACATTTCAACAGTGATTGAAATAACATTTGAATAACATTATATTTCATTTTTTCTTGCTTTCATTTCTCTTCCTCTCTGTGTTTCTTTTTTCTTCAGTTTAGAGTGTGTTTCTAGTTTTATCTGTTCACATCGGTTGATTTTCTCTCTTCATCGAATTGATTGGTTACGCGTTCTAATCTTTGTCTTTTTTTTTGTCTGTTTATGTTGGTTGGTTGATTGAATGGAGACGTGTTACTGGATAACGCGCTCGCAAATGGAATTTACTGCTTTAAACTGTTTCTATACTACAAATACAAATACAGAAGGAGCATACAACTCTACGATCGGAATTAAATTAAAATCTCGGATGGAATGGTATATTGGAGGGGTAAAAAGGTGGTCCGAAAACATTTGAATGTTGATTAGGTCGTAATAGCGTTCAAGAACTTGTGCTTCAAATTATTCACTTTTGGCTCAATGGCTGCGTTGTTCAACTCTTATAGTTCTTTTGTGTAACTATGGAAACCATGGTAATCATTAACCTTTGCGGGTCTAACGTCTAAATTTGCATAGATTTAATATTTTCTCACTCAAATTATGTAATTGGACCATTTACGGCTTACCGATGATCCATGATCACATTGATCATCCCGGAATAGTTCCGGTGCCCCAGAGAAAGCGGCTATTTCTCTACAAGAACCAAACTCAAGGGGTAGGTCACTCCGCACACCAATCTTGGTTCATCTTGTTTGTCAGTGTGCCGCAAGTGCGCTGCAGGTGTGCCGGTCATAGAGCAAGCTGCGATTGTTTGTAAAATCCTGGCAACCCGGTATTTCTGACACTTTGAATGTTTTGGTTTTTCAAGCAAGGATAAACCGGGTTGTGGATGACGCGGGAAGTGGCTGGTGTGCGAAATGTTGGTGCTTTATGTTCATAGGGTGATAAAAGTTCTGTATTTTAGTGTTTTATAATGCCCTCAAAGGCAGACCAAAACCTAGCTTTTTGTGATGTGAAATGCATCGGTCTATAAGCGGCCGGAAAGAGTTGGAACCAGTGGGAAGCATTATAGGAGACCGACTATAGAGGATGATGAATAGACTTCTTTAATTTATTTTGTGTGATTTGCAGCATTATTTGAATTAAGGGTACTAATGGGGTGTGATTAACTGCCTCTTTTTCTTGAGCCCACTCTAGAACCTACATTTCGCATTTAGATCTATCATTGAACTGCTGGTCTGAGTTCCTCATCAGTCAAACAGCACGGAATGTTGTGAACAACTTCAATGAAAGTTGTCCAGCAGTGCTCCCATTTTATTTACAGCAATCCAATGCCTACGAAATTGTGCCGAAGGTGTGCCCAAGCTGTGTCGAATCTAATTTCGGCACAATGTGCTGAGTGACTTACCCCTTGACCAAACCTGTAGTGTAGCGGGAATCGAAATCAACGATTCAGATAAAGATAAAGTCATTCTCATTTTGGTTACACTCATGATCAGTACAAACCCAAAAAACACAACGGACAGTTCTGGAACCGATAATGCGATTATCATTTGTGTTACAGGTCACGATCATATGAAATAGCGATAATCTCCGATCATCATCATCAAGTTTTGTCACTGAAAATTCCCCATGCAAGACAATGAGTATTTTCGGAACAGTAGATCGAAAATCGATGTCCGCCGCCATTTAGAAATCCAGGATGGTGGCCATCGATTTAGAGAAAAAAAAACTGTTAATGTTCTACAATATTGATATTTTTGGAACTGGGATGACATGCAGATGTAGGAAACTTACTTCTGCCATCATTTTGGAATCCAAGATGGTGGCCATTGGTTTTAGAAAAAATACGCGTTCTTTTTGAAACGGAGATGACATGTAGATGATTGAAATCGATGTCCGCTGCCATTTTGAAATCCAAGATGGCAGCCATTGAATTCATAACAACTTTCATGGCCTTATTGACAGTCCACAGTCACACTAGCCCTTCCGGGCATGTTCCGGTACCCCCGGGGAAGTGGCAAATTGATAGAAGCGTCTACTCAAGATAGAGTGCAAGTAACGAATGAAGTTTGATTGAACAATTATTTCAACGCTTACTATGTTCGAACATGCCCCTTTTAGCGGGAAATCCTGAATTCCTAACATTTTTCTATCTTCAAACAGCTTTGTGTTCGCTTGTGCTTTCGTGAAGATAACTGCTGCCTGAAGGATTGATGGGACATAATTCAATGTAATAGCTTTACAATCTAATCGTTATCGATCTCGTACATAATGATGCCTTATGTCGATATGCTTGCTTCTTGAAGAGTAGCCGATATCCTTCTCCGCGAGACTTATAACGCTCTTGTTATCGCAGTTGATCGAAACGGAAATTTCAACACCGCGAAGCTCTTGCAGGAATCCCCTCAACCATGCCGCTTCCACGGTGGCAGAAGAGAGTACCATATATTCAGCCTCTGTGGTGGAAAGTACGACGGTGGACTGCCTCTTCCAGCTCCACTTTGCAGGAACACGTAGCCGGTAATGGAACGCTAAGTTTCGACGTCGTTCGCCCAATTCGCATCGCTGTATGCTTGGAAGTTCTGCTCGCAGTCGGCCCGATACACCAGCTGCTCCAGGTTCATGGCTGAAGCTGCTGACGACACTCACCGCGTGGTTGATATCTGACTGAGTGCTTTGCGCCACACACTGCAAACCAGCGAAGAGTTACTTGAACGGAGTGCTTCTCATCTTCTCTTTCTCTTCCACAGATTCGGGTTGCATCACTTTCGTCAACTTTTGGTTCACGTCCAGGGGTGACGATATGGAGTTGGATCCCTCCATCCGGAATCGCTGCAGAAGTTTGTCAATATAATGCTCCTGGTCTATGGCTACAATGGCATCGGATCGGTTGACCGGCAGTCCCAAGATCTGCTTGACGCCCCCCAGGTCCTTAATTTGGAACTCGCTTGATCGTTGGAAAACAGTAGAAAGTCGTCCACATAGACAGAAATGATAATCACCTTTCCGTTGCCGAACCGGAAGTACATGCAGGAGTCATATTTAGATCGCTGGAACCCAATCGCCTTGAGTTTCCGATTCACCTTCTGGTTCCAGACATGGCTCGCCTGCTTCAACCCGTACAACCTTCGTCGGTGCACGCGCGTCCCGAAACCCTTCCGGTTGATCCATGTAGATCTCCTCTCCATAAAGTTTACACTGCAAGAATGCAGTCACCGCATACATATGGCACACCAGCAGATCGTATTTGGCCGCAATTTCCAAGAGGTAGCGCACGGTTGCATACCGTACCACCGGAGAATACGTGACGTCGTAATGCTCGCGTTTGACTGGGGAATACCCTTTAATCCCGGTCGGGCCTTATGTCGTTCGATGAAGCCATCCGGACCCGTCTTCAGCGCATACACCCACTTATTTTTGAGTGCTCTCCGTCCCGCCGGTAGATCGACGAGGTCCCATGTGTCGTTATCGCACAACGACCGATGCTCGGCCTCCATTGCACCGATCCAGTCATCGCGGTCCGGTCGTTCCAATGCTTGCTGAAGCGTATCGCGTTCGCTAGAAATCTGTGGAGTAGAGGATTGCGGATGCATACTCCAAGCCACTATGCCCAGAATCGTGTTGCGATCCAACATATTCTTCCTTTTCGTGTGACGGGAACGCAGTGATGAATGTCCGATCCGAAAACTCGTTGATTTGAAACATCTGGCTACGTTCCAGTGAATTCTTCAATTGGTGTGATTCTATTACCTTTTGTTGGCGATCTATTAATCAAGTACACCACCGTTGAGGTTGCTTCAGCCCAGAACCGCTTGTCCAATCCAGCATCGAAGAGCAAACATCTGGGGCGTTCTTCGATCGTCCGGTTCATCCTTTCCTCAAGTCTGTTTTGTTGCGGATTGTAGGCAACCGAGGTCTCGTTACGGATGCCGCATACCTTCAAGAACTGCTCGAATTTATTTCCGACATACTCCGCTTCATAGATTTGCCTGTCTGCTTCTCGACATACGCTTTAAATTCCACGAACGCATCAAATGCCTCAGCTTTGGATTTCAGGAAGTAAGTGTGTGTCGCCTACTCACCGACTTGAACGATTGCTTGAGGTGCTTACCTACAGCACACTCGATGCTCGTTCTCGATCCCAGCAACCATTGACGGCCAGATTTAGGTGGCCGAACCATTTATGCCACAACTCCAGGTTCTCCCAGGGTTTTGCCATGAATGCCCTGCTTCAGCTTGTATAGCCCATCCACCTCCGTACCGTTAGGGATGATCTCACCGATGGTACTCGTTGACTACCTCGCAAAAGTTCCTCGAGAAATTGATCCGGTACCCTTTCTTGCAAATACGGCTCACCGAAAGCAGGTTGACCGCTAGGTCTGGAACGAACAGAACATCAGCGATATCTAGAGTACTGCACATACTTTTTACATCGGCATCCAGTTTGACGCTGCCGACGGCCGGAACAGGAACATCGGTTGAATTGGCCGCAAAAATGCTCTCCGAGACATCTTTCTGATTGATAACCGCTTGCTCGGATTTACACATGTGCCGTCCTGTTCCTGCATCCAAAATCCAGTCTTCCGTCTCCAGCTTCGGTATCATGCACGCCATCAAAGCCGTTCACTCTCAATGTGTGTCACGCGATCGTCTGTTTACTCGGCAGCAACCATTGTGTGGTCCTCCTCAGCAGTTCTTTCAGTTGATGCCGAGGTCGATGCGTCGTCGACTTTGGAAAGCAACCGTTTCGTGATGAATGTGTGAGTGCTGACCATGTTTTGCGTCCATTGCTGCAATGGAAGCGCTCTGACCCCCGTTGACGATAGTGCCATACAATGGAACCACTGGAAGCGGCTCCTGTTCTGGTGGAGGAGGCTTATTGGATAGCAGAAGATAAAATGTTTATTGTGTTGTACCTTTTGACTATAGTTTTAAGATATATTGTGTAGTGAACAAGAATCCTCGGCTCTGTAAAGATAATTCGATTGAGCCTTATCAAATAAATTAATAAACAAACAAATCAAAGCCGTTTGCTTTCCGTGGAATCCTTTCTCGGGCTTCGACTTCAGCTTCACCTGGCACTCGGACGCGTAGTGCCCAAGCTTGTCGCATTTGAAACATTTTACACCGGACTTATCCTTCTTCTTCTTCTGGAACTTACTTTCACGAGTGGCTAGTAAACCTTTGGGAGGCCGATGAGCAGCAACCATTCGTCATCGAACACGAAACCAATTTCGTCAACGTACTCCTCGACTGACGAACAATCTTCCAGCTCCAGCCTTGTCAACTTCTTCAGCAAGTTTATCTTCCGGTACCGTCCGCAGTCTGGAAACGCCGTTTTCAGACTGTTCCAGGCCTCCTTCGCAGTCTTGGCCCGCTGGACAAGGCTGTAGTGGAACGGTTCAATACGAAGGCAGATGGTTGCCAAGTCCGACAAATCCTGGTTGACTTGAACACCTTCCGGGGAATATACTGCGTGCCTCACGGATCATCACTATTCGCATCGCAAAGGTCCAGGTCACGTAATTCTCCCGTCCTTTGAGTTTCTGCACCACCGGAAGCGAAATACTGCCGCTTGAAATCCTCAAACCGCTCACCACCGGCGCATTCTGACTTGAAGTGCCACCAGTTCGTCCCATGGCTTCGCTTCTTCGGTGACTTCGAGAAGAAGAAAATCTCTTTCGGCCGGTAACAACAGCCGTAATACCTTGTACAGACATACAAAGTTCACTCTTGTACTACCGTTGTACTGCTTTAAGCTAGTACCACAAATTGTACGTTTTGAGGTACTAGATTAAAGAAGTACAACGGTACTAATTTGTATGTCTGTCTGTGGTATACCCAACAATCAATACGAAACTAACGATTTTAAATTGGCTCACCACTTTAGTAGCCTATTGGTCCCAAGCAAACGATTAACGTACCCTATTCTAGTTGAAATTCTATTACTACACTATGTTTGTTTTGATTCGCTATGAAAGTTTGACAGATAACATCAGGGGTGTGTGGATTCATGGAGAACATGCAGGGGTGAGTGAAATAGCTTGGGACTGCTTGGGACCGTTGTTCTGGTACTGAGTGAGCCAAAAATAATAATGATTTTCTTTGGGACCTACTAGTCTTAGAGTTACCTCTATGGTATAACTATGATGGAAACTTCCCTGATAGAAACGTCTACTTAAGTTAGAGTGCAAACAGGCTTGAGGGAGCCGTGCTCGTTAGTTTGAAATGAGCGTAGCGAAGCATTTTTTCTGAGGAGTAGAATGCCTACTGCCAAATCATTCCACTGAGCTTCAGAGCTTGTGAGCGAAGAGGGATTAAATGAGAGTGAAGTTTGCTGTCATTCATGTTCATGTTTTCTATCACACACTCTTACTCTCACTATGGATGAACTCTGAGCTTATTGCAGTCAAACAAAAATGTCATCCGGTGTGTCGAAAAGCGCACCTCACGTCAAATCATCCTCTCGCTGAAGTCCACTCTCCTTCTCTCTCAAGGAGTTTTTGTTTATGTCTTCCATATTCCTGTCGCCAGATCGTGGTAGGCCGCGATGAAAGTTTACAGCTGTACTTTTTTCGAGTGAATTTGTATGATTTTATGAAGTTTCAAACGCGGTTGATGATTTCAAAAGTATCTTTTAGTGTTCGTGATTCAGGAAAAAATCTTTAGAAATGTGTCCTAGTCGAGGGAAACCGATTCCGAAAAATGAAGTTCCGAAAAATGAAATGTCGAGGAGGGAATCCTCTGGAACCGATTCGCGAGCAAAACGGAGGTACCCGTGACTGTGTGAAAAACCTGGGTGAAGTGCATTAAGACAATTTAGAAGAAGAGTGAAGATGTCGCATACTCGCAAAGAATGGGAGAAGGAAGTTTCGTGACGGCTTTGGATAATATTGAGTATCTGGTAGAATTTGGTGAGACTTTTCCGAATCTATAATCGGTTGCTAATCTGGCCCAGGCCCAAGAGACAATTTCTAGTTCATCATTCTAGGTCCCTATTATTTGGCGCTGAGAAGCTGTGTCCCATAATTCGTCCCATCATTAGTTCCATCATTCGATGAGTCGCAGCGTTGAACCTGACTATTGGTCACGAAAAGGCTTGCCAATGCACATCAAAAATCGACTACATACATCCGAACATTTGATTATCTCAAATCGAAGGAAGACATTCCGCGCAACTACCAAAAACCGGACTAGTTCATGTTGAACTTCGTCAAGCTTCGTCTACAATTTGGACTTATACATCAACACATGTCAAGCAGCCTTCAGGTTCAATTGGCTAAAGTTGGTGAGTTCGTTCCATTTTGTAAATTTTTATCTTCTCAAACTAGTAACGTTGGGAGATCACCTTTTTGTGCTGCGTTACTGGTATAACATTTACCACCGAACTCTAGTCGTGACAACTTTAATCTAGGGAATCAGGATTTTCCAGTTATCAAAGGATCACATTTTAATCCTTGTTACTTTTTATGACTGGATAATATTGACAAGACTCGGGTAGTGACCACCACCGTTATGTATTTCTATATTGTATATTTCAAATCAAAAATGTTGCTTTGTTCATAGATTTCACATAATCCTTTTCAGAAAGCGAGTAATGGCGCTTTAGCCATAAGTCATAAAAGGCTAGGACAAGAGTTAGTGCTCATGCCCCAACCGTCAAAAGAAAATGGAGCATCACTTTCTAGTTTTGACGCTTCCAACGACCAACCAATCATATAATTCCCAAAATCGGAACGTACGGTACGAGATGTCCACGTTTCATCCTTTTATTGGATTCTGAAGCATCGTGTTTAAATCATCGATCTCGCCTTCGATTTAAACAGGCCCGATGTTTTCTGAATCATCTTGCCCCTTAAATGCTGCACAGTAAGCCTGACCATTTTGATAAGTGTGACGCATCTTTGATGTGAAACATATATCAAACAGACAAGAAAAATTATGTAGGTAGATATATCATTTTCCAGGATGCTTTCATGAACTGGCTGTGTTGGTGTTAAATTAGAGATTAGATTAGATTTCTTCCATATTCCTTCACTACTCACTCGAGGTGAGGGGTCGATAAACTCGCAGGACAAAAGTGTTTTAAAACCTCCAGTAAGTTTGAGGAGTTGCAGCAAGCCTGAGTGCAAGTAGCGAATAAAGTTTTATCGAACAATTCAAGCGTAATTATTAAGAATCGACGTATCTGCTTTTGTAAACAATTACTTCAATCTACGATTTGTCTTAACTGCTAACGCATCTACGCAAACAAACACCATCATCAGGTAGAGGAATCTTTCCCCTACTAGCTGATGTTGTTAGTTTCTGTGAGTGAGGTAGTAGTTGTCACAAATCGTCAATTGAAGTGATTGTCTACACAATCAGATACGTCGATTTGAATAGTTACGCTTGAATTATTTCAACGGTTACTATGTTCTAACACAAATCCTCGAAAAAAAAACCAAACCCGTCGTGTGACATATCAAACTTCATGATTTTACAAAACTTGGTCGGTAATGCACTCCCGGGCATGTTTTTGGTGCCCCGGGGAAGTGGCCAATTGTTGACAAGTACCAAACCCATCGTGCCATATATCAAACTTCATGAATTAAAATAGCCTCGAAAACAAAACATTTGAACTGTCAAATGAACTGAGTTGCCAAGCATGCTGTTATTCACAAGCAAACAATGTTGGTCTCGGCACTGCCGGCACACTGCGGAAAAAAGAGAGTGACCAGCTGGAATACATTTCTATATTCCTATAAGAGGGAGCACTTATCCAAAATCAGTGTGTATCTAGCTCTAAATTTTCCATTACAGCACTGGTTTGAAGAATTTCTCTGAAACTCGATGCGTGCCTTGAAAGTTTGCGGAATTTTCCTGACGAATTCTGTTTTCTGGAGTTTGCAATAATTTCCTGGGATCGCAGAACTTTATTGAAGTTCATAAAATTTTCCTTTCCGGAGATCTTCATGGAAGATTGCAGAACTTTATTAAAGTTCAGAATATCGAATAAAAGAACATGTTCAGAAATCATAGAACTTGCCAAAAAAATGGAGAAAGTGAAGCAGTTTGCTAAAATGAATCTTATCGTCCGGCCATTTTCCACAGAGATGGCGCTGTTCCGCTGGTAGGAAGTAATAAATATCTCCATATATGTTATGGGAATAATTCATTTTCGATGCATATTCAAGTCATAAAAAAATGAACGACAGCACAAAGAAATCATTCATGGACTTTACTTGTCGTTCACTTATTTCCCGGAAATTATGGTTAAACAAGCTACGAATAAATAAAAATAATTTTTCTCCAAACAGTTTTACCACCGACAAACTGACATGACACTTAATTCTGACTTCTGCCCAAAAATCGTAAACGGCCGATTTAAATGAGCAGTGATCCGAACTGTCGAAACCATAGGATTTTTTGATCTAGATAAAAATAATTTATCCACATTTGATCAGACACGAACCAATTCATAAGTTTTGCATGCTGGTTCATGGCTTAGCTAAATATTTCCCGCGAACACGGAGCCAGATGTCAATAGTGTGCTTTGGACAGAAATTTTATGGTTTTGGCTATGGTCATTCATGTCAGTTTGTCGGTGGTTTTACTACAAACGAAGTGACAGACAGACTCGAAAACTTTGGTGACGAACCTGCTATTGCAATTTTTCAGTGTACCACATGGCAAAACTATTACCATAGAGGTAACTCTAAGACCACTGGGTCCCGAAGAAAATCATTATTATTTTTGGCTCACTCAGTACCAGAACAACGGTCCCAAGCAGTCCCAAGCTATTTCACTCACCCCTGCATGTTCTGCATGAATCCACACACCCCTGATGTTATCAGTCAAACTTTCATAGCGAATCAAAACAAACATAGTGTAGTAATAGAATTTCAACTAGAATAGGGTACTTTAATCGTTTGCTTGGGACCAATAGGCTACTAAAGTGGTGAGCCAATTTAAAATCGTTAGTTTCGTATTGATTGTTGCTATTACTGGATTGTACAACATGGCAACACTAAATGTACTAGAATGTTTTGCTTCTATCTCTTTCACTTTACTCAAAACTGAAATGAATGAAAAATTACAAAATGATACACTCATTGCACGCAAAATCAACTTTGTTTAAATCAAAACAAAAATACTAGCCCATCTAGTGATGGCACAAGCTTTTAAGAAAATTCTATTACAGTGAACCACATTATTTTAATGAATGTCTTCGCCAGTTAGTCGTCTGTGACTTCGTTTGTGGTTTCACCCTCTTTACCAACCAGCCACCAGAGAGCCAAAAAATTCAAATTTGAGAGAGAAAATACACTCTCACGAGCTCAATCTCTCAACATGCGATGTATTTTGATGACGCTCTATTTGTGATTTCCCTCTCACAGACTTCATAAAAGAGTACCTAACACTGCAAAGCATGTCTGGTACCTCTATATATGCAATTTTAGATAAGCATCCGAAGTCCCTCCTTTCTACATATTCTGCACAAAATATACTGTTTGCTCCGCTCCATTCATGTAAAATCGGCGGGAAACCCTGTTAGGGACGGGGCGTAGAAAGAATTTTGTGAGCAGAATATGTAAAAAGGAGGGACTTCGAATGCTTATCTAAATGCATATACGGAGGTACCATAGAGGAAACAGCCGTACGTTAGCTCTCCATTAGAGTGATGCAAAACTTGAAATTTTCGCTCCACAATACTTAAACGATTCCAAATCGGATCCTGACTCATCTCTCAAAATTTGAACCCATTTGGTGAGAAACTGAGATGGCACAAACCATTTGAAGTTTGTATGGGAATTACTATGATAAAACCAAGATTTTCGTTGATGTCTATCTAATAATTCACCATATCGGTCTGCTTCAAAAGAAAACAACTGTACTTGTAGGAATTTTTTCCAGCTACAACTTTGCTGAAGACCACTTTTTGATCAAATGCAAGGATCGAAAGTTATCAATGGTTCAATGCGCTGATGTCTTATGATCATGCTCAATCAACTGCTCAGCAGGCAACATTGGTGTTTCTGGGGCGTTGAATAGGACACACAAATCATGGCTACTATGTCACACTGCAAAATACAGTGTTGCCTACAGAGCAGCTGCTTGATCATGTCATAAGTTTACCTATCTCTTAAATAATTAATAACTTTTTCCTGTCTCGTTTTACATAGAAACGATCTTCGACAAAGTTGTAGCTGAAAAAATTTCTATAAGAATGGCTTTCGAACTGTTTTGCAGCTCAATATGGAAAAAGACTAGAAGGCAATGAACAAAAAGTTGAGATTTCCCATAGTAATTTACAAGTAAACTTCAAATGGCTTGTGCGAAGTCTGTTCCTAACCAAATGGGTTGTAACTTTGGGAGGCTAATCATGACCCGATTTGAAACCATTTAAGCGCTGTGGAGCGAAAAAGTCAAATTTTGCATCAGTCTACTCTCCATACACAACAATAGGCTTCTAACGCTGCTAACGTACCGCAACAATAGGGCTGTTTTGACCGCATTGCCCTCTGTTAACAATTAACGGAACTAAGTGTATGCGTAATTTCTGATAGATGTCAACATTAAGAACAGCAGTGACATTTGAACGAAAATTAACGCAAATTAATTGATTGGACCACCCTGCAGATAATGAGTTTGCTGTTTTGTTCCAACAGAAAGTTCAACGATTTCCTACTCAGGTAAACTAATGATTTGACAATAGTCAAAAGTCGCCGGAATGAGGAAAGTGATCGCAAAATTTGCGACTAATTCTTTAAAAAACGAACAAATATTTCAGTGCATTGAATGAATATGACTATGATAAAAATTACAACACTTTCAAGAGGACAAGAGAATGAAAAAAAAAACTAGCTTACAAACAGTCTATATTCTTGATTGTTTCTCTCGTTTGTGTGTGTACGCACATCTTTTGTTTTTATTTGTTTGTTTTGTCTCGGTGGCAATTGCTTCCCGCGCTCTCAGGAAAAAACCGAAGCGCTGCTGATACGTTTCGTTAATTTTGTAACAGGTCCTAATGGAAACTAGCTGAAATGGAAGTGTCATATTTATAGTTATATGAATGAATCTCGATAGGAAACCGATACACGTCCGTCCTCAGTGCGTTTTCCGATGAATTTTGGTTTTAATAATTTATTCGAGTATAATAAATAATAACTTAAGAACAATTTTAACAAACTAAAAAAAAATTCGAATGGATAAATCCGTGTGGATCGAGACATACTGCTTGTCAAACTCTCACATAAGCAGGGACAGCGAATTTGTGTGCGTGCACCCTCTTTGCTTGTGCCTACTCACGCTGCTGGTTTTGCGGAACATTTAGCGATTATAAGTGCGGATTGTTTGCCGTCTGTTTGTTTTTCGTTAAATATTTGACGAAAGTATGCGGTTCCAGAAAAAAAAAAACGGATTTTGGGAAGATGCTGAGACTGAAAATCCGATATGGGACTTGAACAATTTGTGAACGTTTGAACTGGTTGAATGTCGTAAAATTCCAAATGTATGACTCTCACTTTCTAGTTTGCTTTTGGATTTTTTTTTTGCATTTATGTAGCGATGTAAGAAGAGTTGAGCAGATTAAGTCTTTTTTTTGTCAAGTTGCCTTGCCAGTGGGAGTGTATATATAATCTGTTTCTGGTTTTTGTTTGTTTTTTTTTGTTTTTAATTTTAAGTTTCCTACCCAGATTTCTTAAAAATAGCTGTTCTCTGGAACATTAAATAGTCTCTGTTCACTACTATTTACAAGTTTTCTGCTCTTTTCATTCTCCGGAGGAAATGGTTTTCTGCTTGTTTGATACTTCTATAATTGTTTCCTGTTGTCTATACATACATACACTTGAATTCGGTTGGGTGAGTTAGAGATTGTGAAAGTTTCCTATCGTTTGTCTATACACTCGCAAAGATTTGTTTTCGTTCAGGTTAATAGTACAATTGTATTGTCAAGAAGTTTTCTTTTACATGTTACTGTGAAATAAGTACCTATTTCTTATTACAGTGTTTTTTCATCATCATCATCATCATCATCATCATCGTCAAGTTGCCCGCTGCACTTAAAAATTAATAATACTTTCATGTACTAACTTTTCATACGACGAGTTTGCAAGTGGGTTCAAATAAAGGTTTTCTATGCTACAATGGGAAGCGGAATAATGCCCGAGGAGATAATTTCGATCCGGTTTAGCGGAACATGTTTGGCTCTCGCGCGCCCTGTTTGGTGGATTGATTGTGTTGAGCCTTGTTTACGCGAACGGAGTTGAATTATAAGTGTGTGTGTGTGTTTTTATTCATTCAATCTCCTGCTCATTGATGTGGTTTTCCCAAAATATTTTGTTTGCTAAATATATTGTCCACCGATCCTTACAACGGTACGGTGATGGTTTGTTTGTATGATAAGCTTGCTCGTAATGGTAAATTTACTTTGACACTAACGCTAACGATTTCAGTAACAACCAAGGGTAGTCTTGTTTTCGGTTTTTCCTTTGTGTGTTTGTGTGTTAAAGTGTGAAATGCATTCAAGTTGGTTTGCGAGTTGTTCCGAAATCAGTGCCGAATTGCTATCGACAAATTTGTGTCCTCCCGCTTACTGAGTTCGTAATAGGGGATTCTTCGTTTTCTTCGCAATTCTAGCAGCGTTTGTACTTGAAGCTTCTAACGGTTTAACGCACAGTGCGAAAGTTCCAAATGTTCAACCTATCCATGGAAACCGACACTTATTTTGGATACGCTCTGAGAATAAGACACGTGAATCAATATTTTAGCACACTCGATTTGGTTTTCATCAAATCGAGGTGGATCCCAGAGATATATCAAAAACAGCATTTCAAGTAGATTATGGTCCATACGAGTATTTGCGTATGCCATTCGGTCTAAAAAACGCTCCGGCTACTTTCCAGCGCGTTTCTGGATCATGTACTCAGAGAATATATTGGAAAATGTTGTCTCATTTATACGGATTATATTATCGTTTTCTCTACCTCTCTGTAAGTGCATTTAGAAAATTTGGAAAAAGTATAAAATGCCCTCGAAAAAGTAAATATAAAATTAAAGTTAGACAAATGTGAATTCCTGAGAAAAGAAGTAGCTTTCCTAGGTCACATTGTCACCGATCAGGGAGTCAAACAAAACGTCAATAAAGTCGAAGGTATTTGTTACCGACGTGACAAATTAAACTCAAAGCACACCGCGGCTTGCGTCGATAAACGTGCACTCTGGGTGAACTCTGAGCTTCTTGCGTCGATCAAAAAAGTCATCCGGAGTCTCGAAAAGCGCACTTCACGTCAAATCATCTTCTCGCTGAAGTTCACTCTCCCTCTCTCTCTCTCGAGGAGTTTTTGTCTATTTCTTCCATATTCCTGTCGCCAGATCTTGGTAGGCCGCGATGAAAAGTTTGCAGCTTTACTTTTTTCGAGTGAATTTGTATGATTTTATGATTGTGTGAAAAACCTGGGAGAAGTGCATTAAGGTTCAATTTACTTTGATGCTTTTTGGAAAATTTCAAAAGCAGTTTTTTCCGACGCATTATTTCAGATTGCAAAAAGCTCGCACTATTCGATTCCTTTTGATATTTTAAACAAAATGACGCGAGCTTTTTGCAATCTAAACTAATGCGACGAAAAAAACTGCTTTTGAAATTTTCCAAAAAGCATCAAAGTAAATTGAACCTTAAGACAATTTAGAAAAAGAGTTAAGATGTCGCATACTCGCAAAGAATGGGAGAAGGAAGTTTCGTGACGGCTTTGGATAATATTGGGTATCTGGTAGAATTTGGTGAGACTTTTCTGAATCTATAATCGGTTGCTAATCTGGCCCAGGCCCAAGAGACAATTTCTAGTTCCTCATTCTAGGTCCCTATTATTTGGCGCTGAGAAGCTGTTCCGAAGCCAAGTAGAACCTCAACGAGGCGTCCCATAATTCGTTCCATCATTCGATGAGTCGCAGCGTTGAACCTGACTATTGGTCACGAAAAGGGTTGCCAAGGCACATCTAAAATCGGCAACATACATGCGAACATTTGATTATCTCAAATCGACGGAAGACATTCCGCGCAACTACCATAAACCGGACCAGTTCATGTTGAACTTCGTCAAGCTTCGTCTACAATTTGGACTTATACATCAACACATGTCAAGCAGCCTTCAGGTTCAATTGGCTAAACTTGGTGAGTTTGTTCCATTTTGTAATTTTTTTCTGTTTCGTTCGGTTGACGAAGTTTCGTGAACCCGCACCTTCGCGCGGGGAGACTTAGTAGCGCGCGTAACATTGGTGGCTCCAGAGAGGAACAAGTGTTGTAGGAACTCAAATAATTGTGTGGTAATCGATTGCGTCGGTGCGCATATAGAGACATTCGAAAAACATTAAAGTAAGACGAACAAAGTGAAAAATGCCTGCTCAATTTATGGACAACCCTAACGGGCACTGCCGCTTATGCGTTGAACCAGACGATAAATGTGACTTAGTGGAGTGTTCGGAGTGTGACCGTTGGTTTCACTATGTGTGTGTGGGCTTGAAACGTGCCCTGAAAAGTGGCAAACATTGGATTTGTCAGAGATCCATGAGCAGGAAGAAAAAAAATAAAAAAAAACTGGAAGCTCTTGTGAAGAGCAAAAGAACGCCGTCAACTGAAAGGTCGGCTACAGCAGAAGAGATGCTTCGCATACAACGGGAAACTATCACTACGAGGCTTAAAAACTGAAACCGGCTCCTGGAACGAGCCAAGCTACGACATCCAATCATTCAGCAGATTGGACCATATACTTGAAAAGGCAAGCCCTGTCGGACCTGCCTAGATTTGACGGATCACCATTGAAACAACAAGGGCAGGAGCTTTTACGAACCTGGAAAACCTCACTCGACTTCAAAGAGTTCTGCGAGGAAATGCGGAAAAAAGCGTAAGCCAACTACCCATCGATCCAGAAAACGTTGGTAAAATAATGGATCGTCTTGAGGAAACATACGGACGACCGGATATGATCTATAACGAACTGCTACATGAATCAATGAAAATACGCAAAGAAAATAAGCACGCGTTAGTAGAATTATCAGATGCACTGGACAATCTAGTGTCCACAATAAAAATAATAAACCGTAACGAATATTTGAAGGATCACCGTTTGGTCGAGTCTGTTGTGAAACGGTTGCCCTACAGCACTCAGCTAAAATGGGCGGAGGATTTAAGCAAAGATGACAACAAGTACAAAGATCTATGTGAGCTAAGATTGAGCACGCTCAATCCAGTTACACAAAACAACGAACGAAAATCAAGAGTCAACTTACAAGAGAATGAGAAGCGAAAAGGGTGCTCTGTGTGTCAGGAGGACCACAAGATTTTTGAATGCGAGAAATTTAAAAGGATGAATACTGAGACACGTAGAAAAATCACAACTCAAAAAAGGTTGTGTTTTGGATGCCTTGAATCAAATCACCAAATGAAGGAATGCAATCGAGCTAAAACTTGTTCAATCGATGGATGTACAGAAAAGCATAGCCGGTGGTTACAGGACAAAAATAAACAAAAAAATGAGCTACTCGGATAAAGAAGCAGAATCAAATAAGAATGAATCTAAACGAGATTTACAGGATGATAAAGAACCCCAACCATCAACCTCCAATCAAGGATCAACCAACTATCATCAAACTTCCAAAAACAGAATCTACTACCAGATGATACCAGTCACGTTAAAAAACAAGGATCGTGAAGTTAAGACGTTCGCATGTCTTGATGCTGGATCGTCCCTAACACTACTGGAAGAAGAAATTGCAAACGAACTGGGCCTAGAAGGGAACGAAAACCCACTAAAACTTACTTGGACACAGAATGTGACTAAAGAGTCGCAAAGCAGACAGGTCCATGTAGCAATCATCGGACCTTCGAATAAACAGATAAACCTGAAGGGAGTCCGAACAATCGAAAACTTACAGTTACCGGTGCAGTCCCTGATTATGCAGGAGATGGAAAAGAGCTTCAGACACCTAAATGGTCCGCCCATAAAAAGTTATACAAGGGCACGACCATCACTATTAATTGGGCTTGATAACGCACACCTTCACATGCCGATAGATAAAAGAATGGGTGACGACAAATCACCCATGGCTATAAAAACCAAACTAGGATGGGTTCTATTTGGAAACGCAAAGGAAAATATTGTTTAAGATTATGTTATGGCTATTCAGGAAGAAGATGAGATGAGAAACATGATGAAGCAATACTTCATCACAGAAGACTTTGGAGTGAAGCAAGTCGAAACACTTTCAAAATCGAAGGAGGATATAAGAGCTGAAGAAATAATTAAAAATATCTTGAACTACACCGGGAACAGATATGAGATAGGATTGCTTTGGAAACAGGAATTTTTATATTGAATAAACAACAATTACTCGATACCATACCTCAAGATCGAGAACAGGAAACTACTACAAAAAATATTAACGACAAAGAATCACAAGCAGAGAAGGTTCTTGGGATACACTGGAATACACAGCAAGATTATCTCGTCTATCAATTAAAACTGGATAAACTAGTAACAGGAGGAACAAATATGAAACACTTCCCTACAAAAAGAGAGATACTCTAATTTGTGATGAGTATTTACGATCCGTTGACTCACAAACCGTTCTATCCTGGATCAAATCTGACCACCGTAACTACAAACAATTCGTAGCTCATCGCATAGGTGAAATGCTAGACACCACTACAAATAACCAATGGCGTTGGGTGCCATCGCTTCAGAACCCCGCAGATGAAGCTACGAAAGATGTAAAACGAAAATTCATTTGGCTAAATGGACCAGGATTCTTACATCTACCCGGTCACCAATGGCCAGCGGAGAAAGCTAATTTGGAAACGGCCGAAGACAAGAGAGAAATAGTGGCAATGCATTCGAAAGTGGAACAATACAATTTCATTCAAGAAAACCGCTATTCCAACTGGTGGAAGTTGGTACTACATCTATGCATTCTAAAAAGTTCATCGATCGGCTGAAAAACAAGCAACGATTTTCAACTACTATCACTCGGAAAGATCGAGAGACAGCCGAAGCAGTTCTACATCGTAAAGCACAATGGGAAATGTTCCCGAATGAGATGACCTTACTAAAAACAGCCGTTTAACACAAAAGGGAAATTTATCCAGTTTGTGTCCATTTCTGGATGAATTAGGAGTAATGAGGAGTAAAGGACGTCTAGAAAATGCAGCTTCTATACCAGAGTCAGCCCGACGACTTATAATTCTGCCACAAAAACACCACATTACACACCTTATCGTAAAATCATATCACGAAAAATATCTCCATCATGGAGATGAAACAGTTATTGGAGCTCTTCAAACGAAATATTCCCCCCTATTCTGCGAGTCACGTGACTCTCTCTCACCGGTGAGGTGACAATAGTCACCTCGTGTGAGGTGACTCTCCATTTGATTTGCATGGAGAGTCACCTCACACGAGGTGACAATTGTCACCTCACCGGTGAGAGAGAGTCACGTGACTCGCAGAATAAGGGGGATTGGGTAATAACGACACGCGCAGTTCTCAAAAATGTAAAGAAGTACTGCCAAAAATGTATAATTTTGAGAGCCAGACCAAACCCTCCAGTGATGGCAGCGCTACCTGATTTTAGAGTCAAGCGGCATTTACCCTGCGTTTCGGTCAGAGAGGTCGTTGTGCCAATTTGGTCGTGGCACATTTCGAGTATCAGAGAGTAACTGCAGTTAGATCACATGTGCCAGAGAAAAAATGCAAATACTTTCGCAGATTACCCGAAGTTGCAATAGTGAAGGTATGATCACAGACAAGCAGACATAACACTCTTAAAACTTTCATCGAAATCTTTTTTAACGGTCAATTTAAATGTTTCTTAGTTGGTAGTACTGCCACTTGTGGTGCTCATAATCAATTCCCTAGCGTTTGACGTTTACACACTACAACGTGCTACAACCATCTGTTGAGTGTATTGCCCATCAAAGTATATACGACAGATGGCGGTAGGGTTTACAATGATAAATGGTCAATGTGTTGTGTTTGCTTGTCTGTGAATTAACATGGAGGTAACGTTAGGATAAAATCAAAACATTGAGAAATATAACGCATCACTTTCAGAAATATTTCACTTCGCAACCGATGAACCATTCTGACGGCCATATGAGTACCCAAGTAACCATATAGTCGCAATATAGCTTGAATATTCTTACTTTGCTTGACTATGGTTAGTTGGGGAATCTGATGAAAGTGTCACTTCTTGAAACTGATCCCTTTCGTATTTCTTTCATTCTCTTTTCGCACACGGAGCGCTCGGTTAAACAGCGACTTTGAACGTGAGCCTCGTCCCAGATCACCATGGCAATTCATTTCAATTCAATGAAACCGTCCAAAAAAGGCGGATTCATATTAGAACTAACCAAGGACGATCTACGGAAGGAAATTGCCGGTGAAGCACGGAGTGAAATACGAAGCGTTAGAGAAAAAGTCCAAGGGATTCCAAAAGAAGTAATCAACGACGGCGGAAGAGCAGAATATGGTGAGAGCTTTCCAATTATTAAAAAATATATATAGGGGAAATGACGGCTTCGGCATGACAGACTATTTTCGGCAACCCAAATTGAAACACTATTTTCACTGGATTTTCTTACGAAAACACTTCGCTGAATGCATGCAAACGACTCTTTATGCTTTCAGCTTCAATTTGACTATATTTTTACCACTGAGAAAAAGCAATCTAGCAGGGTTTTCTTGAAATGAAACACACGCACTACAAATTGTAGCTGATTTCGAGTTGCCGATAATAGAACAGCAGATTTACATGCAGTTCAAATGGAACGGTTGCCGAAGAAAAACTGGTTGCCGACAATACTCGCTGTCACTAGAGAAGATTGGAGCTTTGTAAAAGCGTTTCAAAACAGTTTTTGACAATTCTTTCGACTGAAATTGTTAGAGCAGCTGGCAGCAAAAGATTGTAAACAAACCAATACTGCATATGTGTGCGTTCCATAGAGAAAAAGGCTATAGAAAGAAGGTCGCTGCTTAGGTTGCCGAGAATACGTAAATTCCCCTATCAAAATTAAACTAAACACATGCCAGGTTTGAAAAAATATATTTTCGAACCTGGAAGCGTGTATGTAATACCAATATCCATTTGATAGCGGTGATGCATACATGCGGGGCTTATTGTAAGTGAAAGTAACCTCGGAATGGGCGTGACTCTCCAGACATTCTGAAATGGGCTGCTGGATCTGCAATAGAGCTATCACCTTCTAACTCCCGGACTAAAGCTGTCTACAATGACCATAAATGCGACACTGTAGAGAGAGTTCTTCTAAAATAACACTGCCGGCCAGTGGGGGTTAGATTGAATACACACACACATACACATACACAAGCTATATCTACATCCATTTACGCATACAGGAGTCCATTTGATGTTAGCATCCGAAGGTCCACCGAAAAAAGATGGGGAGTATTAAGTTGTTCAGGAGGTCAAGGTCTTTTGGCTGGTAAACAGTAGTTCAGATTTTTCTCACTACGCTGCGCTAGTATACACGTGCAATCCTCATATATGCTACAGCTGGAGATCCCGAACAGCTAGAAAATTACTATCTTCGGCAAAGTTGTTTAGGAGATCAAAGCTTTTTTTTGCTGGTGAACAGTAAGGGGCTGTCCATAAACTACGTAGACAGTTTAGGGGGGAGGGATCCTCTCTACTTAGTATTTCCCAAAAAAAATTCCAAAAGGAATCAGAAAAACAAAATTGTGGAAAGAAATAGCTGATGAGATCATGTTGCCAAAAACGGGAAGGCACTGTATATCTCTGTAGGGGAAATGTTGGCTTCGGCAATACCTTAACCTATTATCGTCAGGGAGGTAAACAACGTCCTTGAGAGCTCAATTTTGGCATGTGGATACATTGTGTTTCAGAGCATCAATTGGCCAAATTTGAGTGCTCTAGGACTTTGTTTACCCCCCTGACGATCATAGGTTAAGGTATTGCCGAAGCCAACCTTTCCCCTATATATTTTCGTGATGATTCAGTAGACCGAATGCCACTAGGCCGAATGGGACACTAGACCGAATGGGTCATTAGACTGATATTCTTGTTCACTTTTCATGATCATCTGCTTTGTTCCAGATTATGAAAATAATCGGCAGCTAATGACGTAGGCATAATTATGACGATGCAAAATCTTGAAACTCGAACGAAATGCTCAAAATTGAAAGAAGGGAAACGCTGGTAGGAAAAATGATTTCCTAAAAATTCATCAGCAGAAAAGATGCTTATAGCCGAGAATCTCGGAAATGTTTCCATGCACGGAGCTGCTATCCTTAGGGAGGGCATATTAGCTTCTTTTAAAGTTTGAACTTCAAATGCGTGCTCGTATTTTTCTCCAACAATTTTGATATTTAAAAAAAGAAATTTGTTTTTGAAGAATCGGAAGAAAAATAAATAAAGATAGGGGAATTTACGCGTTCTCGTCAATCTGAGCAGCGTCCGCGATTCTATTCTTTGGCAACCTTCCCATATGAAATGCGTTTTAACCAGCTGTTCTTTTATTGGCAACTCGATATCAGCCGCAATTTGAAAAAACAAATCTGGTGTAATAGGATTTCTCAGTCGACAATCATTTACCTACATTCATTTGCCTCTAACTTTTTTTCATCAACAGAATTCCGTAAAATTTAGTAACAAACTTTTGTAGGTTTTGATATTAGCAAAAAACTTTTGTTATTAACTCAAATCTGTATCTCTTATGCAAACCAAAGCGGGAAGAACCCACCATTGTTTTTTTTAGTGAATGTAAACTGCAATCACTGAAAAACAATAACAAGTTCTGTCCGCTCTAGATAGTCATGCATAAGATATACAGATTTGAATTGTTGACAACATTTGCAGCTAATATCAAAACCTACAAAAGCTTGATCCGTCTTTTGATGGGATTCTGTTGAAGAAAAAAGTTAGTGGCAAACGATTTTCCATGCCTGTTCAAGATAATATAGTATTCCTGTACATAGGATAGCATTTAGCATACAATTTGAATTGAAAAATAATGAAAAGGGACATAAGGGCATACCCTTCAACGACAACTTGTTTCGGTTATGCACGCTAACAAACGAACAATCAAAGATCTCAAGACTCCTCGCGAAACCAATCTTGACCGGTGTGTTCCTGTGTGTCTTGTGTTCGTGTTCCAGTTGTTTACAAGCTAAAAGATCAGTTTCAGGTTTGAACCATGGTGCGGAACACTGCAGTAGGTACGTTCATTAACTCTAATCGTATTCAGTGTGTGTGTGAGTGTGTGTTTCTGCATGTGTGTGAGTGTGTTTGTGTTTTTTTTTTCGTATTCATTCTAAACCAGTTCCAGTCTCTTTAAAATTTGTTGAAGTAGCAATGCTAGTTTGAGAGTATCTAGCGCAACATTGTTTGTTATCCGTAATAGTTTTGTATAGTATGGTAAATATAGAGTATGTATAGTATGTACTTTAAATACGCGCTCGGTGAAAACTTACCGCTATAAATGCAACACTCTTGTTTTATGTTTTGTTTTCTCTTCTCTCTCTCTCTCTCTTTGTCTGTTATTACTATATAACATCGGCTGATTTGTGTGTATGTGTAGAAAAAAACTAACAACTTGATCACATGAGACGAGAGAAACGCTTATTAGGAAACGGAAACAGAGTTTGAATTTTTGTTTTGTTTTGTTTTGTTTAACTGCTTGTTGGTTTTAAGTTGTTTTGTAATATTCGACAATCGTTTTCGATTTCCAGCGAATGAGAGTTTCCTAACACCTTCGCTACTGTTACCGTCTGATTATGGTTTTCAATTTACAACTAGAGATAACCATTACTGCTATATACATATACACACACGTAATGTAATTTTTCGAGTCTTTTTGTTGTGTTTTCTTTTACGGTCAAAATCAGTACAACACTACTACCATCACTGAAAGAATCAAGATCAAGGTGGAATGATTATCATAATCGACTTTTCGGAATGAGCGAAATGGCAAATGAGTTGTTCTTCAATTCTTATTGATAGAAATCGTAGTTGTGCGTATTCGGAAGTGATATCGAACGCGAAATGGATTGGCTAAGAGAATAGAATTGGAAAACGTCACATTCTCTCTACGAAAACCCACTTGTTTTTTACCTTTTGCTAAACATAAACAGATATGTGAATTACTAGTTAAACAAGTTTTTCCTTAACATCTCTAACGAATCCCACTACGTCTTAACTCTGATGGTTTACTACAATGTATTTTTTTTTTGTTTGAAAGTACACGTATTTTATGAGTCTTTGAGTTAATTTTCATTTCACTTAAGTCGTTTATCGTCCACTTTTCGCTTTCATTTGCTTCTGATGTCTTTTGTATGTTTTTTTTTTTATTTTAGAAATAGGCCATAAGTTGAATCGCTCCAAATTGCTCTAAATAAAGAGCAGTGTTGGGGTAAAATAGTACTTAAAACAAGAAAGGAAATTGCACGTGGCATTGCGAGACTTTGCGGAAGGTTTTCTCCGCCCAGGTGGACCCAAAACTATAATTTTGTACAATTGTGTATCAATTTAATTGATGTCAGTATTTCGCCTTCCTGTACACAATTTCGGAATGCATTCACTAAATCCTAAAAACTCGTCGTGCCCACCTGGGAGCCTTCCAAATCAAAATAATAGCAGTTGATAGCATTAAAAAAAAAAACAATGGAAAGGAAACTGAGTGAGATCACACAGGAAAGATCAGTCGGAAGATCAGAATCACAACGTACAGTAGCAGCGAGACGACCAGCGCAAACAGCAGCATCCAGTCCAGCACGTCCAGGTGATTATATTTCGACTTCAACTGGCATGTATCAAAAATAGATTACCTCTTCCTCCTTGCCCTTGGTGGAGTCCTTCTTGTTGCTGCCGTTGTTGTTATTGCTGCTGTTGCCCCCACCGCCGCCACTGCCGATGTTACCGATATCGGCTGGGGACGAGGACGAACCACCCACCGGCGGAGGCGACTGGAGGCTGGAGTGGCGCGAGGAAAGCGGAGTCGTGTGCATCGAGTGGTGCTGCGGGTGGAACTGATGATGATGATGTTGATGCTGATTTTGGTTGTGGTAATGATGTTGCTGCAGGTATTGCTCGTGGATCGACGCCGATCGTTGCGAGGATGTGTGCGAAGGCGACGGCGATGAAGGCGAGTGCGGATGCGATTGCGGGCTGCTGCTGACGCCGTAGTGGTGCTGCGGGGATTGGTAGGTGTCCGAACTTCGCAGCCGATACCGTTCCGGGATTTTCGGGTACGTGTTGGTTCTGTGCGGGCGAGAAGGGGTAGGTGAGAGTTAGTATAGTTTTGGGAAAATCCATGACAAAAGCTCAAATGGACAGAAGGTCGAAGGGACAAAAGCTCGAATGGCTAAAGTGTCGAAGGTCAAAGGACAAAATGTAAAAGAACAAAAGGTCAGAGGAAAAAAGGTCAAAGGACAAAAGGTCAAAAGACAAAAGGTCAAAGGACAAAAGGTAAAAAGGCAAAAAGTCGAGTGGACAAAAGGTCAAATTGAACTTAGAGAGACAAAAGGTCAATTTGACAAAAGGTCGATTAGACAAAAGGTCGATTAGAGAAAAGGTCTAATTGAACTTATAGGGAAAAAAGGTTGAATAGATAAAATGCCGAAATGGACAAAAAATAGCAGTGGACAAAAGTTCAAAAAATCAACAACAAAATTTCCAAAAAATGTATAGACAAACACAAAACTAACAAAATACTATGTCAATACTTCCAAAGAATTACTCATGATTTAAAGAAGGAACATATTCTGAAGAAAGATAGTCATTTTTCTCTTAAATAGCCGTGACACGCACAGAATCTATTTGATTTCTTGATTTTCCACACAACTGGTCATGATTTAAAAAAAAAAAATGTTTGAGAGTTAGCCTCCCATTTTATCCTCCATCAATTTGACCAGTTTATTTTTTTTAACCTTTTGTCCAATTCAACTTTTTGTCCATTCGACCTTCTGTACATTCTACCTTTTATCCATTTCGACCTTTCGTCTATTCGACCTTTTGTCTATTCGACATTTTGTCTATTCGACCTTTTGTCTATTCGACCTTTTGTCTATTCGACCTTTTGTCTATTCGACCTTTTGTCGATTCGACCTTTGGTATATTCGACCTTTTGTCTATTCGACCTTTTGTCTATTCGACCTTTTGTCTATTCAACCTGCTTTTTATTAGACCTTTTGTCTATTCGAACTTTTGTATCTTTGACCTTTTGTCTATTCGACCTCTAGTCTATTCGAACTTTAGTCTATCCTACCTTTTGTCTATTCGACCTTTTGTCTATTCGACATTTTGTCTATTCGACCTTTTGTCTATTCGACCTTTTGTTTATTCGACCATTTGTCTATTCGACTTTTTGTCTATTCGACCTTTTGTCTATTCAACTTGCTGTTTATTAGACCTTTTGTCTATTCGAACTTTTGTATATTCGACCTTTTGTCTATTCGACCTTTAGTCAAATTGACCTTTTGTCTATTCAACCTTCTGTTTAATCTATATTTTGTCTATTCGACCTTTTGTCTATTCGATATGTTGTCTATTCGACCTTTTGTCTATTCGACCTTTCGTCTATTCAACCTTCTGCTTATTCGACCTTTTGTCTATTCGACCTTTAGTCTATTCGAATTTTAGTCTATTCGACCATTTGTCTATTCTACCTTTTGTCTATTCGATATGTTGTCAATTCGACCTTTTGTCTATTCGACCTTTTGTCTATTCGACCTTTTGTCTATTCGACCTTTTGTCTATTCGACCTTTTGTTTATTCGACCTTTAGTCTATTCGAACTTCAGTCTATTCTACCTTTTGTCTATTCGATCTTTTGTCTATTCGACCTTTTGTCTGTCCGACCTTTTGTCAAATTGACCTTTTGTCTATTCAACCTTCTGTTTATTCTATATTTTGTCGATTCGACCTTTTGTCTATTCGACCTTTTGTCTATTCGACCTTTTGTCTATTCGACCTTTTGTCTATTCGACCTTTTGTCTATTCGACCTTTTGTCTATTCGACCTTTTGTCTATTCGACCTTTTGTCTTTTCGACCTTTTGTCTATTCGACCTTTTGTCTATTCGACCTTTTGTCTATTCGACCTTTTGTCTATTCGACCTTTTGTCTATTCGACCTTTTGTCTATTCGACCTTTTGTCTATTCGACCTTTTGTCTATTCGACCTTTTGTCTATTCGACCTTTTGTCTATTCGACCTTTTGTCTATTCGACCTTTTGTCTATTCAACCTTTTGTTTATTAGACCTTTTGTCTATTCGAAATTTAGTCTATTCGACCATTTGTCTGTTCTACCTTTTGTCTATTCGACCTTTTGTCTATTAGACCTTTAATCTATTCGACTTTTTGTCTATTCGACCTTTTGTCTATTCGACCATTTGTCTATTCGACATTTTTTCCATTCAGCCATTGTTTTGTTTGCTTTTGAGGTTGCTATAAGAGTTGTTTTGATGGAGATTTTGGCAGAATAGATATATAAGTTATAAATTAATGCACTTTTATGCTTAATTGGGTGTGCAGTTATTTTTTTCTTAATTCGAATTTTAGAGATTTTCCATGTAATGATAATCAACTTTTTAGCGAGAAGCAAGCAACTTTCTGTATAAATATTTCAATTGGAACCAATTGGCCAGATTGTTTTTACTGAAGCTCTATACATATCTCTGAAGTCCTATAAGTCCTATAAGCCTCCAATGACGTTCTTAAAAGCAACGTAAAATCCTCCAAACGTTCCGGGAACTTATCGGCAGTTTTGTGAACCTGTCAGGCTATCGATGAACTTCTTTGAAATTCCAATAATTAGTCGGAAAATCCTTAAGCTTATCTGAAGTTTCGTGAACAAGGCAGCAGAAGCTTAAACTAGTTGGAAGATCCTTGAACTAATCAGAAGTTCCGTGAAATAATTGGAAGACCTTTGCACTTTTTAGAAGTTCCGAGAACTTGTCGGAAGACGTATGCAATTTTCAGAAGTTATAAGTGAGGTTATGAGAGTTTGTCGGAAGATCTGTGAACAGTAAGAAGTTTCGTGGACTTATCAGAAGTTGGAAATGTCGTTACCTTCCGAGAAGTACATAAAAATTCCAGTTCATACAACTTCCGACAAGTTTATACAACTTCCGAGAAATTCACGAGATTTCCAAGAAGTTGACGGAACTTCTGATAAATTGACGTATATTCCGACAAGTTGACGGAACATCCGACACGTTTACGGAACTTTAGACAAGCTCATAGATCTTGAACTTCGAAAGGTCACCGCACTTTTCAGGGAGTTCCGAGGAAGCTTCATAAAAGCTACCTCTAGTCGCCTCTGAAGTTCCCTTAAAACTTGCCAGAAGTTCTTTTGCAACTTGTCTGAAGATCCCTCGGAACATACTCAAGAGGTTTCACGGACCTTCCCAGAAGTTCCTTCCCATGTTCCTACAAGTTATCCTAAATCGTCCAAAAAGTTCCCGCGGAACTTTTCAAAAAGTTCCATGAAGCTTCTCAAAAGTTCCCTTGAAGCTTTAAAAGCTCCATCAAAACATACCATAAGATCCTACTAGAAACTACTCAGAACTTCGCATGAATCTATGTCAAAGGTCAGACGGACAAAAGATCGAATCAACAAAAAGTTGAAGGTACAAAAGGTGGAATGGACAAATGGGTGAATTGAACTTAGAGGGACAAAAGGTCAAATGATAAGCATGTCGAATTGAACAAAAGGTTGAACGGACCAAAGATTGAATGTTACTAAGATGAACAAAAGGTCGAATAGACAAAAGGCCAAAATGAACAAAAGGTCGAATGAACACAAACGGTCGAATTGAACCTAGAAGTACAAAAGGTCGAAGGGACAAAATGTTAAATAAACAAATGGTCGAATTGAACAAAGAGGGACAAAAGGATGAATTTAACTTCGAAGGAAAAAAGGTCGAAATGGACAAAAAGTCAAGGTGGACAACAATTAAAAAAACCAACATCAAAATTTACAAAATATTGTTTAGGAAATTATCGCTCTTAAAAAGAACTTTATGAAAATACTATGCCAATACTCTTAAGAAACTTTTCCTTGAGAGTTAGCCTCCCGTTTAATCCTCCTACAAATTTACCAGTTTGTTTTGACCTTCTGTCCATTTCGACCATGTGTTCATTTGACATTTTTCCATTCAACCTTTCGTTCATTCGACCTTCGGTCAATTCTTGCTTTTATTCATTCGACCTTTTATCCATTCGACCTTTTGCCAAGCGAAAATTTTGTCCATTCGACCTTTTATCCATTCGAGCTTTTTTTTCTTTCTATTTGATATTTTGTTCATTCGACCTTTTGTCCATTCAACCTTCTGTCAGTTCTTCCTTTTGTCAATTTCAACCATCTATTCATTCTACCTTTTGTCCATTCAACCTTTTATCCATTCGACTTTTTATCCATTCGACCTTTTTTCCATTCGACCTTGTGTCCATTTCAACGTTTTGTCCACTTCTACACTTTTTGCATTCGACCTTTTGTACATTTCAACCTTTTGTCCACTCGACCTTTCGATCCTTCGAACTTTTTTTTCCATTTCGACCTTTTTCCATTCGGCTTTTTGTCGATTGGACCTTGTGATTATTTTGACCTTTTGTCCATTTGACCATTTATCTCTCTAAGTTCAATTGCCCATTCGACCTTCTATACAGTCTACATTTGTACATTTGTTTTTTTTTTTTCTATATTCGACCTTTTGTCCTTTCGACCTTTTGTCCTTCGACATTTTCCTTCGACATTTGTTCTTCGACCTTTTGTATATTTGACATTTTGTATATTCGACCGTTCGTCCATTAGACCTTTCGTTCATTCGACCTTTCGTCCATTTGACCTTTTGTTCTTCGACCTTTTGTCATTCGACCTTTTGTCCTTCGCCCTTTTGTCCTTCGACCTTTTGTCCTTCGACCTTTTGTCCTTCGACCTTTTGTCCTTCGACCTTTTGTCCTTCGACCTTTTGTCCTTCGACCATTTGTCTTTCGACCTTTTGTCCTACAACTCATGAAGCTTCTCAAAAGTTGCCATGAAGCTTGCAATGTTCCCTCAAAACATACAAGAAGATCCCCTGAAACTATTCGGAATTTCACATAAACTGTTCCGAAAGCTTTATCGTAACGGTCCGAAGTTTATTCCAAACAAACTTCTGGAAAGTTTCGAGGAAACTCTTATACCGATCTTCCCTGAATTTCTTGCGGAACTTCCATTAAAATTGCCATTTAGCTTCCTCTGCACATTTCTGACATTCCCTCTGAATTTCTGTGAAGTTACTTCAAAACTGAATTGTTATAAAACTTACCCTGGAGTTCCATAAGAACTTCTCTGAAAATCACTTGGAACTTCCCCGAAGCTCCCTCGGAACACCCTTAACGTTCCCTCGAAAACCCCTTGAAGCTCATCAAAAGCTCTCCTGAAGTTACTTCAGAACTTCCTAGAAGCTCCTCCAGAGCACCACTGAAGCTCCCTTGGAACCCCCCCACAAATTCTCCCACAACTTCCCCCGGAGCATCCCAAAACATCCCCGGAACCTCCCAGAAGCTCCCCCGGAACCTCCAAGAAGATCCCTCGGAACTCAGTATAAGGACACTGGAGTTCTTTAGTGCCCTTATAGGTATTTTCCGAAATTTATACTGAGTTTCATGTGGGATTCAAAATTATTCCAAAAGACTGTGGAGACCCAAGAGAGATGCTCGAGAGTCTCCAGTGGAATTCTGAGGTACATCTAATAGGGTTGTATAGAGTTCCAAAAGGAATTCTCGTTCAGATAGGGACTCCAAATAATCCAAGAAAGATTTCAAAGAATCCTATTGGAAATTCCGGTGAATCCTAAAAGAATGACAACGTAGAATCCCAAGATAGATTCCAGATTATTTCAACACGAAATTTTGGATTATCCTAGGAGGAATTTTGGAGATGAATCCAAGGTGGCATTTCGGAGATGAAACCTGTGGCGTCCTACCATCCAATACTCAGTGGGGGATCGGATGGTTGGACGATGCTTGGATGATCAGCTACTTACGCGTATGTACGTCCTATCCACGCGATGGTCCGAGATGCAAAGAGGCAGAGTCTGCTTCGTGCGAATACAAGTGCTCAGAAAGGGATTGAAGGGTAACTGGAGAGGGAACAGGGAGAGAGAGAGAGAGAGAGAGAGAGAGAGAGCCGATGATTACTCTCCAATAAGATATTCACTTATGGCAAGGGTGAGCACTAACTGGCGGGATAATAGCCACGAGTGAACTCTCATTCAATAGGGCTGTTCTTATATAATAGAGTGGCCTATATCCAACAAAACCCACGTGGAATTCCGTAGAATCGCAGCATTTAAGATTCCGGAGAATTTCAATAGAAATCCCGGCAAATCCCTTGATTTGTTTTCCGTACTGAGTACCAATGCTACCAACGCCAGGAAAGCAGCTCTCACACCTGGACCATACCTATCGACCCTTCAACTCATGAACCTGGGACTAACGACTTTACTTCCGAAGGAAGGCGTGATCAGAGATTTTATACCCAGGCCCTTTGGGGTGAGAGGCAACCACGCTTACCACTAAACCACCGGCGCCGCTCGGAAAATCCTAAAAGGGGTTTGATTCAGTGATTCCCAGGAGGGATTCCGGTAAATGTCCAGCATTATCCGGGAGAATCTAAATGAAATGGTCTAGAGAATCCCACAAGTGATCTCTTAAAAGGAATACCGTCAAAGCCCAAGATTGACGAGAATCAAAGATGAATTCTCGATAATTCCAAAAGAGATTCGGCATGATTCCACAGGACTCTGGAGAATCCCAAGAAAGATGCTTCAGTGGGATTCTGGAGTACATCAAATGGGATTATTTAGAATTCCAAAAGGAATTCTCATTCAGAAAGAGACACCCTATAATCAAAGAAAAATTCAAAAGAATCATATTGGAAATTACGGTGAATCCTAAAACAGTGCCATTATACAATCCCAAGTAGGATTCTAGATTCAGAGATCAATCCCACGTGGAATTTCGGAGAATCTCAGCATTTGAGATTCCGGATAAATCCCGGAAAATCCCTAAATGGGTTTGTTTCAGTGATTTTTTTTCTTTTCCAGAAGTTAATGGATCTATCTTGAATTTATTGAAACTTACCCTGATTTGGACTTTCATACAGTCTTTGGAACTTCCCTGAAATAACTGGAACCACCCTTAAGATCCCTGAAAAGTACGAAGAAGAATTCAAGCGGAAAGCTAAGCCTTCGACGTCATCCATTGCAAGTTTTTCTGTTTCTTCTGACGCTGGAAACTCGGACATCAACCAGCCATTCTCCTGGCAGGAATTGCAGCATGCCCTCCACTGCAGCAACGGAAAGTCGGCGGTTACCAACGCCAGGCCAGCTACGGATGCTGGAGCTTTTCAACAAGCCCTGGCTCACCAACTTAGTCATTCCCATCCCAAAAGCCAATGAAACAACCCGTGAAGCTAGCAAGTTCCGGCCAATAGCTTTGACATGCTGTATGGCCAAGGTCCTGGACCGAATGGTCAACAGGAGGCTAAAGCATTTCCTTGAAGCCGAAAACCTGCTAGACCATCGACAGCACGCCTTCCGTCAAGGGTACGGAACGTCAACTTATTTTGCAACATTAGGGGAGGTCCTCAAGAGTGCCAACGATAGCGGTCTCCACACCGAGATCGTCTCGTTGGATATATCGAAGGCCTTCAACAGGACGTGGACATCCCTCGTCTTAGAGCAGCTTGTCAACTGGGGGCTGTGTGGACCCATGGTCCACTTCATCAAAAATTTCCTGACCGATCGCTCTTTCAGAGGCGCAGTTGGCAACACGAGGTCCCAGCTTTTCAGAGAAGAGACGGGCGAGGTTCAGTTATCAACGTTACCCTCTTCCTTGTGGCCATGAACGGAGTTTTCGGAGAACTGCCGACAAATGTTTACATTTTCGTGTATGCCAACGATGTACTTATCGTAACTACCGGCCCAACAGCAGCACGTAACAGGATCAAGGCCCAGGCAGCAGTCTCCGCTGTAGCCAGGGGGACCAGCGCGGTAGGTTTCCAGCTTTCGGCCACCAAAAGCGTCAGGTGCCACGTGTGTCCATCCCGGCACCGTGTCAGCGGGCCACGTATTAAAGTTCAAAGCCAGCCCATACCACTGAAGAAGACGGTCCGTATTCTGGGGGTACTTGTTGACCGGTCCCTCAACTTCGAGCAGCACTTTAAGGCGATCAAGAACGACGCCCCCACCGGTCTAACAATCGCGAAACTCGTTTCCGGGTTGCAAGAGCCGTCATCGATAGTCGCCTACTGTACGGTCTTGAGATGACGTGCATCGCCACCGAAAAGCTCGTGCAGATACTAGCACCAACTTTTAACACCTACGTTCGGATTGTCTCCAGCCTACTTCTGTCAACGCCCGTCGATGCCGCATGCATCGAAGCGGGTATTCTGCCCTTCCGCTATCGTATAACCGCAGCAATTGCAACGAAAGCCGCTGCCTTTATCGTAATGACCTCCGGAAATGACAGGATCTTTCTCCTCGATGAGGGGAACAGACTCCTCCGCATGACTGCCAATTCGGAGCTCCCCCAGTGGCCAAGGTCAAAAGTTGGCGCATACCTCCATCAAAAATTGAGAGTCGGATAAAAAGCAGGTTCAAGGCTGGAGATAACTCTGCAGCGCTGAAGAGAATAATAGCCGAACTGCTAGGCTCGGACTACCCAACCCATGCCCACATATACACAGACGGATCGCTTTGCCGTGCCGGTGTCGGAATTGGAGTAGCCGGAATTTCAGCACCGATGAGTAGCAGCCTACCGCCACAATGCTCGGTTTTCTCCGCCGAAGCTGCGGCCATCTTTGTTGCCGGTACAACACCCTCGGACCGGCCCATACTGGTGCTATCCGATTCGTACAGTGTGATGCAAGCCCTTACATCGGAGACCATGACTCACCCCTGGATACAGGGTATTGTGGAGGCCACACCTCCGAACACGGTGTTTTCCTGGATCCCTGGGCACTGCGGTATCCCTGGAAACAGCGAAGCCGACAGCCTGGCAGGGTCTGGACCAGCTGGCCCCCTCTACACCGACGAAGTGCCACTACAGGACATAGAGCGATGGATAGTCAGCAAAATGTGGGAAGCCTGGGAAGCAGAGTGGTGCCAATCCCAATCCCTCTTCATCCGAAGAATCAAAGGAACGACGAGCAAGTGGACGGATATGTCGAAACTACGGGACCAGAAGCTGGTTTCTCGTCTTAGGACAGGCCATACAAGGATCTCACATAGTTTTGGTGGGACGCAGTTCCACAGAATGTGCTACGTTTGCGGAACCACTGCATTGGTGGAACACATCCTATGCCTGTGTCCGCACTACCAACAACTACGGGAGCAGTACGCACTTCCCAACAGCATTAGGGACATACTGGGCGACGAACCTTCCACTTTAGCGACAGTTATTTATTTCCACAAGGACGCTGGGCTATACAACAACATTTAGGTCCTTTTAACTTTCTTTTGGCTGACGGTACATCTCTACCGGCCGGGGGATTACCCTCTTACGGTGGAGCTCCGATCTCTTTCAAAACCCTACCTAACTTTGATGTACCAGATTGTTGTTTTTTCTCGTTGCCTGTATTGTTAGTCTTTTTACTGGAATCTGTTTTAATTGCTTCTATTTGAGTACATGTGAATTGTAAGCCAACTCCGTAACAAAATTTTCTGGCAGAAACCCCCTCTGGAGCATCCCATTTTATAGAGATGAACTAGCCAACGGCTAAAAATCTCTCTAATACAGTTTAAAAAAAAAATCCCCGAAAATCCCATATGATCCCTAGACCTAGGTTATCTGAACAGCTTGAATCTTCTTTGAAGATTCAGCAGTTTTCCGCAAGTTTTCTCTACTTCTCTGAAGTTCTCTTGACTTCCCTAAAATTCTCTGGATATCCCTAAAGTTCTTCAAAACTTCTTTAAAGTTCCTGCAGTTTTCTTGAAGCTAATGGAAACGCTTTTAAATTCATGAAGCTCATGAAACTTATGTTCCCGCAGCTTGTTTCTGAAACTTCCCTAAAATTCTCGGCATTTGCTTTCGATTCTTTGACCTTCTTAAAGTTCCTGCATTTTTTGTGAAGTTAATAGGACTACCCTTAATATCTCTTATCTTTCATGGAATTCACAGAACTTCACTGTAGTTCGCGCAGGACTTTCGTGAATTTCTTGGATCTTCTAAGAAATTTCCGAAATTATTCTTAAGTCTACTAAACTACCTTGAACAGCCACTGAATCTAGCTCATATTCGAGATTAAACTAAGTAAATTTTTACTCAAATGTGAGTAAATGTCACTCAAACTTTAGTGACCTACGTTTTTTCTGAAGTTGAGTGAACGCAACTCAAATATGAGTGAGGCCTTCTAGCTTCCCTCGAATCAGCTCAAACAAATAAACGAATGTCTAGTGCTACTCACCTCGTGGCTGGGTTTCCCGTCTGAACCGGTACCTGCTGCTGGATTACCGCAGGGCTGCTACCGGTTCGTGAGTGATTTGGTAAGCTCGAGTTCATCTGCTGAAAGATGAATAATTTGTTTTTAATAATTAGTTATGCGATCACAAACAATGCTAAATTTCTTCTACCTTCTTATCGGCTAGTTTGAGTGGAAACATCTGCGTTATCCCGGCACTACTACTGTTCATCAGGCTCGGACTGCTTCCGCTGGGCGACGAGATCGAGTTGTTGTTGGAGCTGGGCTTAGAGCTGAAATTAAAACCAGAAATCGGGTTGCTAAAAATGTTTGCAGGCAGTTCATCGCCGACCATTGGATCATACCTCGACAGCGAGGACAACTTCAACGGCAGCTGCTGTTTGATGGAAGCTGCGTTGACTTTTGGTGCATTTGTTGCACTGACCAGATTCACGGGAGGAGATTTGTTGACTGAAAGCGAAATCTTCATTTAGTGATCAATTATGAAATGGCAATGCGAGATCATCTTACTGCTAGCAGTTCTCCACTTGTCCTTTCTTCGATCGATGGTTGATATTACAGATTGAGAGCCCGATCCAGCCGCCATTACCGCACTATCCACGTGGTACTCTTCACTATTACTGGGCTGTTCATCGTGCTGCGATGGCATGACGCCGCCGGGAACTGGTAGGGCAACCTGATTGAGGAAACGAAAATCCCATCATTCATTTTCCAAATCCACGAAACACATTCGACTTACACTGGGTGACAGCAATAGACCCTGACTGGATAGAATCTCCATCTTTCGGTACAGCTGCTCCCGTTGCTGTTTGATATCCTCCTGTTCGGCCCGAATCTGGTCCTGCAAGGTCTTTTGTGACCGACGTTGCTCTTCCAGTTCACGTTCCTCCGTATCCTTCTGCTTCTGCCAGGCTGTCTTCTCCTCCTGCAGTTTGTCCTGTAGATTGCGAAGTTCCTCCAGCTGATCGTTGTGCCGATACATGTTCTTCGGATTCTCCCGGAACGAATTCAACTGATGCTGCAGACTTTGAATCGTCGTCATCTGTTGGGAGATTATGCACAGCAATGTGTGCAAATGGTGGGACACGTGAAGTGCTGCGTAGTTGTTGTCCTTGGCTTGCTCGGTGGTCAATCCGTCCAAATTCAGTTTAACTGGAGCGTGCTGTGCTCCGGGAGAGAACGGTCCTCCGTCAAACTCCGAAGCATTGGATTCACGCTTTTCGTAGCTTTCCCGATTGGTGAAATATCCCGCCGAGAGGGTTGATAGAACGGCATCTCGTGACGAATTCGTTATACTCTGTTGCTGTTTGGATCTCCGCTCGTCGAATCCTCCGAACGTCTCCGCTCGCTTTGGTAATGTAGGCGAAATGTACACCTCGCTTTGCCGTTCGCCGACCGAACTGCACGACCGGGACAGTGGCAGCCCGGTGGCCGCCGTGTACAGGGACGCTGCGAGGGTGCTAATCTCCTGAATCGTGTTCAACACGCGCTTCCAAATCTCTATCGTATCACAGTCATCCGAGACCAGATCCCGGTAGGAGCCGTAGTTGGAGATGAATGCTTCCACCGTGGGTCCCAGCTGTTCCGTATTGTGCTCGTTGTCCAGCAGCAGGCTCAGTTGCAGGGCGATCTTCTCCTCCAGCAGGATTGCCTGTTCAAAGTCTTTTTGCCTCATTTTGCCTACAAAAAGGGAAGTACATCGAAAATTTTAGAATTTAACCTTCTTGGATTTGAAGAAAACAAACAAGTGAGATAACATCTACTAGTACAGAGAGCGAGTAGAGACTCACAACAGAAAAATATTGCTACAAAATAGAGTGGCGTTTGCCACATGTTTACCTTCCAATTCGGTCGTCCCCATCGCTTTAGCAATAATGGAAGTGATTAGAAACAGAACAAGCACAATGTCTAGTTTTAGTGATTACATCCAGTTCTAGCGGTAACAAATCAAATCATCCTACATTTCCAGCCAATTGAAATCATTGAACCAAATTACACTCAACACAGGTATTTGATACTTGGTAGTATTGGGACACCAAATAGAAGTGTTCTTCAACGACATCATTCATGCTCGGTGAATGAAGGCCCTAGCAATAATTCAGTATTCTAAGAAGTGCACCAATTTTTTTTTTTTAAATATGCATACGTTTGAAAACGTTACACTGATAAGTATGGTTTGCGAGGTGTACCAACGAGCAATAAATGGTCGTTTTGTGACGATTTTGGTACATCTCCTGGTACAGCGAATCAGACACTTTTGCTTTAGCAAACTATGCTCAAATACTTACAGATAATCTCACGAATGTTGGCTTGCTTAGCATCTATCAGTTTTTGGCGTTGTTCAGCAGTCATGTAGTCCTCCACTTCGGATTCGTCCGACGGGCAGTCCAAAACGGCAGCTCTGTCGGTTATTAAAAATAAAACTCACTAATGCATCACCCTCCAATGAACCTAACAAACCTTATCGATTGTATCCACACGTTTTTATCCTTTGGATTTTGCACTTTCAGTTCAAACATCTCCGGATACGCTGGATTGGACGAGATGATGTAGATTCCCCTCGATTCGGTACCAGCTTTCTCGCGGATTAACAACTTTTGCAGCGACACCACACCGGCCTGTTTTGAACAATGGAAAATCATTCCAATCAGTGATGGACCCCTCGAACATTCAAACAACAATCCGTTACCTTGTTTTCCGGAGTAAAGAACGAGTATTTGTGGGAGTTCTCCAGCAGGAAGAACAAGCAGTCCGACAGGACTACCACCAAAACAGTCTGCATCTTGGATCTACCCTGCATCAGCGTGGCCACCCCTTCAAATCTGCAAAAAAATGACACCAACGTGAATCGACAATCCTCAAATCCAAACCACCCGCGTGACTCACTTCAGCTTCCTATTGCTGGAAATAATATCGGACTTCTTAAACTTATCCTTCTTGAATATCGCATAGGACTTGGCATCGATTCGTTTGAAGATTTCTAATTGACGGTCCTCCTTCTCTTTGTCCGCTACGCGGGCATCCACGTCGACCAAAATTTCCTTCACCAGCTGCATCGCCTTCTGCAGCTTTTCCTGCTCGATCTTGTCCTCGCGGGAACTTTTGAGCAGCGGATCGATCAACAGCGGATACTTGGTCAACCGTTGCGTCACAAACAGTATGCACTCCGGGATGCCCTTCTTCTTCAGCAGGGGATTCTGCTGGCAGTGTTTGTACCACTCGGCGAACGTGTTGTCTCCGGTCATGTAGCACTTGAAGGTACTCAGGGCCGATCGGTGGTTGGAGCAAAACTCGCCGTACGCCGATTTCAGCTTCTGCGCCGACATGGCCGAGAAGAAGTCCAACAGGATGTCGGCGATGCTGTCGACGATGTGGTGCTCGCGCTGTTTCAGCCGAAGCTTCTTCAGGAAGCCCGTGTGGAGCTCGGTCAGATCGAGCAGCCGCGGGAACATCCGTTCCAGGTTCAGGTGGCTAAAGTGCTTCTGGAGGCTCTCGACGAACACCTTCTGCATGACTAGTAGGGTTTGGCAGTGATGCTTCTCCGTCATTATGAACTCGTAGATGTGCTCCTGGCGTTTGACCTGAGGGAAGAATGTGGCTTTCAGTGTCTGAACGGTTTCCAAAAAAAATGGGCATGGTTGTAATGTATTGATTAAAATCGAGTTAGTTTAGGTAAATTGAACAAAGTTTGAAATCTGGATAGACTGCCTGGGACTGCACAGCAAGTTCCATGCACATTTACATGTGATCCAGTGATGTATTTCCCACCAAGCATTTAAAAATCCAATCCAAGTAATAAATTGCACTTAAAGCATGCCTTAGACTCCACATAAATCAGGTTATGTTTTACCTAAAGTTCGAGAAATAACACGTATTTCATTTTTGATTAACGAATCTTAACTGTATATATATAATTATTTTACATGGATTAATTTTTAAATTTAAAGGTACCAAGGCTTCCTTAGAACCTTATTGAATACCATCAGAATATACAGTGGAGCAGTTCCACCTAGTGATGTCCGATTTTCCCAACTAATCGATTCTTTACTAATCGATTACTTTTTTATTGATAGTAATCGACATCGATTAATCTACATGATATAATCGATTAATCGAATAAATCGATTAATTTCAAAACTATCTGATAACAAAGAAAATAAACGTCTTTAAGAAAGTGTTTTAACTAACAATTCAATAAAATACACTTTTACTCTTTACGCTGAATAACACTTTTATTAGAAATATAGTGAGAGAAAAGACAACTTGCATCTTAACAACGAATTTATTTTGTCTTTGAACTGCAATATAATTGTCTAAAAAAAACACTTACTCAAATCAAACATCTTCTCCAAAAGATTGTAGGAATAGTATCATGTTCAGATGAGGGACAGGCAAACGGTTGCTCAGCTTTGTAATTAACCATTTTGTCAAGCTTCTGCTTTCATGTTCCATCAGATGTCACTACTGTTGTTTGCGGTGACATCTATCGGAAACGACGCATGATATGTTTTCCGCTAATTTTTCACAGAGGACAGTGCAGTGCAAAACTTGTCTGGTACCTCTATATATGAATTTAGATTAACATCCGAAGTCCCTCCTTTTTCACACATTCGGCACACAAAATAGCTCACCCCTCACAGGAATCTAAGTATCTTTTGTGTAGAATATGTAAAAAAGGAGTGACGTCGGATGTTAATCTAAATGCATATATAGAGGTAACAGACATGTTTTTTTCAGATTCATGTCAGGTACTCTATGTTGTAGTGTGTGAGAGGGAAATCACAAATAAAATGTCATCGTGAAAAATAGCCTTGACTAAATGGTTCATTGTCTGATCTGCTTAAGAGAATAGACGTTCTAAACTTCAAGTTGGGATGGAACATAGTTTAATCGATGCTCTGTTGGCTTGGTGGTCTATGTACCTTAAAATAAATTCACCTCTACTTCCTATGAAAATTAGCAGATAATCGAGGCACTGGATAATCGATTAAACATTAATCGATTATTTTAACAGATAATCAATTATTTCGATTTATCGAGTAGTAATCGGACATCACTTTCCACCCCAACTGTCGATTCGATCTGACGCCACCTTCTGCCATTTGAAGGAATCTTTGCAATTATTGTTTGTTATGGTCAATTATTCACATATCAGCTAAAATTCGACCATTTTGAATCTAGCGAAAATTTAAAATGGCGTATTAGAAGCTTTTTAACAAATCATACGACGAAAACGTGACTCCCAATCGAAATGATGCCTGAGACAAAGTTGTAGGAAAAAGTAATTCCTTATAAGAAAAAATATGCATCATTCAAATTTTCCAAAATTTTGCTTAAAACTTATACCGTGGACTCCAGGTAATTTGACAGTTTTCAATCTGAACTCTTTTTGGTTTGAGCCCCACTAAACTGCATGCCGTTTAAACTAAAAATTGCTTAAACGTCATTTAGCACATGGAATGGATTAAAGTGAAATGGAACGCTCTGTAACGGAACGCAGAATCAAAACAAAACAGCAAGTAAGGTTACCAGAAACTAATTTTTTCCGATGGTCGTAGGTTTACTAGAAGTTCAAATTGAAAATGAACCCCGTTAATATGCACGAAGTGTCGTTCAGATTAACGGAGGTCCACAGTATGACAAAACATATTGAAGATGGTATTTTTTTAATACTTCTAATCGAAAAGCTTTTAAAAAATTCTATCTTATGTGAAATTTTCACGATGGACAATTAAAAATTAACACGCTTTCTAGTTGTCAGTTCTATAGCGAAACATCGTTGTGGATCACCATGTTCTCATGATTTGATTTGATGCGTCACGTGAGCTTTTTGTATGAAGAAAAATGTAGCCACTTTCTTGATCAAAGTGTGCTGTTCTGTGGATGTGTTTTTCTTTTCTTCGGTCGCGGTTCATTTTATTGTTTTGTTGTTGTTGCTTCAGTCATTTTTTGTCGAATTTTTGCTATTTTTTGCTCCTGACAAGAACCATCTATAGGGAGTCCAAGAAAGTATAAGCACGGTTTATTATTGGAATAAAACAACGTTAAGTTAACAAACTCAAATTTCCTTTTTCATATATATTTTCCCTATAGCAGCGGTTCTCAAACTTTTTGCTATTGCAACCCACATTTAAGAATTGTATAAGCTCGCGAGCAACCAATATTAAATGAAGATGTTATTAGGCCAAAATGGTGTTTAAAAGCCATGATATTTTGACGGCTTGAAACGCCAAATAATGCGTAGAAAGATAAAATCGCTAGAATCAACAACATTGTGGTAAATCGGCAAAACTAAATCCACAAATGACCTCAAGTGATCAAAAATTATCTGAAGACTCTGGAAGAGCTGTCTAAACCTTGGGGCAAGACAGCTTTTGATCAAGAGTAAAATCGGAGTTAATTTTGAGTAACTCTGAGTCACTCGCGTTGCTCAACACATAATATGCACATAGCTACCGATACTGTCCAACAAAGCAAAGCAGCAACATTTTAAACGGTGCGCTTGCAATGCTTTACTGGGAAGATCTTTCAGCAATGAAAGGGCAATTGCACGTGTATGAAAGGAACTACAAGCTGCCCCCTCAAAATCGATGGAAGATTTTTGTGGTTACCCTACGGAACAGTCATAGCTGTCTTGCTTTACTGCTGGATTTTGTACAATCTCTAGGAGGGTTCCAGTCAATCGCAAAGGGGATTTATGACAGTCTCAGTAGAGATTCCGAACAAACCTAGGGGGAATTTCAGACAATCCCAGTTCGGTTTCCCAACAATATCAAAGGTAACTTCGGAATTTAACTCAATATTGAGGGGGATTCATGACTGTCCAGAGAGGATTCCAAATAATCCAGTCAATCCAAAGGTAGATTCTGGACAATCCCAGTATGAAAAAATGGTATGTGGTGGTTCCTACATCCCTTCGACGAATGCTCATTGACATACTTCATATAAGTTTCAGAATAAAATCAACTATGAAGTTGGCCAGAATTAACCTATTTTGACCTGGGATGAACAGTTAAACAAAAGACCCTATTCAACAATGCTCCTTTTGTGCTAAATATCGATCAACACAACAACACCAGACGATGAAAATTCAAAATGTTTTACCTTTTTCAACTCGTGTCTATTGATGTCTTTTTGCAGGAGTATCAGGGAAAACAACGAACGCTTCTGGAGAGAGTTGACCCTAACTCTGACATTTTCCTGCTAAATATTCTTAGAGAATTAAATAAATCCCTCTTCCTTAATGAATGCTGGTAAATAAAATGTTGCTTATCACTAAAGACCGTAATTATTAATAATAATTATTAATTATGGGTTTCCTCATTTCAGGCATGTAGTGCAACAAAATATGAAACCTCTTCGACCGATTTTGTGAGATTGAGTATTAATTTTCATGAGATAAATTAATCTTCTGAAAACATTTGGCCAAATTCTTACTTCCTTAGTCTTGAAATCACACCGTCTAGTGTTTCCGGTCCAGGCAATTTACCAGAATTATCATTTTCCGATTCCCAGAAAACTAGTTTCACTTCCCGAGAAGCAGTTTTTTTGTACGAAAACCATGTTAAACATATGTTATATTAAAAATGACCACACAAATTTAGTGGGAAAATTGATAGAAATTTCCGGAGAAAGTTTGACGAATTTTTAGTGCGAAGTCAGGAAAGCTTTCTGGCGAAGAATCTTCCAAACGAAACCGGTAGACGCTTCTGACACAATCTGTGAGAAACTCCCGGCGAAGTTAGAAGAGGCTTCCATGCAAATTTAGGTAGCCGGATGAAACTTTCAGAATAATTCAGAAAAGTTTTCCGTGGGAAGTCCGGATGAAATTGGAAATAGTTTCCACTTCCAGCGGTAGGACTTCTGATTGTAATCTGATACTGTTGGAATGAAAAGATGATGAAACTTCCGTTGCACAATGGACGAAATTTGCGGAAGGAGGTGGAAGATTCTTACAGGGCAAGTTAAAAAAAAAACTTTTAGGAGATACTTTGACTATATGTTTTTAGTATTACTTCTACGTGAAGTCAACGATTTACATAGTTGAAGATGCTAATTTCAAATAACAGACTGTAGTGGTAATTTTTATACGATAGATGGAGTAGATGAAAGCATAGAGTTGATAGTTCCGTTAGAGTACGGCAGTGTGAAGATTGTATATAGATATTAGACAAGCGAGCTAGGACAACTTTTAAGGAAGGCACAAATCGGTTTTTTCATCTCTCTTTACCAAACTCCCCCTTTGGAGAGGGATGGTGAGGGGTGTCCCCCCCAGTGGTGGCCCTTTGGAGAGGGATGGTGAGGGGTGTCCCCCCCAGTGGTGCCAGTGAATACTATACACTTTTAATTGCATGAAAATAATCCGCAGTTCTTTTAATCGTATGCCAAAGAGCGAACTTTTCATCTGACACTGCACATCCCAAGTAACATTTCCAGTTTTATAGAGGTTTTATAGCATTCTATAAGTCTAAATCATGGTCTACAGAACCTTCATAAAACCAAAATTGTTACTTGGGATGAGCTTCAGCACAGATTCCTTAACGATAATTTTGGCCAATTTTGTCCAGTCTTTTTAAAATTTTTCTATTGAATTCGCTGCCTTAAAGTGTTTTTGTAGATATCCCTTGAAAAGGGCCCAAAAAGATTCGATTGACTGGGTCTCCGAACATTTCGGGGGATTCTGGGTCGTATTGCACATTGTTTGCTTTGTACCAAGCTGTCGTGTCTTTCAAACACTTCCGAACGTAAATGTCAGTGTTCAGCTTCTTCTTCGTCACAAATAACTTTGACAACTTGCCACATTCATATTGCTTGCCAAAGCATGACCTTCTTACCAAATGTTTCGGTAAACATTGACAAATCGGCATCGTCCACTTCTTGACCATCACGGACTGTGTAGTATTGGTAGTATTGGTCTCCCGGAAGCGTCTTGTAGTCAAATTTGACGTATATTTCATCGTCTATGATAACACACGCGAATTTTCCACACAGCAGGCTATCACATAGCTTCCGAGCCCTTGGTTTGACGAATGCAGCTTGTGTCTGACTCCGTTTCGGCTTCTTCAGCTTCTTGAGCGTTTTGGCACGTTGGACGTTACTCTTCGATGTTCTCAGTTTTTTTTTTTTTGGCAAATCTCGAACAGAGGCACTTTTCTTTTTGACGAAAGCTTTATGATGTTTTGGTCCATTTTTTTGATCCACGGGTTTCGGTTTACGGCTAGATTTCGATGTGTTCTCGATTTTAACTTCTTCACCGAACTTCCGGATGGCGGTTTGGACTGCATTTTTGCCAACTTCCTTACTGATAGGTTGGGAACAGTGCACCATTTGTGCACGATTTGTTTGTGCTTTTCCGGGAAATGCCTCGCGTTTTGATGATTTTGTAAAAAATTGTACTTTGCGCACTCAAAACTTGTTGAGCAGTAAGTAAACAACAACACACATCGATGAACAGCTGATAAACTTCATCGGGGTTGAAATGGAGGTGAGTTGAAAGACTTATACTTTCTGGGACACTCTATGAGCAAGAAGAGGAAGACGATGGCGACTTTAATGCCTTGAGAAAGAATCCATCGAAGCATAATTTGGTGAGACCAGTCCATATAATGTTACTCTGATTATTTCGTTATTAATCATATATTATATATACCTATGGTGGGGATAAGGTTAGTTGAGGCAATTTGGATAGGGGTTCACTCTCCCCAGTTGTTAACATTTCGTGGATGCTTCTGTTTGATGGCTTGTTTTTTGAACAAATTTATGATCATGCTGCTGGAAGGATATTCTTTACTTTCCTGTAGATGCGCATTGGTGACTTTGCCTATCGATCAATCCACCCCGAATTATTCCCTAGATAAAGTGACATGTTTGTGAGGCATAGAATGGTTGCACTGTATGGAACAGTATATTTGAGTGGTTTTCAGCAACACTGTCTGAGCACAGCACTATCAACTGTGGCGAACGGGAGCGACTGCGATGCCGCCGCTGCTGCTCTCGCATTATGCGCCTCATTCGTAGTCAGTCGGTTGAAGCGGTAAGTGCGTTGTGTGTTTGCTGAGTGATTCTCCCGTCTCATATAAATTAGTTTTCACAATGGCGTCCGTGGTAGGCTTGCTTCCGCGTGTGCGGAAGCAAATAATTACAGTTTTAAGATGCATTATTCGGGAGAATCGCTCAGCACGTAGATTGAAAAAGTAAAAGTGAAGTGAAGAGAAAGAAATGTTGTTAGAATAGTGGTAGCACAGACAAACAGACGTAACTCTTAGAAAAACTTGATCTTGAAAACATAGTATCTCCAAACATATAACCTCAGTAACGACATCTCTCTGGCTTCTCGCGGAAAACAAGCTTGCTCGCTAACTCGTAAACAATATTGCATAAAAGTTCTATAGAATATATAGAAACGTCAAAATGATCCGATGCAAGCGCTGCGACGAGTAGTTCGCGGAACTGATAATATTAAAATCAACCGTTAAATGCATGAACGAAGATACACAATGAAGAGTTACGTCTGTTTGTCTGTGGTGGTAGTGTGTAAAAAATTAAAAACCGGATTGACTGAGGTATTTGATTATTATTTTTTGGTGTCCGGTTGCCATCACCGTGCCATTTGTATTTTCGGGTATCAGATGTTGCTATTATGGATTTCCGTACATTTGAATGTATATGAAGCTAAATTAATTTAATATACTTGTGTGGGTCGGGATGACTACCATTTTGCGTTGCTGTTCGTGTATTGGGATAAGCACGGAACAAGCTGGCTGATGGAGCTAAGAAAGCTCATGATAATATAATTGTGTGCGTGGGTCGGTCGGGATGACCACCATTTTGCTTTTATCGACGTGTATCGGGATGAACACAGTTCTGAATGATGAAACGAGAGAAGCTCATTATAATTCGATCGATATGTGTGGGTCGGGATGGCCACAATTTGCATTTATTTAGGTGTATCGGATCGAATACAGTACCTAATAATGGTGCAAGAGAAGCACATCGTAATTTGATTGATTTGGGTGGGTCGGGATGACCACCATTTTGCATTGTTTATCGAGTATGGGGATGTACACGGTGTTGAATGATAGAGTAAGGAAAGCTCATCAAGTTACTTGTTTGGGTAGGTCCAGATGACCAGCATTCTGATTTGTTTAACGTGTATCGGGATGAACATGAACATAATGCATGAAGCTAAACATGCTCATTATAATTTAATTGATCTGTGTGCGTCGGGATGACCACCATTTTGTGTTGCTTGCCGTGTATCGGGATGAATACGGAGCTGGCTGATAGAATGCAGAAAGCTCGTTGACTGTTTTTGGTGGGTCGAGAAGACCTTCATTTTTTTTTTCTTTGAACACGATGAGCGACTGTTTCAGCAAAGCAAGCTTATCAAAGTACATTGACGTGTAAAGTGCGGTAAGGTTCGAGCATGGCTTCCATGTGGATGAGGCTAAAGTGAAGCATATACAGAAATTCCGTCAACCTTCATCAGCATCGGAGCTGCGAAGTTTTTTTTTTGGGTTTGGCGTCGTTTATAAGTCCACATATAAAACATTTTGCTGATTTGACTCGACCATTGTGGGCGGTAGCTATTTCGAAATCTTGGTCCTGGGGTGCGCAACAAGCTGAAGCATTTGAAGAGATTAAAAAGCAAATAGTCAATGGAACGTTAACCCTGGGGTATTTTTCGGAGGATGATAGGACCATTGTGCATACCAATGCATCACCAACAGCACTTGGAGCAGTTCTGGTGCAGGAGAATGAGAGAGATGGAGCACGGATAATAAGTTTTGCTTCAAAAGCACTGACTCAGATAGAAAGGAAGTATGCGCAGAATCAACGTGAAGCACTCAGTGCTGTTTGGGCAGTAGAATATTTTTCATATTTCCTCTTGGGAAGACAATTTGTCCTTCGTACGGATGCAAAAGGAGTGTCATTTATTTTGGATAGACACCGTGAAAGTACAAAGAGGGTGCTGACACGAGCAGATGGTTGGGCTCTAAGGGCTAATTATAATTATGTGGTGGAATTTGTGAATGGTCGAGATAACATTGCGGATCCTTCATCGCGGTTGTATGTAGGTGAAGATCAACCCTTTGACGAGCATTCAAGACAGTGGGAGATTGCCAGGTTGGAAACAAATGCGGTAGGATTCTTAACGGAGGAAGAGATTAAAGAAACAACGTCTGCTGATGAAACTCTTGGCGCGGTGTCTCGAGCGCTGGAATCAGAAGAATGGCCTCTACAACTGCGAAGGTTCAAGTTAGTGAAGGATGATCTCAGTTATAAAAATGGCATTCTTATGAAAAGTGGGAGCGCTGTCATTCCGGAGAAATTACGCCAGAAAACGTTGGAAATCGCCCATGAAGGACATCCATTGAGTGCGAAACTAAAGAGTATATTAAGGGAACATGTCTGGTGGCCTGGAATGCCTAGTGATGCAGACAACTGGGTCAGGTCTTGCAGACTATGTGCAGCCAATGGAAGACCAGAGAAATCAACTCCAATGCAACGTACTTTGGTTCCTAAAACGGTTTGGGAAACTATTGCAGTTGACTTTTGCAGTCCATTTTTGAAGTGTGGGGGAATATATGTATTAGGTGTAGTGGATTATCGATCAAGATACATAATAGCTCGTGCAGTGAAATCAACTAGTTTCGAGAACACCAAGAAGGTACTGGATGAAATCTTCAACAAAGAGGGATTACCTGATGCTGTTAAAAGCGATAACGGTCCTCCATTCAATGGCGAAGAGTACAGAAACTACTGCAATTCGAGAGAAATCAAGCCTATTTGTTCAACTCCACTACTTCCTCAGCAAAATGGTTTGGCAGAAAACTGTATGAAATTGATAAACAAGGCAATGACAGCTGCTATATCCTCTGGAATGAACTATGATGTGGAACTACAATCAGCAGTTCAGGCTCATAACGCCACAGCTCATTGCACAACGAAAGTTCTTCCTGAAGAAGTGATGTTTGGTAGGAAAATAAGGCACGGACTGCCATTGCTTAGTAGGGGTAAGGTGAATCACGATGATGTTTTGTTGGAGGAACGGAATTGGAACGCGAAGTCAGTTGGAAAGGAGCGTGAGGATGCCAGACGATGTGCCAGAGAATGTCGGGTTAAACCAGGAGATGAAGTAATAGTGGAGCGTCATGTACGTGCAAAGGGTGATACTAGGTTTGGATTGAAGAGGTTCACGGGGCTTGAAGAAAGAAATGGATCTCTTTTGTTAACTGACGATGAGGGAAAATCCGTAAAGCGCCACGTATCACAAACAAAGAAAGTTCATAAATGGAGGAGTCCCGGGAGAAGTTCAGTTGCCAAATCGTTCACTGATGAAGGCAATTTATCAGAAGAGAACTTGGCTGATCAAGATGGTGATCAATGTGATGGTTTATTAAACAAACGCTTCTCTAGAGATAGGAAACCACCGTCCTATTTAGATGATTATGTACGGTCGGTACAGGAAGGCAATGATTAATACTATTGTGACTTTACTGGAATTGACAAGACCAATGAAAGGTTCTTCAAAATGAGGATTTGTTTTTTCTCGACATAGAAAGAGCATGAGCGGTTTTTAACATTTAGTGATAAAAGTTTTTTGTTTTCTCTCATTTTTTTGTTTTTTTTTTGTTTTTTTCTTGTGAGGAGAAGTGAGATGTGAGGCATAGAATGGTTGCACTGTATGGAACAGTATATTTGAGTGGTTTTCAGCAACATTGTCTGAGCACAGCATTATCAACTGTGGCGAACGGGAGCGTCTGCGATGCCGCCGCTGCTGCTCTCGCATTATGCGCCTCATTCGTAGTCAGTCGGTTGAAGCGGTAAGTGCGTTGTGTGTTTGCTGAGTGATTCTCCCGTCTCATATAAATTAGTTTTCACAATGTTGAGGACAATTTTTAAACTTGGGCAATTATTAAACTTGATCAAATCAAATATTGAGGAGAACCCACTACTATTGGATTTAGATTAGATGATTATGATTATGGAATGCTTCAAAGGTAATTGTTCTGAAAATTCATTGAAGTCCAGCGAAGAATTCCAAAAGAATTTTTCGATATTGAAATCTGGCCACGCCCTTGCGTCAATCTTTTGATGTAGGACTCTACCGCAGCTGCTCCGGGGGTGTGGGAGTGGCCATCGCTGCGAGACGGAACATCATTTGCCGGCTGCTACCAAGCTTCCAACTGAAAACAATCAAAGTCATCGGGGTTGAGGTGAGCACATCGCTTGGCCCAATCACCATCATCGCAACCTACTGCTCCAACCAAACCAACAACATAGACGGGTCTTCAGCGGCCCTCCGGCAAGACATCATCATAAATGGCAAACACACCATCCTGAACGAGGACCTGCAAGAGGGGCATTACACCATCTTGGCCTCGGACACTCCCACCCGGCTGTCTCGGTCTGGAGTTCATGCAACCATTGACATCTCCATCAACAACATGGACCACAACATCTCACAACCTGTGACCTACCAGGAGCTGAGCTCGGACTATAATTCGGTGGTGGCCGGACACGCCCGAAGACGTTGACCGGTGCCTGAGTTCTATAGAAGAGGCTATACCCCGAGGAACAACACGTGCCAGTTTCTAGACAGAAGAACAATACTTTGATCCTTCATAGACACACTAAAGACATTATAAAACTCCGTAACGCCTCGCGTAGGCAGTACCAACGCACTGGACTGACCATCTTGAAGACCCATTGCAATCGCTTAACAAAAAATATTCAAGTGGACCTGAGAAATGAGGACTTTAGTGGCAGGAAACTAACAAAATTCCTTAAAATAAGTCAAGGCCCATTCCACCACTTGTGCCGTTGAATCAAGCCAATGATTCAGCCACCCATCTGATAACCCATGAAGAAAAGGCTGATGCTATACGTCAACACTTTGTCAGCTCTTATAATCTCGAACTGAACATGGCTAGTCCATACTACGGTTGATGAAAATTCAGCCAACCTCCATCAAATTCCCAACAGTTTTCCTGTGAAAAACATGAAGGACCCAGGTTTCGACCAAATTCTGAATCTAAAGGGTGATACGGTCAAAATTTGGTCAATATCAACTTGACGTATTTCTTTCAATTTTGCATTTAAAAAACCTGAACACCCCTCATTTTGAAGGTGTGTGTGTGTAGAATGTTGCTCCTATTTTGATTTTGGAATTCACTCTTCAGTTGTCAAAATGCCGTCCAAGCAAGAAGAGCAGCGTATCAAAATTTTGCTCGCGCATCGCGAAAATCCGAGCTACTCGCACGCAAAGTTGGCAAAATCGCTAAAAGTTGCCAAATCAACCGTTACAAATGTAATTAAAGTGTTTGGGGAACGTTTGTCGACAGCCAGGAAGTCTGGATCGGGGGGAAATCGAAAACCGGAAGCCGCTGAGACAACAAAGAGAGTTGCCGGTAGTTTCAAGCGAAACCCTAACCTCTCTCTCCGAGATGCCGCAAATAAGCTGGGTGTATCGGCTACAACCGTGCATCGAGCCAAAAACAAGCCGGACTATCGACTTACAAGAAGGTAGTGACTCCAAATCGCGATGATAAACAAAATACGACGGCCAAAGCGCGATCCCGGAGGCTGTACACGACGATGCTGACGAAGTTTGACTGCGTGGTAATGGACGACGAAACCTACGTCAAAACCGACTACAAGCAGCTTCCGGGACAGGAGTTTTATACGGCAAAAGGAAGGGGAAAGTTACCCAAGTAACATTGCAAGTTTTATCGAGGTTTGAAAGTATTCTACAAGTCTAAATCATGGTCTTCAGAACCCTCATAAAACCCAAATTGTTACTTGGGTAGCAGATGTTTTCAAGCACATGAAACTGTCAAAGTTCGCAAAGAAATATCTGGTTTGGCAAGCCATCTGTACCTGTGGCTTGAAAAGCAGCATTTTCATAGCTTCCAGGACTGTCAACCAAGAAATTTACGTGAAAGAGTGTTTGAATAAACGTCTGCTGCCTTTCCTGAAGAAACACGGTTGTTCCGTACTGTTTTGGCCGGATTTGGCATCTTGCCATTACGGTAAAAAGGCCATGGAGTGGTACGCCGCCAACAACGTGCAGGTGGTTCCCAAGGACAAGAACTCTCCCAACACGCCAGAGCTCCGCCCAATTGAGAAATACTGGGCTATTGTCAAGCGGAACCTAAAGAAGACCAAAAAACTGCTAAGGGCGAGCAGCAGTTCAAGGCAAACTGGCTTTCTGCGGCGAAGAAGGTGGACAAGGTGGCTGTACGAAATCTGATGGCAGGGGTCAAGCTTAAGGCCCGGCAATTCGGATTTGAAAAAGCGGAAGCCTAACTGAATATTTTTCCTGAATTTTATACTAATTGAACTTGAAAAAGAAATTTAATTTGATTTTTTAAATAAACGATTTCACCGATTTACACGCGTTTTCCCTTGACCAAATTTTGACCGTATCACCCTTTAGAACTCAAACACTTGAGTTCCAGATTTTTCAACTAGCTTTCCCTTGTGCTGGAAGTCAACTAAAGTCATCCCCATCCGGAAGCCTGGGAAAGATCCCTCCTCTCCTTCAAGTTACCGACCCATCAGCCTTCTTTCGGGGTTATCTTTTCTGTTCGAACGGGTAGTCTACCACCCACTACTGGCATCTGCCGATGAAAACAACTTGTTGCTCGAGAAACAGTTTGGCTTCCGTAAAGGTCGCTCGACTGTTCACAGCTGACTCGAGTGAAAAACATTCTTAGACGGAACAAAGATATAGGGGAAATGTCGACTTCGGCAATACCTTAACCTATTATTGTCAGGGGGTAAACAAAGTCCTAGAGCACTCAAATTTGGCCACTAGTTGCTTTGAAACACAATGTATCCACATGCCAAAATTGAGCTCTCAAGGACGTTGTTTACCCCCTGAAGATAATAGGTTAAGGTATTGCCGGAGCCAACTTTTCCTCTATCTAAAACATCTGCCATGGCAGTGTTGGACGTTGAAAAAGCGTTCGACAATGTCTGGCAGCTCAAAGAAGTATCTCTTGGACAGATATTTCGAGTCTCTTTGAATGGCATCACATCGGATGCCTTCAACATCGGTGCGGGTATTCCACAAGGAAGTATGGTGGATCGTTCACACTTAATTTTTTTCGCCGAGATTCCAACAGCCGAGTAATTCTGCAATTTATTTTGCTGAGATTCAGTAAAACAATTGCCGAGACTCAGCTAACAAATAACATTTTGCTGAGATATCAGCTAACAAACAGATATTTTGCAGAGATTTCAGCAAAAGTGAATGCCGAAGTAATCGGCTGTTGGAGATTTTACCGAGCTAGATTAAGTGTGTTGTCCCTGTTCGCAGATGACACATACATCATCTATAAGGGTAGGGTCATCAGAGCTCTAACCGCCAAACTTCAAAGAGGACTGGATGTTCTGTCTGAGTATTTCTACAGCTGGAAGATCCGTATGAACGTGGTAAAGACCCAGGTCATCATCTTTCCTCATTACAAATCTCCCAGACTTGTTCCATCTGAGAATAATAAGAGCAACTTGAACGGCACAGTGGTGGGATGGTCCAAAGAGGTAGTCTACCTCGGCCTTGCACTCGACAGAAAGCTGTTTTTCAGGGAACACATTGACAAACCAAAAACCAAATGCAACATCTTGATGAGATCTCCGTGTATCCGCTCATCAAAAGGGAATCCACTCTGTCCATGAAAATAGAAGCTTGCTGTCTATATGCAAATAATGCTTCACGTGATAGAAGACGGGGTCCCAGTCTGGGAGAGTAGCGTGGATTGCCATCACCTCAAACTACAAACGGTCCAAAACAAGATCCTGAGGATGATCCTTAACTGTCCTCCACGCACTTGAAACTCTGAGGTCCATCGCCTGGCTGTTCTTCACATGCTGGAGTTACGGAAAAGTGCTACCAGCGAATGGTTCAGATATTGCTGTAGGCTATCCGATCAGCTGATCATCAGGGATCTGGCACGTTAGGTTAAGCTTTAAATTAAGTAGGACGACTATCACATTTTTAAAACTCAAACTTAACAAACCCTCAGAAGTGTATTGTGTAGATTAGCGCTAAACGAAATGTAGAATAATCGATTAAACCGAACAAAGTTGAAGAGCCAAACATAATGAACGAACAAATAAATATAAATTTTACTATTATCACTATGTTTTATGATAGTTTTTCTGCGGATATGACGGAGGACACTATTGAAAGTCAACTTGAATGACTCTTTCCAATATCGAAATTCTCATCAAATAGAAGGATACCAGCAAAGATATTCAGATGGACGAACAAGGCACCTTAAATGCAGGAAAGTTCAATTGAGCGGCACATGAGATTCCATACTCCCAAACTTTTGTTCGGTTGCAAATTTATGGTGAATCTTTGCATTATACTTCTTAAAAACTCATTTGCTCTTAGGAAAAGCTTGATACAATAAAATGAATTGTTCAAACAATTCTGGATAAAATTCCCCAATTTTGAAATCATCAAATTTTTACTAAAAAAATAAATAGTGTTATTTCTAGAAAACATGAAATGCAATAATTGTACTCAAAACATGTTTATAACACGAAAATCAAGAACATTACTGGTATCATATATTGAAGTTATAATTTGGTATTGCAACCCTCAATTACCTGACCGATAATCCCTCCCCGAAACACTCACCTGCTTATCCTTGAGCGATTTGACGATCTCCTTTGGTACACTGGGACTCCACGAGTCGTGCTCGTCGATGGCTACGCCTAGGATCGGTTCCGCTCCGAGATCGTGAGGCCCGATTGGTGCCTCGTGTAGAAATTCATCCCGTATCAGCGGCGTATCGTCCGAGTAGCTGGAAAGAGAAAGGCGAGAATGGATCCAAAACAAACACACATTCACATGCTAACAGAAGTCGGTTCGATTTCGACGAAAATCCTGTCCTGTGGCTGCAGATTTCACACCTTGCTGAGGGTCAACTCTTCACCGACGTCACGGGAGGGGTTAGGTTAGTCTATTGGTTTTTGTTTAAAGGTGGGTTTTCTTTTTCATTTTAAAGGTGGTTTAGATTTCAAAGCAAAAATCCAACATTGAAAACGATACTCAAGAGAAGAAAAAATGTTCATGCTTTCGTACAACTGGATTCACTTATACTGGATAATATATAATCAAAGAGAGATAGAAATTGTAGCAAAACCAAAGCAAAGATGCAACTGATGAAACGGAACCGAAGAAGAATATGTCGAAAGACGGAATGTGGATTTGTTTGTAAACGATTTTGAAAGCAAACGAAAGTTGGGAAAAATGTAAGGTTAGGTCGTGGAAACCCCACAGAGAGCAGCAATTTTCGCGGGTGTTGTTCAACGGAAGGGGGCCTAGCATTTTGCGAGTATTCGAATTTCCTGCATTGTTTCAACGAGGGGTGATTCGGGTGATTGTTTTTTTTCTGGTTCTCTGTTCGTTAGCAAATCAACTGAAAAGTAAATAAATACTCACTTTGAGTTGTCATTTTGTATGTGGCCATCGTAATAGTCTCTAGCTTGATCATCGTGGTGCGAGGAACTGTGGCTATAGCAAGCGAAAAACGGAAACGAAAGAAAGAAAAAAAATATGAAAACGTATAAATAAAATCAAACATAAGGCAAAAAACAACGTTGTCAGCCGAGAGACAGAGACAGTGAGAGAGAGAGAGAGAGTGGTGTGGGAGGAAGTTCAAACTGCAGCATTAATAGTAAGTATAATAAACAATCGCAGAAACGGGGGAGGAGAGCATGTTTAGACGAGGGGTCCAACTCATAAAACTAGAACTGAATCACTCGGGAAACAACCGCAGGTGGCGAAACTCTGTGACGATTGTTTTTCGTGAGTAAAGTATAAGTAATGGAGGTGTTGTGTTGGTTGTAAATATATCTGTAAAATGTCATAAATTGCTGAATATCGTAGATGTTGATTATATTTTAGAAACGAAGACAAACGGAACTGCAAATAAACTGAAGAACAAAACAGCTTGAAAATGCGGTTTGTGTATTAAATGTGAAAAATCAAAACTATGTTACACTATAAAACAGCTCGGCAGTTATGATCTGTACAAATTTACAGCAGAATAGAAGAGAAAGAGTGAAAATTTTTCGGTGTAGCTTCAAAGAAAATTGAAAATTTAAGAATCAAAACTTTTGCAACGGATAAGAAGTGAGAATAAAGTGGTGAAATAACACAGACACACACACACACACGTGACTCGGCACAGTTCGGGGTATCTTCGGTGAGTGATAGCAGTTAACAATAGCAGTAGAAGTTACAGAGCACACAGTTCACAGCATCGGTGTGGAAAAAGTGTAGTAAGATAAAAAAAGTAAGAAGGTGCACTCTCGATGCGGTTGCAGTTCGAATGGGAGCTTCAACACGATGATGAGTCAAGAGCAAGAGAAGGTGAGGGAAAGATTCAGTCCATTTTAGCTGAGTTTCTACGTTTTGTAAGCCTCGTTTTGATTGGTGTTCATAAATGCTGACTTGGTGGTGGATCAACAGCACCGTAAATTTATCAATTGCTAGTACATCGACCATGTTTGGATTACCCTCTTTCAGGTGACATTTTCAAAAAATAAATCAAAATTATTACCGATTGCCTGCAAAAAAGAGTTTTCCTAACACAGTCGCCGAATATTGATAACGAGCACGTAATCCTACGTCAAATCTACGGTCGTGTATTGGATACAGCCTCTTACTTTTTTAAATAATAATAATGAATATTGTTTGTTCATGCTGAACTGTCAGAGGAATCAATTATGAGAGGCTTTCTTTTATTTTCCTGTTTATGAATATCTCAAATTTTTGAAGCCTCAAAATGCTCAAAACATTGATACTCCTTTGGACTAATGCTTCTATTTCCTCGCTGTTTTGGCTACTCAGAAACAACTGAAAGCTTATCCCAGAAATTCCCAGGGTATCGGGAATTTGCTTTTATTCAGTAAAAGAATAGGTCGAATAGATTTCTACCTCCTTATCCCGTAAGGTATTTTCCGATTTCTCCGGAAAGTTATTCCAGTTTCTTTTGGAACCTTCTTCTGGCTGCGCTCGTAAGGTTCTTGCGTTTTTTCCCGCCAGTTTTTTTTTTCAACATCCCCGGATCTTCAGGGATGTTATCAGGGTTTTATTGCGGTTTCATTAGCATCCTGAAAAGTACAGGAGCTTTTCAAAAGTACTGGAACAAAAGAATTGGTCAAACTTTTGAGTTAGTTCAAAGATCTGTAAGGGTGAGTTAAATTAAAGACAGTTTTTTTAACTTCTGATAAAAGCTTTAACGTCCGAGATGAGGTAAATTCCTTAGAAATCACTCATTTCATTCGCGAAATGGCACCTCAGACAATCACAGTTTCATTATGCGATCGAATACATATTTCTACAAACTCTTTCTTAGTTTGAGTCTTTGAAAATCATTTGCCATACCACCTAATTCGATATTGACCATCTTATATCATTTTAAATCACAGCCAGTTATGATTAATCTCCAGCGAACTTAAGGAAACATCATAAATATTTCGGAAACCTCACAAGTTCATAGAACTTCAGGGAAATTTAATGGTTTTCAGGAAGATTCCACTTGTTTCATGATAATTTAGAGAACTGTAGGGATGCTTCGAGAACATCAGGACCGATCTATTAATTTCAAGGAAATTTTCAAAACTTCAAAGGAATTCAGTGGAACTCAGAGAATATACGAAAACATTAGCAAAGTTCTGAGATTCAAGGTTTGGAAATGGATCTAACATGATCATCAGACAATTTTGAGAACATGAATTTTAACAAATTATAAAAATTAGGAATATCAAAGAACTTTCCATTAATTTCTAGAAAATTGTGAGAGTGGAGGCGAACCAGCCCAAGGCTGAAAGCCTCCCTAATAAAGATAAATAATAATAATAAAATTGTGAGAGTTCTTAAGAAGTTCCGAAATCTTCATGAAATTCCAGAGACCTCCTTCAAAGATGATTTTCCGGAATTTTCATTAAACATAATCAGAGAAGTTCCGAGTACTTCGACGATGATCAGATAACTTCAAAGCAGCCATATTTATTTCGGCAAAATGTTCAAGAACTTTCAAGGAGTTCCGAGGAATTATGAGATATTCCGAAGTGCATTTCAGGAATGTCCTAAAACTCTAGGGACATTGCGTGTCTTAAGGGATCTTTTATGGATATCAGGAAAATATTTGAATCATTAGAACATGAGTTTTGCCACGTCAAATTATGAATCGGAAAAAACTCACTCTTCTCCAATTTGCATAAATAAATTGTTATTGAAAATCATTTACATTTTTACAAAAACTCGGCCATTTTGGATATTGTATTTATTTTCAAAATGGCGTTTTTGAAATTTTTCAATAAACTGCAGCACAAAAACGTCACTTCTGATCGAAATGACGTCTGAGTCAAAGTGAGAAAAATTAAATCTTGCTTCTTGATATATACACGGTATTTTTATTTTAGTACTTTTGAGTAAAATTTAAACAATGTTTTGAAAGCTCAAATATCTCAAAAAAGTATCTTCAATTTTTTTTAAAGTTCATAAAATTTTTAACTGTAGGAATATTTGAAAACATGTACACTTGAAAATTGACAAAAATCTTTGAGCAAGAACTTTGCATTTGTCATTAGCTTTATATAAAAAAAATAGATTATAAATATTGCATGTACACCTTTTGAGTAATTTAAGTTTTTAACACTACCTTGAATTTTACTCAAAATTACTAAAAACTAATTACCGTGTATATTTTTCCCTTTACTTTGCTTTTCTTAAGTTGTCATTTCGATCATTAGTGACGTTTTAGCTCTACAATTTATTTTTATCAAAGACGCCATTTTGAAATATAACAATACCCAAAATGGCCGCCCTTTTGCAAAAATGTCAATGATTGCCCAGAACACATAATGATGCAAAGTTTCATGCACATCGGAGAAGGTCGAGTCTTACATTTTTATTTTTTATCCTATTTGGCCTGAAAGTGGTCACTTGTACGGAACTTCAGGGAATATTGTGCTAACACCCCCAGAATTCTCTTTCTTCCTGAATTGTTTCCCCAACTTCTCCTTGAAGTTTCTTTCGACTGTTCCATAAGTCATCTGACTTCCGACTTTCTTCAGAGGTTTTATCCTATCTACCTTAGGAAGTTACTTCCAGCGTCTCCAGAAAGTATCTTCTGCATTCTTCAGGATGTTCCATTAATATCCTACCGGATGTAGCTGTCGAATTATCACAGAGGCCATTTTCCCTTTTTTCCGACTTCTATTGGAAGATTTTTTAAAGTTTCTTCAAGCTTCCCCTGGACTTTGCTTCCGATTTCCGACATTATTCTGGCTTCCTTCGGATGTCGTCCGATTTTTACCGAAAGTTTCTTTAAAGGTTAAAGGTAAAGGCCAGAGGTTTATCACTATTTTCTTGGCAGTTCGCAGATGTTTTCCGACTTATTTTTCTTCAAAATTCTTCCAGAAGGGCTTCTTTATTCGCCCTCTGGAACTTTTTTTTGACTTCCTACAGAAGTGGATTCAAACATTCCCAGGACATTTCTTACCACTAAAGTAGTAAATTTTCCGTGTTTTTTTTCAAAAGATTAAATTTCGCTTTCAAAAACGACAAAAAAATAGTAAATATTGATTAATACTGATTTTTTAAAACATTTGATGCCGATAAACTTTAAATCAACCTGACAAGCGTGGTGCCCAGCCCACAGGCCCAGTCGCTCGATTATCGCATTCGATCTAAATTTATGAATTTACAAACCTGCAGCAATGCTACTTATTAATTCAATTATTTTCTACAGTGATTCAACAAATTCCGAGCTAAATCCAATCTTTTCAAAATTGGTTTAACACTGTTAGTAGACCAAATCAGAAAAGATTTAGGAAATTCATAATTGAGGTGACACTTTTCAAAGCAGATTCAAAACTGAGTCGAATAAGTCATCAACATTTTTCTAATCGAGTCTAAACTTTTGTGTTTTGTTATTCAATCCTTTTTGCAGTTGTCAAAGCTTTCGTGAAGTGATCCAACATATCCCGAACCCAAGCTTTAAAGAATTGGATTCGCATTTTCTGGAGTGAGGCGAATGTGCTGATTTAAACCCTTTTCTAAATGAATCCAAGGTTTCCTGCTTTGATTCAACTTTTTCCGAACTGAATCCAAACTTGCCAGAACGGGTTTGACATTTTCCAAAGTGAGTCCCAGATTTTGGTTAAATGTTTTGGCATTTGTCAAGGACACAATCTTGTTTGGCTTTCCTAAATGTGTAGAGAGTTTTTCGAAGTGAACCGACACTTTTTTTAGCATAAATTTTCTAAACTAAGTCCAACCTTTTCTGAAGTGGTTCAATACCTTCATTAGGGAGGCCAAACTTTTCTGTTGAGTGATTGAATTATATTTGTTAGTCTGAGCTTCCTGAAGTGATTTAATCAACCTTTAACGTAGATTTCGCTCCCCATAGACGGCTTCCTCGTTCTTCCTCGATTCACATCCTTTGAAAATTAGGCTGAGATTTTAAAGAATGAACCTACGTGTGTTCATACCTGATGTTATATTTTTTTAAGCAAGCACAATTGTTGAGAAAACTGGGTTTACATCCACAAAAGTACGGATTTTTATAGACATTTTGGTTTCTTGATCAGCCAAGTTAGATTTTGGCTCCGTCCTTAGAAAAATAGGCTTGGTTTTTTATGGAATGGACCTTGCTGAATTCATACGTGATGGTACATTTTTTTTAGAAAATTGGGTTTAAATTCTCAATAGTGCGTATTTTTATTGAAATTGGTTCTTCCTGTTCAGCCAAGTTGAATTTCGGCTCCTTCCTTTGAACAATAGGAATGGATTTAATAAAATTTCTGAATCAATACGTGATGGACGAACCGGGTTAATATTTACAAAAGTACGTATTTTCATAGACATTTTATTTGTGTGTTCTGACGAACTAAAATTAGGCTCCTTGCTTTGAAAAATGGGCTTGTATTTTATTATGATTATTTGATGATTATTTTTTAAGCACACATAAAACTAGGTTTAAATTGACTAAAGTACGTATTTTTGCTAAAATTTGATTTTTATTTCCGCCAAGGTGGATTTTGGCTCCTTTCTTTGAATATAAGGCTTGGATTATGTTGAATAGACCTTTCCAAATCCATACGTCTAGTTAAATTTTTTGAAGCACGTACAATTGTTGAGAAAACTGGGTTTAAATTCACAAAGTAGGTATCTTCATATCAATTTGGGCTTTCTGTTCTGCCATGTTATATATGAATAAGAAGGAACTATCGAAAACAGAACTTTTGACATAGGATTACGTCTTTGGGTAACAGTCTGGGCTCTCATGGAACGTTCCTGCAAACGATCTTCCTAGCATTGATGTTCTTCGCTCGAACATGCCCGCATCCTGCTGTGCTCTCCTTGATGGTTTCAACCTGCATGGCTTAACGCAAATCAACTCGATACTGAATAGCAACTGTCGGCTGCTTAATCTCGTTCTGGCGAACGAAGCTGCAGGATTGCAATGTTCTATCCTAGAAACCTCAGAGCCTTAGATTGGCATCGAGACCAATCATCCTGCGTTGGAAGTTTCCATCAACCTATCTGTTCCTGTTCGCTACGATAACCCCCCTGTTGATGTACATGAGCTCGACTTTCGTAGAGCAGATTTCGTTGCGCTGAGTCACTCGCTTGCCCAGGCAGATTGGCAGTTCCTTGACACGTGTTCATCTATTGATGAAGCCGTCAACTACTTCGCTGAGGTCGTTGACCGGGCAATAACTGATTCTGTCCCATTGAGGAAACCCTCTCCCAAACCCGCATGGTCCAATGCTCGACTACGGAATTTGAAGCATCTGAGATCGAAGGCCCTCCGTAAATACTGTCGTTCTCGTAACCCATTCACCAATAGCGAGCAACGAATATCGCACATATAACCGCATTTTTTACAAGAGCTACACAAGGCGTCGTGTGCAGGCTAATTTACGGCTTAATCCAAAGCAGCTCTGGTCACTCGTGAATACCAAACGAAACGAGAAGGGGCTACCAGTCGAAATTCACCTGGGTGATGGAATCGCCAGCAATTCCCTTGAGAAATGCAATCTTCTGGCAGAACATTTCAAAAGCATTTTAACAATGACACTACGGCTTCGTTGTCCCAAGTTGCTGAAGCGGTGAGGGACACTCCCAGTGATGCTTTCAATTTTTCGATTACCTCGGTTACAGTAGACCTCGTCGAATCCGTCATCAAGAAGCTGAAATTTTCTAATGCTGCTGGCCCTGACGGGATCCCCTCAAGCATCCTGAAACGATGCTGTTCAGAGCTTACAGCACCGCTTTCGAAGCTGTTCAAATTTCATTATAGCAGGGGGAGTTCCCTACGCGTTGGAAATCGTCATTCATGTTCCCGATCTACAAGAAAGGAGACAAGAGAAACGTCGAAAATTACTGAGGGATCACATCACTCAGTGCCTGCTCTAAAGTTTTCGAAATCATCACCAACGACGCATTATTCTCTAGCTGTAGAAATTACATTTCTCAGATCAGTTTCAACAAATCTAGCTCCGTTCATTTATTTATGTCTTCGGAGTATGGAAGCTGGAGCGTAGGTGGACGTTGTATATACAGATCTTAAGGCTGCATTCGACCAGGTTGACCACTCCATACTGCTAGCTAAACTTGAAAAACTCGGTGTATCCTCGGGTTTAACTCGTTGGTTCAAGTCCTATCTGACCAATCGGGAACTTTGTGTAAGAATCGGATCAGAGCAATCGGACTATTTTACAAACAGCTCTGGTTTTCCTCAAGGTAGCAACTTGCGACCATTGCTATTCTCGATTTTTGTGAATGAGGCCGGACTGATCTTCCCAACTGGTTGCCGATCGTTCTACGCGGATGATGTGAAGATCTATGTGATTGTTCGTAGCTTCGCCGATTGCTTGCGGCTTTAGCACCTAATCGATACTTTCGAAGAGTGGTGCTCAAGAAACTATCTCACGTTGAATGTACAAAAATGTAATATTATCTCATTTCATCGCAAGCTGAAACCAGTGGCATTCAACTATACGATAAATCACCAACTTCTGCAACGTGTGGACAATGTTCGTGACCTAGGAACCACGCTGGACTGCGCCTTAACATTCAAGCTTCATTACTCGGGCATCGTTGCGAAAGCTAACAGGCAACTCGGGTTCATTTTCAAGATCGCTGACGAGTTTCGCGATCATGCCTGTCTGAAAGCTCTATACTGCTCTCTAGTGCGATCGAATTTGGAATTCAGCTCGGTAGTATGGTGCCCGTATCAAGCAGTTTGGATAGCGAGGATTGAATCTGTTCAAAGGAAATTTGTTCGGTATGGCTTTCGTCACCTTCCTTGGAATGACCCTGTGAACCTTCCGCCGTACGAAGATCGTTGTCAACTCCTGGGTCTCGAAACACTAATCCATGCGCGGACGATTAGTCAGGCCATGTTCGCAGCAAAATTACTTATTGGTGATATCAACTCTCCAGGGATCTTGGCTGAATTAGAAATCTACGCACCCGAACGAGTTCTTCGGTCGAGGAGTTTCCTGCATCTTGGACCTCGTGCGAACTACAACTTGCATCACCCAATACGGTTCATGTCTGGGCGTTACAACGAGTTTTACGAGTTTTTCGACTTTAACTGTGCAGCGGAAACCTTTCGTCACCGTATTCAACGCAGACTACTGAGAAGGACGAGAACTTCTACATGATTCACGGACAACTCTATGCCATAGGAGGATAACTTTTTTATGCTATAGACTTGATTAATGTTCGTTGTAATTGTATTGTATTATTGTGATTCATGTATTTCGAAAAGATATGGGGTTTTTACGCCTTTTCCAGGCTTTTCCCCATCAGCCTTCATGTAGACACGTTAAGTCCGATGAAGAAAAACAAATTAAATAAATAAATACTTCAATATTTTCGTAACAGAACCCAAGAAGTACCAATAACATATTGGAGGAGCAATTAAAAAAAAAACAAGATTGACCGCATTACGAAAAGTGGTCAGGTTTTGACCACATATAACTCTGCCAATAGCCGATGGATTTTAATTCTAAGGAAGCCAATCGATTAGAAATTTTGCTACAAATCGTTTATTTGAACACCTTATTAATTTTTAAAAAGACAATTGACACCGTCTTCAACACTAGACAACGGACAACACTCAACACCCAGTAGACCAGTAGGGAAATTTCCGGGTTGCGAAAAGTTCCACCGGCTGGAGCGGGAATCAAACCCTCACTTCGTGGCACTCACAATACGCCTGAACGACGGGTGACGCCGCTAACCGCACGACCACGAAGCCCACTAAACCATTTTCAATAGGTCACCACTGAAAATTAGACAAATGTCCAACTGTTGCAATAGTGATCAAAACTATGACCGATTGCCTGCAAACAGCGCTTTCCCTAACACAGATTTTAGAATCGAATTCCATCCGGTCTCACTGAACGGTGCTAAGCAGCAGCAGTGCTGTTGGCGCGTGGTGTTGAACATAGTACACAACAAAAGGCTGCCCGCAAGCAGCGGTCTGTAGCCCACATGAGCGTCTATTCACCGAAGGAGGAGGAAGAAGCCTCACCGCTACTGATCGGGATCCATCTTCGTGAGTCACTGTGGGCCATCTATGCCAAGTGCGTCACCCTTGTTCCAAACAACATACAGCTCACCAGCTTCATCCGTGTTCAACACCCTTAGAGCTCAGCATTACTCAACCATTACGACAAAACGGTCCTTTTCAGGATCACCATAAATTATTGTTGTTTAAGAGTTAGTTTTCATTGAACGTTCGCTCCCCTAGCTGCAAGCCACATCACCCCTAAAGCTCTTTGATAATGTACCCAGCAACAAAACGTTTGTGGTCAAATGCATCAAATATTGAAGGGGTACATACAAATTCTTGCAATGACCGAATACCACATGACTATGTAAATTAACCAGAAACACTTCGTAAGGTTTTCTCCAGGACGATAGAAAAGGCATACAAATACCGAGAAGCAAGAAATTCCTCCAATCAATTTTTGCTTTTTTATTATCCATTGAATAAACCAAAAGTTCCGTGCGCTTTGTGCACGAAAATGCGTAATTTTGACATAAGAAAACGAGGTGTTTCCGTGATGGGAAAAGTGGTTTCCCTAACACAGTCGCCGAATATTGTAACCAAGCACTGAGCATGCCAGCAGTGATGCCACATATACAGATTTATCTGTAATCATACAGATTTTTTTCAATATTTTGATACAGATATCTGTAGATACAGATTACAGATTTTTGAAAAATATACAGATTTTTTCAAATAAAGGGAATATATTTTGCATTATTTTTTATTTTTTATTATTAATTTCGATATATAATCTTTTCTTTCTTTTGAGCAGCTTGAATTCAATCTGAGCATCAAACTCAAATCGTATTTTTCACTAAGTAAATTATTATTGTTTTAACTTCAGATGGACTTGGAATCTTTCGAATGGACTTCTGCTGTTCAGATGTTCTGATTTCTCGTTGGAAGGAATATTAGTTTCCCTTTCTATTCCCCCTTCAGATACGAAGTTTATTTGTTTATTTGTTATAGTTGCATCAACAGACTAGAAATAGTCCCAATGATGTGTTGTAAAAAAGTACAGATTATACAGACGACATACATATACTACAGTTACTACAGTTACAAACGAAAATAACTTGGAAAGCATTGTCAAGTTACTAAAAATTTATAAGTCTTAAATTTTACACTTAGCTGATGGGTATCAAGCGCCTTCGGTCAGCAAAAAAGGCAGAGAATCTTCGGCGAAGCATATTCCGTGTCAAGTGGAAATCGAACATCGACGCTACTCGGTTGAACACTAGCTGCTAGCCGTAAATAGCGCTCCCTATGCTATAATTAGTTCGAAGAAGTGGAAGTCTCAGCATAAGACTGTTGCGTAGTGATCGAGGTTGAACATTAATGTTCACTTGTTGCAGAATTGCTTCGCAGTCAATTCTTCCTTGCAGAGTATCGGCGACGGTTAAGGCTCTGAAAACATCTCTTCGGATACGTAAGGGCTCGATATTGATCAATTGGCAGCGATTCTCGTAGCTTGGAAGACGAAGTGGGTATCTCCAAGGCAGCTTACGGAGCGCGAAGCGAAGAAAACGTCGTTGAACAGATTCAATTCGCTCGGCCCCATTATTGTAGTTCGGGCTCCAGACAGCAGAGCAGTATTCCAACGTAGATCGTACGAGAGAGCAATAGAGCGATTTCAAGCAGTAAATGTCCGTGATGTTCTTAGTAATCTTGAAGACAAAGCCAAGCGTTCTGGACGCTTTGTCGACGACATACGATATATGGTGTGAGTATGTCAGCTTTGAGTCTAGAAAAACGCCTAAGTCTTTCACGCAGTGCACCCGTTCGATAGTCGTGCCTAGTAGTTTGTAGTTGAAAATAATCGGTTGTTTCTTGCGTGAGAAAGTAATAACTGTACACTTAGCTGGGTTGACCACCAGTCGGTTTAGACTACACCAGTCAGCAAAGATGTCAATCTGATTTTGGAGAGAACGGCAGTCGGCGAGTGAGCGGATGCGCAGAAAAACTTTCAGATCGTCTGCAAACGATAATCGTGGCTCTGTGATAACATGGTGAACGTCGTCGAAGTAGAGGAGAAATACCAATGGCCCCAGATGGCTGCCCTGAGGTATACCGGACTTTGCGCAGAAGCTTGCTGAGCGACAAGTACCCAAAGTTACTGTCAATTGGCGCTCCGTGAGGTATGAACGAAACCATCTCAAAAGATTTCCACCGATCCCTAGCCTATCAAGCTTAGCGATCGCAATTTCGTGGTTCAGCTTATCGAAGGCTGCCGTAAGATCTGTGTAGATAACGTCCGTTTGGGTCCGAGCAATCAAACTGTCTGTGATGTAAGACGTTAGGCACAGCAGGTTCGTAGTTGTGGAACGCCCAGTTATGAATCCGTGTTGATCTGTACTTAGATATTGTCTGCAATGCGCATTTAGGGACTCTATGACAACCAATTCAAAAAGTTTTGATACAGCACTCAGCGATGTGATTCCATGGTAGTTGTTTACGTCGCGTTTGCTTCCCTTTTTATGAACCGGAAACATATCCGCAGTCTTCCAGCAAGACGGAAAGATGCCGCTGGAAAGAGAGAGCTGGAATATGCGGCGCAGTGGATCTAAAAGACAAGTGATGTTCTTTTTAAGAATAATCGACGGAACACCATCGGGTCCAGCCTTAGTTGAAGTCTTAAGTTTAGATGCTGCTCTAGAAATCGTATCTGTAGTGGCTTCGACCATGCTGAGCGTTTGGTTGATCAAAGGAACATTACTGGCCGCGGAAGTAATGATATTAGCGGAGAGTTGCTCGGCTACAAACACACTAGCAAATTTGGCTGAGAACAGGTTGCAAATGTCTTGTTGATTTCCAGCAGTTTCACCATTAAAAATCATGGAAGAGAGTAAACCGACTTCCCTGCGTTGCTCATTTACGAAGTTCCAAAGGATTTCGGGTGTGATTTTAGCCGCCGTTGAATCCTCCTTTGATAGCGTTGAAAACAGAGACGACTTAACCACTTATACTCGTGGTTGAGTCTGACATAGTAGCATTTCAGTGGCAGTGTGCGGAGTTTAGTAAATCTTCTGAGAGCAGCCTTCTTAGTTCTTTTCAACGAGCGAAGATCTTTCGTCATCCACGGGACGCGAGAGTCGATATGGATGATCTTTTTGGAAACGTGTCTGTCAATGACATATGCCAAGACGTGAGAAAAGGTTTGTGCAGCAATGTTGACGTCTACAGGATCTAGAATATGCTCCCAATTTAGATTAGATAGCACATGGACGATACTGCAATGGTCAGCTCTACGGAAGTCATATGACACAGCGTTTGGAGTGCTGGTGAAATCATGGACAATATTATTTTCGATCACGATAACTAAAGCAGGGTGATGATGCACTACCTTGACTAAAGGTTCGGGTGCCGTGGAGAGAAAAGGAGCTGTATCACGAGCACTCACAAAGCAGAGATCCAGGGTGCGGTTGTTTTCATTCAACAGGCCATTGATTTGTGACAGAATTGCGGTACTATAACTGTCCAGGTGCTGGATGGTTCCTACGTGGAAAGATGAACGCTCGTGATCAGGACAAAAGAAACCACTATGGGTTGGAGTCCATGCAATGTCCAGTAGGTTAAAATCGCCAAGAACAATAACTTCGTCGGAAGGGCCTGCTTTGTCTGAAGCGGCCAAGACGGATCGACAATGTGCGTCAATAAGCTCCAAGTCACTGGTTCGATCTGGAGGAATGTACACTGCACAGAGAAGCAATTGACGATCACCAAGTTATTATTATTATTTAGCTTTATTTAGGAGGCTTTCAGCCTTAGGCTGGTTCGCCTCCAAACGATCACCAAGTTGAATAGCCACCCACATTTGTTCAACCCTGTTCCAGGAATCGTCCTCGATAACTTCTGCTTTCAGCTTGGAATTAACTGCGATAAGGACGCCTCCCCCAGTAGTTTTCCTACTATTATTCGTGTTTCGATCGCAGCGAAATATTTCGTAGCCAGACATAGTTTGAAATGGTTCGATAATTGAGCCATGTTTCGGTCAAAACTAAAATGTCGTAGCAGTGATCCATGACGGTAATCTTCCACGAGGCCGTTCATACCACCAATGTTCTGATAGTAAATCGTTATGTCCGACCTCCGCTGTTCGGGAACAACGGAAGGTTCAGCGTGTAGTTGCATTTGAGAGCTGGTAGATGTCAAGAAGTTAATTAAATATATTTTGTCCAATCGGTAAACAAGCCATTTTAGAAAACCCCCAAAGTGGTTGATTACAGTTTGTGAGTCGAAGAAGCAACTTGATATTTGTATATTTAAAAACGTAATTATAGAAATATAGAATATTGCATGCAATTCGACTAAACTTCCTGTAAAAGTTCTGTGTTAGGTCCAATGTCCAGATAAAGGTTTGCGTAATCTGAGACATAAATAAATCAAATTCTAGGGAATTGTGATAGTTACTTCATTAAGGAAATCTTCAGTCGGAAAAAAGATTTGTCTCTTACAACTGGTACTTAATGTTTTGTATTTTCAGACAGTAGAAGAGATACAAAACACTACAAAAAATCAAGATTGTAGGATTTCAAGATTTTTAAAATAAACAAATTCTTTAGAAAGCAAACTTTAGTAATTTTTCATGATTCTAAAGATTGAACAAACTCCTTCTGAACTATGAATTTGATCGATGGAGATTTACGTAAATTCGCACTGAGACCATAATATAGAAATTATACAGATTTTTTCACAGATTTTTGTCAGCAAGATACAGATTAAAAAGATTTTTTGCGATGAAAATACAGATTGGTACGGTACCGATCTTTATGCCTTTTGGTGCAAATTTGAAACCCCTCCTATTAAGGTAAAAGTTAATGCTTTTCCGTTGATACTGAAAAACATGTTCAAACCACACCCAAACTCGAAATACACCAATACCAACAAGCATTGCAAATCAGAAAAAGAGGAAGTATTGAAATTTTGAACATGTATAATTATAATAATTCTACTACTGAAATGACAACTTCAATTCCTAGATTCCAAGTTCAGGGTAGTCCTACTAATGCTCAGGGAAGTCTTGCCGTAGTTCAGGGAAAGCCTGTCGAACTTCAGCGAACTCCTGATGAAGTTCAAGGAAGCCCTGCCGAAAGTCCTGCCGAAGTTCAGGGAAGCCTTGCCTAAGCTCAGAGAAGTTTTGCTGAAGCTCAGGGAAGTTCTGTGGAAATTCAGAGAAGGTCTGTTGAAGTTGAGGGAAGTTCTGCCGATGTTCAGGGAAGTTTTTCCGAAGTATAGGGTAGTCGTACCAATGTTCAGAGAACTCCTGCCGAAGTTCAGAGAAGTTCTACAGAAGTTCAGGGAAGTCCTGCTGAAGTTCAGGGAAGTCCTGCCGAAGTTCAGAAAAGTTCTGCCGAAGTTCAGAGAAGTTCTGCCGAAGTTTAGGGTAGGCCTGCCAAAGCTCAGGGAAGTTCTGCCGTAGTTCAGGGAAGGCCTGTAAAAATTCAGAAAACTCCTGCTGAAGTTCAGCGAAGTCCTGCCGAAGTTCAGAGAAGTTCTGCCGAAAGTTCTGTCGAAGTTCAGGGAAGCTATGCCGAAGTTCGTGAAATTATCTAATTATATTTAAAAAAATACCAAGATATATCAGAATACCTTCATCAAAAAGGCAGGAATTTTCCAAAATATACTCAAATACTTGTGATTTAACTTGATAAATTTGAAAATTTGATTTTCAAAAATATGTTATTGATCAATGGAAAAGGTGGATGATTTCTACAATATTTAAAGATATAGTTCAATTTATATAATTATATTTAAAAATACCAAGATATAACAGAATACCTTCATCAAATAGTCTGAAATTTTCGCAGAATATCCTCGAATACTTGTGACGAATACATGTGAAAATTGAGGAACCTTTTGATTTGAAAAATATTCCATTTAGCAATGGTGATTTCTAAAAGAGTTCAAATTATCTTTAAAAATATCCAGATATATATGAAAACTTCCATCAAATAGGCAAAAGCATTCACAGAGTATCCTTAAATTAGCTTACACATACACACACTTGAATTGTTTTTATTATTATTTCACAAACACACGCGTTTCCAACACGACTTAGAAATTCTCTCAATTTAGAAATATTTTACTATTTCTTTTCAAGCACTTTCATAATGGAGTTCTTGTGATATCTCCTAATAGCATCCGTTTTCAACTATCGATAATTTTCGCAAAATATTTCGAATGGAAATACCAATAGATATCTTACGAGGTTTCCAAATCACATTGTTCTTCAACCTGGAGCATGCTTACGCACAGATACATGCAAAAACCGGTTGATTGCTTAGGAAAACGAAATCTAATGCTTGGAATTGCGTTACAAAAATAAAATGGTTTGCATTGAAATAATAATGCATGAAGAGTATCAGTCAAGCTGGATACCGGCGCCCAGTGCAACGTGCTGCACATGAGGATTCTGCAGGATATTTCCGTAGCAATCGAACCATCAGTGACGAAAAATCTGGTGACATACAACGGCCAGAAAATTCCGGTCGTAGGTGTAATTTCTACACAATGCCTCATAAAAGGTAGGTCCAGTCCAATTACTTTTAAAGTTGTGAAGGAAGACGTCACCCCAGTGCTAGGCCGCAAAACTGGAATTGTCCTTCAACTGATAGCCAGGATTAACACTGTTGAAATAAACAAAAGTGATCTGTACGAATGACTGGGATGTTTGCGAAATTACGTTTATGATATTGATCTCGTTGGTAATCCAGCATGGGAGATCCGCCCATCGAGAAACGTACCCCACAGCATCAGAGAGGATGTTAAAAAAGAACTTTCTAGTATGGAAAGATTAGGAGTAGATACGTAAACCAACCCCCGTTGTTAATGCCATGGTTATTGTTCGAAAGAAAGGAAAATTGAGGATCTGCATAGATCCATCGCAGGTTAATCAGAATCTCTTAAGAAGACATCACCCACTTACAACGATTGAGGAAATCGCTGCACGCCTTAAGAATTCTAGTCGGTTCACAATCTTGGATTGTAAAAAAGGTTTCTGGCAGATAAAAGTGACTGACCGCACATCAAAATACCTCACGTTTGGAACGCCGTGGAGCCGTTATTGTTGTAAGCGACTACCATTTGGCCTGGCATCGGCTCTGAGGTATTCCAAAGCATTATGCTAGAGGTAATGTTAGGTATCGATGGCGTTGAATGCTCTATGGATGATATATTGATTCACGCCAGGAGCTCAAGGGAGTTGCAGGAAATTTCAAACATCGTATTGAAACAAATCCAGACTGCAGGGCTAAAGTTGAACCGTGAGAAGTGCTTGTTTGACCAGCCATCAGTAAAGTTCCTGGGACACCTCCTGTCGGCCGACGGATTAAAAGCAGATGCTGATAAACTTGATGCAATACGGAATCTCCAAGTACCTACTAATAGGCAGCAGCTGCAGAGAGCTCTAGGTATGATTACGTACCTCGGTAAGTTCATTAAAAACCTGTCAGAAATTACAAGTCCACTTCGAACGCTCTTAGCAAAGAACGTTGTATGGGATTGGAACGTAGAACAACAAGATGCCTTTCTGAAAATAAAAAAAAAACATGACGATTTCTCCGTCCATACTAGCCTTCTACGACGTCAATGCACCTGTTACGTTGTCGGTGGGTGCCAGTTCCAAAGCGATGGGGGCAGTGCTATTGCAAGGTGGTCAGCCAGTCACCTACGCTTCGAAGTCGTTAAATCCAGCAGAACTCAATTATCCGCAAATAGAGAAAGAGGCTGCAGCAATTCGTTTTGCATGTCAAAAATTTCACCAGTACATATACGGCAAAGAATTGATCATCGAGAGTGACCATAAACCACTGGAGTCAATTTTTCGGAAACCTTTAGACCGCGCACCACCAAGGTTGAAGAGGATTAGGCTGGATGTTGCGCAGTATAATCCACGTGTCGTCCACGTAAGAGGCAAGGATATACCAATCCCGGATATACTGAGTCGGGACGTCTTGAATCAACATAAAGATGAGTTTGAGGAAGAACTCGAGGTTCATATCGTACTACAGATGTCTAAGCGAGCAGCCACCGAGCTTCGAGATCACGTCACGATTGATCATGAAATGCAACTACTGAAACAAGTGATCATGACTGGTTGGCCAGATCAACGAGACGATGTAAATCCTATCCTGCATAAATTCTGGTGTCTACACACTGTGTGAAGCGTGCGAAACAGTCCCTATTTTGGATAACCATGACTTCCGACATCCAAGAAATAGTCGATGCCTGCAGAGTCTGCCAAAAGCATCAACGAGACAACGTCAAACAAACCATCGTATCAAAAGAAATTCTTGGTTTGCCATTTGAGAGAGTAGCGTCGGACTTATTTCACTTCAAAGGCAAAGAATACATACTCATTGTGGATAGCTATTCGAGTTTTTTTTCGATTTCAAGGAGCTATCGGATTTGTCGTCACGTGCCATAATCGCAAAACTTAAGGAATGGTTTGCAGTGCATGGTATCCCACTTGTACTTGAATCGGATAACGGACCTCAGTATTCGTCAGAGAAGTTCAAAGTGTTTGCAAGGGAGTGGAGCTTTGATCACAGTACTTCCAGCCCAAGCTTTCCACGAGCCAACGGATTAGCCGAACGCTACGTGCAGACGGCTAAAATGATTCTTAAGAAATGTGCTGAAGATAAGTCAGATATATACTAGCATTACTTCACGCCAGGAACACGCCGAGGTTTTCTGGATTGCCCGCTCCATGTGAAGATTAATGGGAAGACTTTTATGCACAAATTTACCGGTCACTGATGAGAAGTTGCAGCCCAAGCTAATCACTGGAGTTCCACAGACATTGTCGGAAGAAAGAAAGCTACAGAAGCAGTACGCCGATAGAGGAGCTGTGGAGTTAAGCCAATGCCAGCCAGGAGAACCAGTATTGCTTCAGAATCAAAATACCGAAACATGGAGACCAGCAACAGTGATGCATTGTATCGACGTAAGAAGATCGTATGCTGTAAGTGACGGAGAAACTGTACTCAGGAGGAAAACCCACCACTTGCGGCCAGCTAAAGCAGTAGTAAACGAAGGCCAAGAAGCGTTGGAGCCACGACCCATACCAGGAGAACAGTTCACATCCATTAAGGATGTTGCTTCAGAGAGCAACTCAGAAGTCAACCAACCAGCTGAAGAACCGAGTGGAGATCAAATGGTTGGAAAGCAACAGCGAACAACACACAGCGGCCGTATTGTTGAACCATTGAGGTTTAAAGATTTTGATTATTATTAACGTTCTAAAAAAAGAAAGATGTAATGTAGTAACTTGTGAGTAGTTTACATTTAACGTGTTTCACACTTTGTGAATACTATCACCTTATGTGCTCACCTTTGTATAAAACTAACTCCAGTCTCAACACGAATCACAGAAAGGACATCGACAGAGCACCTCAAAAACAGAACTCTAAAATTGCTTCCGGATTTCAACCTTTCGAACTTTTTCACTGATAACGCGTTAAGCAATCAATTTAATATTTACCATACTTTTGCTGTAACATCAAAACTACCTTTCGTAATTCTATGTCAAATCTACGGTCGTGTCTTGGATACAACCTCTTACTTTTTTTAAGAACTTTTACGTTTGTGGTATTCCGCTTAACCGGAGTTTATCAAAACCCAAAGATCAGTTTGCTTTTATCCTATTGATCTACATTTTAGCCAATGTTCTTCCTTGAAAGGATACAAAAAACTTTTGCGCGAAATGTCTTGTTGATAACCCGAGTAATAAAGTCAACATGTGTGGCTCCTGCTATGCATTAGCTTCTAACATCATCGCTTCAAAGAAGTATAAAGCTAAAGCGAAGGCTAAGAAGTAATATTTACATGAAATATACGGTGACAGAAGAGAAACTTATGATTTATTCCGGCCTCATAGCTGAATGAATGAGTTATTTGCTTGATAGGCCGAAGTGAGGGGTTAGGCTGACATTACATCCCATAACCCTACAAGTAAAAAGCTTCAATTAGAGAATGTTCCGTAGAGGTGTGCATTGTGTTTAATGATTAACTGGTATCGAGCATCGTTGGCCATCCATTTCAAACTATAAAAGCACTTTAACTGATCCATTCGCGAGGTAAGCAAATTGATTAATATTCCTCTAAAAACCTTCCCAATCCAATTGTTCTACAGGAAAAAAACAATGTCCCACCACCCAACTACAGTGTGAAAAGGTGCTTGAAATCGGTCAAAAATTTACACAAAATTCAAAACTGGTTCAAAACGTAGGATTCGGTCAAAAGAATGGAAGCTGGAATGGAAAACACTAGTAGCTAACTACTCGTAAAATTACAGCAACGTGAACACTACAAAGTGATAGAAGAGTAGATGTTTATATCAGTCTTGAAAATGATCGAGAAGAGCGGCAGATTGTCAATCGAGAAAGACTTTTCTTGACCGAAATATGGAAAACTATCAAAAACAGGTTAACATTTGTTCAATAACATACTTTGCTTAGTGTATACAAAAACGGACATCAACGATTTGAAAAGTGGCATCAAAATCGTTTTGGTGATTAAATGGACAGAGAGAAAGAGGAGAGGCAGACAGTACAAGACGTAATGTTAATGAGAGAGACAGAGAGAGAGAGAGAGGGAGAGAATGAGTGAGAGATACAGAGAGTTTTTCGAGAGAAGAAAAAACGTGAGAATGACAATTTTGGCTAGCGTTACCTGGCGTGAGTTGAAACCACGCCTAACTTGTTAGCGACCAATCTCCACGGAGAGTAGCATCCAGTCATTTTCTTGCCGCTTTTTTCACTGATTCGGTTTTTTTTTTGGTTTGGTCAATTTCGTGGTCGCGTTTTTTTTTTGTTATTTGTTATTTGGATGATAAGAGTGACATTTTTGTTTGTGTCGGATTGTTTTGTTTATGGTTTGATCAAATTTCGCGCACAATGGGTCGGTTTTGTTTTGCGGATTGGGGTTGGCATTAACAATAACAAGAACAGAGACATTGGTGGCATTATTATTACCGTGACAATTGGATAAATGTTGTCTCACAGAACGGAAGTGTGTTCAAAATAGAAAAAAAAAATCACAACCAAAGTGAGAAACATGTTCATCAAATCAGAAACTGAAGATATTTGGTTTGAACGAAAAAATAAATGTTTCAATGTTTGACAAGCGAAACTGCACACGTTTGTTTTGATAAACTGAAATGGTAATGATTCCTAAAATGTTCTTACATCTTTCTTGGTATGGAACGAACTGAAACCGATAAAAAGCAAACGAAACGTGTGAAGCTTAAAAGCGAATCGGAACTTAGTTCAAGCCTTAACACAAAATTCTGTATGCGATAAAACATTCTGCGCTCGATACAAATTAGTTTGAGAATTATAAAAAAACGAAAATTCCACTAAACACATTCAGTCCCACATCATTCACTAAGACATAATTGATATGAAAAAAGCACGAAAAAGTTATTCATCGACCACAGCATGGATGCAATTTATGTTCCACTAGTTAGGCAAGGATGGTTTAAAATTGGCGACGAACGGCAGTCAAGGTCGCCAAATATTTTCGTCATTAGTTTATCTTTGAGGTTAGTTTCATTCGGAAATTTAACTTCCACAAAACAAAAGAAATGATAACTATTCTTTAAAAGCGAAATAGAAAACACCGTTCGCCTTCTTTTTTTTAAGAATATCAATATACAAAACTAACTCGATGCACGTACAGTAAAAAAATCGCATGATCAAAAAAATATTTCTCATATTAGTTTTAAGAAGTATCAATATGCAAAAATGCTTCAACAACAGTCAACGGGACAAAAAAGGCGAACAAATAAATCCAAAATTTACCTGTTGGTTGAGTTCTTCTTGTTGGAACCGGACTTGGGCTGCACTTGGAAATATTTCTGAAATGTTTCAATGTTGTATCACGTGAATAAAACCGGACGAAAATAGGGTTACGAGCAAGCAACTGCTGAAACCGAACTTACCTTTGCAATTTTAGCTTTACATTCCACGGCGTGCTCTTTGTAGGTGGCCAGATTGATGACCGCGCCACAAGCTGAAATGAAGATACTTTCAATAAATAATGATTTTGCAATAGCTTCAGTGGGAAACCAACCATCGCAGGTGGAATTCTGGCCCTTGGTTTTGGCTTTGTCCTTCTTTTTGCGAAAGAAGAGCGAACCTCGTTTCCGGCGTTTCTCCGGGTGATCGGTGTAACCCTCACTGAAATGATTGGAAAAGGGTGGGTTTAGTGCTTGTCGATCGAGCCGAATCTGCTGCTGTACATCGTCGATGCGGATAGATCTGAGAGGGGGCGGGGTTTGTTTGAAATGTTTCAGATACCATGAATGCGGTAATGTGTTAGAGACCTCGTGATGTAACACATTGACAACTATTGTTTCGCTTAGGTAGGTACGGAACGGTTAGAACTATGAGTTTGTAATAGTGTTAACAACAAACATAACATTAGTACAACTAAACGATGGTATGGTTTGAATAATGACACAGAGATTAAGGAGTACGGTGTAGAAGAAAGTCATGAGATTAATTGAGAAATGCTTTATAGACAAATGAAAAGTTAAGTACAGACAACACCAAACTCGCATACAAATACACAACTAGAATCGTAAATTACAACAGGTTCAGTTGGAATCGCATATAAGTCGCATGACGTTTAGTTTGAATCACTTACAACGCAAATTCCTGACTTTTAAACGATTGGTCTATTTGGTATCGTACAATACAGTGAAATCCCGTTTTTGACAGCATTACCTCATCAGCTTTTTAGCTCCTCAAATTTTTGATAGTAATATCTGTACAATTTAAAATAAAATATTAAGAATCTCTAATCGCTAAAGACGGATCTAGTTAAATCGCAATCGGAATAACGAGTTTGATGAATTTTCTTAATAGCAAAGAAGACAAAAATCATAAGATGCCAAATACGGGAAGGCTCTGTAGTACAAACAAAATCCGATATAATCGCATATAATATCAAACCTAATTGCTATTACCAGCGCCGTAGTGAGGATTTGCTACGGCCTTGACAAATCATGAAAATGACACCTCTTTTGGGACGCCAACAATAATCTAAGTAATTTCTGTGGTATTCCCTAAAATTTTCTCTACATCGCTTAAGAAATTATCTTCAGATAATTCGTGGTTTTTCAAATTGATAATCATTCTCGCAAAAACTCACATGTTTTTTTCTTTATGAATCTCTTTGATGTTCTCTAGGAATGTTCTTAAATATTGCCTCAGTGTACCCTTCAGAAGAGCCATGTAGTTCTCAGTGGAATTACCTTGGCATCCAATCTTACAATACTCCTGTGAATTCCATAGGAATTCTTCTCGTATAAAATGCTCCACAAAATGTCGTTGGAATTCTCCCACCGATCAATTAATATTCTGCAGTCTCCTGAAATATCCATGCCATTCTCCTCAAGATTGCATTAGAATGCTTCCAGAAAATTCTCTTTATAATTCCAATAGAACTATCATCAGACTCAGATTCCGTTTGATTTCTGATCAGAATTCATTTCCAATTCTTGTCAGAGAGCCTTTGGAGCTTTTGCCAGAATTTCCAAGGAGCTTGTGTTGGAACGACCTTGAAACATCCTTCAGAATTTCTTTGGAATTATCCTCAGAATTAATGTATTATTTTCAGAATTGCCTTACCGTTTGAAAAATTCCATTAAAATTTTCCTCAAAATTCCGTAAGAAATTTTCTCAATTTTCATGACAATTTTTCTGGAATTTACCTTGCAGTCCTCATGAAATTCTCATCAAAAGTTTTGTTTTTCTTTTTTGACTTTCAGCCAGTGGCTTCAGAAGTTCTGAGTCAGACACGTTTTGGTGTTTAACACAAAACTACTGCAACTATTATCCAGAAATTATCCTCAGCATTCCCTAAATAATATATTGCCATTCAAATCGCATTCCTATAGTAATCGCTGCCTAGAATTATAAATTATCCGTAGAATTCCTTTATATGTAGCTTCCCTTGGAAATATTTTTAATATTCTTTGGATGTAAGTCATAAATCCCTACGATTTATTGCTTGCTTATTGCTCCTGATTTTTTCCCAAAAATCTCCATTGAAGTCTCCATTGAATCCTCCATTGAATTCTTCTTTACTTTCACTTTACTTTGTCTTTACCTTGACTTTACTTTTACTTTACTTTTACTTTACTTTTACTTTACTTTTACTTTACTTTTACTTTACTTTTACTTTACTTTTACTTTACTTTTACTTTACTTTTACTTTACTTTTACTTTACTTTTACTTTACTTTTACTTTACTTTTACTTTACTTTTAATTTACTTTTACTTTACTTTTACTTTACTTTTACTTTACTTTTACTTTACTTTTACTTTACTTTTACTTTACTTTTACTTTACTTTTACTTTACTTTTACTTTACTTTTACTTTACTTTTACTTTACTTTTACTTTACTTTTACTTTACTTTTACTTTACTTTTACTTTACTTTTACTTTACTTTTACTTTACTTTTTCTTTACTTTTACTTTACTTTTACTTTACTTTTACTTTACTTTAACTTTACTTTTACTTTACTTTTACTTTACTTTTACTTTACTTTTACTTTACTTTTACTTTACTTTTACTTTACTTTTACTTTACTTTTACTTTACTTTTACTTTACTTTTACTTTACTTTTACTTTACTTTTACTTTACTTTTTCTTTACTTTAACTTTACTTTTACTTTACTTTTACTTTACTTTTACTTTACTTTTACTTTACTTTTACTTTACTTTTACTTTACTTTTACTTTACTTTTACTTTACTTTTACTTTACTTTTACTTTACTTTTACTTTACTTTTACTTTACTTTTACTTTACTTTTACTTTACTTTTACTTTACTTTTACTTTACTTTTACTTTACTTTTACTTTACTTTTACTTTACTTTTACTTTACTTTTACTTTACTTTTACTTTACTTTTACTTTACTTTTACTTTACTTTTACTTTACTTTTACTTTACTTTTACTTTACTTTTACTTTACTTTTACTTTACTTTTACTTTACTTTTACTTTACTTTTACTTTACTTTTACTTTACTTTTACTTTACTTTTACTTTACTTTTACTTTACTTTTACTTTACTTTTACTTTACTTTTACTTTACTTTTACTTTACTTTTACTTTACTTTTACTTTACTTTTACTTTACTTTTACTTTACTTTTACTTTACTTTTACTTTACTTTTACTTTACTTTTACTTTACTTTTACTTTACTTTTACTTTACTTTTACTTTACTTTTACTTTACTTTTACTTTACTTTTACTTTACTTTTACTTTACTTTTACTTTACTTTTACTTTACTTTTACTTTACTTTTACTTTACTTTTACTTTACTTTTACTTTACTTTTACTTTACTTTTACTTTACTTTTACTTTACTTTTACTTTACTTTTACTTTACTTTTACTTTACTTTTACTTTACTTTTACTTTACTTTTACTTTACTTTTACTTTACTTTTACTTTACTTTTACTTTACTTTTACTTTACTTTTACTTTACTTTTACTTTACTTTTACTTTACTTTTACTTTACTTTTACTTTACTTTTACTTTACTTTTACTTTACTTTTACTTTACTTTTACTTTACTTTTACTTTACTTTTACTTTACTTTTACTTTACTTTTACTTTACTTTTACTTTACTTTTACTTTACTTTTACTTTACTTTTACTTTACTTTTACTTTACTTTTACTTTACTTTTACTTTACTTTTACTTTATTTTTACTTTACTTTTACTTTACTTTTACTTTACTTTTACTTTACTTTTACTTTACTTTTACTTTACTTTTACTTTACTTTTAATATACTTTTACTTTACTTTTACTTTACTTTTACTTTACTTTTACTTTACTTTTACTTTACTTTTACTTTACTTTTACTTTACTTTTACTTTACTTTTACTTTACTTTTACTTTACTTTTACTTTACTTTTACTTTACTTTTACTTTACTTTTACTTTACTTTTACTTTACTTTTACTTTACTTTTACTTTACTTTTACTTTACTTTTACTTTACTTTTACTTTACTTTTACTTTACTTTTACTTTACTTTTACTTTACTTTTACTTTACTTTTACTTTACTTTTACTTTACTTTAACTTTACTTTAACTTTACTTTTACTTTACTTTAACTTTACTTTAACTTTACTTTTACTTTACTTTTACTTTACTTTTACTTTACTTTTACTTTACTTTTACTTTACTTTTACTTTACTTTTACTTTACTTTTACTTTACTTTTACTTTACTTTTACTTTACTTTTACTTTACTTTAACTTTACTTTAACTTTACTTTTACTTTACTTTTACTTTACTTTTACTTTACTTTTACTTTACTTTTACTTTACTTTTACTTTACTTTTACTTTACTTTTACTTTACTTTTACTTTACTTTTACTTTACTTTTACTTTACTTTTACTTTACTTTTACTTTACTTTTACTTTACTTTTACTTTACTTTTACTTTACTTTTACTTTACTTTTACTTTACTTTTACTTTACTTTTACTTTACTTTTACTTTACTTTTACTTTACTTTTACTTTACTTTTACTTTACTTTTACTTTACTTTTACTTTACTTTTACTTTACTTTTACTTTACTTTTACTTTACTTTTACTTTACTTTTACTTTACTTTTACTTTACTTTTACTTTATTTTTACTTTACTTTTACTTTACTTTTACTTTACTTTTACTTTACTTTTACTTTACTTTTACTTTACTTTTACTTTACTTTTAATATACTTTTACTTTACTTTTACTTTACTTTTACTTTACTTTTACTTTACTTTTACTTTACTTTTACTTTACTTTTACTTTACTTTTACTTTACTTTTACTTTACTTTTACTTTACTTTTACTTTACTTTTACTTTACTTTTACTTTACTTTTACTTTACTTTTACTTTACTTTTACTTTACTTTTACTTTACTTTTACTTTACTTTTACTTTACTTTTACTTTACTTTTACTTTACTTTTACTTTACTTGTACTTTACTTTTACTTTACTTTTACTTTACTTTTACTTTACTTTTACTTTACTTTTACTTTATTTTTACTTTACTTTTACTTTACTTTTACTTTACTTTTACTTTACTTTTACTTTACTTTTACTTTACTTTTACTTTACTTTTACTTTACTTTTACTTTACTTTTACTTTACTTTTACTTTACTTTTACTTTACTTTTACTTTACTTTTACTTTACTTTTACTTTACTTTTACTTTACTTTTACTTTACTTTTACTTTACTTTTACTTTACTTTTACTTTACTTTTACTTTACTTTTACTTTACTTTTACTTTACTTTTACTTTACTTTTACTTTACTTTTACTTTACTTTTACTTTACTTTTACTTTACTTTTACTTTACTTTTACTTTACTTTTACTTTACTTTTACTTTACTTTTACTTTACTTTTACTTTACTTTTACTTTACTTTTACTTTACTTTTACTTTACTTTTACTTTACTTTTACTTTACTTTTACTTTACTTTTACTTTATGTTATGACCGTATTGGTTTATTCATTTGCTGCAATATTTGTTTCAATATTTGTTTCAATATTGCCTTAAACATTGGCTAACCCGCTAAACGGGAAGTTTACCATCCCAAAAAAAAGATTCTGGAACGTTTTAGTTTTTTTTTTTAATATTGGAAAAACATATCGAAAATCTAATTAAATCAGCTATTTGAAAAATAAAATATGAAAACTGGGGTCACATTATGTAACCAAGACGAAACCACTCTTTCATACAAGTATGAAAATCGCTTCGTTTCGACTTTCCAATGAAGCCCCTGTGTTTTATGTATTTCGATATGTTTTTCCAACATTTTAAGAAAAACCAAAACATGCCAATATATTTTTTTTCGAGCAGCTTGAGTTAAATATTGATTTAATCAAGTCCAAATATTTAGGCTACAATGTTGGCTTAAATATTGGTTTTAATATTGACTTGAATATAGCCAATTCAGAGAAACAAAAACATCATTGCATTTGACAACTGCAGCATTGGAGGCATGGTGTGGTTTTCAAATGTAATGCAAATTTTTCTCTGGATTGGCAATAGCGTCTTTAATATTGGCTTTAATATTGGCCTAAACATTGGTTTAAACTAAAGCTAAATGTATGCGACAATGTTGGCTTAAATTGTTGCTTTCATATTGGCCTAAATATTGCCTTTAAGGACACCAGTGACGGAATACAATTTCTTTACAATTTGTTTTACCACTTCGCATTTTAACGGGCACACAACTGGCGAATTACTTAAAAGACAAAGTTCAAAATGTATCTACATATCTGCTGCAGAGAAGCAAGCATCTCATTTAATTATCAGATCTATATGACTTCTGGATGGCGAGTTCAGTGCCAGTGAAAACGCGAAGTGGATGGATTCCATGTACTTTCACCTTAAGAGCGGTTTTAATAATGGTTTAATATTGGCTTCAATATAAGCTTCAGTATTGGCTTAAATATTGGCATCGTGATGTCAGAAGTTGCCTTCAGATTAGTTTATATATTGGTTTGAATTTTGAAAATTGACTAAAAATATTCAAAAATATCGGCTTCAAAGATGTCCTAAATTTTGGTTTAAAAAGTGGCCTGAATGTGGGTTTGAAAGTTGGTTAGTTTTCGTTAATATTGGCCTAAGTCTTGGATTAAATATAGGCATATATATTGGTTGAAATATTAGCTTGATAATTGGCTTAAATATTGGTTTAAATATAGGCCTTACCTCCCGCGCCAAAATCACGAGTTCAAATCTCATCCCCGGTCAAGTCAGGAATAAACAAGAGTGTTAAAGTGACCATAATAAAAACAAATATTGGCTTGAATATTGATTTAAATATTGGCTAAAACAGTGGCTGAAATGGGGGCGACCCCGGCGTAGTGGTTAACATCCATACCTCTCACGCCAAAGTCACGAGTTCAAATCTCACCCCCGGACAAGTCACGAATGACCCAAGAGTGTTAAAGTAACTATAATAAAAAAAAAAAAAAAAAAAAAAAATGTCTGAAATCTTGAAGAAACATTGGCTATCGGCTTCAATATTGACTTTATGATTGGCCTAAAATTTGGTTTAAATAAAGATTCATATATTGGTTTACATGTTGGCTTATATGCTAAATATTGGTTTCTATGTTGGCTTAACCAGGAATAAGAAATTTTCCATGATTATTTGAATGAAATTTGGCTTCAATCGTGCCTGAAATATTGGCATACAAATAGATTTAAATATTCGTTGAAAAGGCAGAAAGATTGGCCTAATTATTGGTTATTGGTTAACACGCATAGTTCCCACGCCAAAGTCACGAGTCTAAATCTCAAACTCAAACAAATTAGGAATGACCTAGAGTGATAAACCATCTTTAATACATAGAAATTAAAATAATATTGGATTCAATTTGATATCAGCATTAATTTTAATATTGGCTAAAATGGTGGCTGAAATTTTGGCAGACTCATTGGTATACAGGGTGTTCGGTTCCTTAGTGCAAATAATTTAAGGGGCGATAGAAGATCATATTTGAAGTAAAAATTGTTCTACGCATATGATCAAATCTCAAAGATTACTGAGTTATTGAACTTTTTCTGTTTAGGTCTATGCTTGCCATAAATTGGCTCTAACTTGAAAACTATGCCATTTACCACAAAATTTTGAACAGCTTGGTAAATTTTCTACTTAATAGTGTCATTTCTACTTTAAGGAAGCTGCATTTAGGCACATTTAAGCGATAAACGAGTAGAACTTCGTAAATTTTCCAGAACTTCTAAGAAGTTCAGGGAACATCGTAGAAATTGAGGAAACTTAGTAGAAATTCTGGGAACTTCATAGATCTTCAGAAAAATTAGTAGACATAAGGAACTTGGAAAAGTTCTCAAAACTGCGTAGAAGTGGAAAACTTATTTAAGTTTGAGGAGTAGCAGTTAAGGGAACATTATTTTATTTAAGGTAAGCTCATTTTTGATCGGGAACCTCTGTATAATTTTAGGGCACATTTTGAAGCGTGATAGACTTGGAATAGTTGTGGAAATTACTTACAAGTTCAAGAAATTTCATTCTTGGAACTTCGCGAAATTTTGCAGAAGTTTTGCGAATTTCGTAGCATTTTTAAAAGCTGCGTTGAACTTCATATAAGTGTAAGGAATTTTGAAAAAGTTCAGGAAATTTTGTAGAAGATCTAAAAATAGGTCAATAAACTTTTAAGAACTTCAGGGATCCTCACTTCAGTTAAGGGAACTTCGTTGCAGTTTGTCAACGATTTTACTTCAAAAAAAGCTCCATCAGCTTCTTGAAGGTTTTGGAAACTTCGTTAAATTTCAAGGAACTTTTCAGATGTTCAACAATATGTTTAGATGATAGGTGTCTTTCCAGAAGTACACAGATGTTCAGAGATCTTCGTAAAATTAAGGAAGTTTGAAAACATGGAATTTGGAATAAATTCAGGGAACTTCACTTTCCGCCACTTCAATATTGTAAAACTTAAGTTACAAGATATTCTCTCAGACATCCTTCCTAGACAGAAGGAAATATTCAAAAGATCTTTGTATAGACGAAGATATTAGTAAAGTTCTCTGGATATTTTTTCAAGACTTCAGGTTGATTAAGTTCTGAGGATCTCCAGCTGCTTAAAACTTCAATGTACATACTTTCAAGACTGTTTGTTGTTCAGGAAGTATTCAAAAGATTGCCAGTTAATTGAATTTGAAGGAAGATTTTTTTTTATGAAATGACTGTCTAGAAAGGATCTTACATTTTTAACTTATTCTTAGAATTAGGACTATTGATCTAATTTCGTTGTTTTATTTACATTTGTTTTCGAAGAATTTATGCTAGCAATCTATGTCAGAGATATTTTTTTTTTAGTTACTACTTTTTTTGTTTTGACATTCAGAATGTTAAGAATTGTGCATGTACATATATCTTGAATATTTTCCTAAGTCCTAAATGGATGAAATTTATTCAGTGTGCACTTTCCCATGTTTGAAATTCAAACTCCTAGAATTTAATTTTGGTTCCTATGCCTGAGATTTAACTGATGATGAAATATTCAAAATCTAATAGAAAACAGCTAGTTACAAAATTCATGGAATAACCTAACTCTGAGCATTTTCTTAAGTTTGAGATGCTTAACTTCATGACATATTAACGCTATGTGATTTCATTGCAAAAAGCATGAACAAACGATCATTACTTACTTAACTGCACCTCCAGGGGTGCAAAGGGCCTTTGTGAAAGATATCCATCCTGGGCGATTACTAGCTTTGGCCTTGACCTGTGCCCAAGTCAAATTTCGGTCAACGTTCTTAATTTCACTGTTTAGGCTCCGCCGCCATGAGCCTCTGGATCTACCTCTGTTGCGATCTCCTGCTGGATTCCAGTTCAGTGCTTGCTGGCAGATTTCGTTCCGGCTCCGTCGTAGTATGTGCAGACCCACCTCCACTTCCGTTCACGAATGGTGGGGCCACCAGGCACGAATTATGTACCGCAGGCATCGGTTGAGAAACACCTGCAGCGTCTAAGTGTTCTCCGCTGATACACACCATGTTTCACTGGCGTATAACAGCACAGACTTCACGTTCGAGTTAAAAAAAATCGGATTTTGGTGCTTCGACTGATCTGATTCGCTCTCCATACATTTCGCAAACTGGCAAAATCAGATTTCGACTTTCTCCACTGCCTGCCCAGCTACCGTGAAATTGGAACGGTTTTCCGTGTTGACATTCATCGATTTGCTCTTGTTGACGTTGATGGTTAGACCTGCTTCAGAGGAGCGTTCCACAAGGTCGTCGAGCTTACTCTGCATGTCAGAGCGCCGTTGTGCTAATAACGCAACATCATCAGCCAAATCGAAGTCGTTGAGATGCTCCATGGTAATAGGCTGCCACAGCAACCCGCGGTTCGATACACGGTCAACGGCTCCAACCATGATCACGTCGATTACGATGAGGAACAGTAGCGGTGATAATATACATCCTTGCCTCACACCTCACACAAAGCTTTACGCCAGCTTAAGCGTCTCGCCTTAGACGACCCTGGGAGGGAGGAAGCGCTGAAATTTTACCGAGAACGTCATCTCTCGTGCAGACAGGTGATCCGTGACGCAAAGCGATCTAGCTGGATGGATTTCTTGGATTCAATCGACGAATCCCAATCATCGAGTGAATTGTGGAATCGCGTCAACACTCTGAGTGGCAAGCGGCGGTCTACTCCACTTACTATCCAAGCTCATGGCACCTCGATCTCAGAACCGAAGGAAATCGCCGACGAATTAGGAAAATATTTTGCCGGCCTGTCTGCTGTCAGTGGCTACGACAGTGATTTCGTCCAGCGCGTCAAACCTTCCACAAGCAGGATTCGCGACTTGCGAATTCCACCCGATGTTCCTGCTCTCCAGATCAACGAAGCTCTTACATTCCTGGAGCTCCAGTAGTGGTAAATCTGCCGGGTCGGACGAGATTGGAAACCCGGTGTTGAAAAACCTCTCCTCGACGGAAAAACGAGGCTACTCGCCCTCTTCACCGATCTCACTGACTCGTATTCGGACCTCTGGAAACAAAGCTTGGTTGTGCCCATTCCGAAGAACAACACGAAGAGTGAAGAAGCCTCCTCCTTTAGGCCGATTGCGCTCACTTGCTGCGCGGCAAAAGTGATGGAGAGAATGGTAAATCGTCGTCTTAGGCAGTTCCTGGAGTCAAACGGCCTCCTTGACGAACAGCAGCATGCGTTCCGGCAAGGACACGGCTCCTCCACTTACTTTGCAGCCCTCGGCAAAGTACTTAAGGAAGCCCAGGACAACGGTCACCATGCGGAGTTAGTCTCCCTTGATATTTCAAAGACGTTCAACAGGACATGGACACCTGGTGTCATCAGGCAGCTCATCGGCTGGGGCCTGGAAGGTCACATCACACATTTAGTATGGAATTTCCTCCTTGATCGTACACTTGCTCGGATCCGTTCCCCGAAGAAACTAGAGTGCCCCAGGGGTCCGTCATAGCGGTAACGCTATTCCTGGTGGCAATGAACGGGGTATTCAGCCGATTGCCCAAGAACGTGCACGTAATCGTTTATGCCGACGACATACTCATCGTCGTAACGGGACGAACGACTAAGCGGACCAGGAACATAGCTCACCGCTCCAAAGAGTGTGCCATATCTGTCACTCGGGCCATCTGATTCGAGGACCACCGATCACCATCCAAGATCACCCGATTCCGCTCAAGAAAACAGTGCGTGTTCTGGGGGTAGTACTGGTTTGCACCCTAAGCTTCATCCAGCACTTCAGGATGGTGAAAGAAAACTGTCATAGCCGCATCAACATAGTCAGGACAATCTCCCGCCCACATCGCTCCAGCAACCGTGAGATCCGCCTTCGTGTCGCTCGGGCTGTTATCGACAGTCGACTTTTCTACGGCCTCGAAATAACCTGCTTAGCCACCGAGAAGCTCAACCACACCCTCGCTTCGGTATACAATACCTACGTACGCATCGTATCCGGCCTTCTCCCTTCCACGCCTGCAGACGCCAAATGTGTGGAAATCGGAATCCTCCCTTTCCGCTATCGATTTGCTGCAGCCATTGCTACGAAAGCCGCTGCCCTCGCTGCTAAGACATCCGGGAATGAAATGGTCTTTCTCTTTAACGAGGGGAACAGAGCCCTCCACACTGCAGCCAACCGTGACCTCCCCCCGGTGGACAGGGTCCACTGGCATGGAGAGAAAAGTTGGCGATCATACGTCGTCAAAATAGATAAGCGGATTAAGAGTGAGGGGCCTCCCTTAGCTCAGTCGGTAAAGGCGCAGCTACAAAGCAAGACGATGCTGGAGGTGGCTGGATTCGATTCCCGGTCCGGTCTAGGAATTTTTCGGGTAGGAAAATTGCTCGACTTCTCTGGACATAGAAGTGTGATTGGACTTGCCACACCATTATACCAATGCAAAAATGGTACAGGCATCGAAAGCTCTCAATTAATAACTGTGTAAGTGCATCTAGAACACTAAGTTGAGAGCACGCAATAAGCTATTATGCGATATGCAATAAGCTTGAAATGCGAAGAAGAAGAAGAATAAGAAGAAGAAGAAGAAGAAGAAGGATTAAGAGTGAATTCCAAGCCGGAGATAACTCTGTAGCTTTGAGACGTTCTGTTGCAGAGCTTCTCGGGTCGGTTTATCCGGGGCACGTTCATCGTTTTACGGACGGATCGCGGTCGCGGGCTGGAGTTGGACTCGGAGTGGCAGGACCGAACACTGCAACGAGTCAAAGTATACCGGAGGAGTGTTCCGGCTTTTCCGCTGAAGCCGCAGCTATTCTAGACGCAGCCATCACTCCGGCAGGGACTCACACAGCGTCATCCAAGCGCTGGAAGCCGAAGCCCCGAGCCACCCCTGGATACAAGCCATTACACGGTACGCCCCACCTTCAACCGCCTTTACGTGGATCCTCGGACACTGCGGTGTTCCCGGAAACGAGGCTGCAGACAGACTGGCGGAATCTGGCGCATCCCGTCCCCGCTACACCAGGAACGGACCCCTCCTCGACGTCAGGCGTTGGATTGTGAATACCATTATGGAAGCCTGGCAGCAGGAATGGTTCCAGTCGCGGACCACTTTCCTGAGGAGATCAAGGGAACCGTACGCTCCTGGCCGGACAGCCAAAAGTACAAGGACCAGCGGATCATCTCAAGACTCCGGACCGGCCATGCAAGGATTTCCTGTAATTTCGGTGGGACACCTTTCCGCAAGGTCTGTTCAATCTGCAGCATCCCCGCCTCGGTGGAACACGTGCTGTGTGTCTGCCCTGAGTGCTACGCGAACAACATGGACTCCCGGAGAACGTCAGCAATCTGCTTGGTTACGACCCCTCGACGTTGGATGCGCTGATCGCCTTTCTGAAAGAAGCCCACTTGTATGACCAAATCTAGCCCCCCGTCGGTGGCTGCACTGATCGTGTGTTCCTCACGTTTCTATTTTTTTCTGCCTTCGGGGTTTCTCCGCCGGACCGGGCACTGTCCCCTACGGTGGAGCTCTACCTTGTTCGCGCACCCAGTCTTGACCGCAGCCCCGATCTAATCCTCACCTTACATTAAGTTTTTAAAATGTTGTCTGTCTCATTCGTTGGGTAATCAGAGCCGGTTATACGTCACGTTCGTGTCAAATTGAAACCTATGTTTAGGCAGGATCTAGCCTGACCATCTGGCCTGACCCATAAACATCACGGTAATAAAGAAAAAAAAAGGCTTTGTTGGACTTCATACTTCGGATGGCTGCTTCTATCTCCTGCAATGATGGAGCTTCAGTGTTGACGCGAGGCGGATCATGCCGAGATGTCGATGGTTGGTTGACCGTTGAAACTTTGAGAAGTTGTTCAAAGTGCTCAAACCAATGTTTCAACTGGTCAGTGGGGTCGGTGAGCAACTGTCCAGTCGCGTCTTTCACAGGCATCCTTGGGTTCATCCTTGCCCCGCTCAGGCGTCGTGAAACATCATAGAGGAGGCGGATATCGCCAGTTGCTGCGGCTCTCTCCCCTTCATCAGCCAGGGAGTCCACCCACGCTTGCTTGTCCCGTATACAGGAGCGCTTAACTTCCCTCTCTAGAGCCGAATATCGCTGACGGGCCTCGTTATTGGCTCCTCGGGTCCTTGCTCGCTCTATCGCGGCTTTTGCTTCTCTCCGCTCTTTGATCTTCCTCCAGGTTTCATCGGTGATCCACTCCTTCCTCTGAATGTGTGCAGCTCACCCAGGTTGTTCTCACTTGTTTCAATAAAGGCATTCCTGATGCTCGTCCACTGTTCTTCTACGCTGCCACCTTCCGGAATATTAGCTGCACGAGCCTTCGACGTCAGCTTGTGTTGAATCGTCGCCGGAGTCTCTCCTCCCGCCGTTGAACCCGCGCAATGCGTAGGCGGATCTTACCGACCAGGAGATGATGGTCAGACGCGATGTCAGCGCTGCGTTTATTCCGAACATCAAGAAGGCTTCGTCTCCATTTTCGGCTGATGCAGATGTGGTCGATTTGGTTCTCTGTATATCCATCACAGGAGACCCATGTTACTTTATGCATTGGACGGAGGGGGAAGAGCGAACCCCCGATCACCATGTCGTTGTTGCCACAAAACTCTGCAAGCAGCTCGCCGGTCTCGCTCATATCTCCGAGACCATGGCGTCCCATAATGCGCTCATCATCGTTTGCGATCATTGCTTGTTCAAAATCAGTAAGCTTTTAAGGCTCCCCCACCGAGGTCCCAATCGTTGTTATTGTAGTTTCACCATTAAAATAATGATAACCTCAATGTCATATTGCAATCGGCCCATTCCGCCCGATCCACGCTTACCGCATTTGACTCAATTTCGAGGAAATATTTCCAAGAACTGTCAGTAGCATAGGAGATTTCCTCGATGATCAATGAACCCATATATGAATGACAAAGAATACACAGAATTTGATATAAAATATCCTCAACGGGGTTAGTACTACACCCATAAAACATCAGTAGAGCCCATATTCATCGCAGAATCAAGTTATGGCAACCGTTTTGTAACGCTGACATGTTGCAAACAGGTTGCCGTCACTTTTCCTGCAAAAAAATGGCTGTCATTGTATTTTAACTAGATGTAAACAATAATCCAGAACACAAACGTTAAACACTGAGCTATGATAGAAGAGGATGTAGTTCAAAGCGCACAACAGACACAACAATCAAACTCCAGCTCAAAATTTGATGTTTAGTCAAACGTCAACACAAACTTCAAAACTACACATACAAATGAGAGGTAGAATTCGAGTGAGATAGTGAGACAGAGAAGGAGAGGATCTTGCCGGAAGTAAATGTTGATCTTGCCAATTAGAAGGACACATTATGTTTCGAACGGTTAGTAAGTGGTAGAACGCGTTTGGAGGGAGTAATTACTAACAGATTAGCACAAATCAACGAAACGAAGAGAGGACAGGAGGTTAGGAGGAGAGTGTAACTTAACTGAGCTTAACTGGACTTACGTTTTATCTCTCACACAAAGCAGTGATCGATCGTCGTGGGTTTCATCTTCACTGTCGGAAAGATGCCGTGAACTGGTTTGTGGGTGTGTTTGTTTGATTTGTTGGGGCAATTTTTGTACGAGTGTATGTGTGTATGTGTATTTTGAATGTACGTTTTGTAGAGGCAAAAATATGGAAAAACGAATAAAAGAAAACGAACAACACATAAAATTTAAAGCGGTAAGCAATTTCGATTATTTCGGTGTTTTTCGAATAAATTTTGCTGCCTTGGAATGGAATGGGAATGGGTTTTCTGGTTATATATAGGATTGCTATCGTGGTGAAATGCATGAATGAATCCAATTGCATCTTGGCGCTCGTTTTAAGAAATATGTATTCAAAATCGGTATTTACTGGACATCGACAAAATATCAAAGCTCCAATCAAAAACACATGCTTTTCCATCCTCTTCTGAAATGCTTTGAGTTTTTTTAATGTGGAATGAGCATCAATCAAAAATATCTTCGTAAAGGATAAAACATCGTGCACATTGATCTTGGGTACTATTTATATACAAGTGTTTAACTATTGATTGATGTGAGTGATGTTACTTTCGCTGATATTGATTGTTATGGATACTGCCTGAATCCTGTCTGATGAAATTTTAAGAATTTTAGGTTTTCAACCAGTTGTTCACATTATAAAAAAATAAATCTTTAGATCAGAATCGAAAATCATAATCAGAAATCAGAAACCGTTCGTTCGACTACCTCTTAGTTTTGACGCATAGTTTTCATCTAGTCTATTATTTCGTCATTGGTTTTTCACAAAACGTATGCAATGATAAGTTTTCGAAAATCTTACACGAATCTCGTCGAAGAATTTTACCAGCATCTTCGTATAATTCCGGCTACCTTATTCAATTTACGGAACGTTGATTCACGAGAAGGTGAACTACTAATGGCTTACTTCATTGTGTACATCTACAATTTGCATTTGCCTTCTTTAAAGTTCATATTGATGCAAGTCACAACAAACAATATTGAAAACAATGCATACCAGGAATAGGGTTACCATTTCAAAAAATTGAAAATGAGGACATTTAATTTCAATTTTAGAGAAAAAGGAGGACATAGTATATATTTTGTATCATCAATGGAGGAGGACAACGAGTTTTTACCAAACATTTTTAAAACATATGCACTTACTCAAAATTTATGATTTTCAAAAGGTGTAGTGTAGTGTAGTCGTCATCAATTCGATTATAATCATTATTCTTTAAAGGAAAAGGGGGACGTCATATTTTTTTGGAAATTCAGAAGCAGTTTTTTCGTTTAAACCGAATAAATTTGAAAATTAATGATGTTCCCTTTCGGTAATTGGTAGTTTGTCTATTGGGTTACGTCCAATTGAAAAGCAGTAATCCTTTCTAACGGATACTAGGACGAAGTACCGGTAATATTAGGGTACTAATAATGGAATTTTGACTCCCTCTAAACAAGTTTAATGGACTGAAACTTTTTAATATTGGTATTGAAAATTCTGAAATTGTTTTTTTTTTTTATTATAGTCACTTTAACGCTCTTGGGTCATTCAAGACTTGTCCGGGGGTGAGATTTGAACTCGTGACTTTGGCGTGAGAGGTATGGATGCTAACCACTACGCCGGGGTCACCCCCGACCCTCTGAAATTGTTACTACTGGTTGGTTAAATAATAAAATGAACTTATTAAGTTGAATTGAAATTAAGAATTGATGTGCTTCAAGAAATAACAATTTTTTAAACGATGTTTAAACAAGACTCGTTTTATTGAAATTACTCATACTTCATGTAGAGTCAACTCTCTAAAAAATACCGGTAAATTTTGAATATTTGATCAACCAGCAGCCCAAATTTCAGCAATTTAAATGCACATACTAAAAAATTACAGCTCTTTAAACTTTTTTTGGACAGACAAACACATTACAATGAGCCTTTTAATATGACTTAAGAGAGGAGCAGGTTCAAAACAAACTGCCTTGGCAACCTCTGCCGGGGATGTTTCTGGAGAAACTGCCAATGGAATCAAGATAGGCGATGTTCGGTTGGCTCTGGCTTTGACAGTTCGTTTGGCTTAAAACCAGCCAGTCCGCTCCTTTCCTATACTAGACCCTTAATAATATGACCGGTTCTGTGAACTATTGAACTGTTTTGCATGAAAACATCAGTTTAATAAACTTCAAAACCTTAAAAATAGTATGAGGTTGCGTCAAAATGAAATGAAAAATTTATTTATTAAAATTTTGCTTGAAAATATTCAAGGATTAAAAAGGAGGATATTTTGAGGCAAAAGGAGGACATGTGAAAAAATGTTGAAAAAGGAGGACATGTCCTCCTTTAGGATATCATATGGTAACCCTAACCAGGAACAAAATGCAATCCCGTTTTGTTGAAGACGCTTTTTTCTCATTGATTAAGGGGCTGTTTTGGAAAAGAAGCAGCCTAAAAGCGTCGAACGGTCGAATGCTTGCCATAAAAATTCCGTTAGCTATTTAAGCACCACCGTAATTCTGTCAAATTGGCTGGATCGTGCCATTAATCCAGGAATCTGCTTGGCTTTAATAGCGAAGATGGATAATACGTACGTTTTCCGTGTGATTACATGCTCCCAATGCATTTAACTGATCAGTCAAGCCTCCGAATGATGATAAACTTTAGAAACTCGTGTACTAATCCTAAAGATGCCTGCTGGTGTATCCAACTGAACTGTCAAATCGTACCAGGTAACACTCGTTAGGCGTGTGTGTTTTAAATGACCGTCTATACAATAAACTGACCGAAGTTGACGAGCACGAAAATAACACGAACAATGGCCTTGCCAGTATAGTCGCTATATTCATAGTCTGGCGGATAGAATTTCGATCTATTAAAAAGCGGAAGCAATTCAATATTGATGAATCTACGTTACGGTCAGCCAGTAGATGGAAATGATGTGAAAATGATAATGACGGTTTACTAGCTGTCAAATCGTATGGAATATTTTTTAGTACATCATCACTTTTGTGGTTTTGGATTTCAAACCTAGGTGTCGCATGCACTGGTGCAGTTTTGCGTAGATTCATCAATAGTGTAGACCAACAATTGAAAAGGTTGTATCAACTTTTATAAACAAAACGTTGATAATTCTTTTCTCGGCAATCGAACGCAAATTATCGGCATCATCGGATTGGGGAAACTTTCCCCATCCCAAAGATGGTGTTAGCTTGTGTAGGCGAGCCTTGAGTCACGAGAAAATGGTTTCCGAAGTTTTGTTCGCAATAGCTGATGTGCTCTTTACTGTTGTTGGTCGTGATTTGCTCGATTGATTCCACTATTTGGCAGCTCAATTGGTTCCCGAGATTCTATCCGCCAGACTATGAACATAGCGATTATAGAACAAATAATAGTCAACGTTTTGTTTGTAAAAGTTGATAGTACCTTTTCAATTGTTAGTCTAAAATATATTGAATTGGTTCAGCTTTTCGATCGATCGAAATTCTATCCGCCAGACTATGAACATCTAGATGGACATTTGAAAAGGGCCAGATAAAAACAATAGTTCAAATTTCCTCAAGTAGATGCTGCTCTTGGATTGCCTGGATGATCTGAAGCCGGATCAAGTAATCCTTCGTCTGTGCAAAATAAACTAAAGTTGTCTGTAACTTGGGGTCAAATTGACCCCAAATTCAAATTGTCATATCTCAGCGAAGGATAAACCGATTTGTAAAATTTCAATTGTTTTATTAAGTAAATTTAATGCACTTTCAGTTTAAAATATAAAAGTTTATTTCAAAGGGCGGATCTCTCAAACAGAGGGGTCATTGTAAAAATATTCCTATGATGTGGTATATTTCGAACACCGAAAAACCGACATGAAACTCAAACTAAACTTTCGCTCGAAAATCTATAACGGCCGATTCAAATGTGCAGCGATCCCATCTGTCAAAGCTAAAGAAACTTTTGATTTAGATAGAAATTACTTGTCAAGAATATATCAGACACGAACCAACTCATACATTTTGCACTCGTGTTCGTGGCTCAGATAAACGTTTCCCGCGAACACGGAGGCAGATGTCGGTAGTGTGCTTTGAGCAGAAATTTCGTGGTACCGTATGCGTGATAATGTTTGCACCATCGTACAACTAAGATTCCTGTTTCACCTGTGCATACAATGCCTTAGTTTACTTTGCATGCAAACCTATAGCTCATACCGTAGTAGGCTGTGTGTAAAAGAAAATGATTTCTTAGTTTGACAGTTGCACCATGACAAAGTGGCAGCGTATTCGTGATTTGTCCCACGCGCAAATGTCGCAAAAAGACATTTCAATCGCCGTAGAAGTGTCCCGATGGACCGTCAAAAGGGTTTTAGACCGAGAAAAGAAAGGACAACTATCCGCGAAGATGGCCACAGGTCGTCCGAGGTCAGCTCGGGTTCCGAGGGTTATCGCTGCTATCAAAAGGAAGATTCGGGTGAATCCAGTGCGTTCAATAAGGAAAATGGCAAAGAAACACTGGATCAGTGACTTTACGGCACAGAAAATCGTAAAGGAAGATTGCGGGGCGAAGTCGAGGGCACGGAAAAAACTCACATGATTACCAACCGCATCCGGGAGCTACGAGTCGAACGATGCAAGAAAATCTTGAACTTCCTTAAGTGAAAAAATCCGGTAATCCTGTTCACCGACGGGAGCATGTTTACCGTCGATCCCGTATCAAATTCCAGAACCGACTGGTATATTAGTTCTCTTCCGGTAAAAGACGTGGCCGACGAGCACAAGAACGTGTATCTGACCAAGCATCCTGCTAGCGTTATGGTGTTTGGATTGGTGGCTTCCGATGGTAAAAAAATGGACCCGGTGTCAACACGGAGGTCTACTTCGGGATTTTAAGTAAGTATGTTCTTCCGTGGATCAAAGAACAGTACGGTCCGAAGCCAAATGTTGTATTTCAACAAGATGGGGCTCCGTGCCACACCTCGAACCGCACTCAGAAGTGGTTGCAGGAGCATCTTCCGTTCTAAGCGAAAGATATGTGGCCGCCATCCAGCCCCGATCTTAATCCGCTGGATTACTCAATATGGCGCGTCATGAAGGCCAAGGGCTGTTCTAAACGCCACCCGAGTTCAGCAAGCCTCAGACAAACATTGACCCGTACCTGGAGAGAAATGGATCCAGACTACATTATTAGAACCTGCCGTGGATTCTGGAAGCATGTGGAGGCCGTAATTGCAGCAAGTGGAAACTCGATCAATGATTAACATAGTTTAAGACGAAATTTTTGAGATTTTTTTTTTAATTTTGACATTGCTCAATGGTGCAAACATTATCACGCATACGATAATTTGTATGGTCATTCATGTCGGTTTGTCCGTGTTTTGATGTTAAATCTCAACCAAATAGGAGGTTTTCAAAAATATGCATGACGTATGACAAAATTTATTCACTAGATGGCGCTAAATCGAAAATGATCAAGTTATGCCATCTTATATACGCATTATAGCCATAGAGGTAACTCTAAGACCACTGGGTCCCGAAGAAAATCATTATTATTTTTGGCTCACTCAGTATATGAACAACGGTCCCAAGCAGTCCCAAGCTATTTCACTCACCCCTGCATGTTCTGCATGAATCCACACACCCCTGATGTTATCTGTCAAACTTTCATAGCGAATCAAAACAAACATAGTGTAGTAATAGAATTTCAACTAGAATAGGGTACGTTAATCGTTTGCTTGGGACCAATAGGCTACTAAAGTGGTGAGCCAATTTAAAATCGTTAGTTTCGTAATGATTGTTGTTATAGCGTTGACAAAAATACCGATTTCCGAACTAGATGCCGATATTCAGATACGGCTTCTCAGAATCAGGGTCCAACAAAGTCACTTTCAATCGAAAATCGTCAAGCGACGACGAAGCTGTCAACCATCATTTTCAATTGAAAGTCATTCCGTCATCTCTTCGAGCAGATCCCCTTCAACATCAACAGAACCACTTTCGATCAGTTTTCATGCTGTTTGTTTTGGCTTGACTCGTGTTCATTTCGTATTTCATTGTCAAATGAACTTACCACAGACAAACAGACATAACACATTTTATATTTCTCGTCGGTAAAACACTACCGTCATCTGTTGAACGCACTGTGGTGCGTAGTACGCTGAACAGATGGCGGCAGTGTGTAAACGTCAAACGCAAGGGAATTGAACATGCGCGCCACAGGTGGCGGTACTACCAACTACGTTACTTTTAAATTGACCGTTAAAAGCTTGTTCGATGAACAATTTGCAAGTGTTATGCCTGTTTGTCTGTTACTTACTTTCGTATTGAAGCGAAACTGTTCGATCCACATTCGCGCAGATTTTCTGACTTTTGTTGATTGTCATCAAATGTGTGTTTTTTTTAGTCAGGGAGAAGCCGGAAATCGATATCCGATGCCATTTTGAAGTCCAATATGGCGGCAGAAAATGTGGAAAATACTGTCAAATACTAGAGCTGCACCGAACAGTGCTATTTGGCCTGGTATTCGGTTTTTACATGCAAAGTTTCGCTAATATTCAACCATTTTCGAACAAATGAGTGGTCGACAAAACGATTGAGTGATTCTTTTAGGTCAACGCTTGATATTCGGCCGAATACTGTGGCGGCCAAATATTCGGTGCAGCACTATCAAATACCCATCAATATGGGCATTTTTGGAAACGGGATGATTTCTAGAGAATGAAATCAATATGGGTATTTTTTTTAAATCGGAGTGACCTCTAGAGGCCGGAAATCGATATCCAACGACATTTTAAAATCCAAGATGGCGGCTTCCGATTTCAGAAAAAGTGGGAAATGCCCATCAATATATGTAGTTTTGGAAGCAGATTGACATCTAGAAGCCGAAAATCGTTTGATTTTTAACTGAAAGGAGGGAAATACTGTCAAATTCCCATCAATATAGAAGATTTAAGAAGCCGGAAATCGTTGATTTTTTAAATAAAAGTGGGAAAAACTGATTCCGACCCATACATCGGTAAGATGAATAGAGAATGAAAATCGATACTCGACGCCATTTTGAAATCTAAGATGGCGGCTTCCGATTTAATAAAAAGTGCAAAATATTAATTTCCATTTAATTCCACTACCTTATTTGCTTATCCTTAACAGATACGCGTATTTCGTCTACAATATGCAGACTTCTTCTGTGTCAAAATACTGAATACTGGAAAAATTCCCATCAATATGGGTATTTTTGCAATCGTGGTGGCTAGAGAGTGGAAAAAGATATGCGACGCCATTTTTAAATTCAAGATGGTGGCTTCCATTTTAAGAAAAAGTGGGAAGTACTGGTAAATACCCATCAATATGGTTATTTATGGAATCGAGATGACGTCTAGAGAATAAAAATCGATATCCGACGCCATTTGGAAATCCATGACGGTGGCTTCTGGTTTAAGAAAAGTGAGAAATTATATCAAATACCATACATATGTTTTTTTAGAATCAGGTTAACGTCTAGAAGCCGGAAATCGATATCGCCATTTTTTAAAACCGAAACGACCGCTTCCGATTTGAGAAAAAGTATCAAATACCCTAAAATATGAGTATTTCTAGAATGGGGATGACACGTAGAGGTCGGAAATCGATGTCAGACGTCATCTTGCAATCCCAAAGGGCGATTTCTGGTTATAGAACATGTGGGAAATACTATCAAATACCCATCAATGTGGATATTTTCAAAATCCCAGTAACGTGTAGTGGCCAGAAACCGATGTTTGATGGCATTTTAAAATCTTATTCATAAAAAAAGAGTAAAATACTGTCGAATACCGATCAATGCTAGAACTTTTGGAATCGAGGTGACATCTAGAGGCCGGAAATCGATGTCTGAAGCCATCTTGAAATTCAAGATGGTAGTTTGCGATTTCTGCAGAAGTGTTAAATATCCTACAAATGGCGTCGGATATCGATTTTCGGCATCCATGCGTCGTTCTCGTTTCGAAAATACCCAGATCATAGGGTATTTGACACTTTTCGTGAAACGTCAAGTATCGATTTTCGGCATCTACGCGTTGTCCCCGTTCTGTAGGGTATTTGACACTTCCGAAAACCAATGGCCACTAAATTGGATTCCAAAATGGCGTCGAGTGTTGATTTTCAGCTTCTGTCTCCGTTCAAAAAATACCCATATTGTAGGGAATTTGATACTTTTGATGAAACTCGATGGCCGCAACATTGGATTCCCAATTGACGTCCAATATCGATTTTCGGAGTCTACGAGTCGTCACCGTTCCGAAAAAAAACTATATTGTAGGATATTTGTGGCTTTTCCTGAGCCCGATGACCGCCATCTTAGACTCCAGAATGGCCTCGTTAATTTAATTTTCGTTTAATATAAAATAACATTTTATTACCGAATATAACCCGGATGCCATCCCTATCGGCAACCGATATTGACTATCTGGATACTATATTTTGATGCCTGTTGACGCGACGCGTGACAAGTCGAATGAGCCCCGAATTGAAGTGAAAGTGGAAAAAACGAAGGAAGCAATTGCAACAATTTTTTGCTTCAAATGAAATGAACTGATGCACTTGACGAACGAAACAACCGATAGTCATGTCATGATTGACAGGAGGAGTGTTCATTGTGACTCGATAGCAAGAAACACAATGTCTTACACGAAAATGATATTGCTCAAAATGAAGCGATTTTGCGGAACGCTCATTTTCTTGTCTTTGTTTCGAAAATGCAGAACCCTGCTCAGAATACCGATTTTTGAGATTTTACACCGATTTTTTTTTTACGTCATCAAAATTATTATTGCTTGCTCGCGCACAGATTTCGGAGAAAATTTTTGTGCGAGACTTGTATCTTTTTGAAAATTTCAAATTTTTTTAGCCTTCAAAATACTAAATAAAAATCATCTTTAAAATTGTCTTATGCTTGATACTCTTCCGACTAATGCTTCTAACGGGTGTTCAATAAAAATGAGAATGATTTCAATACCTTTCTGTTATTAAAGTAAAGAGCGTAATTTTTTTTTCTCTCGAAAATAATTTTCGATGAACATTTCAAATGGTCCTATCTGCTTTGATCGATTCTCTTCATCGACTTTCTCTCGTCATAACCACTGCTATGCAAACAGATTTCGCGCTATTTCTACCACATAGTTTGATGAAGGAGGTTCTTATCTAGCGTTTAAAACGTCAAATACAACAGGGAAAGGTTTTGCGTTTTTTAAGGACCTTTTGAAATGTTTATCTAGAATTGCTCTCTGGACTCCCTAAAAATGGGAGGCATGTTTCTTTTCGTTCGGGTGCTGTCAGTTCAATCGAAGATGGCGTCGAAACAACAAGCACTCCGCGAGCCTGTTGTACGGTTTTACGAAACGCATGGTCATCGTGGAAAAAAGTTTACGGTAGACCACTTTCGAGACGAAAATGTGCCCGTGAGTAAATACAGTTTACCGGATCCTGGCATTGAGCCTGGAGCGGAAGGCCGGTAGTGATAACGACCGTGAAATCGCAGTGTTTGTGGATGACGAAGAACTACCGCGGGACGTCGTTTGTGTCGCTCTTGAAAGCCCACATTCCAGGAAATGACAGCTACTATTCCAGCGACAAGTCGGCCACACCCCCCGAAGTAAAATATAAGTTTAAGCATAAATTTGAAAAAAAAAAAGTTATGCTGTACATCGCCATATCTGACAGAGGGATTTCAAAGTCATGGTTCAAGCCGAGCGGTCTGGCCATCAATCAACAAATGTACCAGGAGGAGTGTCCTGAGAAAATTCTTCTGCCGTTCTTAAAGGAGCATCATCCGGACAAGGCGTCTTCCCATTACGCCAAGAAGACGCTGGAGTATCTTGAGCAGAAAAAGGAAGAAAGGAACCCGACCAACTTGCCCCAGTGCCGTCCCACTGAGGATTTTTTCGGCTCCCTATAATTGGCGGGCCAAGGATACAAAGCAGTTGACCACAAGGATCCGGAATTGTATCCGTCCAGCGCTCTTGTGATAGCATCGCGACTAAGTTGCGTCGTACGGCTGACCAGGGCCCCTTCTCCAATAATCATTGACGTTTTTTTTTTGAAGAATAAATATTATGTTTTTAATAAAAAAAAAACTAGTGAATTCGTTGAAAAAAAAAATTTTTTTGCTAGCTATATGACTGAAAAAAATCTAAATTTTTATTGAACGCTCGTTATTTCCTCGTCATTTTTGGCTACCCATGAATCGAGAAACAGTCAATAGGTCATTCCGGTAATTCCTAGGGAATCGGGAAATACTTTTCAAACATTATTTAACTTCCTGAAGTTTTTGTTCATTTTTTACTTCCTGGATTTTCTTCCACTTTACACCGTAAATTAGTTCTTCCGTCTTCTTCCGCCAGTTTTCCATATTTTTATTGCGGTTTCACAGGAACTTTGAAGAAGTTCTGAAACTTTGGAAAAGTTTAAACTTTTGAGTAAGTTTCGATAAATTAAAGATAGTTTCAGAAAACTCGGAAATTTCAGGAAACTCAAGCAATTTCCAGTGAACTTACGGAAACATCAGAAATATTTAGGAATCTTCACAAGTCACTTCAGGGAAACTTAGGGGTTTCAGGACAGTTCCATTTGTTTCAGGAGAATTTATAGAACTTTAGGAAGCTCCGAGAACATCAGAACAGATCGATTAATTTCAACGAAATTGCAGAAATTTTAAAGGAGTTCCGAGTAACTCAGGCGATTTCCAAAAACTTCAGCAATGTTCCGAGGGGTTCATTCAAATTTAGGACACATAAGAGAAGTTACATGAACATGGTGAGAACATTTATGGGAAGTCCCGAACTTTTTAATGGCAGTGTCGAGAACTTAAAATAAAAAAAAAAAGATCGGGAAGATCAAAGAACTTTAATGCCAACGTTATCATAAATTCAAGAAAATTGTGAGATAACTTAAGAAATTTTAGAATCTTAAGGAAAGTCCAGAGACCTTCAAAGATGATTAGAGATATTCCGGTAGCCTCATTATAATCTAGGAAGTTCCAAGTACTTGGAGGATGACCACTCATGTAACAATTCTGCTTTTATGAGGGTTCTGTAGACTATGATTTAGACTTGTAGAATGCTATAAAACCTCTATAAAACTTGCAATGTTACTTAGGCAGAGAACTCAAAAACAGCCACATTACCTTCAGGAAAATAACAAGAACTTTTAAGGAACTCCGTGCAGTTATGGAATATTCCTAAGTGTATTTCAGGAATGCTCCAAAAACGTCAGGGGCATTGGGAGGCCTTCAGGGATGTTTTATGAATATCAGGAAAATTTTCTGTATCATTAGAACATCCCCCAGAAATCTCTTTCTTGCGGAAATATGTCCTTGTTTCTTTCGAATATTCCGTAAGCGCTCTGGCTTCTGACTTTCTCCAGAAGTTTCTTCCAATCTACCTAACGAAGTTTCTGCCAGCGTCTCCAGAAAGTTTCTTCCGTGTTCTCCATAAATCTCAATTAAACTTCACCCAAAAGTTTCTTTCTCTTCTTCTGGACGTTTGTCCATAAGCCATAGTTTTTTTAGGATTTCTATTGAAGGGTTTTTCCGAGCTTCTTCTGGCTTCCCCTGGATATGGCGTTTTCTGGAATTTACTTCTGATTTTGCGAAAATTTTCCGGCTTCCTTCGGATGTGACATTCCGAGATTCTCAAAACTTGTTTTGGAAGTTCCCCGGATGTTTTTTCGACTTTTCTCAGAACTTTCCTCAAACTTCGTCCAGGAGAGCTTCTTTCTTCTTTCTCTGGATAGTTTTTCAACACCCTTCAGAAGCTAATTCAAACATTCCCTGGAGTTTTCTTCCGGCATTATCCCACCATACACACTTCGAAAATAATTATTTTTACACGAGACGTAATTCAGCTTTGACGTAAATCATGAAATGTAAACAAACATGGTATGTAAAATTTAGTGTCCTGAAACTGAAACATATGCAACTCGACGAAAAGTGCGTTTGATTGAATTGATTTTCCCGTCCTTTTCAACTGATTCTTATGTCAAAAGGCCCGCTTGCATGTGTCGGTCTCAGGGCAGTGAAATTTATATGTATTTTTCGTAGTGTGTAGTTTAAAAGTTAAAATTTTCAAAAACGGCAAAAATATAAGATGAATTGAAACAGTAAATACCGATAAATACCGATTTTTAAAACCTTTGATACTGACGAGGATACGAGGAGGATACCGATAAGCTTTCAAACAATCTGGCAACGCTGGTCATATGAAGGGTTTCCGTCTTCAGCTAAATTGTTCAGATTAACAAGGAAAAGAGTTTAGTCCGGAATTAACTCACCAGGCGGCGCTAGTGTGACATTAATTTTTCATTGTTTGCCATAACTTACCATCTTGAATCGATAGAAGGTTTCCGTCTTCGGGAAAGTTCATCAGATGGACAAGACCTATCCTAGACTATTGGTGATCAAAATTGACTGATAAAGGGTGTCCCACATCAAATTGCATCACGAAAAAAAAACGCTGTAGAAAATTACCAATTGGGTATTTTCTCTTGAAAATTTGGGTAGAAGTAGTTTAGAGCGTATTGTCTACACTGTATTTTTATCGCTGTCAGTTGTCACCCGAAAAGCAACGCCGCGAATTGATTTTGCGCAAGCACCTGGAAAATCCTCAACTCTCTCATCGGGACATCGGAAAACAACTCGGAATCGTGCAGTCAACGGTGAGTCGTGTAATTAAACGTTACTACGAAACTCTGAGCATGGAACGGAAGGAGAAATGTGGTCAGAATTGATGTTCTATTAGTGATCAGGATCACAAGTGTGTCGTGAAAGCGTTTAAGCGGAATCCCAATGCTTCGGGCAGGGATGTGACCAAAAAGTTGAATCTGTCCAAGTCTTTCGTTCAGAGAGCCAAGGACCGGGAGGGACTGCATACGTACAAAGTGCAGAAGGCTCCAAATTGTGACGAACGGCAAAATACGGTGGGAAAGTCACGGCCCCGGAAACTGTACACCCAGATGCTGACGAATCCTCATTTTCTCATCATGGACGATGAGACTTACGTCAAGGCGGACTTCCGGCGGCTTCCAGGGCTACTGTTCTTCACCGCTCAGGACAAGTTTGATGTTCCGGAGGAAGCAAGGAAGCAGAAACTTTCAAAGTTTGCCAAGAAATACATGATTTTGCAAGCGATCTGCTCATGTGGCAAACGGAGTGCGCCGTTCGTGACTACTGGGACTGTGAACGGGGAGATCTACCTTAAGGAGTGTCTACAGCAGCGTCTGCTTCCTCTGTTGAAGCAACACGTCCGGGAGTGGTACGAAGCCAACGGGATCACTTTGGCACCCAAGGACATGAACACCCCCCCCCCCCCCACCCCAACGCACCAGAACTAAGGACCATCGAAAAATACTGGGCTATTATGAAGCAGGCACTACGGAAGCATCCCAAGGAGGTCAAATCTGAGGAAGACATGAAGAAAAAGTGGGCTTCCGTACAGAAGAAGCTGCAGCCAGATGTTGTACAGAATCTAATGAGTGGAGTTAAGCGTAAGGTGCGAGCGTACGGTATTGAAGTTGAATGAAATAAATATGCCAAAAGCTTACTAATGGGTTATATTTTATGGTCTGGAAGTTTGAAAAGATTGGGTCAACAATTTGATGTGGGACACCCTTTAATCGAAATTTGCGGGGTGGAAATTTTTGCACCTGAATTTTCCCCAGAAATATGACATAAATTTTCGAATATTTAAACTCATTCAAAGTTCTCTGAAGTTTGTCGAGGAAATTTAGCAAAATGCATACCTCAATCTTAATATTCTAAAATTGGACAAAACCTTCCCGGAAATATTTTCTTGAAGAAAGCCTTGTGGTTCATGAATTAAAATCAAACATTTAATGACACTTATTAATTCTTCGATTCTTATTAATAAATCATCATCTTTTTATCAATTTCAGATCATACACATGTCATTTTTCAATATTCTAAAATATAAATTAACCTCTAAAAGAAAATTTTCAACTGTGAACAACTGGTGAATCTATTCTGTACCTAAAACGATACGAAACGATTAAATTGGTGAAAAACTCTCAACTACTCTAAGGCAGCGAATAACGATGCATAGATTAATGACTTATTTGCGAATGATGCTATGGTCTTCATGGAGTATTTTATTCTTAAAAATTTAACTAGTTCCAAAATCAATACTCACGGTGTGGCGGTATCCTCTTTGGCACCCTGATTGCGAACCGGCGCGATCGATGGTGTCGAGATGCTCTTCTGCAGGGGAATCCGGCAAACTGTGGGTGCCAGGTTGCGCTTGGCTACAATCTTCTCAAAGTCCCGCTGAATTTCAAACGAACCAAGGTTGAATTAAGAATTGAAAATAAACATTCCGCCACTATTCAGCTTACCGCCAGTTCAGCTTCGTTGAGCGAGTGCGTCGATATCCCTCCGGTGCTGTTGCGACTGGTTCGGTTGTGCAACCTCTCGGCGGCTCGCAGAGATTCCTGCTCTTCGCTGTCCAGGCTCGATAGGCTGACACTGAAACAAGTAAAGTCAATCAAGCTGTTCGATTCGTGAACCGAACAGAAATGCAAACCTCTTGTGAGAAGACTTGGCACACTCGGTCAAATCCTCGATCGCCGTCCAGGACTTCCGCCGGTCGGTGTTGAGACCGTACATGGTTTGCTGATGGGGCCAGATGTTCCCCGGGTTCGAGATCGTCAGGTCCGGCAGCGAAGGACAGGACGAGAACAGCTTGTTCGACGAGAGCTGCAATTACATGGATTTTTTGAGTTTTGGAAGAGAAACGACCCTATGACAATTACCGCTGATCCGATAAATCCGGCACCACCAAAGTTGGTATTCTGGATGGTGGAGTTCTTCATCTGGACCACGCTTTCCCGAATGCATTGTAGGTGGTTCAGGGTATCCTCTGGGAAAAGAAATCGAACGAATTAAAATCTTTGGCAATCCTAGGTCAGGTTGCGCTTACCGAGAAAGTTGTACTTGGCACCCGGACTGTGCGGGGTAACGCTGATGATTGGCACCATATTGACGTGATGGTTGTTGGCAACACTGCTGTTGTTAAAATTCTGGTTGCCCTGCTGCTGCTGCTGCTGCAAATGACCGTAAGCGTTGATGCCCGTGTCGATGACGATGTCGCTCAGTTTGCTCTTGTTGTTGCACTTTTCAACGATGCTGCTGTTGTAGTTGTGAACGTTGTTGCTACTATTACTATTGTTGTAGGTGACTACGGAAGAAGGGAGCTCCTTCGGCGGTGTCGCTGTTGGTTCATTGCATCTCAGGAGACCAGTGGTCACCGGTGCGAGCAGTGGCTGCGAAGACGGCGAAGGTGGCTGGTTGGCAGAGCTTAGATAATCGATTACCACGTCCCCATCGTTTTCGTCGTCTGGCGGGAAAAGGGGAGGATCGGAATGTTAGCACATTTCGGAGGGTTCTATTTTGACCAACAGTCGTCAATAGCTACGAGGTATGAAAAATACTTTTTACGATTCGGTTTTAATGCCGTTTCGGTTCAAAGTTTATTAAGATACTCTAACATTAACCAATCAGTTTTCCAGAGAAACAATGTACACCAGGTTTTCAGGAGAATAGTGTTAAACTGTGATCAGATGAGGGTAGCCCGTTCCGCATAAAGATGTTTTGCATAATCGTTACGAAATAGTGTGTTCGATTTAATTAAGCGAAACGTCTTTATGAGAAGTCATTTTAATGAGGGAAAGATTCATGGAATTTAGGAACGAAGTTCAGGTGAAAGCGTGTAGTATAGCATAGAAAAGCAATGTAACGAGAAGCCATGCAAAAATGTCGTAGCTAGTAATATTATTATAGTTTATTTCGAATGAATTAACTCCCCCTAACTCGATAATAATGAAACTGTTTTAGTTTTAGTAAAATCTAACGTAAATTAAAAAAAAAAATGCATTTATTCAGAAGTATCGCTTGAGTAAGTGACGGCTGCTAGCTACCAGACAGGTCGTAAGCTACGAATAACAGATAACGTAACGAATAATGGTAAGTTGCGAATATACAATAAGCAATTCCGGATGATGTTCTGCTCAGTATGTAAAAACGGTCGCTTTGAGGCCACCGAGCTCCTCATATCAAATCACTCAATTTATGATTTATCATTCAACGTTGTTGTAACCATTCAAACCCGGCACCGACGATGACGATGAAGAAAAGTGAAGATGCAATTTGACTCTAAAATATTTAATATGAAGGGGCCTTGGTTGTCTGCTCAATTAGCAAAACAGGCTGTCTCGGATATCTAAGTCCATAAGTCATATAACAACCACTTAGAATCGATATGGTCATCAATGTCCATGAACATGGTAAGCAATATGTTAGAATTTTGGAAGAAGTTCCATAATTATTATTTAATGGAACTTCATAGAAGTTGTGAAAATTTCTAGAAGTAAAGATATGTGTTTGTATTTGTAATTGAGTCATTCCAGCTCAAGTGGGTACAGAATTTAAAAAAGTTGTAGTCTCTGTCACCGATTTGAGTCAAACTTGGCCAAAACGCTTATTTTCGGCATTCTGAACAAATGCCTTTTTTGATTTTGCTCTAAAAAGCCTAGATCCTTCTCGGCTACAACCCTGGATTTGAACAATTTCAGCTTTCAGGCGAGCTTACTTCACTACGAAATAAGCTATTGGTGATCTTAGAACGTCAATTTGAAGGTTTTTTTTAATGTAGATTTTTAAAGATGTGCCACATCTTGTTTTTGAATTCAAGAAAAAAAAAAAATAAATAAATAGCTTTGATTTTCTCTCAGAAAAGCTCAAAACTAGCACTCACTCATCTGGTCATATCTCTAAAACTATTTTCTCAAATTATTTGCCCTTGGAAATACATCTAGTAGCAGAGTTTTCCAAAGTGTGGCGAAAATTTGAGCCCAAAATATTAAGCAATAAAAAATCTCGCCATGGTGAAAATAGGCCATTTTTTTGCCAATTTGGATGCCTGTCGGTAATCAGTCTGTTTACTATAGTAACTACAAAAACAAAATGTGGGTAAGCCACATTAAAAAAAAAATCAAAATTGACGTGCTAAGATCACGATTTTTTTTTTAATCTCAAAGATCCAGGGTTGTAGCCGAGAGAGATCTAGACACTTCAGAGCAAAATCAAAAAAGGCGTTTGTTCAGAATGCCAAAATAACGGTTTTGGCCAAGTTTGGCTCAAATCGGTGGCATCGCCACAGGTGGTGTACCCACTTGAGCTGGAATGACCCATTTGTATTTGTTTATTAGTAATTCTACTGACAGTTAGTGTCTAAATGAATAAAACTTAAACTAATTAGTTACGGTCCACGGTACGAAAAAGGCCAAGAAGCCGATGACAAAATACGTCAGCTGACACATTGTAGTCGAACACACCAAACAAGTTGTTGAACTGCCGGCTGATTGCTCGAATTGGGTCATGTAGTGCAGAATTCCTGCTCTGTGGTTCCAAAAATAGAATGTCACGTTGACGAAGAGGTCTCTCGGGAGCGTACTGATTTAACTGTGCCAGAAATTCAGTTTAATCGATGTCACCCGTGAGCAGCTTTCCAGTGAACATAGCTTGAGAGACCGCTCAGGAAACGGCAGCACTCCTCGTACGGTGGCAGGTTCGTTGGTTCACGCCAGGTGAGAAAACGAAGAGCGTATCTTGCAAACTTTCGTTGTACGGATTCAATTCTGGCGATCCAGTTGGCTTGGAAAGGTCACCATAAAACAGAACTTGATTCCAATGGAGACCGGACGAGTGAGCAGCAAAGTGACCTGAGGCATAGCGGATCACGGAACTCGTCGGCAATTTTGTAAATAAAGCCCGATTGACGATTCGCTCGGGCAACAATGTCGTTGTAGTGGATTCTGAATGTCACCGAGGTCCTTTATGTTCTCTACACGAGCAAGACTAGGTCCGGAGACGACATAGTCAAAGATTATTGGTTCGTTTTTACGATGATAGGAACTTATGTAATATTTTTCAATGCTTACACTCATCACATTTTTTGAGCACCGGTCAGCAAAAGTACATAACTGCGTAGAAGAACTGCCAACCTGATGGTGGCAGGAAGGAGACGTCGTTTAAGAAAATTGAAAGCAGTAGCGGACCCAGGTCACTGCCTTGCGGGACGCACAAGTTGTTTGAAAAAACGATTCTCACAAGTTCAGGGAACTTCATAGAGGCTCAGGGAAGTCTGGATGAGCTTAATGGTTTGGAAAGTTGTTAATGGAACTTCGTATGAGTTCATGGAACTAAGTTTATGTTCAAGAAACATTATGGAAGTACAGGATCCTCCGTAGAAGTTTTAAAAAATATCGTAGAACTTTAGTGAACTTCGGAACTTAGATATATACGGATTTTAAATAAGATATCAAGAAAGTCAGGATTTAGGATTTCAAAGGTCCCCTACCCGATTGTGTTGTTAGTTTGCGTGGGCGTATTCGTTTTGCGCGAAGAGGTTTTAACAAGATTTGTGTACAAAATTTGATAGGCCCGTTTGAAATGTTATGCGAGTATTATTCATGTGTTCATTTTTAGTAAACAGGGCCCCGCTGATGTATCAATTTTTATTTAGTAGATGAACAAAAGTTCACCCGTGCACTCGTCTATGAAGCGTTCTCAAACAGTTCACTCATCGAAATGTTCATTAGATGGTAAATGAGTTCTCTGTACCATTTCGGGCGCCAAAGCGTAATTCGATAGCCATACGAAGAGCCTAAGCAAACCACGCGTAAAAGCAATGACATCGACTTGAACAAATCCTCCTTCAGGAGTTGTTGACCCGTCCCATCCTTTCATGCACTTCGGGTGGGAAGCGAATTGGCATATGCGTTAACTTAATAGATGGAGAATGCTTTCCTTCGTATTTTTGTTAAACTAGTATGCGTGAAGGCGATTTTTAGAACTTCGTTGATTCCACGTAATTTCTGACGACAAAGATTGCAATTCTTGCGCCTAATCTGAGGATCTTCAGACTTGACTCTTTCACTTCGTTCTGGTCTGTGGAAGAGGCGAGAGCGGTCCAAGTTTAGTTATCGCGCCGTGGTGTGAAATTAAAGGTGATAAAAGTAAACGTGAAAATTTCTTTAACTTTGCTTATTTAGATTTTATTTATAAATTCCCTCGATTAGTTCGTTAGTTTTCGAAATTAAAGCAGAAAGTGCTTATTGCGTGTTTTGAAATCGAGGTAATTTCTTGTGCATAAGTGTGTTTAGTGTGCAGATGATGAATGCCACGCGACGGCATTTCTCTTTGGCAGATTTATTGCACGTTGCGAAGCTCGTCACACCACCCACATCGGTCAGCGATCGTTTTCGACCCCATTTTCCAGCTTCGAAGGACACCCGGTGGTACCCGAGGCCGGAAGAGGGCAGCAAAAGGTTTTCCAACGCCCTAGGCACAGCAAGCAGCAACCCACTGCTTTCGAACCGGGGACCTTCGTCTTCAGCGGCAACCACTTTCCGCAGTTTCCCGTCGACGGTGATGACCATTAACCAAACTTGAGGCCGTACCTCGTCTAGGTAGAAGTCCACAACTCAGCGTGTGAGGCGTCATTGGAAAACGACATCGGCTATGTGCATTCCGCAGTAGCATCGTTTCGGAGTCCGTAGGAGTAACCGCGTGTGATACACGTGGGACCTACCGCCATCATCGAACAACCGCCAATTCCTCCACGCAAGTAGCGAGTCAAAACGTGAGTAACATACATGTTCACTAAATTCTCATGCGCATGGTTAGTTAAAGCCCCTAACATACCGACATGAATGACTAAAGCAAAAATAATAAAATTTCCAGTCAAACCTCACTACTGACGTCTGGCTCCGTGTTCGCGGAAAATATTTAGCTAAACCATGACTTGGTTCGTGTCTGATCTATTCTGGACAAATTATTTTTATCTAGATCAAAAATTTATGATTTTCGGGCATAAGTCAGAATTAAGTGTCATGTCGGTTTGTCGGTGGTATAACCGCTAGCGTGGCCGCTGTTCGTTCAGCCGTTACCTTTATTCAATTCGCGCAAGCGCCGGTAACGCCAAACAGCTTTTCGTAGCACACCCACAAAATGAACACTATTCGGCACACAGCACACTAAATGAATACCGCCAGAAGAAGAGAGAAGAAAAAGATAGCTAGCTAGAGGGAATGAATTCGAGATAAGCCTAGAATAATAAATTGTCGATAAAGTAGGAGTACGGAAATAAACCATAATGAACATGGAGTAGGGAAAACGCTTCTATAGTTGCGTTACGTTAGAAGCGTTAGGTTCCTATAGTTGTGCATGGATACTCAATACACAACTATAGGAACCTAACGCTTCTAACGTACCGCAACTATAGGAGCGTTTGCCCTAGTTGAATCTGAATAGTGTTACCGGCGGGTCACATAGTATTGTTTAAAATATTGATGTGGGGAGTAGGGCCAATAAATTGTAGTGAAATAACGGCCGATTCAAAGTGGGGGGCAATCGGTTTCGTAATGTGTGGATCTTGTGTAAGGGTTGTATTAGAAGCTAGGAGATAGGAGTGAAGGCTGCCTACGATCGGGGGCGGATGGAGAGAAACGCAACACCACGGTCGATGTGAAGAGGTAAGAGAGAGCCCGACGGTCAGTGGATTTAGGCAGTAAGTCGTGAGCCCTCGTAGAAGCGACAAGGAAAGTTTGTTGCGTGTGGAGTGAAATTTTAGTCACCCTCGCCATCGGTCCAAGCCACGCTGTGTGAGAACGCTTTGTTTTCTGGAGCGCTAGGAGACCTGACCATCACCCGTTCACCGGTCAAGTGATCCGGTTAACACGGGGTCCTGAGTATCGGACGGCTTGTTATTCAGTCCGACGACTTTCGCCGCAATACTGCCACTCCAGGTTAAATCAATACCCGGCTTCACGGTCAACCCACCATTAGTCGCCCCTGGCTTATTCTATCGACGGCCGAATCAACCTGGCACCGGTCAAGTTACCCGGCTATTCACGAATCTGCCCGGTCAGTCCGCCAGCTGGCCAGCCGATCATCAGTCGGACATCAATCGCCACCGTTTTGGGGCACCGGCGAGCCTTCGTAGAAGGCTCGCCACATTGTTCGCCGTCGGCCCCTGCCATTGCAGGTTGACTACCCGTCAAAGCCCAGATCACCCCGACCATTCAAGTCCTCCCGTTGCCCACCCGGCAGCCAATCAGCACCCGATATACCTCCCGGCAAACTCACACGGGCGTCTACCAGCGCCGTATCCCGGCCAGGGTCGCCCGGACCACCTGCTAACATCACCGCTTCCCGGCCAGTTTCGACCGAACCCCCAGCCGTTCACCGTTCGATACTGCCCCGCCCCACTGTCATCGCCGGCCAATAAAATACAAGGTAATAAAAAAAACATAATTTCAGGTCACCTCACATCCGAAAAGTCTCCCACGCCAATACGCCCTGAGACCCGGAACCTACAAGGGACTTGAGTGCCCACCCCAGGAGCTGCCGTTGGTTAAGACCAGCAGCTTGGGGTTTAGGGGGTTCCCTTCAGGAACTCAGCGGTTCCGGGGCATATAAAGTAGTCTTATATTTAATAGGATACATTTTCAATAAACCAACACACTTCAAATAAAAAGTATTTGTACATTCCTTTCCGAAGGGATCTAGAAAGGCGAATGTAAGGCTTTTTCGAGGGGGGTGACTCTATCTACGATGTAGGAAAATTTTGTTTTGCTGTGGTTAGCTGCGCGCACGCTGAGTAGATAGAAATCAGATTGATGACAATTCTGAAGATTTCCTGCAAAAAAGAATGATGCGCGATGCAAGTAGATGCGAAAAATGATAGAAGATTGTTCGCAGATTCATTCACTAGTACGAGATTTTTCGAATATCTAGAAGTGAGATTTAGATGTGTCGCCCCCCTCGGGCTTTTTCACGTTTCCGGTCACTTTCTTTTGAGATTTTTGCAGAGTTTTACTGGGGAAGTTGGCCCCGAAACCAGCCAGGATATCTCTCTATTCGAACGGGATCCGTTCGAAGTGTTGTGTCAAGTCTGCCCGTTGTGATCAAATTCGCGAGAGCAACTGATCGTTGGCAGAAATCGTTTTCGTGAATGCTTCATTCGTTTTATTGATTTTCACGACAATAGGTCGAGCGCATTCCCGTCCTTACCGTAAAGGGTTATACGGTCAAAATTTGTTCAATATCAACTTGACGTATTTCTTTCAATTTTGCATTTAAAAAACCTGAACACCCCTCATTTTGAAGGTGTGTGTGTGTGTAGAATGTTGCTCCTATTTTGATTTTGGAATTCACTCTTCAGTTGTCAAAATGCCGTCCAAGCAAGAAGAGCAGCGTATCAAAATTTTGCTCGCGCATCGCGAAAATCCGAGCTACTCGCACGCAAAGTTGGCAAAATCGCTAAAAGTTGCCAAATCAACCGTTACAAATGTAATTAAAGTGTTTGGGGAACGTTTGTCGACAGCCAGGAAGTCTGGATCGGGGGGAAATCGAAAACCGGAAGCCGTTGAGACGACAAAGAGAGTTGCCGGTAGTTTCAAGCGAAACCCTAACCTCTCTCTCCGAGATGCCGCAAATAAGCTGGGTGTATCGTCTACAACCGTGCATCGAGCCAAAAAACGAGCCGGACTATCGACTTACAAGAAGGTAGTGACTCCAAATCGCGATGATAAACAAAATACGACGGCCAAAGCGCGATCCCGGAGGCTGTACACGACGATGCTGACGAAGTTTGACTGCGTGGTAATGGACGACGAAACCTACGTCAAAGCCGACTACAAGCAGCTTCCGGGACAGGAGTTTTATACGGCAAAAGGAAGGGGAAAGGTAGCAGATGTTTTCAAGCACATGAAACTGTCAAAGTTCGCAAAGAAATATCTGGTTTGGCAAGCCATCTGTACCTGTGGCTTGAAAAGCAGCATTTTCATAGCTTCCGGGACTGTCAACCAAGAAATTTACGTGAAAGAGTGTTTGAATAAACGTCTGCTGCCTTTCCTGAAGAAACACGGTTGTTCCGTACTGTTTTGGCCGGATTTGGCATCTTGCCATTACGGTAAAAAGGCCATGGAGTGGTACGCCGCCAACAACGTGCAGGTGGTTCCCAAGGACAAGAACCCTCCCAACACGCAAGAGCTCCGCCCAATTGAGAAATACTGGGCTATTGTCAAGCGGAACCTAAAGAAGACCAAAAAAACTGCTAAGGGCGAGCAGCAGTTCAAGGCAAACTGCCTTTCTGCGGCGAAGAAGGTGGACAAGGTGGCTGTACAAAATCTGATGGCAGGGGTCAAGCGTAAGGCCCAGCAATTCGGATTTGGAAAAGCGGAAGCCTAACTGAATATTTTTCCTGAATTTTATACTAATTGAACTTGAAAAAGAAATTTAATTTGATTTTTTAAATAAACGATTTCACCGATTTACACGCGTTTTCCCTTGACCAAATTTTGACCGTATCACCCTTTAATCGATCGACAGCGACAGCCAACATGCTTCCCGCCCATTCACTTGGGCAACCTTCCCTGAAAGGTCTCATGCAGTCGGGCAACCCTACACACTTAGAAATAACTAATTTAACACGTGACGGAATCCATATTTGACATAATAGATGAGACGTAATCACGCATGTCATGTAATATTAAGTGCTCCGAGACTGAATAGTTCGTTGCTCGACGAAAAGTACGTTTGATTAAGCTATATTTTGCGCCTGTTATGACTCAAATTTATGTCAAGATTGACGCTCGTATATGTCACTCTCAGAGCACCTACATTTACAAGAATTTTTCTAAGTGTGTGGTCTCGGTAGATGGTCTCCCTCGGGAGTGGCGCTTAAGCCATTTTTACTAAAAAAAAAAACGGGAAACTCGTAAGGCTGTCGGGTTACAAGAAAGCCCTCTGAAGATTTTCCAAGACTTCAGAATGACCAATTCTGAAGATCTAGAACTGTTCATCAATTCAAATCATGCCGGGTTGGAGGCAAAGGCCATCTTGCAACTATGTGGAGCAGGTTTGGTCAGTCATCAATCTGGGTGATCGCACACTATTGCTATGCGCTCTTGTACATTCCACCTGATCGAATCCGATACAATGAACTTATCGAAACTCATTGTCGGTCAGTTTTCACAGTTATCGAAAGTGCCACTCAAGTTGATGAGATATTCATTTTGGTTGACTTCAATCGACATTTCGACAGCTGCAGCGCAGCAACGCTTTCTCAAATTAACCATGCAGTCTACAAAAATAATCATAGTTTGGACCTCTGCTTCGTGAGCACTCAGGACAGGGATCCATTAATTTCCTCGGCTCCTTGTGCACAAACTAAGCTAGTTCCACATCACCCTCCTCTAATTGTCACTCACTTGAGGACAAACTCGTGCGTGATTTCGACGGTTATCTTGATGCGGTTTCTTATGACTTCCGTTAAGCTGACCACCATCATAGATGTATTGTCTAGCATGATATGGGAGAACATCCTTGATCCTGATGATGTTGGGGCTGCAGTGCAAACCTTTTCACGTGTCTTGGCATATGTCTTTACCCTCCCTGGCAGACGAGAAAGCTACCAACCGGTGGAAACTAATGACTTTAAATTGGCTCACTACTTGACTAGCCTATTGGTCCCAAGCAAACGATTAACGTACCCCATTTTAGTCGAAATTCTAGTACTACACTATGTTTGTTTTGATTCGCTATGAAAGTTTGACAGATAAAATGAGGGGTTAGTGGATTTTCCTATGTTTCGAGGGGTGAATCGATTAGCTTGGGACCGAAGATAGTACCAGAGCTGAGCCAAAAAGTTGAGCACGTTTCTTCGGGACCTTCTGGTCGTAGAGTTAACTCTATGGAGCTACGTAGATTGAAGTCAATCAAGAGAAAAGCATTGAGAAGATTTACGACGTTATCGCTTGCGAAATTCATATACACCCTTGCTGCCAGGAACGTTCCAGTAAATGATCAAACACTGGTTGCAATTAATGTTAATGCTGAGATGATTTCCAGGACCGTGACTCTGCTCAAGTCATCCTTCAATCCTGGACCTGATTGAGTTCCATCTGTATTTTTGAAGAGATATATTGCTAGCTTGTTAGTTCTGCTTCATCGTCTGTTCCGCATGTCTCTATCCAGTGGCATATTTCCATCCTGCTGGAAATTTGCGCACATGTTTTCTGTCCACAAAAAAGGAAGAAAACGAGCTGTGTGGATAACTATCAAGGAATTACATCGTTAAAAGCCGTTTCGAAGCTATTCGAGCTAGTGATTATGGAACCGTTGCTGTCCATTGAGTGCTGATCAACATGGGTTTACTGTCGGCCGCTCTTCAACCACTAATCTGCTGTGTCTCACATCGTTTATAACCGAAAGCATGTCGGATCGGTCTCAAACGGCACTATTCAGACCTATCCGCAGCATTTGAACCTTGCTATTGCAATTTCTAAGCTCGACAGGCTTGGTGTATGCGGTAATCTTCAGAGTTGGTTTCGATCGTATCTTATCGGTCACCAACTAAAGGTTGCCATAAGAGATTGCAGATCACCTAGCTTCGCCACATCATGTATACCTCAGAGAAGTTAACTAGGACCGTTGATTTTTCTACTGTACTTCAACGACGGGCATCTGATCATCGAAACTCCGTGGTTATCACGTTCAGATGACCTCAAACCTTCCTACGAATCCAAGCGATCGCAGACTGTTACTTCCTTTAACGTCAGCTGAATGCATTCGCTAGTTGGTGCAGTTTAAACATAATGGTAGTGAATGCGTGAATCAGGTGAAAGACTTGGGTGTGATCTTCGCAGCTATCATTCAAGCATATACCGTATGCGTGATAATGTTTGCACCATCGTACAAATAAGATTCCCGTTTCACCTGTGCATACAATGCCTTGGTTTTCTTTGCATGCACGTAACATTTAGCTCATACTGTAGTAGGCTGTGTATAAAAGAAAAATTATTTACTTAGTTTGACAGTTGCACCATGACGAAGTGGCAGCGTATTCGTGATTTGTCCCACGCGCAAATGTCGCAAAAAGATCGCCGTGGGAGTGTCCCGGTGGACCATCAAAAGCGGTTTAGACCGAGAAAAGAAAGGACAACTATCCGTGAAGGTGGCCACAGGTCGTTCGAGGTCAGCTCGGGTTCCGAGGGTTATCGATGCTATCAAAAGGAAGATTCGGGTGAATCCAGTGCGTTCAATAAGCAAAATGGCAAATGAACACAGGATCAGTGACTTTACGGCACGGAAGATCGTAAAGGAAGATTGCGGGGCGAAGTCAAGGGCACGGAAAAAAAAACTCATATGATTACCAACCCCATCCGGGAGCTACGAGTCGAACGATGCAAGAAAATCTTGAATTTGAAAAAAATCTTGAAAAATCCGGTAATCCTGTTCACCGATGAGAGCATGTTTACCGTTCTCTTCCGGTAAAATACGTGGCCGACGAGCACAAGAACGTGTATCTGACCAAGCATCCTGCTAGCGTTATGGTGTTTGGATTGGTGGCTTCCGATGGCAAAAAATGGACCCGGTGTACATTCCAGAAGGCGACAAGGTCAACACGGAGGTCTACATCGGGATTTTAAGTAAGTATGTTCTTCCGTGGATCAAAGAACAGTACGGTCCGAAGCCAAATGTGGGGCTCCGTGCCACACCTCGAACCGCACTAAGAAGAGGTTGCAGGAACATCTTCCGTTCTGGGCGAAGGATATGTGGCCGCCATCCAGCCCCGATCTTAATCCGCTGGATTACTCAATATGGCGCGTCATGAAGGCTAAGACCTGTTCTAAACGCCACCCGAGTACAGCAAGCCTCAGACAAACATTGACCCGTACCTGGAGAGAAATGGATCCAGACTACATTATTAGAACCTGCCGTGCATTCCGGAAGCGCGTGGAGGCCATAATTGCAGCAAGTGGAAACTCGATCGATGATTAACAAAGTTGAAGACTCTGAGAAACCTCCCCACTTTGAATAATAAAAAAAAAAAAACTCGAAAACGAAATTTTTGAGAATTTTTTTTAAATTTTGACATTTTACAATGGTGCAAACATTATCACGCATACGGTATTGCTTGTTCGATATCGTTGCTTGAGTATTGTTCCACGGTTCGGAACCCAAACTATAACAACGGTGTCTAGAGAATCGAATCTGTTCCGATTGCCTTGAAATGATCCGTTTCGAATACCCAGTTACGAAAGCCGTTGTCAACTTATCGACCTAGAACTTCTCCGAACTAGAAGGGACACAAGCAGAGCCCTGAACGTTGCTCTGTTGTTGTAGTCAAAACATTAATCTTTTATATGCTTTTAGTTTTACTAAAGTTCATTCAGCACGAACAAATTTACATCTGATTTTAAATTAGCCATCTTGAAAAGAATCAAGCAAAGTTATTGATGTATTTCTTATTTAAGGTCAACTCCTTACCATGGTGATTGTTGGACACAAAATGGTAATTCCACATTAAGCAAATTCCTACACCAGGTTTGATAATGACATTATCGCCGATAACGTCAACGGTTAACGTTTTCGATGGCAATCCGCATTGCATCCATTAAAGTTTTGATTACCTCTGATTAGTTTATAGCGAAGCAGACTGTTAGTAACCAACTAATTTATATGTCAACCGAAATCTTAAACTTAACATAACATGCTAAATATCCTAACAATCTAACATATAACTTGAGCCCTGAAGAAGCTACAGAAGAATCGAATCCATAACGATTAAAGTGTTGTTGATTATCTGAGCAAAAGAAGTCTACGCATTAGCTGAATAGATTTAAACCTCCCGTACGGAAGAACCCTTCTATGAAAAAAACACCTTCTAATTAGAATTTACTCTACGCAACAAGAACGGAAGAAGCAAAATAAATCATTATTACCTGATGACAACAGTATCAACTGTTCCGAAGCGAGGTGATCTTTACTATCCATCATGAACAAAATTAACTGTTTTTACTCTTATCTCTGTTACTGATTCTCGTCTGGGTGCACAAGCGATATAAAGGAGGAATACGAAAAAAAAAATCAAGATAAAAGAAAATAAGCAACAACAACAACAAAAACACAATAAGTTAAGTGTGAATTATAAAACTTCTAGCGGCTTTGATACGGTCGGTGGAATGGAATTTTCGCCTGCTGGCTCAGGTTGAAGTGTAGCGAGCATTATTTTACACACCAAACAACTCCACAGACACTTGATACCGCCTCTCCTCTACGATGGGATGGATGGAATTTTGCTCGTTTTTGTTTTGTGCTATTATGATTTCTACTGTATACACGGTTAAGACTAGGGGGTCTACTACTTAAAATGGCCAGGAAAGCCAGCTCATTTAGATTTTCGATGCGTTTCAAGAGCACACCATTGTGCGAAAGGGTGAGCACCATGGAAAAAAAAAAGATACACTCCAAAAAAAGAACCAGTCACTCGAAAGCACTTTGGCAGTCAACACAACCATTACCAAAAATCAAACCGTTCAGCTTTTGTGGTGCACATTTTATGAGGTTCAGGCTTCTTCGAACCAGATCCGGATCGCGTTGCACTCTTAATTTTGGACACTCTTCAATTATTGCACACTGGAAGGATCAATCGATGATGATTTCACAAACACTCATACATTAGCACGCGTATTTACACTGACACTGGTTGTTGTTTTTTTTTTTTTATTTAGGAGAATTTAACAAATGCAAGAACACAAAATAAGTGGCGAGCGAAAGGATTTCCCAATCGAGGAAAATTGTTGAATGTTGAAAATCACACCGAAAAAAAAACTACTATGCAACATAATATACGTTCACACACAAACAAACAACATCAAGTAGGCTATGCAGGAAAAGAAAAACAATCGAGCTCGTTTCTTTAATATTTTTTCCGTCCAATCAGAGAGACACACCGATATAAGAGCAAAAAAAGAGAGAGAGAGAGAGTGGGAATACACTGCGTTTGCATCGCGCAAGGCACACTCGGTTTCTTCTGGCAATCAGTCAGTTTGATGCTAAAGGGGGTTTTCAGTAATGAGTCTGCTACACACAATTTGTGCATAATTTGAGGTGCACAATGTCGAAATAATGCAAAGCTAGTCATTCACACACAGACTTAGGCGGTTCAGGTACTTTCTTCGATTTTGGGCTCCCATCGTCATCATCGCCGTGTAAAGTGGCGACGAGGAGGAGACCCAGAGCGAGAAACACTTGTGCATAAAGTACGCAGAGAGCGAGAGAGAGAGAGAGAGCGAGCGAGTGCAAAAGGAATAATGGTTGTTGCGTGTATAAACGAGAGCTACAAGCACATCAAGTACGAAGGAAGGAAGGAAGGAAGGAAGGAACAACGAAAGGGGGTGACACGAGAGCATCGCGCGAGAGAGTGTGAGGTGGGGGAGGAAAAAAGTTTGAACCTGTAGCTCTTTTCCTACATCGACATTTTGGACTGAATGCACATTTTCACACACGATTCGTACCACAATTACGGGCCGCACTTTGAGCACTGGACAACCTGCGTGTTACATGGTCTCTTCCGGCACTTCTGGACCGCTTTTAGTCACTTTTCCGTGCAGAAATACTAGAAATTTTCCAATTCTCAATCCCCTCCGACACGAAAAACCACTGTGGCTGGGTCTAGCACTTTGCGATATTTTAATGGGGAGACGACGAAAAAACTTCACTACACTGAAAAAGAGCTGCCATCGGGCAACACTAGCCTCTGCTTAATGGTTTGCGATGCGCTGCGATGGTAGGTGTGTCAATTGAAGGTAGGTTTTGCGATGGATGACAGCTGTCAACACGGAACAGCGCCGCGCAACGGAATGTGGATGACTCGATGGGAACTCATTTCGGTTCTAGCACCACTCTGGAACATAAGTATCTTAATTTATAGTTTATTTTTGGCACGAATAACATTATGCAGAATATACAATAGGGCATATAGCTATGCAACCCATCTTTGTTCCTAAAGTACCGTTAATGAGTAAAGATACCGAGAAATACTCAGAGTGAGAGATGGGCGGAGAAAACAAAACACAATTTGGCAGCAGGGATTTGAACTTAAATTATCTTGCACACTTTGCTAGAAGCTAGCATTTCACATGACTTTTATTTTTGATTCGAGTTACGGGCAAAATAATAATTGATTGCATCGAAATATTTCACACATTTTTTGGTGCCATTAATTAACCAACTAAGATCAATTAAGGTTCAATTAACTTGATACCGTTTCAAACAATTCAAATGCAGTTTTTTTTCGACGCATCATTTCAGATTGCAAAGATCTTGCGTCATTTTGTGTGAAATAGCATAGAGAATAGAATGACGTGAGCTTTTTGCAATCTGAACCTTAATCAATAGAGTTAAAATATTGCTTTTGATTCCAAAAACTAGTTGAATTTGAGACGCACACGAAACGTAAAGGTGATTAAATTACTGTTCGATTGCAAACCTCTCAAATTTAATCTAGTAAGAATAAGAAATTATCGGAAAAATTCTAATGGGAATGTTCGATTGGCTCAAATTTTGACAGTTCTTTGGCTCAAAACGTTCTCTCCGCCCATCTCTTCCTCTGTGTATTTCTAGTAATGAGGAACTTTTTCGATAGCACTTGGCCTATTGGACAGCTTTGCATATGACAGTTACTTCCTAAATGCTAAACCACATCAAATCTACGTTTTCCACACGGTTGGAAAAAAAAATCCCAAAATGTTCACTTTTAACTACTTTTGCCTAGTTTGTCTTCTTTTCTCCTTCTAATCTTGTCAAAAACGGAGGAGCAAAACCACCAAACAGCGGTAGTAAAGTGTGGGAACCCTACGTTGAGTATAATCTTTACCTACTTTTGAGTACAGCTTACTTTTGGGTAGAAAGCGTGTGGGAAATTCCATAAGAATTGCACACAAGTAAATGAGAACTACTTTGACCTCAATTACCTACTTTTGGGTGCCTGCACTATAGTGCCGAGATGAGTGAAAAGAACTTACTTTTAGGTGCTTTTTTCTTACCGTGCAGTAAACCATGGTCGTACTATAGGGTGTCCCAGAAAGTATAAGCATACTGTCAACTCGCCGCCATTTCTACCTCGATGAAGATTATCAGTTTAATGAAGTTTAAAATCTTCAAACTGCGAGGCATTTCCCTGGAAAAGCGCAAACAGATCGTGCACAAATGGTGCACGATTCCCAATCTATTAGTAAGGAAGTTGGCGAAAATGGAGGAGGTAAGTATCGAAGCAGTCCAAACCGCCATCTGAAAGTTCGGTGAAGAATTTACATTCGAGGACACATCGGAATCTGGTAGTAAACCGGGACCGGTGGACCGAAAAGTGGACTAGAAGATCACCAAGCTTTCGTCAATAAGAAAAATTCCCTTCGTTCGAGATTTGGAAAAAAACTGAGAACATCGAAGAGTGACGTCCAACGTACCAAGGCAAGAAGCGGATTGAAATCGTTCAAGAAGCAGAAGAAGCCGAAACGGAGTCATAAACATGCTGTATCCGTCAAACCGAGGGCTTTGAAGGTATAGTCTGCTGTGTGAAAAATTGGCGAGTGTTATATATATAGTTACAGTGGATACTCCACCGACACAGAGACAACCTGCCAATACAACCGCAGCACCCCTGACACCCAGCAACAGATACATCTACAGGCACGACGATACCAACAGCACGCGGCCGGATGCAACGCAAGCATCTTGAAGTAATGATTTTTATACCTGTGATCTTGACATTTTTACCTAGGGGATGAGTACTTAAGGGGGTTAGGTTTTTGATAAGTCTTTAGTGGGAATGACACTGCACATTGTAGTCGAAATAAGTATCTGTCATGGATACCAAAATTATTTAAGTGGAATTAAATGGAAGATAACCCTTTTTCTCTGTTTTATTTAAGCATTCTACCGTTCTCCGCTGCGTCCCACTCCTGCTGCCACTTAGCACTCGCTGTCCTCCGCCAAGGTGATGACGATGGGTATTATACCGGCGATAACGCATACTGCTTCCGTCGAAATTTTTCTGTACGCACTCACGACTCGCATGGTCATGAGGCGGAACGTACTGTTCAATTTTCTTTCGTTCTTCTTCGTTTTCAGCGGTATATCCCAGGCTGGACCCCCGTACCTCACTATCGACGACGATACACTAGCCAGAAGACGCCTCTTGCTGCTGCTTGGTACAGAGTTGTTCGGCATGATTCTAGCTATCGCATTGATGGCCTTCGCCGCCTTCTCACATGCGTAGTTGACGTGGCTATTGAAGTTTAGCCGGTCATCGAGCATCACTCCAAGATACTTCAGCACGCGCTTTGATGCTATGGCGTTCTCCCCGACGGTAATTTCTGCCCGCTGAACAGCTTTACAGTTACTGACCAATAGTACTTCCGTTTTGTGGTGGGCTATCTGCAGCTTCGCTCCTTGCATCCAGTTGGAAACCGTGTCGATCGCCTCGGTTGCCAGCATTTCCACCTCTTCCAACGTCTCGCCTACTACCGCCAAGACGACGTCGTCCGCAAATCCTACGATCTCGACTCCTTTGGGTAGCTTCAGCGTTAGCACGCCATTGTACATCGGGTTCCAGAGCATTGGGCCAAGGATGGACGACGGAACACCCGCCGTGATCCGGATTGATTTCTCTCCCATGTCCGTCTCGTAGACTAGAACCCGGTTCTGGAAGTAACTCCTTATAATGCTACACAGGTAATCAGGAACCCTCATTCCATGCAATGCTTCGGCGATGGCCTCCCAGCTGGCGCTGTTGAATGCGTTCTTCACGTCGATCGTTATCACGGCGCAATATCGATCTCCTCTCCGCTTCTGTTTGGACGCTTTCTCGGCACTCTTGACCACTGTCCGAATTGCGTCCACCGCCGACAATCCGTGCTCACTCTCCGTGCAATTCGTTAGCCTGTTGAGGATGATCTTCTCCAATAGCTTTCCGACTGTATCCAGCAAGCATATACCTATACGATGCTGGATCCCCCGGCGGTTTTCCGGGCTTCGGCAGCAGCACTAGCTTCTGTATCTTCCATCGGTCCGGGAAGTGACCTTCATCCAGACACTTCTGCAGCACTACTATGAACATGTCCGGGAACGCCTGGATCGCCGCCTTCAACGCCACTTTGGGGATTCCATCCGGACCGGGAGTCAGCCTACCTTCGGTGTTGTCTGCCTCTGCCTTGCCGTACGGTGTAGGTGGCCAGGTCATTTGGTCGTGCTTCGGGAAAAGTCCCTCCACGATGACTTTCAGCTTGTCTGGGCACTTTTCAACGGGCGTCGTTGGACCTCTAATCTTTGCCATCGCGACTCGGTATGCGTCACCCCAGGGGTTGCCATCAGCGTCTCGGCACAGCTCCTTGAAGCAGTTTGATTTGCTCAGCTTTATCTCCCGTTTTAGAGCGGCCCTGGCTGCTCGAAACACCACCCTTCGCTCTGCTCTGTCTGCATCAGTTCTTGCTCTCTGAACACGCCTTCTGTGGAGGGCGCTAAGTGCCTCGTTCCACCAGTAAGCTGGGCGCCGTCTGTTCCTTGGCTCCTATTTCCTCGGCATGGTTGTGTCGCATGCCCTCGCTAACGATTCGGTCTACTCGTTCGCGCTTTGGTCTGGGACGCTGCTGTCTACTCGGAGAGCCTCTACAAAGAAATCCTTGTCGAATGCCTTCGCTGGCTTACTTTCGTTTTCCACATTGCCGTAGGTATTAGGGTGGGACAAAATTCAAATTCCAGTTCCAGTATGATTTCCGGGCGCCTTCTGGGTCCTAGAAAAACAGTGAAAAAATTCAGGTCGGTCGGTGAAACTTTATTTTAGCGCCAGCGGTTTCAATTTTACATAGGATTTTCTATGGGAAAACTTACTTTTTCAAATAAAAATCTGGTGAGGTCACCCATTGTCATCTAAAAATAAATCAACCCAACTATTTCCTAGGAAATTTTACAAGAAAACTTTCCTTCGAGACCTATGTGTTCATATAAATGTATTTTCCCTTAAGGTGTTCATTATGCCCCTAATTCCCCTACACTAATTTTGTACAAAAGAAAGGTATTATGCCATTTCAAGCTTTTGCGAAATTGGAACTGTCAATTTAAACCAGTGCTGTCATCTGGTCACTCAATGCGTGCAATGTGCTGATTTTCTGAAATAAACAAAGTGAGAATCAAGCAAACACAAAGTTTGCTTGTATTTCATCCTGCGCAAGTGTAAAGCAGCGGAGAAGAGAAGACAGACACACATCCAGAAATAACGAAAGCTCAGTGTGTAGCCATCGCTCCGACGGGTCCGACGTAAAGAGCCGCCACTCGGTATAGAGTTGCCAGGGTTGCAAATAGGAAACCCAGCAAAAAGACAAAATTATTCTTCGTTATGCCCTTTTTCACATCCTATGCATGTAGTCGTGGTAAGCAAAGTCTGCAAAGAACTCAAAGAAGACATTAGCGCTTGTTGTATTAAGCAAACCTCACACGCATCAATATATTGACGCGAAGGGGAATTATTAACAATAATATTGATGATGTGTGTTACATCGACAAATCCATCGCAGTAGAAGGCTGGAACGAAATCGCTCAATGCTACGTAGAGATCTGTGGCTTGACTCGCAGTGGAATGCGCCATTTTGCAAAGGTGTAGTGAACAGGAATCACGTTGATTATATTGCTTATATTATTTGCCTTTTATTATTATTTACGTATGGAAATAAGGAGAAACTAAAATGTAACATCGATGATACAACACAGAACTAATGTAACTAAATTTTTTATTTTCTTAAATATAGCTTTGAAGCAACTCCAACCAAAACTATGCGAGCTTGACTAAAAGCACTCCAGAATTTCCAACAATCTTCAAAGATTTTAAATAAGGACCAGTGGATACTACACGGAAATGCCATCACGAAGGAAGCAGGCAATGGAGACATCGATTGCACAGGAGTATAGCTGTGCCGGATGCGACAGACCGGACAGTATGGAAGACATGGTTGCATGTGATCGTTGTGAAAAATGGTTTCATTATTCATGTGCATCAGTCAACGTTGCTACGGTGCAAACCGATGACTTTTTTTGCGATGATTGTAAATCAACCGTGGCCACTCGGAATAGTCAGCGAGGTAGCCATACGGGACCTGTTAGCAGCGTAAAGAGTACGGCTTCGTCCACACGGTCTGAAAAGCTTCTTCTAAAGCTTCATCAACTGGAAGAAGCACAAGCATTACGGCTGAAACATGAACAGCAACAACGTTCATTTCGTGAAGCTCGTTTGAAATTATTGAAGGAGGAGGAACAAGAGCAGCTGCTAAGCATCCAGGAAGAAACGGAGTATCTTGCGCAGAAACACCAACTTGAGCTTGCGCAAATTGATGAGCAAGAGACGGATGGGAGGAGCGGAAGAAGCAGGAGCTATGTTAGTGTACGGAGTAGCCGTAGCAGAGTCGAGGAATGGGTAGTAGAACAAAGTCAGGCTAGCAGTGAAAGGACTGATTTGGAGCATCAGGTAGCTGCAAAGTCTGGAGGATTTGTTGAACAGATGCCTTCCTTGGATTCTGCTCACCAGGTCAATCAACAAAGTACTGCGATCTTGGAATCACGTTATCAGCAAGCCAGTAAACAGGTGCAAAGTCGAGAGCAGCAGCAGTTGCATCTGGGAATTCATTCGTCGAAAAATGTGCCTCAAGTATCCATAGGATTAGACAAATCAACAGTGAGTACCGTTAGTGGTAGTACGAGGTACTCGTCTTTGCCTCCTGCAGGCGATCAACTAGTGCAACAGCGTTTCCACTCGAATATTGATCGTATGCCGAAACTGAGCCTAGCAGATCGAAATAAGGTATCAAGGAACCAGCAGGCAGCCACCTATGTGCAGCTACGGCAGAATGTACCTCGAACAACAATTGGCGCGGATCATCAACCAACGGTGAGTACCGTTAGTGGTAGTACGATGTACTTATCTTTGCCTCCTGCAGGCGAACAGCTAGTGCAACAGCATTTCCATTCGAATCTTGATCGAATGTCGAAATTGAGCCTAGCAGATAGGGATCTGGAACACACACAAGTAGAGCCTCTTACCACTACACGAGCAGTCGGAAGAAACCACTATTTAGCAGGTCCTACCGTTACTAATCCGATGCCATTGGAGCGCATAGACCAGCAGCGAGTTGAGTTGACCCGGGATAAAATTGCTCCTCGCCAAGTTATGCCCAGGGAGTTGCCTGCATTTGATGGTAATCCAGAAGAGTGGCCAATGTTTCTGAGCTGTTACAAGATGACTACCGAAGCATGTGGATATTCTGACGTGGAAAATCTTATGCGATTGCAACGAAGTCTTAAGGGCATCGCTATGGAAGCAGTACGTAGTCGGTTACTGATACCATCGGCGGTACCATCCGTATTGAACACCCTTCAGATGCTGTTTGGCAAACCGGAACTTGTGGTAAATACCCTGTTGAAGAAGGTACGAGAAGTACCAGCACCGAAACCAGAACGCTTGGATATGCTAATTACGTTCGGAATGGCAGTACAAAATCTGTGTGATCATTTGGAAGCAGCGGAGATGTCGTCGCATCTGTGCAATCCAGTGTTATTACAGGAGTTGATTGAAAAATTGCCAGCTGGGTACAGAATGGATTGGGCCCGGTATAGGAAACAGTATTCAACAGTGAATCTTCGGATGTTCGGTGATTTTATGGAAATCCTCGTCCTGGAGGCAAATTCGGTGACGATGCAAGTATTTTCGGAAGTGAAGGGAGCGAGAGTAGATAACCTGAAACAAAAAGGTAAAGCATACGTCAACGTACATGAAGCCAGGAATGATTCATCAAATCAGTCACACATCGAGTCTGTTAATTTCTGCACTGGGTGCAAAAACGAGGAACACGGTGTAGCAACTTGTGAAAAATTCCAGAAGTTGTCAGTACAGGATCGCTGGAGAATGGTATACAAGCTGAAACTTTGTAGGCAGTGTTTGGGACGTCATGGCAAAATTGAAGGAAAATGGACTTGTCCCAGCGGAGAGGACTGTGGTGTTGATGGTTGTTCAAGAACACATAATAAGCTGCTGCATTCTAAGCCATTTTCAAGACCGTCGGAGCACGAAACAACTGCGGTAGTTAATCATCACCGGATGTTACATGCAGCGTTATTCCGGATTATACCAATCACACTGCATGGAAAAAGTTCAGTCGTGCACACCTATGCCATGTTGGATGATGGATCGTCGGTTACCTTATTGGAAGAGAATCTCGTCAAACTGTTGGGTATAGAAGGTGAAGCTGACCCATTGTGTTTAGTCTGGACAGCAAATAGGACCAGGACTGAGCCCAACTCTAGAAGGATGAATCTGGAAGTGTCTGGATATGACGCCAAAGATAAGTACCCTCTCATCAACGCCAGAACAGTCTCGGAATTGGTACTTCCTAAGCAGACGATGCAGACCGGAAGCCTGGTTGAGGCGTTCCCACACCTGGATGGAATTCCGATTAAAGGTTACAAGGATGCTATTCCACAAGTTTTCATTGAATTTGACAACGCGCATCTTCTGGTTCCGATGAGATCTAGAGAAGGTCACATTGGTGAACCGATAGCAGTAAAAACCCGTTTGGGATAGTCCGTATTTGGGGGTTCTTCGAGCAAGCAGAATCTGGTGAGCTATCATGGGGTGAGGTTGTGCGACTGCTGCGTATTTTGCAGTAGATGCCATAGGCGTAGAAAGTATTCGCCCTGAATCGGATGATGAGAAGCGTGCACGGAAGATTCTACAAGACACGACGATTCGAAAAACAAACCGCTTTGAAACTGGACTTCTTTGGCGCTATGACGTGTTCGAGTTTCCGGCTAGCTACGACATGACAATCGGCAGACTGCGGTGTCTGGAACGAAGATTGAAAAAGGATGAAAATCTCTATGAAAACGTCAGAAAACAGGTCGAAGGATATCAGCTGAAAGGATATGCTCATAAGGCTGCGGTTGCAGAGTTGAAGGAAATGGATCCAAAACGAACTTGGTTTTTGCCTCTTGGAGTCGTCGTAAGTCCAAAGAAGCAAGGCAAGGTCAGACTAATTTGGGATGCGTCGGCCACTGTTAATGGAGTCAGTTTGAATTCAATGCTGTTGAAGGGACCGGACTTCTTGACTCCCTTGCCAGCTGTAGTAGGCCGCTTCCGTCAAAGGCGTGTAGCTGTGGTAGGTGATATTCAGGAAATGTATCACCAATTCCTCATAAGACACCAGGACAAGTCAGCACAGTGTTTTGTATTCCGAAATTCATTGGACGAGGAGCCCGACACGTACATCATGGATGTCGCAACCTTCGGTTCATGTTGTTCACCAAGTTCAGCACAGTACATCAAAAACAAAAATGCTGAGGACCACGCCGAGAAGTTTCCGAGAGCGGCTGAAGCAATAATTAAAAGCCATTATGTCGACGATCTTCTTGATAGTTGCGATACCGTCGATGAGGCTGTGCAATTGATGCTGCAAGTGAAGGAGATTCATGCTGCTGGAGGTTTTCACATTAGAAACTGGATGTCGAATAGTTTGGAAATTCTCGAACGGGTCGGGGAAACTTGTGCTGAACAGGAAATGACTGATGTTTTTGATAAAGCTGAAACGACAAGCGAAAGGGTATTGGGAATGATTTGGATCCCAAAGGATGACGTGTTCACTTTTTCCAAGGAAGTGCGACCGAATCTTCAAGATGTGGTTTACGGTGAAAAGGTTCCAACGAAGAGGGAAGCGCTTCGATGCGTGATGAGTGTTTTTGATCCACTCGGTATGATCGCCTTTTTCGTGTTCTATGCCAAAGTAATTCTACAGGATATTTGGAGATCCGGAATAGGATGGGACGATGCAATTCCAGAGGATATTCTGGATCACTGGAGAATCTGGACGCGACTTTTCAATCAGCTTGACTACGTGAAAGTGGACCGTTGTTATTTCTCCGTTGCACAGCAACCAACTACAATAGAGCTGCATGTATTTGTTGATGCAAGCGAGTTGGCATTCGCATGCGTCGCCTACTTCAGGGTTATTATAGATGGTAAACCAAGGTGTGCATTCGTGGCGGGAAAATCAAAGGTTTCCCCTCTGAAGGCGATGTCAATTCTGAGGTTGGAAGTGCAGGCTGCAGTATTGGGCACGAGACTGGCTAAAACAATCGGAGAAACACATTCATTGCCAATAACGAAGCGATATTTCTGGACCGATTCACAAACAGTTTTGGCTTGGATCCGTTCAGATAGCCGGAGGTATCGACAGTTCGTCGCATTCAGAATCGGCGAAATTTTGATGAAAACTGAAGCTAATGAGTCGCGGTATGTTCCGTCAAATTTGAATGTTGCAGATGACGCCACCAAGTGGAAGAAGATACCATCTTTCGAACCTGAGAGTCGTTGGTTTACAGGGCCGAATTTTTTGCAGCTGTTCGAAGGAAGTTGGCCAACGCAGGATGTTCTAGAAAAAGACTCAAATGAGACAATAGAAGAGCTGAGAGCTTGTAATGTACACCAAGTGGCTGGTTATTCTGAGATTGTGAATTGTTCGCGCTTCTCTAAATGGGAGCGTATATGGCGTGCAATGGGATATGTCATCCGGTTCATTGAGAATTGTGAGAGGAAGTGCAAGAAGATACCAATGCAAGGAGGTCCATTAACTCAAGATGAACTCGAAAAGTCGGAAACCCTCCTTTGGAAAATGGCTCAAACAAGTAAATATCCGGATGAAGTGGCTGTTCTCACACGTGACAAAATCAAAGCTCGAGGACACATGGTTGAAAAGTCAAGCCCCCTTTACAAGCTGTCACCATTTGCGGATGAAGATGGAATTATTCGATTGGACGGACGCATCAAAAACGCACCGACAGTGCCGGAGCACACCAAGTTTCCGGTGATACTACCTAGGGATCATGTCGTCACATTTTTGATTTTGGATTCCTATCATCGTCGCTATCTACATGGAAACAAAAACACTGTTCTGAACGAAGTGAAACAGCGTTACTATATACCGAAACTGCGTACTTTGATCGACCGAACAGTCAAGCAATGCGTCTGGTGCAAGGTATAACAAGGCGCTACCAACTACTCCTAGGATGGCAGCTCTTCCTGCAGTTAGACTGACTCCAAACTTTCGACCATTTAGCTTTGTTGGGGTCGATTACATTGGACCAAACTTGGTTAAGGTAGGACGCAGCAACGAGAAAAGATGGGTCTGCTTATTTACCTGTTTGACAATAAGGGCAGTACATATGGAGGTAACACATTCGTTGTCAACAGAAGCGTGCAAGATGGCAATAAGAAGATTTGTTGCTCGGCGAGGATCACCCTTGGAGTTTTATTCGGATAATGGAACTAATTTTCATGGCGCGAATAATGAATTGATGTCACAGTTGGATCAAGGGGATATAGCTGAATCGCTTACCAATGTGAATACTAAGTGGATATTGAATCCTCCTGAGGCTCCCCATATGGGCGGGGCATGGGAACGAATGGTTAGGTCAGTAAAAACCGCTCTGGAAACCATGCCTGCGTTTCGAAAACCAAACGATGAAACCTTGACTACAGTGCTAATTGAAGCAGAATCCATAGTTAATTCTCATCCACTGACATTCGTTCCTTTGGATTCGGATGACCAAGAAGCAATCACACCTAATCATTTTCTGTTGCTCAGTTCGAGTGGAGTCAAACAACCTTCGAAAGCGTTCACAGAGGACAAGCTTGCTTTGAAGAGAGACTGGGAGCTGGGACAGAACTTGGTGGATTATTTTTGGAGGCGTTGGGTACAAGAGTATCTACCTTCACTTACTCGTCGGACAAAGTGGTTCGACGATACTAAGCCTGTGGAGTTGGGTGATCTTGTGGTCATTGTAGGTGAGAAAAAGCGGAATGATTGGATAAGAGGACGAATTGCTAAGGTGATCACAGCTGCAGATGGACGAGTACGACAAGTAGAAGTACAAACAAACAATGGAATACTAAAGCGCCCGGTTTCCAAGGTAGCAGTTTTGGAAGTTCTGGGTAAAACTGGAGCAGGGAACCAGTGTGACGAGTCGGGGAATGTTACATCGACAAATCCATCGCAGTAGAAGGCTGGAACGAAATCGCTCAATGCTACGTAGAGATCTGTGGCTTGACTCGCAGTGGAATCCGCCATTTTGCAAAAGTGTAGTGAACAGGAATCACGTTGATTATATTGCTTATATTATTTGCCTTTTATTATTATTTACGTTTGGAAATAAGGAGAAACTAAAATGTAAGATCGATGTTACAACACAGAACTCATGTAACTAAATTTTGTATTTTCTTAAATATAGCTTTGAAGCAACTCCAACCAAAACTATGCGAGTTTGACTAAAAGCACTCCAGAATTTCCAACAATGTGAATTCAGAAATATTGACAATCTCGATATATTGACGTCAATATAGAATGTATTGACAATACGATTATTGTCAATAAAAGCAATCGTGTAGGGTCCACTTTATATTCGCTCCCTGCGCCGCACAGAGTGTACCGCTCATTGTGTGGATCGCTTTCTCACAGATTAGTTGGAAGAGAGTTTGCGAGGCAAATGTGAGAACCACACACTCTTTGTCGAATGTTGTGAGATGCATGCACAAAGTTGCTTTGCTAACGCTCTGAGGTGCTTTCCAGCCCTGAATTTTCAACCAAATATATCGAGATCAATTTTGACACTGTTCCGTTTTTAGCAACTGAAAACGATAACCATGTTGCCTAAAACGGAACACCACTGTATTCGTGTTTATATTAAATCTCCTAAATTAAACAACATTTAGGTGCACTGCTGCTTTGACTAGACCAGTCAATCAATTCAGAATTGTTTAGTCTAATAATCCAGGAAATACTAGTTGATAACAGTTCGAAACCAGTCACAAAACGCAAACTAACGGAATCACCTTCACGTGGTTGGAGCCATATAGGTACAACTTGCTTATGGTGAATGTACTCTGCACATTTTGTTGATTGGTTTAATGACTTCCAAAAAACTGCCTTATCAGAACAAGCGACGTAGTTTATTCCATAAAATTGAAGAAAACCATGATGTAAACTCTCCCAACGGTTACCTCACATAACAACCCGAATGTCGAAGAACTACCCATCTAGCGAACCGTGCGATAACAAACTGGACCGAGCCATAAGCTCCCTTCGAACATAAATTCCAAGGGCCATCTTCCAGATGAATCACTTCCGCCCTCGGAATCGGAACAAATGCATCGGAGGTAGCGTGTGTTCTGGATTCGTTTGACCGTCGCTTCGACAGCATGCGCCATCAGCTTGGAGAAACGTGATTAGATTACGCCGATGGATGCGTCTCTCCTACACGACCGGGTGCTGTGAAAGTGGATTCTCTGTGTTGGGTGTTGGGATTCTCTGCTGATGGTAACTACGGGTGATTCTGCGGAACAAAAATAGAACCAACAGCCGAAAGACGAAAACCAACCAGTCGAGATGGTCGGGTTAAATGTTATCAACGGCTACCGGTCATAACAGCCATCGAAACAAAACATAAACACCATGCAGATGGGGAGTGGGAGATTCCTGAGCTTATATGTGAAGGTTGAACTGTTTGCAGCAGGTAACGCTGCACGGCACGTTTCAAATCGAAAATTTGCTAAATGAGCCGAACGTTAACCGACAAAGGACAATCGAAACTGATTACAGGTCCATATTTCTTTATTTATTTATTTGGACGGAAACGTCCGTATGTTGCCATGGCAACGACGTTTTTCAGGATCTAAGAGGAAGAGGAGACAACTGGCTTATTTTTGTTTGTGATGTGTTCTTCTTCTCTCGCCTGGGCGACGCAGTCGACTGTCAAAATACAAGAAAATAAATTCCCTGTTGTGAAAATTCTCTCGTTTCTATACGTTCATCCGACCAATCAGACGTTGGTTCACGTTTGACAGAAAATTGGTTCAAAAAAGGCCCCCTATTGTCTCCTCTTTTTCTTAGTTCAGGATAATCAATCGCTGCTTTAGGTAAACGTGCCAATTTTCAACCCAGGCTTGCAATTGCTCATTACAGCTAAAATGCTATTTTTCGTTATTATGAAACAATGGGATACTATAATGATAATTTTTATTTGCAAGATGCAAGAAGACAAGGTAAAGATTGCATATGGCATATAAAATTTGTCAATGTTGCTTTCAGAAGGTCAAAACTAAAATGAGCAATTGCAAGCCTGTTTCCATGATTCTGCATTAATTTTCCTTCCAATGTCGGAAATTATGCGTACACTTAGTTCCGTTAATTGTTAACAGAGGCCAGTGCGGTCGAAACATGTACGGTATCTCTATATATATAGTTAGAATAACATCCGCAGTCCCTTCTTTCTTACATATCAAGCTGAACAAGGCATTAGGTCCTAAGTACCATTGACAGATTCTCTACGTCAACTTTCTCTTTGCTTCGTCACGGTCATGTAAAGAAATTCGCAGGTATTTTCAGTGCACAGATCGATAAAAGAAGTTTCTTTCTAGCATCTAATACAACAAACACAACAAGAAACGTTTATATGCTCAAGTTATTAACGAGAGAGAAAATCGACGAAGAGTATCGATCAATGTTACCAAGTAACAAATCTAGAGCTTCTTGACTGTATTCAAAATTTATAAAGGTTTTATTGCAGCTGCAACCATTACCTACAGCTTTATGACGGTTATATACAATGCAAGTCAAGGAACATTTTATAGCTATCTACAAAACCCCTATAAAGCTTATAAAAAAACCAACTGATGCTTATGATATTTTCACTTAATAAAGGTTTTATGATTGCCTTGAAGTATAAAAAAAGCAATATGAATTGCCCTTATAAAACCCAAAAATAAATCCTTATATTGCTTTATAAGTCAGTGCAATAAAACTAGTTGGCCATGAAACAGTTATTTTAAAAACAATTATAAGCATTCAGTTGAAACTTGTCAGAAGGGTACATAGGCGGTTTATTTTTACAACATAGAAAAGAATCAAAACTTTCCGGTACTTCCAAGCGGAGCGCAAAGAAAATCAACAAAATTGTTAGCATGAGCATGAAAACATTTCGTGTATACGCATACGCGACGTATCCCAAGTAACCACTAAGCCCGCTAACTACTGATGGTTACTTAGGTAGTGTGCTTAAGAAAAACGTCAGCAATCTCTATAATTCTTCCGTTCTCGCTCGCATATACATGGGGTGACACTGTCGAATCTTGGTCGAAATACATGGAATTGTGACAATTCTAGAACCAAAAAGTTGAAATCACGCATAACTTTTCATAGAGGTTAATGTACCATTCAAAACTTTTTCAAATATTTGTAAAATTCATCGGTTGCACCCGTAGAATAGGAATATACATTTGCCCTCAAATAAAAAAAAATAATTGCTCTTGTAAAAAGAAAATAGTGCTCGTAATAAAATCATGCAAAATGCTTTTCTGTTCTGCTTTCATTCAATGCACACTGGGCCAGGAATGCAACCTAGCGGAGCAAAATTAATAACTCCGAAACGAAGCATTTCCACGACTTGGTGTCTTCGGCAAAATTTCTCATCATAATAAGGACCATCTATTGACATAAACAAATAGTTCAAAACTCTTCCGCAAAGATGGTGCCACAATCTAACTTCTTTCTCTGACGTTTTGGAGGCTTGATGTCTTGGGCAAAGATGTTCAGCTCGACAAAATGAACAGCTCTTTCAAAGACGTGAAATTTCCACAGTCTACTGATTCCAAGTTATATGGAGTTAAACAGTAGGCTGTGAAGTTTTAACGTCTTAAGAAAAGTTGTTTATTTTATCAAGATAAACAACTTTGCCAAAGTCGTCAAGTCTTCAAAACACAAGTTCAATGCATTAAAAAAAGTTATAGAAAAAAATCATGTTCCACTTAAATGAAGAAATCTAAAAAAAAAAACACCAAAATATACCTCTCTCAAATTTTGATATTTTGTTTATCGAGTATTGCTTGATTTTTGCTGAAAATGTGAGGTTGAGATTTTTAGCGCTTTAGAAGTATTAAAGTTCAAAAATTGTATTTTTTGTTTGTTTTTTTTTTAACAATATCTTTGAAATTTGAAGCTTAATCCAGTATGTTTCTTCACAAAAGCTATTTATTTAATGTATTTGAATAAGAGAAGAATATAATACAGTCGTACCTCGATATAAAGCAACGTTACGTTATATCGAGTTACGTTATATCGAAGCAAAAAAAAAATAATTTTTTGAAAATTGTTTATTGTAACCCAAAGATGACCCAATTTTTTTTCTAGTCATCTTACAGGCTTACAAAACCTTTCTTATATAATTTTCCCCAATTTTATTAGCTAAGTTCCCAAAGCTTACATGAAAGATATTAAAATGAAAAAAAAAAAAGTACTAGGGTCTGTGCATAGGGGCACGAACGGAAGGTTGATTTAGGACCGCGATTGGTCGGTACACTTGTTTTTGTGCTTAGTTCTTTTCGTTGCTTAAAATCTATATCCTTAAACTCTTTAAATATTTCAAATGGTTCCGTTTGTGTGAACATGGAATCGATACCAACAGTGAATGAACTGCGGCACCAGTGGTTTAGTGGTAAACGTGATTGCCTCTCATCCCAAAAGGCCTGGGCTTCAATCCCAGTCGGTGCCTGTGGGGTATTTCTGAGGCATAAAATATCTGATCACGATTTACGGGAAGTAAAGCCGTTGGTCCCCGGTCCATGAGTTGATGGTCAATAGGGTAGGGTTCAGTAGCGGTGCGGCTTCGTCCTCTCTCTTCGTAGAATCGAAGGCTGAATCGAGAGCATGCAGCTAGCTGCATGCCGGCAGGCTTTCATTATGTACTGGAGAACGCCAAGCGCCGAAAGCACTGCTCCTGCTGATGATGACGACCGAACACCACCACTCACCACACGCAGTGATTGAATAAACACCGTTTGGCAAGACCGGAGTGAAATCAATTTTTAAAACTGTGTTAGGAAAAGCGCTTTTCGCAGGCAATCGGTGATAATTTAAATTATGATAGCAACAGTTGCACATTCGTGTAATTTTCAATAGTGACCTATTGACAATAGATAAAGTGTTCATTTTAACAGATTTGTAGATGACTTTCCAATCAATTGGCTTATTTAGAATTAAAATCCATCCGATATGGACATAGTTATAACTGTTCAAAATCTTTCATAATTTTGTTACATGTTTCATTTTGGGTTTTCACAATAGAGATCACAGACGTAGTCCTACGTCAAAATTGCTGGATGTTTCGAATGAAATATTTCCCAGTATGTATTGGTTTATTTCTCCATTTATAAACTTTTCGTTACATGCCTCCCATGCCTGAAATAATAAAAATCTGAGAGAGAGGAGACAGCTTTGCTATCGATCACGCAAACATCATCGAGATCCAGTCATGAACTGTCAATGCAAACTAGGCCGAACATTAGAAATGGGGCTATCATCCTTTTGAAAACAGCTTTTTTCGTGCGGGCCCAGGCTTGCCTTCGCAAACCAACAACACGATTGGGTAGGGGAGAAAAAAAAAAGAAGACAAAGAAAACAAACCATTCGTCATTGAGCTGGCTTCTCTCTCTAGGATAAAAATGATGTTTATTCAAGAAGTCGGCTATGGCGTATTCGGGGATACCAGCAGAGGCCTTCCTAAGCCTACATCGATCTTCTCGGCTGAGGCAGCTGCCATCTTCTCAGCCGTTACGGAGTCCAGTTTTTCCTGGAAGGCCATCATTACCGATTCGGCCAGTGTGCTGAAGGCCCTTGAGAGTCCGAAGAACCGACACCTGTTGGTGCAAGCAATCAGAATGGCTTCGAACAGTAACACCGTATATGTCTGGGTTCCCAGCCACTGCAATATCAGTGGAAACGAGGCTGCGGACAAGCTGGCAGCGATCGGCAGATCGAAAACACCAGTGGAACCGGAAGTCCCTGCAGCGGATTTAAAAATCTGGATCAAAACGATTCGGCATGGGACAAGGAATGGACCAATACCCGAGACCCTTCCTTACGCAAAATAAAAGGAGATACGAAATGCTGGTCCGACACCATAAACTGGAAGGACCAGAGAGTACTGTCCAGATTACACTGCGGCTACACCAGATTCTCACACGATCTCGGATCCCGTGATGGATTCCACAAACAATGTATGGGGTGCTCAACCAAAATGTCAGTTGAGCATCTCATAATAAATTGCCCTGCACATCAAAACCTCCGACACCAATGCGGTATCGGTCTCAGCATCAGAGACGCATTATCCAATGACCCAGACAGGGAAAGATCACTTCTCAACTTCCTAAAGACACAGGTTATTATCAATATACGGAGAACCCCGAAACGAACAATGACACGACAACGGACGAACGACGGCACTTGGACAACACCAGCTCTCTAAATGACATGTCAAACGGAATAACAACGATGACAACCCCGCAGGTTACGGACATTGACGCTCACTCTCTCGGAAATTAACCACAACTTCGTTCACCTTCCTTACTGTTAAAACAATCGACACAGAACTCTAAGATACTTAAACTCTGTAACAAACACTATGTAATTTATTTATTTTCTCTCTCCGGGACCCCTTCAGGAGCCCCAATCCTTCAAAGAGACGAACCAGCTACAGGCTGAAAGTCTCTATAATAAAAAAAAAGTTACGTTATATCGAGGTGGAAGTTACGTTATATCGAGTTACGTTATATCGATTTACGTTATATCGAGTTACGTTATATCGAGGTTGCTTTGTATCGAGGTATGACTGTATATAACATAATATGGTTGTATGCAAAAACACCGAAACAGAAAGAAAAAACCATATTTTCGACATTTCTTTCTTTATCTCCATATAACTGGGACCCAGTAGACTGTGGAAATTAAACGTCTTTGAAAGAGCTGTTCATTTTGTAAAGATAAACAACTTTGCCGAAGACATCAAGTCTCCAAAACGTCAAAGAAAGAAGTTAGATTCCGGCACCATCCGGCACTATTTGTTCATGTCAATAGATGGCCGTTATTATGTTGAGAAACTTTGCCCGAGACACCAATTCGCTGAAGTGCTTCGTTTCGGAGTTATTAATTTTGCTCCGCTAGGTTGCATTCCTAACCCAGTGTGAAATGTAAGCACAGCAAACAAGGAGTAGCAATTTCAAAATTGTATGTTTTGTGGAAGCTGACATTTGTGCCTTTAAAGTTTCACGCTAAGGCTTCCTTAGAGTATCACCTTTTTTTTAATGCAGGGGAGAATCTGCTCCCAGGCACCTAAGAAGATAACTCAGGGTGTGGGGATGGGAGAACTAGCACTCCCGACCCACTAAACCTTACCCTGTGCTCTAGGCCCTTGCCCTCCCCGGAACCGCCCGAAAGCATTACGTCATGGGAGGGGGCCGGTTGCACTATGGCGCATCACTAGTGGTGTGTCAGACGTGACACTCGCTACTGCACAGTGAGCAGCTGTGCAGGGCCTTCCTCTTGTTGTTCGCCTGAGTTCTAGAGCAGACGTGATAGCCAGCCAACTGTCCAGGGCCAAACAGGACACATGTGACCGCTTACCAGCCGCGTGTGCTAAGCACTCTAAGAACCCGGTGTCACTCCTGCCTTTGCACAACGAGGGTTTGTGCAGGGCTTATCGACCTCCTGGGCCGAGCTGGATGGGGTTCCAGCGTCCTTACTCTGCTGTAGTTCGTTTAGCCGCAATATCTCTCCCTTGGGTTCGATAATTAACGTTTCCAGGGTACACCACGAGGAGGCGAACTACTTCATGCCCCAGAGTATCACCTTAACCCGGCCCATTAGGCATTCAGACTATTTCAAAATAATAGAGAGCTTATTGGATTCTCTTTCCCAAGCAGAGTCGATGTCTAGATAGTAGAAACTATATTGTAGCAAGGTTTGAATAGGTTATTTAGGTAATTACTAATTATTACAAAAAAGAGACAAAAATTACTTAGATATGTGCCACACATACCATTCATTTGTTTCATAAATGTCATGTATGCTTCTGGATGAATTTTGTTCATGTGTGGTCACATGAAAATCATATGGAATTTGACATGAAAATTCGTCAATAAAAACGTGTGGAATTGTATTAGTATACATTTGTTTGTTGACATGTACCCCAACAAACAATTTGAGCAAATTAAAGGCTGAATTTGCTATTATTTTGCTGAAGAAGCATATATTGGCCTCTCATTGGCACTTCAGGCTAGCTTCAGGCACTTTAAATTGGATCCATAAGCTTCAGGGAAACTGCAGCAACTTTTAAGTAGATATTGGAATTTCAGAGATATCCAGAGAGCTTCAGGAAAATTAAACAAACTTCAGAGACGTTCAGTAACCTTAGGAAAGATTGGTCTAGAGATAATGAGTACCTCAGAGATCTAAAGGGTGTCACAATAACTTCAAGGACGTCCAGACTTTCGGGCATTTTTTAAAAAATCTTAAACGTTAGTTTTTATGAATTCAGGGCAACATAATTTTCAGAAATTTTAATAAGTTCAGGGAATTTCAAACCAAGCTCCTCCCCTGATCCTATCCTTCAACAATTTAACCCCACATTAGTCTTACAAGGGTTCTTAGTTTTGAGGACTTTCTATCTTTATTTTGAGTTATTCGGTTTTCCATGCTTTGAAAGTATCCATAATCAAGTGTTACACTTCGTTTTGGATGAGTTGTCGTCTGCCGATAGCAACAGTTTTGCAGCTGCCGAATTGATCGATGTGGTAAGTTCACGTAATCCAGGTGAGTTTTAAGATATTAATTCATGTTTAAAATTATTATAGACATGGTCCATTGTGGTTCCGGTGTCTGCTGTCGCTGTCCCATACGAGTCAGAGTGTCAACATTGGACCTCTTAGGAGCGCCAGAAGGGAAATAGTTCTAATATTGGCTGGAGCAAGATGCCATTGGAAAAGCTCGCCCGCGTCAACTGAGACAGCACCGGGTTAATCTGGGATCCAATCCGGAAATCGTATTCTGCACCTACATAGGACATATCCCGGTAGCTGAACTCATGGGTAACGACTCATAATCTGATGACGTTATCCATCCGGTATGTATAAAAAACAATATTAAAATAAACTCATTCTAAATGCATTTGCTTCTGCAAACTTTTCAGAATCCTGAGCTTCAAAAAGATCAACGAGACCATGGAAACTTTTAAACGCATTTTAAAAATCTTGAACGTTGGTTTCTATGAATTCAGGGCAACAACCACCATGAACGTCAACATAATTTTCAAAAATTTTAATAAGTTCAAGGAATTTCAAACCAAGCTCCTCCCCTGATCCTAACCTTCAACAATGTACCCCTCTAACCTCGGGTAAGCCGCGAGTATTCGGCCCAACTCCTACTAGACATAGATTTAAGTGATTTTTTTCAAATACAATGAATTATTGGCTCCATAAAGCTAACGCGATTGAGCCTTCCATATAAACGAACTAGTTAAAAAAAAGGAATTTCAAGGAAGTTCAGAGTAGTCTTGAAAATTTTAGAAATATTTTGTGAATTTCAAAGCAGGTCATAGATTTTCAAGGAAGTTTAATAATTTTTAGGACACTTCCATTTATTTTAGCACAGTTCCAAGAACTTCAGAATAATCACAAGAATTTTAGGATGACGTCATGAACTTTATGAGAAGCCCAACTGAATTTAGGAAAATATCGAGAACCTTCAGAAAATTAAAAAAAAAATTAATGACAATCTAGAGTAAACATTAGAAAGTTTAGAATACAATAAAAATGTCGGAAGCTTCACCGAAAGAAAAAAAAAACTGTCACGATACTGAAGAAAACGTCACGAAGATAAGATGTCTTGAGGGTGGTTTTATAAATTTCATGGCAATTCCAGGATCATCATCAGAAGCAGTGTTGGCAAAATCATGAATCAAATAAAAAAAAAAACCTTTCTCATACGCTCTCAATATCACGTGTGATATTGGAACAAAATATCATGCTTGATATTGATTTTACAAGCTCCTTTGATATTGCGAGACTATTCACAACGTGCAAAAATCAAGCTGAGAGATGACTCGACACAACAATTATTCCGTTCCACATTGTTTTCTTAGAACGAGAAAGTATAGTTTGCTATCTTTTTTTACTCTTCACCGATGGCAGACACCGTTACGGAAGTTTCGGTTGCATTCGGGTGTAAAGCAAAAACCGCAGATGTTTGCTTGTTGATTTTTGTCTACAAAAATAAAGCGTGATCTTGGGCGTTGGTGAGATTTGATTTGTTTGATATTTTCCCAACACTGATCAGAAGAGTAGTGAGATCTCCAGGATATATAAGAGAACTTCAGGGCGGTGAACAAAAATTGTAGCGGCACCGGTGGTGTAGTGGTAAGCGTGATTATCTCTCATCCCAGCAGGTCTGGGTTCAATCCCAGTCGGCGCCGCCGGGATGTTCTGAGGCATAACATCTCTGATAAAACCGTTGGTCCCCGGTTCATAAGTTGATGGGTCGATAGGTAGGGTCCAGGTGTGTGAGCTGCCTCTCTGGCGTCGGTAGCATTGGTGCTCAGCACGGAAAACAAGATCGACGGAAATCAAATCAAGGAAAAAAAACAACAAATGTAGGAACTTTGATAGAGTTGCGTTGGGCGCCGCACGCTTTGAGTTGGAGAAGGCTTTCTTTTAGTTCAGATCGGTAACCGAACCATTGAGGGCTTCGAAAAGTAACCTCCTGTTCGGACCGAAAGACTGTCAGAGTCAGCTCTCAGTCAAAGATTGTCTTTATTCAAAAGAATTATTCATTTATATATGTTTTTACATTTTGGTCTTAACCTATGCTTTGTATATGAGTGAGCGAGACATCTGGAGTGACTATCGGCAAAAAGGTTCTTGACTGCTGTGTCAGAATTTTGGTGGACTATGGATCTATTGAGTTGTGCAATTTGACGCCACCCGTTGGAATACCCGTCGGTACGGCCACACGCGGGGCGAAAAGAGGAGAATGAAAATAGCGCTTATCGGTGGTGTGTAGTATTGCAGTGTCACATATGGTTGCAATTGAATAATTTCCTAATTTCGGTTACAATGCATTTTTGAGGCGGACGACCTTTACGACTGGTTGTTGATGTTTGGTGTGGATTGATATGGATCGACAGTGGTTCTCAAATTAAATATTACTACACCATCCCCCTTTGAGAAAAAATGGTGTAATGAAGATAAAATTAGAATGTAACCATTTTGAAAAATTCCTCCAAGTGTCTCGGTTTTAAGTAATTTTTTTTTTTTGGTTATGCTACTTAATAATAAATTCCAAAATTCGCACGTCCAACTCTAGGTTAGACTTTTTACCTACCTCTTTTTTCACTTATTTTTTTTTTTTTGTTTATTATTTTTTTAGAGGTTAGGCTCGGTTTTCTTACGATAGTTATTATAGCTTAGTGTTTGTTTCCTTATATAATATTTGATAGTTTTCGATATTTATAAACATTTGGAATAAGTTGGTATAAAATTTTTAAATTATAATTCTATTCTTATGGACAGTTTGAATTTCACTCGAGTTCTGTTTTTGTATTATTACATTTGGTTGTTGAATGTTAATTATGTTGAATGGTCCTGAATAAACTGGGTCTAATTTTCTGCGGTTTTCTTTCTTTAACCAAACTTGGTCTCCTATCTGGATCTCTATTGGGTTGGATGTTTGCTTTTGCTTCAAAATTCTCTTTTCTTTGGATTTTTCTAGTAAAAATTTTGCTTTTTGAGCTGCTGTTTGTAATTTGAATTTTTTTTTTTTTTTTATTAATTTATTTGATAAGGCTCAACCGAATTAACTTTACAGAGCCGAGGATTCTTGGTCACTATACAATACATCTTAAAACTATAGTCAAAAGGTACAACACAATAAACACTTTATCTTCCGCTATCCAAAAAGCCTCCTCCTTCAGAACTGGAGCCGCTTCCAGTAGTTTCATTGTATGGCAAATTGTTGTACGCCAACGAGGGTCAGAGAGCGTCCATTGCAACAATGGACGCAAAACGTGGTCAGCACTCACACACTGATCACGAAACGGTTGCTTTCCAAAGTCGACGACGCATCGACCGAAAGAACTGCTGATGAAGAACAATGAGGAGGACCACACAATGGTTGCTGCCGAGAAAACAGACGATCGCGTAGCACACATCGAGAGTGGCCTGCTTTTGTCGACAGCCGAGTGAACACTGTGTAATTTGAATTGTAATTCCTTGAAGTATGCATCGTAGTTATAGATGGGATCGATTTTAGTTATATTTTTCAGCTTTGGTGAATAATTAACTTGAGTTCCAAAAACGAGTTCGAATGGTGCGAAAGAATGTTCAGTGTGTGGTGTTGTGTTGTAAAAGAATGTGAAATATGGTAACCAGGAGTCCCAGTCATCATGTTGTTCATTGATGAATTGCCTGAGATATTCATTTAAACAACGATGACTTCTTTCAAGAGCTCCTATGGTTTCTGGGTGATAGGCTGTGGAAAATTTCTGGTTTATTTCAAGAATGTTGCAAATTTGTTGGAGTACTTCATTTTTATATTCAGTATCCATGTCAGATTTTATTGCTTGTGGACAACCATAGATTAATATAAAGTTTTCCACTAATGCTTTGGCTAGTGTACTCGCTTGTTTATCTACGATTGGTACAGTAGTTACATATTTCGTTAGATCGCATTGTATAGTTAATGCATAACGATTTCCTTTATTTGATCTAGTTAGAGGTCCTGTTGTATCAATTGAATTTAGTTCAAAAGCTTTTGTAGGAGTCGTTGTTTTTTCAAAGTTTTCTTTTGTTTTAGTTGTATGTTTATTTAATTTACATGGAGTACAGTTCTTCACATATTTGGAAATGCTGTCCTTCATGTTTTTCCAGTAATAGTTACGCCTAAGTTTTTGAAGTAATTTGCTAATACCAACGTGTCCTCCCGAAGGGGTATCGTGGTTTTCTTTTATCAATCGATTTATTTCTTTTTCATCTTGTATCACCATTGCAGGTGTATATATAATAATCGTGACGTCACTTAAATTCTTGTTGCATGATTCTTTAAATTGTTCCCGGGAACAATTGTTAAATATTGGATCCATTACACTGATCGCAATCTTTGTAATATTTGCAGTTTTGGCCATTTCATTTAGTAATTTCATGCATTCATTTAGATAAATCATTCCCATTTGTTGGAATATTTGCCCTTGAGCAATAATTCCTTTCAGGTTTTTTTGTTTAATACTTATATTTATATGGTTATTCAAAGTTTGAAAGGTCAATTTCGGTAAATAAAAAGCATCATTATTGTTAATAGAGTCATAAACTTGAAGGTGATCAATCTTTTCTGTTTTTGATTCATTAACTATGGCTTCTGTCGTCATTCGTGTTTTAGATCTGGTCTGCATTGGCAGAACTGATAAATTTTTAAGAACTTCAGAATCAATATCTATACGTGAAAGAGCGTCGGGCCCTACGTTTTCTCTTCCTTTAACGTATTCAATATCGAAATTGAATTCCTCTAAGTCTAGTCGCATTCTAGTTAGTTTAGATGCGGGATCTTTCATTGAGAATAGATGCACCAGAGGGTTATGGTCTGTTTTGACTGTGAATTTACGACCGTAAAGATATGGTCTGAAATGAGAAATCGCCCAATGGATTGCAGTGAGCTCTTGTTCTATTGTGGACTTATTACTTTCTCTTTTAGTGAATTTTTTACTGGCATATGCTATGGGTAATCTGATGCCATCATGTTCTTGTTCAAGTACGGCACCACATGCTATTTTTGATGCATCTGTGCTTAATATAAATGGTTTCTTAAAGTCTGGGAATTGGAGAATTCTTGGACTTAGGAGTTCGTTTTTAAGGGTTTCAAAGGCGGTTTGACATTTTTCTGTCCAATTAAATATTGATTTTTTGGCTAAAAGTGCGTTTAATGGAGCTGCTTTATCTGAAAAATAAGGAATGAATCTTCGGTAATAATTACAAAATGCGACGAATCTTCTAAAATCGTCCGCATTTTGTGGCTTGGGATAATTTAGAATAGTTGAATACTTTGCTTTATCGGGTTGTATACCTTCTGCTGAAATATGGTGTCCTAAATACGTAACATCTGCACAAAAAAATTTACATTTTGCAGGGTTGAGTTTTAAATTGTACTTTCTAAGACGTTGGAAAACATTTTCGAGGTTGTTCAAATGATGTTTGATGGAGCACCCGACGACTATTATGTCATCGATGTACATAAATGCACATTCTGGCGGTAGTCCGCTAAGGGCTATCGTCATCATGCGTTGGAAACTGTCTGAGGAATGAAAGGAAATACAAAGGATTTTGAAGAAGGTTTATGGACATACTGCAGGATAATAAAGAAATTTATGTAAAATTTCGGTTGCTTCTGGCAAGCTTTGGGAACTTTAAAGTGGTTCCATCAGCTTCAGGGAAACTGCAAGAACTTTCTTATTGAAACCTCAGAGAAGTCCATAGAGCTTCAGGATAGTGCAGAAAAGATCAGAGAAGTTCGGAAAACTTGAGGAAATAGAGACGTTCCAAAGGGAAGATAGGCCTAGAGATTTTCAGGGTAGCTCAGAGATCTTAAGGCTGTCACAATAACTTCAGGGACGTCTAGACTATGTTTAAAACGCTTTAACGTCAGCAAAATATTGAGAAATTTTAAGAAGATCAGGGAAGTCCAGAGAAGCCAATTAAAGAAAACTATAGACATATTTTGTGTATTTCATTTATTTCAGGGCATTATCAAGAACTTCTGGTTGGCTTCGAGAACTTTAGGGCAGTTTAATTAACTTCTAGCAAAATTAGAACATCTTCACATAAGTGCCATGAAACTCAGGGAATTTTTGAAAAGTTCAGCAAAGCTCTGACATCTTCAAAGAAGATCATTAATGTCAAGTTCCAGGAAGTCCAAAAGAATTATGGAATATTCCAAGTATTTCAGGGATGATCTAACATTTCTGTTAATAAGTGCGTTCATCAGGGAAGTTCCATGAATATAAGAAAAAATGTTGGAATGCTTCGGGATGGATCAAAGAACTTCAGGGTAGTTCCGATTACTTCAGAGATGCTCCGCAGGGTTGCTTCCACTCACTTGCTATAAAAACATATTTTTCGGAATTATGCAATCATTAGATGATATAATGATATGTTGTTCTTGTAAGAAAAGAGGGTGTAAAGTATGTGTTTGACTCATAAAACCTGTCAATTTCGCTTTCAGAGCGACACAATAAGCGATCTTATGATTCGTGAGCGTTCACTCAGAGTGAGCGCTCACGAATCGTAAAATTGCTGATTGTGGCGCACTGAAAACAATATTGACAGATTTTGTGTGTCAAACACATACTTCACGATCTCTTCTTGTAGCTTACAAGTTCTAATTATCACTATACCATCTCATGATTTCATAATTCTGAAAAACATTTTTTTATAGCAAGTAAGTGGAAGTAACCCTGATGCTCCGAAAACTGTTGAAAACCTCTGAGAAAATCAGTTCCATAGAGTATTATTGAAACTCAAAGATCTTAAAGGCAATTCCAATTACTTCAGAGAAGCTTCGAAAACTTCAGAAAAGTTTAGACTTTCGGGGAAGTATAAAGATCTTGAAGAATTCGTCCTTTTGTTTCGGTTTTCATTCTTCAAGAAAAAGTTTTACAGTTTTATCATCATCGACGTTTTGGTCCAGGGGTTGAGACCGTCATCAGGGCTAGTTTTAGTTTAAGATCGTAAAGATTTTTGACTTGAACGAATGGCGGTACAACTTAATATATGAACTCTGAAGAAGGCCAAGTCCAAAGACCGAAACATTGGACATATAATATCCTAGCGTTTTGATCCACCGTTAATAAATTAAAATTCCAATAACCGAAATTGTTATGTACTTTTAAGTTTTATGGTGAGCTGATGTCAGGCAAGTTTACCCGTACCCTTATTTTTGATTAGAGAGAACTAATTTGGGTGTACATTCATATATGGCCCTTGTTTCATTCATGATTAAAATATTTACTTTTTCTTCTTATTCTTCTTATTCGTCTTCTTCGTATTTCAAGCTTATTGCTTATCGCATATTAGTTTATTTCGTGCTCTCAACTTAGTGCTCTAGATGCACTTCCAAAGCTATTAATTGAGAGCTTTCTATGCCTGTACCATTTTTGCATTAGTATAATTGTGTGGCAAATATAATCATACCCTATGCCCAGGGATGTCGAGAAATGTTCGAACCCTAAAAATTCATAGACCGTACCGGAAATCGAACCCAGCCACCTCCAGCGAGGTCTTGTAGCTGCGCCTTTACCAACTGAGCTAAGGGAGGCCCAAATACATCCAGCTTTACATTTTAACCAGGCCTTATGCACTTATTGATGCTCGAAAAAGTGTATTACTGGGATTTTGTTGCGGTAAAAATTTGGTTCGTTTTATTTGCTGTAGTCAACTCTCCATATCTCGATATTGAAGGGACCATCTCTCGACCTCTAAGAATACATCGAGGTATAGGTACAACTAAATTAGCCTACTAGACCGTTTGAAGCTACCGAGATAACCATTGGCATCGGTCATATGGCGATATATAGAGCATCGGGATATGGAGAGTTGACTGTATACATTAGGGTGGGTCAACTAAACAAATCCATGCTCCCCACTATTCGTTCGATCGGAAACTGTGCCAAATTTGATCGAATTTGGCTACAATCTGGATTTGCAGGAGAACTTCAAAGTTTGTATGGGAATCAAAAACTGTTAATAACGCTTGCCAAAAATTAAATAAAAACTAAAAGGGACAGCCCTATTGGGTTGTTCGCAATGGTGACGTAGGACTTTGTAGTCTTATATAATAAATGTTATTTGTTAACTGAAGCAGGAGCTTGTGTTTTGTGTAGGTATAGGAATTTGAGCGGGGTTCTCTCTGTTTATACTCTTTAGTATGACTATGATTGCCCTGAAAAGAGCCTTTTGATATGAATTTTAGTTGGGACATGTTCAGAATTTTAACTCTTTTGGTAAATCTTGGTGGCCCTGAAAAGGGCCGATGATAGTACAGACTTAAAGCCTTTGGAAAAAGATGATGACGTGTAGGCAGCTGGATCAGCAAATCGGATCGCACAATTCCATATTCTTCGGATCAACGATTGGGCACTCGCAAGAGTCTCGGCCCGTCTGCTGCTGGACAGGGGTTGAACTGGTGTCTGTGACAGGTTGGAAGGCCGCAGAATATTAGTGTCCACCTAACTAAAGTTCCTCCTCTTTTCCCCCGTTAAACTCTTTCTCTCAACAAGTTGGTAAATCTTAGCCTTTAGCAGAGCGAATAATTGGACTTTTAGGCATCCCTAGAAAGTAGTGCAATTTCTTGTTGTTTTCAAAGCGGTGCGATGCTAGTTTTCATTACTATGACGACTACTGAATTAAGGGGCTTAGAAGCAGGGGGGTCAAAGTCAATTCTCTTCATCGATTTCCTCTTTTAATGGCCATGGCTTCACTAACCTATTCCGCACTATTTCTGCCATGCTCTTCTATCATCAAGAACAACAAACGTATCAATGAATGTGTTTGTCGTCGAGTGATTAACAAAACAGAAAGTCGATGAAGAGAATCGATCAAAATCACTTGCACCCCTGCTTATAAGTTTGGTTACAAGATTACAACTCTGGAGAGCATTTTGTGTTGTCGTTGGGGGCGTGTGATTCTGAATATGGCGATGAGTGTGCAAAATGTTACGCAATTACATCGTCCCTATTCACAAGCGCCCGAAGATCGAAGGCGAATTTCACTTCGACTTGATTCGTCTACTAACGACTCTCTCATGATAGTGTTGGGGAAGCAGCAATGCTACATCGACATATTTCGTCTAGAAACGATTCTCTGATGACTGTGTTGGGGAAGCAGCATATGAATGTACGTAATTGGTGACGTTTTTGGACAATGCTTAACATTTACCACTTTTTCAATAGTTTCTAGTCTAAAGCATTGATGTTGATGCGTAGAAATATTTCTGATCAATTGGTGATAAAATTATTTAAATCAGTCCAGGGGCAGCTGAGTTATTAACGTTCAAAATCTTTCATAATTTCGTTACATGTTCCATTTCTGGTTTTCACAAACTGTATCCCCATATAGAAATCACAGACATAGTCCTACGTCAAAATTACCTGAATTTCTCAGGTTTTTCCTGGAAATTGACGGATAATTTTCAATTTTATAAAAACAAAGCTACTTTTTTTGGTAAAACATAGAATGAATTTAAGTGTTAATTTAAAAAAAAATGCCGAGGACAATTCTTACAACATTCTTGGAAAAATCGTAAGTTCTAATCAGAATTCCAACATAATGTTGAGATTAATTCCATGCGATTTCGGGTGTGAATAAATGTGAAAGAAATTCTTTGTATTCTTAAACTAATTCCAAGGGAGTTGTGAGGAGAGCTTCAAGAAAATACCTACGTTATTTTGATGATAATTGTATGAGAATCTTGAGGAGAACATTAGCGTAATTTTAAAAAGAACCTCTAGAGAATTCTAGTGAGATTTCAAAAATAAAGTGAAATCAATTGAATTCCAAGAAAAATACCGAAATATAATGGAGAATAATGTTCAGAGGGATTTCTGATAAGAGTTTTGACTCGAGTTTAAAGATTTTTTTGAGAATTTGAAGAATTAGAGAAGAATGTCAAAGTGATGGAATTCTCAAGATAGTTTCAATTTTCAAGTGAATTTCAGAGAGAATTTCAAGGTATTACGAGAAGAGTTTTCTGGTATTAGGAATGCCAATATATTTCTGAGCAAAATCTTACAATAATTGCGATTAATGTCATGAGAATTCAAAAAAGTTATCATATAGTTGAAACAACAGTCTGAAGCATTGATATTGATGCGTAGAAATATTTCTGATCGATTAGTGATAAAATTATTGAAATCAGTGCAGGGGCAGTTGAGTTATTAACGTTCAAAATCTTTCAGATTTCGTCACATGTTCCATTTCTGGTTTTCACAAAGTGTACCCCCATATAGAAATCACAGACGTAGTCCTACGTCAAAATTGCTTAATTTTGACCAAACCTGATACCTAAAATGGGAAAACTTTGCAGAACAGCTTTGTCTAAGATCGCAAAAGTTATTCACCTTTTACTTAGGTTCAAATCTGAAAGCACATATAGTAGAGATATTAAAAAAAAAACATTGAGATAATTAATTAGTCAAAACAGATTGTTTTTGATACCCGGACTAAATTGACATTGGAATAATGCCGTATTTCGCCACGCGATTATAAAACGTATCTTCCGTTGTGACTCACACTGCTCCAGTTTGATAATTGATTTCTTATCGCAAACTTCTACGAAATCCGCTGGATCGCACCCGGATCGAAATCCTGAATTGACCTTTCTAAACGTCACAGAACAAAAATAATGCAATTTGAGTAGATCCTCCTCGATCACGCCGTGTTTCATAACGCTCCACTCACATCTCACTCATTGGTTCTGGACCTCTGCCTGAGCAAGCCACTGGGACGCACCAAAATTGAAACGTTCTTGCCTTGACGGCGTGTGCCCTTATCAGTAATTTTCCCCTCACCGTAGTTTCGCATCCAGGCATAGAAGCCGATCGAGCAACAGGCAAGCACCCCAGTTCAGCGCCGTCGTTGGTCTAGGAAAGGTGCACTTTTTCGCTTTGTCCAAGGCACAAGCAGTTCATAATTCGCGCTCGCGCATCGCAATTTGGCTTGCACTTCCCAACACCACGAGTCCCCGTTGCAATGGAGAAGGGTTCCGATTCGATAAACGGACAAATTAGATTCGCGAACATTACCCATTAGCATCGTGCGGCGTTGCTATCGAGTGAAGAATAGGCAGTTTGAAACAGCCAGTCGAGAACAATGTTGACTTCGATTCGGTCCAGTTGATCTCTCCCGCCTGCTAGTTGTTTTTTTTTTTTTTTAAATCGCTCATTATCACAGCCACCCGGCAGAACACAACAAGCCACCGACCGGCTCTTGTTGAGTCAGAACGAAAGAAGACTTGCTCCTACCTGGTGGTAAACTCGCTTTCTCCTGTGTGCCTGATATAGTGATAAGGCAGTGGGTACAAGTGAAGTGGAAGAACTGTTTGTCTATTGTTGTGTGTGATCGCTTCTCAACGAGATGTCATCGCTTATGGACAAAAGCAAGCTACCGGTGCTGGAAAGCCGATCGAAAATGTTCCTCCGGAGTAACTCGTTCCAGAAGCTGTGCTCGCTGGCGCATCCCATGAGGCTGAAAGGTATGTTACATGGTGCATTTCACAGTTAGTTCCAGTGCAATTATCGCGTGTGTGCATGCAAGACTCGGAAAACAGCGCACATTCCCGGTCCGGCGAAGAAGTTGAAGGGTTTCTTGCGGATATCGATCGATTTCCCCCCCCCCCCCCCCTCACTATGTGGTGATGTATGATGTGTGTGTGTAGTGTACTTGTTGCACCCAACGGAGAGGCGGCGAAGCGATGGCGTTATGTGATTTTAAGAAGTTAACTTGGCACGTAACAATAAGGGAAGATACTAGAACGGAATACATAGTGACACACTCGATTGTTCTCTATGACGCAGTACGGGTGCCGCGATTGCACTCGATGATATAATGTCAGTAGGTGACTTTGGCTATCTTAGCAGGTCGACTGGCACTATCTCAGCAGGAGCAGGTCATTGTGTCGCTTTTCTCCGGCACATACCAAGAGGATGCTTAGTGAAACTGCACTTGATAATCAATATTTGCGGTGGGACGTGTTTGAATAGTGTCTGAAGAACTTGATGAAGGGCTGCCTCGATGGGATGGAGATAGTGAGCAAATAGCTTAAGATAACAGGATAATGGCACACTTCATTGGATCACGTAATGAATTACGATCGCTGGTGTGATTGGACTAGATGGAGAATAGTTTCTTTTAGTTCGTTACATACAACTAAGAAAACTTAAATTCAATTATCCAGTGTCATTCTGTCTACATATAAGCTAGGTTTTATAAGATTATAAAAAGATTCCTTAATTTGCATTTCAATTCAAATAACTTTCGTTCGATTTTTTTAATCAATACTAACTTTTTGAACAGTGTTAAATAAAACTTGATTGATTTGTTTTATATAGTTCATTTATTGAACAAGGTTTAATCGCATTAGATTTACGGAGCCAATAATTCATTATTCACTTATTCACTAATTTCTATGTCTAGGAGGAGTCGGGCTGAATACCCGCGGTTTACCCGAGGTTAGAGAGGTACATTTTCCAAGGAAAGGATCAGGGTAGGAGCCTGGCTTGGGGGGGATTCGTAGTTTCACCAGAGCGTTGTCGCCAGTTTGAATGATAGTGCGGTTCTATGATGATGATGATAGTCCCACCTCTACAAAGGTTTGAGATGGACGATTTATCTTAAAGATAATTAAATATGACAATTAAACCAGGTTTGCAAACAAAATCTGCAAACAAAATCGATCTAATTACAGTTACAGATATAAATTCCCTCTAGAGTTTACAGTTGCTTCACAGCGATATAAATGTGGAAAAGCTCAGGCGTCCACCTCTTAGTTCGCCTTTTTGTCCTCCTAAAATATTCATAAGTATTACAAGCAATCAAGAGTTAGTGAACAATCAACAAAGCATCCTATAACACTAGCAACCCCGCAATCTAATGCTATCAGAATTTTCAGCAATACTCACGAGCCCCCAACATTTGCCAGAAAACTTACTACTAACTCAAGGTATCTTTCAAATAAGCTGCAAAATTGCATTTTTGTTTTATCAAATTTTAAATTCATTCCTCTATATCCGTAAAACGTGCGCGAGGCTCAAACCTTTTTAGACTTTGTTCGCGATTGAAGCGAACGTAATGTGTTGTAGAAGTAGTAGTAGTAGTTGTTTTGTGTAATCGCCCTAACCACTTACCCAATCCTTTAAAACTCTACTAACCCCGAGGCGACCGCGGGTAATCGGTTTCCGAAACTAACCCTAATGTGCTACATGTTTAATTTGTATCAAGACCCTGAAAACAAGCTTTGATCATTTCCTTACGCTGCCGCTGGCTTGGCACGAGCATGCAAGCAGCAGCACCGACCGAGCGACGAGCGACCGACCGACCACAAACCAACGAGCGTGCAGCGAGTGCTGATTGGTTATGAATGAAGGAGAAATGAATGAATGCAACATCAAAAAGAAGAAAGCCAAACACATTTAAAGCGACGCATTTTGCGCGTCGCCATGATACAGTCCACAAGCTTTGTAAAGCAAACACCGAAATATAGCGCCGTTGAAAGTTTTAATTCATTCTCGTTTTTCCTCTTTGGACAAGCCGAAGCCAAAACAGTCCTTTTCAGGGCTATGAGTTGAGTTGGATTTCAGTCGAGCTTTTCGTTGTGTTCCTGTTGGCATTCCCACAGGGGGAATTGGCCAAATCAGCTGGAATCCTCCGAGCCGAGGATTGCCACACCATCTCCAGTGTCCGTGATCGGACATTTTTGGTCCTGCCGAACCGGATCCGTGTGATCCCATCCGTTTCTGTTGCAACCGCAACAGCGTTTTGACAATCTGACGATTGTCGAAAAGTTCCTGCCTTTCGTCGCTGTGATCAGCCGATCGGATTTCCTGCTACCTCACGAAAAGCTCGCAGAGTTTTGTTTTAGAATTTTCTTGTGGCTTGGCTAAAAGGAAAACCGCAAGTTTCTTCGAAAGTACAGTCGCGAGTGAAATCGAACCTGTTCGTCGTCGCGTGTGCAAAACAAAACATACGCGAACGTCTTACGTCGTGCGCCAGTGGTGGAACGTGTTTATTCCTGTCCGTTCCTGCCTACCGTTGTGCAGGTGATCGCTGTGCTTGATGCCAATTCAACACACACCTGTGAAGACCGAAAACGAGAAGATGGCTGAAGTGAAGACTCTTGTTCACCTTCGTGGGCAAGCGAAGGCCAAAGTGACGAGGATCCGGAAGGCCGTTGAAGAAGCATCTGGAGCTGGAGCAAGGCAATTGAGTATGGTGCAGCTGAAAGTCTTCACACGCAATTTGGAAACGCACTACCAGGAGTATTGTGATATTCATCGGCAAATCGTCGCTTTGACTCCCGCCGAAAAACTAGTGAACCAGGATGAAACGTACATCCTATTCGAAGACCAACACAACGAGGCTTGCATGTTGGTCGAAACATTAATCCAGTCGATGACCGAGCCGCAACCTCGTCCGATGCCATCGTCCCAGCGAGAAGGGATTCCTCGCATCATCGTACAGCAGCAACCACTCAAGGCTCCCATTCCCACCTTCGATGGGAAACCCGAGAACTGGCCACGTTTCAAGGCCATGTTTCTCGACGTCATGAGAACATCCACCGATTCCGACGCCATCAAACTTTACCACCTTGATAAAGCGTTGATTGGTAATGCCGCTGGAATCATCGACGTCTGCACCTTGAACGAGAATAATTATGCCGGAGCATGGGAGCTGCTGGAAGAACGTTTTGAAAACAAGCGGCTCATCGTAGACACACACATCCTGGGGCTGCTTAGCCTGAAGAAAATGAACCGAACAAGTGCCAAGGATCTTCGGGAATTAGTCGACGAAGTATCCCGACACATCGATGGATTGAAGCTCATGGAGGAAGTGATGAACGGTATGTCGGAGCGTTTCGTTGTCAACCTCTTGGCAACAGCTCTGGATGCCAAAACCCGGATGGAATGGGAATCAACCGTTCCCCACAAGCAAATTCCCACGTACAAGGACACGATGGAGTTCCTAAAGAAGCGCTGCGCAATCCTGGAGCGGTGCGAGGATGCGATCGTGAAGCCGCCCGTTACGAAGCCATCTGTACCAAGCAAGAATCAAGTGAAGAGCATCTCTACCAAAGCTTTTGCTGTCACCGGAAAGGAGTCCTGTGACGTGTGTGGAACTGGAGCCCACCCGAACTTCAAGTGCGAGATCTTCCGAGCGATGACCGTCGTGCAACGCCAAGCCAAGGTAAGAGAGATCAAAGCTTGTTTTAATTGTTTGAAAGTGGGTCATTTAAGTAATTCGTGTACATCGTCATATACGTGTTCTAAATGCAAGGGTAGACACCATACCCTTCTGCATAGTGATAAACCGGTTTTCCAGTCTACCTCGAAATCCAATGTCTCGAACGCTGAATCCCAGTCTGTTTCTGAGGTTTCACAGTCAATTTCGAAGTCTCAACCTTTTCCTGATGTTTCGCAGTCTGTCTTGAAATCGAATGTCCCAAATGTGCAATATCAATCTGTTCCCAAGGAATCCCAGTCCAATAGTGCAGTCTCGCGTTCACTGAAGCAACCATCACGTCTGAGTCATAGTTTGTTGATGACCGCTAGGGTTCAGATTAAGGATTCGGATGGAAATCTGAAATACTGTCGAGCATTTTTGGATTGTGGTTCCCAGGCTCACCTTACTTCTCGTAGTCTGGTTAAGTCTTTGAATCTACCCCGTTTCTCCACTAACGTTGAGGTAGTCGGAGCAAATGGTCAGCGTTCAACGCTATCTGAGATGGTTAGAATTGAGATACGTTCTTGTAATTCTAACTATGCTGCGCAACTTGAGTGTCTTGTTGCTGACAAAGTTACTGGCCCTATGCCATCTGTTCCATTTGATATAAGGAAGTGGAACATCCCTCCGAATCTTCCACTTGCAGATCCTGAATTTCATATTCCTGGTGAAATTGACTTGCTGATTGGAATTCAGTTGTTTTTCAAATTATTGCTGCCAGGTCAAGTCAAGATGACTGATGAACTTCCAATCCTCCAAGAAACTCGGCTTGGATGGGTTGTTGCTGGTTCTATCGAAGAGTCTCATGTTGCACAACATTGTTACTCTGTGGGTCTGCAAAGTCTTGCTGATTCTATGGAAAGGTTTTGGTCGATTGAATCCGTGGATTCATGTAATCCTCTCACCAATGAAGAACAGTTGTGCGAAGAAATTTTCTGCTCCACAACCCATCGTAACCAGAATGGTCGTTACATTGTTCAATTGCCCCTGAAAGATTCTATTCATCGGGTAGAAGACAATCGTTCGATTGCTCTTCGTCGATTCTTCATGCTGGAACAACGGTTCCTGAAAAACCCTGAGCTGAAAAAACAATATGCAGAGTTCATCAATGAGTACAAATCCCTCGGTCACTGTATTCAGATTGATGAGTCTCAAGATCCTCCAAAGCTTTTGAAGTATTATGTCCCTCACCATGCGGTTTTGAAGCCTACGAGCTCTTCAACGAAGCTCAGAGTTGTGTTTGATGCTTCATCGAAGGGTAATGGACCTTCCCTGAATGATGCTTTGATGATCGGACCAGTGGTCCAAGATGATATCCTCTCGATCAACCTGCGTTTTCGTAAGCATCGGTTCGCCTTCTCTGCTGACGTTAGTAAAATGTACCGGCAAATAGCACTTGCCAGAATCCACACTTCTTTGCTTCGAATTTTCTGGAGAGAAAATCCAAATGATCCCTTACAAGTTTTGGAATTAACGACAGTAACCTATGGTACATCTTCTGCGCCATTCTTAGCCACAAGGGCACTTCAGCAGCTTGCTATTGATGATGGTGATCAATTTCCGATTGCAGCCAAGATCGTTCTTGAAGATTTTTATGTTGATGATGTTCTGTCTGGGTCTGAAACCATAGAAGGGGCCATCCAATGTCGTCTCGAGCTCACGGAGCTACTCCGAAAAGGGGGATTTCCCATTCATAAGTGGTGTGCGAATGACTCAGCGATTTTGGAGTCAGTTCCAGAAGAAGAAAGGGAAAGGTTCTTGTCTTTTCAAGATGCGAATATTAACCAGGCCATCAAGACACTTGGACTTCTTTGGGATCCGACTGAGGATGTATACCGATTCCACATGGAACTACCAAGTCTTTCCAACTCTCCTCCTACCAAACGGAATGTTCTCTCGCAGATCTCTAAACTATTTGATCCCCTTGGTCTTGTGTCACCTGTAATAATAGTTGCTAAGGTGATAATGCAGCAAATCTGGATGAGTAAGCTGAATTGGGATGATGTTTTGGATGGTCAGTTGATGCAAAATTGGACCATATTTCGTGATTCTCTAAATCACATCCACCAAATAAGAATTCCCCGGTATATGTGTGCCCCTGATGATGTTTATGTTGAAGTTCATGGCTTTGCCGACGCTTCTGCCTATGCGTATGGAGCATGTCTTTATATCCGAACCGTAACCCATGATGGGGTAAAGGTATCTCTTGTCTGTAGTAAGTCGAAGGTCATTCCAATCAAAGGATTGACGATTCCCCGATCCGAACTGTGTGCTGCATTGTTGCTAATCAGATTGGCCATGAAGGTTCTTCCGGCAATTAAGATGAACTTCCACTCAATCCATTATTGGTCGGATAGTCAGATCGTTCTTTCATGGTTAAAAAAGCCTCTATCTCAACTTGATGTTTTTGTTCGCAATCGAGTTGCAGAAATTGTTGATCATTCTGTGGATGCTAATTGGAATTACATCAAGTCGTCCGAAAACCCAGCTGATGTTGTCAGTCGTGGTCAACCCTCCCAACTCCTTGCCTCGAACGAACTTTGGTGGAACGGACCTCCGTTTCTGCGAAGTCATAGCTATCAGATTGATGAGCTTAATCCTCTTCCCGATGATAAACTACCGGAATTGAAACCAGTAACCGCGTCTACTGCCGTTCTTGTTCCTGAAACCCTCCCAGTTATGACTGCCTTTAGTTCATTTCGAAAGCTTCAGCGAGTGATTGGATATGTCAGGAGATTTGTTGTAAATGCAAGGTCTCCCAAATCGGAACGCATCACTTCGGAATACCTAACTGTGCGAGAGTTGAAAGAGTCATTGAATTTGATTGTTAAGTATATTCAAGGAGTTGCATTTTCTGACGAAATTCGTCGGCTTGAATCAGGTGAACCTTTGCGTCGACTCAGTAGTCTGAATGTTATTATGAATGATGGTGTGTTGAGAGTGGGTGGAAGACTGAAGCATTCATGTTTGCCATATGGTTCAAAGCACCAAGCCGTACTCCCTGACAAAAACCCAATTGTCGAATCGTTGCTAAGAGTAATGCACTGCGAAATGTTGCACATTGGTCCGTCTGGTCTCATTTCGTTGGTCCGCCAGAGATTCTGGCTTCTGAATGCTCGTTCTGTTGTCAGGAAAATCATCCGGTCTTGCGTTACATGTTTCCGATCCAATCCGAGGTTGCTTCAGCCATCTATGGGCGATCTACCTGAGGTTAGAGTCGTTCCAGCTCCACCTTTCTCGAAATCAGGAGTTGATTTCGCAGGGCCAGTTTTCATTCGCCAAGGCAGTAGGAAACCTGTTCTAGTGAAGGCTTACATTTGTCTTTTTATTTGTATGACCACCAAGGCCATACACTTGGAATTGGTATCGGATTTGTCTGCTTCATCCTTTGTTGCAGCACTTCATCGTTTTGTTGCTCGACGAGGTCTCATCGAGGAACTGTTCTCGGACAACGGGACAAATTTTGTAGGAGCCAAATCTGATCTGCACGATTTGTTCCAGTTGTTCAAAAGTGATCAACTGCATGGACAGTTGAATGAGTTCTGTCAGGTTCGGGAGATAAAATGGACTTTTATTCCACCCAGGGCGCCCAATTTTGGGGGGTTGTGGGAAGCTGGAGTAAAGAGTACCAAAACACACCTTAAAAAAGTTCTTCGTGATGCTTCGCTGACGTTTGAGGAGTATTACACTGTGCTCACACAGATCGAGGCGATCCTTAACTCCCGACCACTGTTTCCTTCCTCTTCAGATCCCAATGAGCTTGAAGCTGTTACGCCCGGGCATTTCCTCATTGGTCGCCCATTGACTGCTATTCCGGAACCTTCACTTGAAGATGTAAACATTAATAGACTTACACGCTGGCAGCTTGTCCAGCGTATCCGTGACCATTTTTGGAAGCGATGGTCTCGCGAGTATTTGAATACCCTACAAACCCGTCAAAAATGGACAAAGGTTTCCAAGAATGTAACTCCAGGGATGGTAGTATTGTTGAAGGAAGATAACCTTCCACCTCAGGCGTGGAAACTGGCTCGAATTCTGAAGGTCTACCCCGGATCAGATTCAATTGTTAGGGTTGCAGATGTCCAAACCTCTCATGGTATTTTCCGCCGCCCAATCTCGAAGTTGGCCCCTTTACCCTTTGATTCAACCCAGCCCTCTGTTGTTCATCAAGTTCCTCTTTGCCCGGGGGGAGAATGTTCGCGATTGAAGCGAACGTAATGTGTTGTAGAAGTAGTAGTAGTAGTTGTTTTGTGTAATCGCCCTAACCACTTACCCAATCCTTTAAAACTCTACTAACCCCGAGGCGACCGCGGGTAATCGGTTTCCGAAACTAACCCTAATGTGCTACATGTTTAATTTGTATCAAGACCCTGAAAACAAGCTTTGATCATTTCCTTACGCTGCCGCTGGCTTGGCACGAGCATGCAAGCAGCAGCACCGACCGAGCGACGAGCGACCGACCGACCACAAACCAACGAGCGTGCAGCGAGTGCTGATTGGTTATGAATGAAGGAGAAATGAATGAATGCAACATCAAAAAGAAGAAAGCCAAACACATTTAAAGCGACGCATTTTGCGCGTCGCCATGATACAGTCCACAAGCTTTGTAAAGCAAACACCGAAATATAGCGCCGTTGAAAGTTTTAATTCATTCTCGTTTTTCCTCTTTGGACAAGCCGAAGCCAAAACAGTCCTTTTCAGGGCTATGAGTTGAGTTGGATTTCAGTCGAGCTTTTCGTTGTGTTCCTGTTGGCATTCCCACAGGGGGAATTGGCCAAATCAGCTGGAATCCTCCGAGCCGAGGATTGCCACACCATCTCCAGTGTCCGTGATCGGACAGACTTCTTTTTTTTTAAATCAACTACTAATAAATCAAATATTAAAAATCCATCATCACCATTGTGGCGAACAGAAATAGTGTTTTCAGTGCTACAATAATTATTAAAAAGTTGTTTGACAGCTATCCATATAAAATAATCCATTGGAGATAACTTCGTCAAGATACATAATTTGTCAATTAATTAAAAAAAAATCACTGAATAACTATTCAAACGACAGTTTTAACGTATGAAATGCAGTGTCTTTTAAATTCTTTAAGTGTTGCTGAACGTTTGATATGTCTAGGCATTGAATTGAAAACATTTATTCCTTTAAAATATAATGAATTTTGTGAAGCTCAAGTCAAGAAATGTGGTGTTCTTATTTCAGACATTATTTCAAAAGCGCGTTTAAGATCCAAAAAACAGCAACAATCGTATCTTTACACTCCAAGTTATTTTTCCACTTCGCTAATACCAAATTCAACGCGGTTTCACAGGAATAACCTTTCCGATATCCCGATTGTTCTGGTATCAATAAACTATTACTATTTAAATATTCCAACAGCTGGCCTTTAACAGCAAGTTCTAAAATTTTCTCTAATGTGTGCAACATGTTGATGGGACGAAACTCTTCGGCTTTACTCGTTCCAGCAACTTTTTGAATAGGGACCACTAAGGATTCCTTCCAAATTTGTGGCTCATGTCCAGTTTGTAATGATTCATTAATAAGATCCAGCAAGATGTGGGCAATGACATGAAAGCAATCTTGAATAACTGTAGTATTTACATTATCTTAATTTACTAATTTGCTTAAGTTATGACTTAAACCTGAATCCAACCCGCAGCCAAGTTTTGTACGGCCCGCGATGAGTTTGGCAAAGTACTCGTACCCAGCCCGTGGATTTTTCTATCCAGCTAATGATTCCCGATTCTACGATGTGTTCGCTACTATTTGAAATCCAAATTAAGCCACATTCTGTAAAAAAAAAATGTTTAGCTTATTCAAAAATTTAACACTGTTCTGAATTTCGAATTTTGAAAGTACTTATGCCGCGGATACACGTGTATGACCAAATATGAGCATGAGTATTATTTGTATTATAAATTATCATGGTTACACTTGTATAGTTTTTGGATTTGGTCTTAACTCATTACACAAATCAAGAACAACATGTGAAAAGGGCATACAAACCTTTTGTAAACAAACATTCTTATGCACTTTTCTCGCCACCCATATAACACCAACGCAAACCATCAACATCGCCGGATAGGAGAAGGTTTCCCCTTCCCGATGATGTTGTTAGTTTGCGTGGGCGACCCTCGGTTGGCGAGAAAAGGGCCTACAAAGGTTTGTTTACAAAAAGCTCATTTGTCTTTTTCACATGTGGCTCTTGAAATAAGGCTCATGTTCATTGATTGTCATGCAACTGTATCCACGGCATTAATACAGTCAACTTTTCATTTCTCGATATTCAAGATAAGGGGAGATCGACATTCGGAACAGTAATTTATTAGCCTACTTCCAAAGCAACATTGCAAGTTTTATCTTGGTTTTATAGCAGTCTACAATTCCAAATCATGGTCTACTGAACCCTCATCAAACCCAAATTGTTACTTGGGTAGTATGATTCTAGAAGCACTTCGGGCTCAAAAGTGTATCCCGTATCCAAAGCATACCACGATCGTTTACTTCAAACGTAGAAAAAACTAGTGAACTAGATTTTTCTATCGGCATATGGAGAGTCATTTGTTCCCGAATATTGTCTAGGGACCATTGACATAGAGAACGATCGAGATTGAGAGAATATCGAGATGCAGAGCGATAATCGTTGTTTGCGGATGGAGTTTTTGCTGGTAGAGTAGGGCACTATTTCGTCGTAATCGCCCATTTCCGTTCTATCGATCAGAAAAGATCAATAATATCAATGATTTCACCATGCACAAACCAATAATAGGTTTGTTCCGATGGGTTAGTTCATTAGCTACAACATAAATCCTGTTAGAGCGCATTGTATGAATATTTACGCTCATTGTTCTCACACAAAAGAAAGCGCTCCTAGGACGAAGGAAATCTAATGGCGTTTCAATGCGTTAGGACGGAATTGAAACTCGTAGAATGAATTTAGAATCAAGAAGCAGTATTAGATTTTAAACAATATCTCAACAATTTGTGACTCTTTATCAAATCCAACGTATGGAAAGGTGAATACATTTAGAAGTCATCTTTGACAGAAATATTCAATTTTCGTTCAAACTCTTTCAGAAAAGAGAAGTAAAGCGGGGGTTGTGCTTAGTAGGACGGAAATTAAAACAAAAACCCTATTCCTTTTTACAATTCCTAGCTGCCTGATCGGTTTTAGAAAGAATAATGACCGTAAATGGTATATATATTACCAGAAACCAGGCATTAAGGAATCCAGAAAAACTTCGGAAACTTCTCGTAAGATTTTCAATAAGGCGAAAATCACTTCTGATTGGACACAGTACTAGAAATCTCTATCTGAATATAATAACGAAATAATTAATTAATTTATCTTTATTAGGGAGGCTTTCAGCCTGGGGCTGGTTCACCTCCAACCCAATAACGAAATAATGAAATCTAAGAGGCGGTCTTGGATTCGAATTCTGTGAAAGCATAAACAGTATTCCGGAAGTGGCAAGGTTACAAAAAAACTCTTTTGAAAGATCATACGACTGAACTTGGTAATCTTAAATGTCTTGATGGCGGTTTCACCAAATCTCCTTCTGTAACTTTAGATCTAATGATGGAAAAACATTTTCCAGGATCAGTCTTGTTTGAGGAATCGGCTAACTCTGATTTGGTTGATGAAGTATCAAAGAACAGGAGACACCACACCAGATATAGGTGATGAAATATTCACTGAGGCCAGAGTAGAAAATGCGGTGAGATCTTTTCAGTCCTTTAAATCTGCAGGTGTGGACGGAATATTCCCGGCGCTGCTTCAAATAGGTGAAGCAGTGCTGATTCCGGCTCTAACTAAGATTTTTAAGGCAAGTATAAGGTTAAATTATATTCCATCAAAATACCGAAAAATGGGAGGCGCGACAAAACGCATCCAAAATCATTCCGGCCCATCAGTCTTTCATCAATTTTGTTAAAGACTATGGAAAAGATGTTGAATGATTTCATCAATTCAACTCACATGTTCACGCATCCATTATCTAATTTTCAGTTTGTGTATCAATCCGGAAAGTCAATAATTACTGCTCTCCATACCTTTTTTTCCTTTTGGTTTGTTTTTTCCGTCGATCTTGTTTTCCGTGCTGAGCACCAATGCTACCGACGTGCCAGGAAGGCAGCTCCCACACCTGGACCCTACCTATCGACCCATCAACTCATGAACCGGGGACCAACGGCTTTACTTCCCATCCGAAGGAAGGCGTGATCAGAGATGTTATGCCTCAGAACATCCCGGCGGCGCCGACTGGGATTGAACCCAGGCCTTCTGGAGTGAGAGGTAATCACGCTTACCACTACACCTCCATACCTTAGTAACAAAAACTGAAAAATCCCTTTCAGTTAAAGAAATTGTACTCTGGTCTTTCTTTGATATTGAAGGAGCTTTTGATAACGCATCCTATTCCTCGATGGTTTCATGGCCAAGGAACTTCGATAGGCGCATCGTCAACTGGATTCAGACTATGCTTGCAAAAATGGAAATCACTTCTGGGCTGGGAAGCTCATCTATAACAGTAAATGCAACGAATGGTTGTCCTCAAGGAGGAGTTCTTTCACCACTGCTGTGGTTTTTAGTTGTAGATGATCTTCTAAGAAGCCTGGTGGAAGCAAAAGGTTTCGAAGTTGTGGGCTTTGTGGATGACATAGTCATTATAGTAAGAGGAAAGTTTGACGTTATCATTTCTGAAAGAATGCAAGAGGCCCTAAAGTTTACCTAGTTTTTATGTATTAAAGAGGGCCTAAGTATTAATCCATCAAAATTCGTAATCATCCCCTTTACTAGAAAGAGGAGGATTAACCTAAAATAATTCAATCTTTGAGGAGAGCAGATCCATCTTAGGGAACAGGTTAAATACCTAGGGGACGCCAAGTTGAATTGGAATGCTCAGTTTGATTTTGTGATTAACAAAGCAACCAGTGCCCTGTGGGCAGAAAGTGGTGTTTGCAACCAAAAATGACAATGAGGATTTACACGAAATCAAAAGAGGCCACTGCACAGAGAAAACTAGCAAAACTTCAACGTATAGCATGCATTGCATGAACATGTGCAACTAGAAGCGGACAGAAGTGCTCTAAGGATCAAAAGATCTAAAAAAAGTCATGCCAGGTGATCTTGTTGGTCATCTAAGCATCTTACAATACTTCCAAAGAGGACCAGTGATGAGTATGAATGGAGACTGGATGAAACCAGAGGACAACTATGAAATTCCCATCAACGTATGTGAAACGGCACGTTCGGATTGAGAAACTGATGTCAAGGCTCAATCATGTATTCCACAGATGGCTCAAAAATTGGAATACGAACAGGTGCAGGAATATCCCGGGACAAATATTTCAGTTGCGATGGAACATTTTCCAACAGTGTTTCAAGCAGAAATTGTAGCCATACTTGAATGTGTGCATGATTGTCTGAGGAGAAAATACAGATGTGCAAATATTTGTATTTTTTTCTGATAGTCAGCAGAGCAGCGCTGAAAGCACTGAATGCTTACAAATGTACATCAAAGATCGTCTGGGAATGTATTCTCTCGCTTCGGCAACTGTGCCAACGGAACTCAGTAAACTTATATTGGGTACCAGGACACTATGGTATTGATAACTTTGAAAATTTGCCAAGAAATACATGATTTGGCAAGCGATCTGCCCATGTGGCAAACGGAGTGCGTTGTTTGTGACTACCGGGACTGTAAACGGGGAGATCTACCTCAAGGAGTTTCTACATAAGCTTCTGCTTCCTCTGTTGAAGCAAAACGAGGGCTCTACGATCTTCTGGATGGATCTAGCTTCGTGCCACTATTCAAATGTTGTCCTGGAGTCCAGCGAGGTCACTTTTGTACCCAAGGACATGAACCAACCCAACGCACCGGAACTAAGGCCCATCGAAAAATACTGGGCTATTATGAAGCAGGCACTACGGAAGCATCCCAAGTAGGTTAAATCTGAGGAAGACATGAAGAAAAAGTGGGTTTCCGTACAGAAGAAGCTGCAGCCAGATGTTGTACATAACCTAATGAGTGGAGTTGAGCGTAAGGTGCGAGCGTACGGTTATGGTATTGAAGTTGAACGAAAAAAAATATGCCAAAAGCTTACTAATGGGTAATATTTATTGTCTGAAAGTTTGAAAAGGATCGGTCAACTAGGTAATTTTCTACAGCGTTTTTTTTCCGCGATGCAATTTGATGGGGGACACCCTTTAATTGGGAGTAATATCTTAGGTTTTATTTTGATATGGGACCTGCGAAGGCACATATTTTTAATAATTCAGGGAAACATTTTGTTTATTTTTCCACTGAAACCATCCAACTAATCGTTCTTCTGTTGATATTTTAACCAACGAGAAAAATAACCCCGTTCAAAATTTCATTTGCACCTATTCAATAATTTATGGTCATCGTTCGGCTTGCTTTTTAGTTCGATGCACGGTTGTGGACGACACTCCCAGCTTGTTTGCGACATCTCGGTCGAAGAGGTTGGAGTTTCGCTTGAAACCGCTGGCCACTCTTTTTGTCGTCGCTGCGATTTCCGGCTTTCGATTTCCCTCCGACAAACGTTTCCCGAACACTTTCATTACGTTAATGACAGTTGAATTGGCCACTTTTAACGATTTCGCGAACTCGGCGTGCGAGTATTTCGGATTTTCGCTTGGAAGCCATTTTGATAACTGAAGAGTATATATCAAAATCAAATTAGAGACAACATTCTGCACTCACACACCTACAAAATGAGGGGTGGTCAGGGAATATGTCAAGTTTAAGTCGACCAAATTGTGATCGGAACACCCTTTATTTTGATGCTGAGCAAATTTAAAAAATGATGCCCACTTTTCATTCATTCTTAAACTAGAATGATCTCCTGATTGACTGGACGTGTTTCATTCAAATCAGTAAATAGCATACTGAATAATTAGGAGTAATATTTTATTTGGATATATGTATTTTTTTAATAATTCAGAAACATTTAGTTTATTTTGACGTAGAACTACGTCTTTGTCGACTATACTGGGGTGAAAATCAAAAAAAAAAAATGTGGTGAAATAGTGTTAGGTTTTGAATACAAGCATTACTTTGTACTTTGTCATTTATAGATGAAATTAAAATCCAAATACCCCAATCGATAGGATATTACATAACGAACCTGCTGAAATAAATATTTTTCAAATTTTCCGTAATAATAAAAATTTTGGAAAATGTAAAAATGATAATTATATCACTATTTTCATGAAATAAACGTCAGTCATCATAATGGAGTATCACTTGGTTGCACATCGTTCTGAAAAGATATAAAACAGCACTGCAGTCGCGCTTCTGTTCATCACCATTCGCTGCCAGACTGTTGAGCAGTACAGTCGACATCTTTACTCTCGCTCTCTTCGTTGCTCGATTGCGTTGTTCCGTTTTTTTTTCTCGCGTTGAATAGTGACGCTCTCGCTAACCCAGTCATGGGTAAAAAATCGCGAGGTGGCGCGAGTGCCGGCAATCTCGGGAAACGGTCTAGGCCTGAAGACAACAGTGACAGTGTGACAACCGCGAAGAAGCTGCTCAACAACAATCGATTCTCCGGTTTGAAGGACGGTGCAGAACCGGTAACGGAAACAACAGGACCGCCGAAGAAGGACAGAATGCCGCCCTTCTACGTGAAGGGCTTCCCTCCCGGATTGCGGGAAAAAATAAACTTCTTCATCACGTAGGGCCATCCAGCTGTGCACGGAAGGATACAAACTGATGGTTCCGGCATTGAAATATTACAAGGCGGTAAAGACCATACTGGACCAATCACAGGTGGAGTACTTCTCCCACGACATCGAGGCTGCTAAGCCGTTCAAGGTGGTCCTGCGCGGACTATACGACATGGACACAGGCGTCCTCTTGGAAGAACTGGTGGCTAATGGACTGAAGCCGGTCCAAATTCACAAGACGGCCCGCCACAACAAGGCCGTCAAGTACTGCGACCAGCTATACCTGGTCGACCTTGAGAAGAACTCAACAACTTTGATGGACCTCCAGGGCATCTGCGTCCTGTTCAACATTGTGGTGAAGTGGGAGCGGTACAAGCCGGTCAGCCGTGGAGTCACCCAATGCTCGAACTGCCTGCTGTTCGGGCATGGAACGAAGAATTTGCATATGGTCAGAGTCCCTGCAAGCTCAAGCCAAGAGACGACCGCTGCTCCAAAGCCGCAGGATCTTCCCACAGCCCCTGGGCTAAACTGGCGTCAGGATGGACCGTCCCTACCGCAGCCAGAAATCAACGATGGTTCGTGGTTCACCGCAACGGAACTAATCATCATCTTCCTCAAGATTCACGACATTGCCAACACCATCAAGAACAAATCCGACCAGTTCCAAGCTGTGGCTACCTTCATGCTAAGTTATGGACCGTGAAACCATCAAGATCGCCAACTGGAACACTTGCTCGCAAGATCATCCTCAACAAACAAAACATCGACATTGCCGTTATCACCGAAACCCACCTGAAACCGGAGGTAAACATCTACCTTCCTGACTTCCGGCTTCTAAGACATGATCGAACCAGCTCCGGGGGAGGAGGAGTGGCCATTGCTGTAAGGAGAGACATCTGCTGTCGGCTTCTACCGAGCTTCCAGCTAAAAACCATCGAAGCCTTAGGGGTAGAAGTCTCCACTCCTGTCGGCCCTATCACCATCATTGCGACCTACTGCCCCAAGCAAGTCACCATCAGGGACGGGTCGGCAGCAGACCTGCGGAGGGACATCATCAAACTAACTCGACGGCGCGAAAAGTACATCATCGCTGGCGACCTGAACGCCAAACACCAGGCTTGGGGCAACAGTCGACGCAACCAAAACGGCACCATCCTGAACGACGACCTGCAAGAGGCTCGCTACGATAGACATCTTCATCAGAAACATGGGAGACAACATCTCGCTACCTGTCACCCATCAGGAGCTGAGTTCGGACCACTATCCGGTGGTGGCCGAAGTAGGCTCATCCGTCAACCGAATACAAGCTTCCCGACGCAACTACCATCGTGTCAGCTGGGAGCAGTTCCAACACTGTGTCGACTCCATTGTCGACTACGGTGTCCTTCCGGAGACGCCCGAAGACGTTGACCAGTGTCTGCGTTCCATCGAGGAGGCGATATCCCGGGCCAGGGACCAACACGTGCCAGTATCCAGACAGATGAGCAATACTCTGAACCTTGATAGAATTACCAAAGATCTCATCAGACTCCGTAACTCCATCCGAAGGCAATACCAGCGTTCTGGTTTACGTGTCTTGAAGACCCATTGCAATCGTCTTACAAAAACCATCCAAGCCTGGTGGACCTCAGAAATCAAGATTTTGCTCCCAGATTGTGCAAAGCCCTTCTGGAAACTAACGAAAATCCTTAAAAATAAGCCCAGACCCATTCCACCACTGACCGCACTGGATCGTCCCGGCGACCCAGTGGTTCATCTGATAACTCCTGAAGAGAAGGCTGCCACGATAGGTCAACACTTCGTCAGCTCCCATAATCTCGGACAAAACATCGTCAGCCCTCATGAATCTGAGGTTGCTGAAAATACAATCAAATCTTTGGCCTTTATCAAATCATCTAAAAACATGAAGGCCCCAGGTTTCGAAAACATCCTGAATCTGGAACTCAAACACTTGAGTTCCAGACTCTACAACCATCTGGTACTGATTTTTAATCAGTGCCTCAGACTTGGCTACTTCCCCTCGTGTTGGAAGTCAGCTAAAGTCATATCCATCCGGAAACCTGGGAAGGATCCCTCCTCTCCTTCAAGTTATCGACCAATCGGCATTCTCTCAGGGTTATCAAAACTGTTCGAAAGAGCAGTCTACCACCGGCTCCTAACATCTGCCGAACAAAACAACATCTTACTCGAGGAACAGTTTGGTTTTCGGAAAGGTCGTTCGACCGTCCACCAGCTGACACGAGTGACAAACATTCTCAGACGGAACAAGTCTGTTTCGAAAACATCTGCCATGGCGTTGTTGGACGTTGAAAAAAGCATTCGACAATGTTTGGCATGATGGCCTGGTGTTTAAATTGCAGCAGTCTTCCAATCTTCCTAGTGAAGATAATAAACAACTACCAATCGGACGGGACGTTCCGAGTCTCTCTGAATGGCATCACATCGGATTCTTTCAACATCGGTGCCGGGGTTCCTCAAGGAAGCATCCTTGGCCCCATTCTATTCAACCTGTTCACCTCCGATATGCCAGCTTTCCCTGATGGTGGATCGTTGTCTCTGTTCGCAGATGACACATCCATCGTCTACAAGGGTAGGGTCATCGGAGTTCTGACTGCCAAACTTCAGAGAGGCCTAGACGTCCTGTCTGAATACTTCAACAGCTGGGAGATCCGTATCAACGCGGCAAAGACCCAGGTCATTATCTTTCCACACTCAAAATCTCCCAGACTTGTTCCGTCTGAAAATGATAAGATCTGCTTAAACGGCTCAGAGGTGGAATGGTCCAAAGAGGTCGTGTACCTCGGGCTAACACTAGACAGCAAGCTTCTTTTCAGGGAGCACGTTGACAAAACCAAAACCAAGTGCAACATCTTGATAAGATCGTTGAATCCACTCATGAACAGGAAGTCTACCCTGTCCCTGAAAAATAAGCTTTCTGTCTACAAACAAATCATCCTTCCCGTAATAGAATACGGGATACCAATCTGGAAGAGTTGCGCCAAATGCCACCATCTTAAACTTCAAAGGATCCAGAACAAGATCCTGAGAATGATCCTTAACAGTCCCCCGCGGACTAGAAATTCTGAGGTCCACCGCCTGGCTGGTTTTCAGACACTGGAGTTACGGAGAGCCGACTCCATCGCAAGGTTCAGAGATTGCTGTAGGCGATCCGATCAACAGATCGTCAGGGATCTGGCACGTTAGGTTAAGTTACGTTAAGAAGGTAGAATAACAAATTAATACATTCAAACAACATACTTCACAAGAAGAAAATTGAAAAACATTACACAGTTAAAAACAACATGTACAACACAATATCAAAAAGTTCACCAAAGATGAAGAGCCATTCTGGCTAACCTCTTGCCCTGTATTAGCAATTGTAAACCACATAACAAATCAAAATAAAGAAGAATTTCACTACTACTACTACTACTACTACTACTAAAGAAGTTCTATCTACTGTTTCCAATTAGCGCAATTACTCGGGAATACTTGTGTGATTACGAACCTGCGTTTCAATAAAATCCTATTTTGAGAACATTGTTCATTCTTTAGTATTATTAGAAACTAGAAGGTTAGACTTTTTCACCAAACACACATTTTCAAGTCCCTTTGGAATATTCATAGAAAAATACATTTAGACGCAGTGCAAAAATGACATGAATAGGTCCAACCAAAATCCATTACTCTACCGGGGCAAGTAGAAACGCGTGGGGAAGGTAGATGTAGCTCTTAGCGGAAGTGAATAATCACTGCGATTATTTCCAATATAGTTTGCGGTTGTACACAATGCCTCTCAAAAATAATTTCAGTGAATATTCACTTCCACTAAGAGATACACGTACTGTTTCTACTTGCACCGGTGTACCTTATTTATGATGTTACTATCAAAACATTAAACAGGTGGAGAACCTGTATACGAGCTTTTGCTCAGACTTTGAAATTCAATAGCTGAATCCCCTTATTTTCAAACCAAAACCAAAAGAAAAGTCACAGTATTCTATTTTGCAATCATTCTACGAACACGCTGTAAAGTACATAATGATGATGCATGGTAATTTTTATTTTAGGGTTGTCCTCCAAATTGGAGAACAAAGAGGTGCTTAAACCCCGTATGATCGTTATACCCCTTCCTCCCCTACTTCGTTGACATATGAACCAACATTTTGTTCAATATTTAAGGTACCGTCTTCTGACAGGTAAAACAACTGCCTGTTGCGTTATCATAAAATGCAATCTTCACTTTCTTCTCTGCTTCAGAAACCTAATTTAAAGCGTATGATGAAGCTACTGAAAAAAAATAATTTATTTTTTGGCAATTGTTTTATCCCACAAGATGCATGGCATTTTGTGTACTAAATATAGTGAGGTGCAAATCAACGAAAAATGTGTGACGAAATAGTGTCAGTTCCTATTGTAGTCGATGTCGATGTCGAATTTTGTGTACATTGATCACAGCAAAATATTTCAACATTGATCAACCCAAGGTCTGTTCTGTGAATTCTTAACCATTACTTTAAATTTAAATACACTATCCCATGCGTAAGATGAACCGTGGTCTGATTATGCTAACATTAATTGTCGTGAACCATAACCGAAACATTGCAATACTTGAAAAATTTAAGATAAAGTATAATAATCAAAAATGCATGACATACATCAATTTTGCGTAGTTATACGTCATACTGCGGTCGTGTATAGGACACAACCCTTTAATTTTTTTTTCCATGGAAACCATCGAGAAAAATAAACCTGTTTAAAATTAAATTTGCACCTATTCAATAACTTACGGTGCCTTGAACAATAATCGCCTATCAATCTCTGAATTTCCTGGAGCACGTTGTCTTACCCATGTCCATGCAAGATTCCGCACGTGTCACAATTGATGTAACTGCCTTCGTGCAACGCTAATCGCTTTACCATCATCACCGTAGACAAATCTTCAAACGAAGTGCAGCTGAAGTTTGTAAACACTTGTAATGACATCAATCATGCACTCGGGGAAATTCACTTTGATTGAATCGCATTTCCAAACGACTTCGGCGTGCAATTTCCGATTTGCCTTCAGGTTACCTTTCTCTACCTCTTATAAAGATCGCACATTCAGCGACGTCTGTGCAAACGCGATTCTTTGTTCGACCGTCTGGCCCCGACTGCAGTTCGGACGTAGGTAATTTGTTTGTGAAATATATGATAATGAAATTCAACATACTTTCCGCAATCTCGCTTGCCTGCAAATCGCTCTTCTGCCAGCAACGTGCGGCTACTTGTAAATTGATATTGCAACCATAATATTTACACGAAATCGATGATCTATCCAGATGATCCAAATGCAGCATTATATTCATGCTAAATTTCTCTTTCTTTCTCATGCCACTTGCAGGTTTTAAATCCAACCGGGAAGCCCTAAAGTCGGTTTTTGAATCGCTCATCGTCACGACGCGTGGCGTCTTCCAGTCGGTCACGTACAGAATCCTGTGCTTTCTGTTTCTGACGCCGTTCAGCAAGCTGGTTAGCGCTCCGCTCGCTGCCGCAGTTTCAACCGGCAAGGATGGTCGACTCAGCACTGTCAGGGTTGGTATTGAAATTTTACAACCGTCAATTAATGATATGCTCATTCGTCTTTTCCCCCACCCCAATTGTAGCTAATCCTTAAACTGACACTGTCTATGATCGTTTCCACCGAAAAGGCTGAAGTAGAATGCGATAAGGGCCGATTTGTCCATTCCGCTGTAGATGAGATATCAGAACAACCAGCCAAATGCGTGGACACGGCTGTCCAAACGGAGCCCCCGAAAGCAACCGAGCCGCGGGAAATTGTGGAACAGTTTTTCGACTGCAAAGAAGATTCCAATGTCACACCTTCGAAACCATCATCGCAAGAACTGTTACTCAGATTACTGGAAAGTTCACCTCCGTCAGACAGCAGCAGCAGCAGCAGCAGCCGAAGCCGAAGCAAACAGCTTTCCCTCCAAGTGATCGTGTACGGCTGTGTGCTCTACTGTTTCGCCCAGTTATCAGTCCTTGCCTACTTACTGAACGTGGCGACGAGGATTCCTCCCGGACTGGTGTTTCTTATTTCGTCAGTCGCCTATATCGGATACGTGATGATGAGGGTAAGTCAAAACAAACTGGGACGGGCGATAGAGCTCGACTTCATCTGTGACGAATTTTGTTTGCATATTTGGAAGTGGTGTTCTTTGGACGATGTGGCCATAAATCATAGATTGGCAAATTGATAATTTGCGCAAGAATCGACCGCAGAAATGTAGTTCAAATTCAGACAAACAAAGGTCGTTGGGAGCAAATGAAGCTGTATGATGATTGCTCAGTTTGCAGCTTGGTTTGCATGGAGATTGCGCGGATCTGAGTTTATTTTTTTTTAGGATTCAGATTATGCTTTAAATGTTCTTAGAATTTTTAGTTTGATGTTGGCTGCATTAAGTATCAAATGGCCCGTGTGATCTATGAAGGGGATGCTTGTCCAGCCTTTTAGCCAAATGCCATATGGCCGAATGCCATATGGCCGAATGGATAATTTAGCCGAATACCGTTTGGTCGGCAAGTTTTCAGATTGTGAAAAGTTGCCAACGGTCTAACATTATCAAAAATATTTAAAATGCCAGACTTTGTGAAATAGCTACTTTTTTAGATCTCAGACTTAATTGTTGATATTCTGAGCTATGAGTAAGTAAAAATGTCTGGTCTTGACGAAATATTCAAGATTCTAAGAGAAGTATTTGAAACACCGGGCCTTTTCTGAACATGGAATTTGTTTCCGAGATCGGTTTTCAACATTTGTCGATATAGTTAAACGTTGAAAATTCGCTTAGAACTTTTCACAAGACTTTATTGGAATGTTCTTCAAAATTTCAAGAATCATTTTGCGCACAGCGTTTGTTTCAGTTTCAGATTATCTCTGGAAGTCCCTTAACATATAAATAACAGTTCAGACATTCTCTGCAGTACACTCCAAACATTTAATGGAACTCATTCTAAGGATCTCTTCGATTTTGTAGTGATTATTCCAATAGTTCACTGGAGTCCCATTCAATCATTCTAATTAAAATTCACTTAACCCAAGAGCAGTCGCATAAAGGCACCGAAAAATGAGCGTTATTTTTGCAAGTGAATATAAAAAAAATTCAATCTTTCTAGTGATGTACAAACATTTTAAAAATATCAAAAGAAATTGTTGATAAAAATCATGTTTCTGCAATTGTTTTTGGCACATGCACTCAGTGCACCAGCGCGACTGCTGAAAGGTTAAATGCACCTTAGAATTCTTATGCAGTTCACCTCAGAATTGAATTTTTTCTCACAATTATCATGAACTTCTCCTTTAAGCTCTTCAGAAATTTCACATGGAATTATTCATAAAAAAAACTCTAGAAACTCTTCTCGAGATGCCCTTGGAATGTGTATGGTTCTTTATAATAAAAGTGGAGTATTAATGTTACACAATTTGTCTTTATTTCACGCCCACACTGTCTTTAACTTCCGTTCACCTTTTCACTCCAGATCCAACTCCCCGTCTTTCTATGCCTACTCTGATCGATCATTTTCTTCTAATCCCCTGAGGTGTAGGACCCTACAATCCCCCTTAGCTTTTATTATGTTAGAATATAATGTAGCTATTAATAAGGAACATAGTCCTTATTTTTGGCTGGTTTCGTTCTAACACGTTTTCCGTTATGTTGCTCTTCTCCTGAACTCGTTTCTGCAACCGAAGTATCCGACACCTCAATCTTCTTCAAATGTGCTACATTCCGTCGATACTCCTTCCCAGATTTACGTGAACGAACTGTTGTATCCCCACCTACTTTACGAATGACTTCGAACTCTTCTGTTGGGAAATCGGTGTCCAGTTTATTGTTCTTCTTCATCCTTTTTTGCTAGCACACAATCTCCTACCTCAATATCACTTTCACAGGCTTTTCTCCTATTGTCAGCATACATCTTTCCTTTTTCCTTGATCACTCTGTCTTGATCTCGTACCTCTCCATCATTTAATGCAGTTGTTGGGACAACTGGTAACTTGCTCCTAATTCTCCTTCCAAACATAAGTTCTCCGGGTGATTTCCCTGTCGTACTATGATTGGTGGAATGATATGACAACAGATATTTCTGCATTACTGTTCTCCAGTCCTTTCCTAACTCTTTTGCGATCCGCAATCTCTTTAACAATGATCTATTCTGCCGTTCAACTTCTCCATTCATTGCTGGCCAAAATGGAATAGTATTGACAAGAATAATACCATTCGATTCACAGAATTCCCGGAATTAATCGCACTTTTCGCTGAATTGAGGACCGTTGTCTGCTCGTAATGTTGCAGGAAGACCGTAACGGCAGAAAATAGTTGCTAACTCCTTGATAGTTTCGGATGCGGTAATTTCTGTCATTTCACAAACTTCCATGAATCGACTATAATAATCGATCACCACTAGTAAATATTGTCCTTCCGGAAGAGGACCCAAGAAATCTACTGCAACATCGACTCATGGTTGATTTGGTAGTTCTCGCCTAATCATTGGTTCTGGTGGATTTGGTGGATTTGGAGCAGAAACCAACATACATCCTCTGCATTGCTTCACAAATCTTTCAATATCTTTGTCCATCTTGGGCCACCAAACGTTTGTCCGTAGATGGCTTTTCATCATCCGTATTCCTGGATGACCTTCATGTCCAATTTGTAGTACACGAGCTCGCAAACTGCCAGGAATCACAATCCGATCCATTCGTAGCAGAATTGTATCAATGATACACAGTTCATTTGCAATTACCTTATAAGATAATGGCAATTCTTGCTCTTGTCCATTTTTTATCTTTTCGACGACTTCTGATATTTCCTCATCAGTTTGACTTTCTGTTTTAATTTCGTTCCATTTTAAAACGACAGCCGAACTTGTCAACTCTGCTATCTCTCTTACAATCAATTCTTCTTCAGGATCGAAAGTATTTGACGGAAGGGTGGCCAAACGAGAAAGACAGTCTGCTATATTTTGTGGTCCCGGAATATGCACGACTTGATAATCAAAGGATTGTAGCCGCAGAACCCAACGTTCAATTCTTCTTTAGAAGAGGGTAGGTGGATAGTTCCGTTAGAGTACGGCAGTATGAAAATTGAATAGAAGTTGAAAATGAGCGAAGGGCCATTAAAGCGACAGTTTACAAGATAGACGCACATTTTTGCCTAGCCCGTACGATGTACGCGGGGACTTGAAGTATGTCTCCAAGTCCACAGGCAAAAATGTGCGTCCCTCTTGTTGCTCATAAACTGACTGCGGCTGTGGAATAGTTCTAGCGACGTTTTCATCACTACCTAAAGCCCCACGTTGGGAGAGCATTTCCAGTCGATGGTGTGTTATAATGCAGTTCTTCTTTACCCAACTATTGTGTTGCTCCTCTCGTCATGACCAACGTGATCATCTCAGAGAGAAAGCAGTAGGGTGGTTGTTGCGTGCTGTACCATCATCAGCATTGTTGACGGCTACTCCCGCCTTGAGTTGTTACATTCAAAGTGTTTTTTATGTTACTTCATACGCGAAGTTAATTCTGTCAAGTCAATTCTTGCACAAGGTTTTGATCGTGGTACAAAGAGATACTGCAGTGCTTTGCAGTCTGTTACCAAATCAAATGATCTGCCATAAAGGTACATACGAAAACGTTCCACACTCCATACCAGGGCCAGAGCTTCTCTCTCTCTGTTTGACAATATCTGCGTTCAGTATCAGATAATGATTTTGAAGCAAAACAAATGACACGAGACTCTCCTTTTTTGTTTGTTTGCAACAATACGGCACCAAGTCCAGAAGGACTGGCATCAGCAACCACTTTAGTTTTGTCCATTGGATCAAACAATCCCAGTTTTACAGCCGATGCTAACTTGTTCTTGATCTGCTGAAATGCATTGTCATGCTCCGTTTTCCATTCGAATTTTACTTCCTTCTTTGTAAGCTCCTGCAGAGGTTCAGCAATAGTTGCAAGATTTGAAATAAACTTGTTCATGTAAACTGCCAGACCAAGGAAACTACGAACTTCTGATTCAGACGAAGGGATATGATAGAACCGCGTTCACCTTTGTGCTTGATGGACTAATGCCTTCATTATACGGTGCCCTAAAAACTCCAGCTTTGTAACCCCGAAAGCACATTTTTCCCAATTCAGCTCTACGCCTCTCTTTTTGATTTTATCGAGTACCTAAAATAATACAACTCATTATACTATTGAATTCATTCATTTATTTATATATACATGTAAGTATGATTTCATTCTACCTTTTTCAAATTCATGTCATGAATTTCCTTGGTCTCTCCTTCTATAATGATATCATCCAGATACCAAAATGTTCCGTCGCATCCAGAAAGCATTTCTTCCATCACCCTTTGAAAAATCTCCGGAGCAGTTATTAGTCCAAAGAGAAGTCGTTTGAATCTAAACAAACCCCGATTCGTGATGAATGTTGTGATATCTCTGGAATCTTCGGCCAACTCCACCTGGTGAAAAGCTTCACGGATGTCAAGCTTACTCCACATTTTGCCTTTGCCCAATCGTGCGAGATACTCGTCCACTACTGGCATTGGGAAATGTTCTCGAACTACAGCCTCATTCACTCGCCGTAAATCCAAACAAATTCTTGGTTCACCCGACGTTTTGCCAACGACGACCAATGGCGATACCCAAGTTGCAGGTCCTTGCTTCACTTCAATGATATCGCGCTTCAATAATTGTTCCAATTTTCTGTTGACAACTTCTTCCATTGGTATCGGTACTCTGCGTAACGGTTGAAATACCGGTGTAATATTCGGGATCATCCTTATATGAGCTTGTACATCTTTTATCATACTGAACGGTTTTAGATCAGTATTGATGTTATTGACTTCGATGCCCACTTTCAGCACACCTAATGCCTTGGCTGTTGAATCTCCCAAAATATCTTTCTGACCTCCTTTCACAACGAAAAATTCAGCAAAGGTATTCCTGCTTCCGATGGAAACTTCGGCTTCGAATGTTCCTACTACGTCAAGTGGTTTATCGCTGCCATAACCCTTCAATACTCGAGATGAGCCTTTAGACGACTTTAGCACATGAACCTTCTTATTTTTCAACATTTCCCACGTCTCCAATTGGATCAAATTTGCATCAGTTCCCAAATCAATCAGCACATTCACTGACATTCCTCCAATTGTGCCATATAAAACATTGCTTTCATTTCCTCCATAAAAAGCGTAATACACCTTCTCATGCTCCTCGGTTTTATTTGGTTCCTCATTAGGCAGTTCACGCGATTCAGACAGATGCTCGATGTTGAAAACTCTTCTGCCACCCCTGAATCATGCTTACGTTTCCTGCATACTGCTTCGAAATGGTTCAACTGTTGACAACATCGGCAAACCCGACCTCGAGCCGGACAATCTGTTAAATTTGATAGATGACCCTGCTGACCACAAGAAAAACAAGCTGCCTTTCCAACTGCTGATCTTTGGATAACTGGACGCTTTCGTGTGATCTCGTATCCTTGTTCGCGGCCAGATCTACTCTCATTCCGCTTAAACCCTTCAACCGGCGATGTGTTCCGTACAGTTCGTCCTACTTTGTATACCGATGCTTCTCGAACCGTGTTGCTATTTTCCTTCAATTCTTTTAGTTGTTGATCCGTGTCTTCGATTGTTGCAGCAATTTCTTCAATTTCTTTCAATGTACGGTCTCGCTTGAGAATAGCCTTACGAAGTTCATCAGATCGACAGTTTTCCACTACCACATCAATCAAATAAATTTCTTTCAGTATTTCCCTGACCTCCACTGAATACTTCTCGAAACCACAGTTTAACGCTTGCTGCCGAAGACGAATGACAAAATGAGAAAACCTTTCACTATGCTTCTGTTTAAATTTACGCAGTTTTCGTCTCTCGATGACATCCTGCCTACCCGCTTGGAAATATGCATCAAGGAGTTCGATGGCCAAATCGTAAACCCTCGGCTCCAGAGTTACCAATGGAATCTTGGCATGATCAGGCAAACTTCGAAAAATTCTTTGAAGCTCCACTCCACCCAAATGAAGCAACTTAGCACGCTTCATTTTTTGATCGACAATGCCGTATGCTTCGAAGTAGTATTCCAAAGACCATTTCCATGACTCCCATTCTCTGGAAAGCTTATTTTTTTCAATTGTTTCGCAACGAAATGATGGAATCTGACGCATTTCTTCCATCTGTAATGTTATTATGTATAAATGTATCATGTTATGATTTATTTCATATGTCAATTAAAATGATTAAAATTATGAGGTCGGATGATGGCTGTTACTTTTATTATTATTATTATTATTATTAAATGTATAGAACTTAATGTTTTTTTCCATTGTAGTAAATACATAGTATGGAAAACATAATTACATCTTAAAATTTAAATCCCAAAATAAAAAATAATAAATTATTCAATGATATTAAAACACAGAACTGAACTCATTTGGCTTACTGTTATATCCTTTGAACGCTACTGGTCCATATACTTCTCGTATAGCTATAACTTCATATCATTGGTTCCGTGTACACTACTAGTCCAATCATACCTTTCCATGAACGCTGCTGGTTTGGTTATCATCCTAAGAACGCTACTGGCTCTTATTTTACCGTGAACGCTTCTGGTTCAGCCATCCTCCTATGAACGCTACTGGTTCAACCCATACAATTTGATAACCATCTTCCAACAATTTTTTTTTTCAACCATCCATACCATTAAGCGCTACTGGTCAATGGTTTCATAATAGCCGTGAACGCTCCTGTTTCACTCTATTAGTAGTCTCATCAACACTACTGAAATCTTTCTTATTGAACGCTCAAAACGTTCAGAATCAGAATAAACAATTAATAATAAATACTTCTGGTTTCGTTACAACGCAATTTATTACAAAACATTATCAAACAATTAGCATTTATTTGAAATGCTTTACCTTCATTATGACCATCGGTAAACGATACTAGTTCACTATCCAAAATATGCATCGTAGTTTTGAATTTTCAATCAGCAACATCCATTTTCTCATCATCATAACATTCTATCACATATTTAATTTATAATTACTATCAATACTATGCAAAACAATCGTTAATCCATTCACAAATCACAACTTTGAAGGAAAAATAATAATAAGCTCTACTGTTTTGCTTGTTCTTCACATTTTTTTATTTACTACCGGTACTTTCATTCGCAAGCGCAGAACTCAAATCAAAACCGAATATAAACCAATACCAGAATAAACGTGTAGACTAAAACAGGCGCCTGCGGTTAAATTCATTCTCCTAGAACCTGTGTAGTGGTGTAGTTGCAGGTGCTTTCAGCTGATATTAATAAATAGCCCATAAATCCATAAGCTGTCAAATGCCAATGAATCTATGTGTGCCACAAGAGGGTATTTGTTAGTATTGGTAGCAAACAGAGATAAACAAACGTTGATGACGAAAACTCTTAAAAATTTGACATGAAAATAAATGAAGTTTGACGTCACGGAAGGTATAACTTCACAAACACTATTACATATGTTGCACTACACGAACACCGTTTTACGAGCAACCTGTATACACTCCATTGATCAAATGCTACCAATTTTCATGACATCCAATATAAACGCACTATGTATTAATACGCGCATGCATACGCACTCCTCTTTTCCTTCTATATCCACACTGTTAACAGAAGAAACAACTGATTACCAATACATATAGCCATCCTATCGGCTGGTATGCAATGTAACCATAGAAACAACTGATTGTGTTTTTTTTTCACTTTCCTGCCTGAGCGATTTTAAATCTTTTTCTGAAATCCAAGGCAAAGGACTCCTTCCCTACACCACGCTCAAACTCTGTATATAGGTATGTATACTTTTTTTTTGACGTTGGATAACGTCTTTCGGAAACATACGGGGGTACAAAATTGAAAATAGTCATTTTGGATGCGTTACGAAAAATTAAAAGATTTTGAACGATAATAACTCAACCGTCTATCGATAGATTTACGAGATAATAGCATCAATCGATTGGAAATATTTCTAGTAATTTGCTGAATGTTTCAAAACTATTGATTTCATTCTGTAAACTATTGAAAAATGGTTAAAAGTAAACCATTGTCTAAAGATGGTGAAAATCGATTGATTTTTTATATTCTTATACTTTCTCCAACCGAGACATCAGATGCGAGTATCTGATATCTCTGATATTTTCTGTTCTACTATATAAGCGTCCAACAAGGTCGCCCGTTCCATCATTGTCTATCCGATCGTCGACCCAGCAGCAGAGCAGCAGAGCAGCAGAGCAGCAGTACCAGAGCAGCGGCAGCAGAGCCTGGGGGCGAAAGGGCAACTACGCCGAGTGCGTTGGTGCCAATGCTCCGGTATACTGGGCCGCCGTCATGGAATGCCCAGCTGCTGCAGTTCTCAGTCGGTCGTATTCACCGTCTGCTCGCAAGGGCAACTACGCCGAGCGCGTTGGAAAAATGGGCCTTTTCAGGGCCACAACATTATCAAGAAAGAGTTTAACGATTAATTCGAAAGTTGAATCTTCGCAGAGCCATAGATTCCATTTTTATTGCATTTCTACAAAACTTATTTCAGAATCGAACTCGTCTTCACAGACTGTGTGAAGAAGAACGATGCATCATCGAGCACAATCCGTTCCGTTCCAAAATCGTCCTCATCACAACCTCCAAAACAACCATCTACCCTCTCGACATCTCGAGTGGATTTACCGGTTCATCATACCACCTAGCGCTGTTCTACTGATTGGTAATAATATTTACCCGGAGTTCACCGCACTCGTGGTTGAAGCAAAGCGCCCGGCATGCAAACCGCTCATCAAAATCGCCATCGCCATCCGGAACCCATGCTCGGCATAACCATCATTCCAAAACCACAACCAAAACGGCCCTTTTTTTTTATTCGACAAAGAGTTAGTTTTGAAGACAATTTCTTTCCAGAATATCACAGTTACACTTAAATTTGGGGACTATACTGGGGTGTGGGAACGCTGGAAGGGGAGATGCTGTCTGTCTTCGAACTACCAACATCATTCCAAAGCTCCTCCAGGGCGACAGAGTAGAGCAAACCCAAAAACATCAGCCCAACAAAACGGCCCTTTTCAGGGCCACCAAACTTTCGCAAAAGAGTTATTAAGGAATATTCCTAAAATATAATATACACAATTAAGTACAACACATAACAGACGTTATCCAACGCCAACCCTGCGGTCGTATCTAGTACATATACAACCCTTCCAAATTTTTTGAATACCGATTTCATCAGAAGTAATTTACAATTTATACAAACACATCATCCGATATTGCAATAATTTGATATTTTTCATATATTTTTTTTTTTACGGGCCATACTTTGCCAAATTTTAACTTTAGTCCGCTTAGCCATTTACTCAAATTTCCTGAATTATTTAATATGATAATCACTTCTACCATCCCATCCTCGTCGCCACTTGTAGGATTCTTTATAATAAAAGTGGAGTATTAATGTTACACAATTTGTCTTTATTTCACGCCCACACTGTCTTTAACTTCCGTTCACCTTCTCACTCCAGATCCAACTCCCCGTCTTTCTATACCTACTCTGATCGATCATTTTCTTCTAATCCCCTGAGGTGTAGGACCCTACAGAATGGACACAACCTTCGAGCAGTTTCAACTGACGTACCTTACCACTCGAACTTTGCCTTGCAACATTATTTTCAGACTTTCTCTGAAAATTCTAAAATCGATTCTAAAAGAACCTCGAGAAAATAGGGTCTTAAATTGTATTATAATCCATGGCAGAAAGTCGTTCCAGAACTGCTCGACTATGCGATAAATTCTCTTAAAACTATTCTGAGGACTGTCCGCTCAAAATTCGGTTCAAATGACAATTTTCACGGTGGAAATACTAGCACGGTAATTTCAAATGTTAGGCTTTATCCCGGTGTTTCCTGATTTACCGGTTCACTGGTCACCCTGTAATATCTGTCGTTCTAAAATGAATATTAGCTTTCACATCGATAAATTTATAATTACTCTCCAAGCATTCTTGTCTTAAGGCGTAGCATAAATTTGGCTCAGAAAGGATATAAACTACTTTTTATAAAACATAATCTGAAATAAATAAGAGATCATATTTTGGATGAGAATCTGTAAAATGCATTGATGAGATTCAGCTTCGCAAATGGAAGTGCGAGACCCATCGTGGGAGAAATTTCCTATTTAGTAAAAACCCCTCGATGTGGATCTCGCTGATAACTACTTACCGCATAGCGGAGGAGTAACCCCTGTTCTTAAAGTTCAATTCAGATGAATCGATGCTTCATGCTTTGCTGCATAGCCTTTTGCAATTAATTTTCCATTATGTTGATGGAAAGGCAGTCAAGGTACGCATGTCGTCTGCAGGGGATAACGTTTAATACGTGTGAGTTTATGATGTTCCACCAGAGGTCCGAATTGCAATCGAGCGTTGGTGCTGGGGAAACAGCATGTCATTCGGGAAAATATCCCTGCGGACTTAGGTTTCGACATATACACAGATGTACGGGGTGTATATATGGACGCACGACGTTTGCACAAAGTTGTTCAGATGGACTAGATCTATTTTAGGGTAAACAGTTCAGTTCAGAAATCAATTACCACCATTACCATGACCCATCGGTTGAGTGAACTCAGATCTGAACTGGTCACTCTAAAATAGGTTTAGCCTTTATGAATTATTTGCTGAAGACGGGAACTTTCTATCCAGTCAAGATATTTAGTTAAAACAAATAATTGAAAATGTAATGATGAGCTAGCCAACAGGTGAGCAAATTTGAGCTGTAATGTTTACCGTAGGAAAGGTCTAGTTCAACTTAACAACTTTTTCGAAGACAAAATCTTTCTATTTAGTCAAAATGATAAGTTAAAGCAAATTAAAAAAATATGACCTACTAGCACCACCTGGTGAGTGAATTCTGAACTGAACTGAAACCTTTGGCATAACTATGGAGGGCTACAGGGCACTAGGATTAATGTAGCCCACTTAGTACAATTATTTATTTTCCTTACTTATCAAAATTGTTCACTAATTGCCCAGTTGAGATGTTCGAAAAATAAATTTAGCCAATTTTTTGACAAATGTCACAGACGCCATTTTGAAAAAAAGCGCGTGACAAAATGATCAACTTGTAGTAAAAATGTGAATGATTGTCCATAGCATACAATAAGTTACATGAATTTCATGCAAATCCGAGAAAGTCAAGCCGCTTTTTTGGCATGGAACTGCTCAAGAAGATCTTCGAGCTTTTGTGAGGTTTCCTTCAATTAAATGAAGATCTATGTAATATAAGAGACTTTAAAAAATGTTCCACTTCTTCACGGTTTATTTTTCTTTTTCGTTTTAAGACTTTTAGCCGTGAGCATCTTTTTTTTACAAAGTTCCATGAATTGCTACGATGATTTTTGAAACTGTACGAAGTATCCAGAATATCTACCAAGTTGTATGAGTGTCTTTGATGTTGCCTAAAATTTTACGATGTCCTTGAAGTTTAAATAAGCTCCCTGAAGTTAAAGTGGCCTTCCGTAGCTAAGTCGGTAAAGGCGCAGCTGGAGGTGGCTAGGTTCCATTTCCGGTCCAGTCTAGGAAATTTTCGGGTTGAAAAAAGTTTCGACTTCCCTAGGCTTAATTGTACTTGGCACAAAATAATACAAAAATGGCACAGGCATCAAAAGCTCTTAATTAATAATAGCGGAAGTGCAACTAGAACGCTATGTTGAGAGCACGCAATAAGCTTGAAATGCGAATAAGTTGAAAAAAGAAGAAGTTGAAGGCAAATCTCTGATCGTCAACCAAATTTCCCGAGTCCTTACAAAATTAATTAAATTCCTCTAAAGTTCGCTAGTTTTCTATAAAGATTGATGAAGTTCTGCAAAATTAACTGAACTTTTGAAAACTAGCGCTAAAGACATGTTAAGACATTTCGTCCATCTCGCAGAAGATGTTTTCTAAATACACCTGCAGGGCTGGTAGCGAGTCACTTTTTAGTGACTTGGTCACTTTTTTCAAGCCAGTCACTAAAAAGTCTCTTTTGCACTTTTTTCTTATAATCAGTCACTATTTTCAACTTTTTTAGCATGAATTTATTTCAAGATTGATCATTCTTTGCTTTGCGACGTTTAATCGTCTTTCTCTATCTACAGGGTGTCTACTCATTTTTTCAAAATAAAATGACCTAAGTTTTACAGGTTTTTCCAGAACTATAACGGATAAATTCCAGGCTTATAATAAGAAAGCTGTTTTCTAAATACGTTAAAAATATGCTTTTTTTGGTAGATCAAAAATAACTGCAATTAACCTAAACATTTTTAAGACATGGCAATCAGTTTTAAAGAAACAGGTTAACAATCAAATCTATTGAATGTTGAAGTTTGACACTTACTTAATATCTCACTTGAATAAAGTTTAAAAAAAAACTTAGTTAATTTGAGTTAGTCCAAGATCTAAAAATATTAAATGTCGGGAAGTTTCGTATTCCATGTACAAGTTCAAGATATTGAAAAGTTTCAAAGTGTCAGAATTAAGGAAAAAATATGATTTATTTCAAGTTCGAAATTAACATTATGAAAGATTAGATATCTCCATTGCAGTCCATCAGCTTCACAACAATTGTAGGAACTTTGGAGAAGTTCTGAGGAATGAAAGGAAATGCTGGGAATTTCAGTGAATAAACAAAGCACAGGAACATAAGCGATGTTAACACGCTGAAAATATGGGAAACTTACTGGAAGCTTTAAGACCCTAAAAGTGGTTCTTTGAGCACCCGAAAATTTTCAGGAACTTTGATGAAGTTCGTAGAATTTCAGAGAACTTCGCAGGTGTCAAGCGAACTTGGGAAACTATAGAAAACTTGAGGGGTATTGTGCAAATTTTTAAGAAGTTCTAAGCACCTCAGAAAAGCTAGATCTAGAGATCTTTGGGGATTTTCAGATTTTAAGAGCAGTTCCCGTAACTTTAGTCCAGTCGTTTGGAGCAGTTTAAAAATCTATAATCGTAAATTTAGAATAAAAAAATCAGGATAGTTCCATGATGTGCTGAAAAAAAATCGAGAACCCTTAAGATGTTCCGAGAATTTCAGGGAAGTACAGAAACCTTCAGAGAATTTATGAAAACTTCAAAAAAATCTCAGGAACTTCACAGCAGTCCAGAGAATTTCAGGGAAATTTAAAGGTGTTTACGGGAATTTCATTCATATCCGAACTAAACCGAGATTTTCAATAGAATTGAGAGCTTTAGGGAAATTTCAAGACCATCAAGACAGATCAGAGTATCAAAGGGCAGTTCAAATAATTTCAAGGAAATTGTAGCAACCATAAAAAAGTTTCGATAAACTCAGGGTACTTCCGGAATCTTCAGCACAGCTTCAAAAGAATTTCTGGAACGTGATAAAAATTACTTGAACATCCGAAAAACGTGAGAGTATTTTAAGGATGTTATACTATATTATGGAGATTTCAAGAACATAAAAAAATGTAAAAAATTAGCTATGTTGGTAAGAAAACATCAACGAAGTTCAATCAATTAAAAAAAATACGAGAACTTTAAGCAAACTTCAAGGAATTGCAGAGGACTTCTAATAAATTTAGATATTTTTAGATAGTTTCATGATATTCAGTGAAGTTTCAGAATATTCCCATTCTTCAAATCCCAGCAAATTTGAAGCGACTTACAAGGAGTTCCGTGGAATTGTGGCGTATTTTCAGAATTATATGATTAATCTGGAAACGTCTGAAGCGCCAGGGAATTATGAACTTCAGGTTAACATAAGCTTAGGGAAAAGTAGTGAACGCTTATAATGGTTAGAATACTTAAAGAAAATTGTTGCAACATCAAGGCAAATCAATTTATTTCAGTAAAGTTGTGGGTACTTAAAAATACTGATAAATTCAAGGCAATCCAGAGAACTTTTAAAAAATTCAGTAATCGTTTAGGCAGATTTAATAATACCAGGAAAGTCTAGGCTATTGAAGAAGATTTAAATTAATGTCAATAAAGACACCAAAGACACGAGTTCAAATATCACCCCTGGACAAGTCACGCCTGGCTTCAGCCGCCAGTCAGATGTACTTTAGATGTCCTAAAGTTCCGTACCATGACGTCGATGAGACCGCGCTAACCCAATGACGTGAATAACTCATTTTACGTCCTTGATGACATGCATTTATCATCAGATTAACTTGTTTGTACATGAGACATAATCTTCTTTGCATAAAACCGCAAAAACTTCACCAGGTTGTTAATTCAAAACGACCTCGGGTTTTCACAAAAAAGATTTCCCTTCGCCGGGGCAAACAACTCCAAATGAGTTCGGCAACCGAGCGAGTGGAGGCCATTACTTTTTAACCGCGTTATAATTATGTTCGCATAAATCAACCCCGTGTACTGAGCAGAGCGAGCGAGAGCGAGGGGACATTCTGCAAACTTTTACATTGTTTCGCATTTCCGTGCGCGATTTTTCCGGTAGTACCTCTAAGGTCTACAATTGGGTCGTATAATTCCGTTTTAGAATCGCAGTGTCCGCAATTAATGCCCTTCCGTGGGGCGTTTGTCGTCGTTGATCCGCTTATAGAATCGAGCACGTTGGAAATAGTCAAGCTCAAGTTCTACCCTGAGGTGTTCTACTTTGGTGTGGCATGTGTGGGAAATTGAACGACCGCTGCCACTGTTCAAGTTTTCATTCTAATTAATAGCCGTTCGACATGCATATTCCGACTTTAATTAAACATGACACATTTATTCAATTCTAATTTTTCCAATTCCATGTCCTTTCCTTTCAGATCGTGTTCAACCAATGCTCCCCAAAAGGGACGGATCTCGTGAGCACGAAACCCCCCTCGATGACGGTTGCCCTGGTGAAAGTAACCCGGAAAGCGCCTACTCAACCAAAAGGAATCCATCCCCTTCTGGCAGCGGTGAGCAAACAAGTGGCCTCGGTGATGCAAAGCAGGAAGATGATGATGATGATGGTCCCAGTCACCAGTCCGGGGTCAACGAGGACGAGCCGCTGCGACATGGTGCCCAGGAGCAGAAGCAGGACTGCTGTTCCGCCCATGCTCGACAATAAGACCATCAGTAAAGTGAAGCTCTTCTAGCGAGGGGCTGGAGGAAGATTGGAACCGAAAATGCTAACAAGGCTCGCGATGGGCGACACTTTCAATGCCAAAAAGTACAGAAGATAGGCACCTCTATCCAAACAGCCATCATTTTATAACACGAGCCAAACATGAAACCAATATTGCAGCATATATGAGAGCGGTTGTTTTGCCACAGGACGACGATGGCGGCATTAGAGTCCCGAATGAAGCAACGGTGGGGTAGTGTAATTCAGTGGAAAAAATTGTCATGTAGAAAATAATATCATAAATCGAAACCAACCCCGCGCAGCCACCTCTCGCCCAACCAACTGATTGGATGCACGTTTGTTGAATGAAAAATGTTTAAAACACAAAATCTCACACCATGCATGCCAGGGGGAGGGGGAGGTCCGGGATAGGGGCGCTGCACTTTCCAACCACATAGTAGGCTGAGACTGAGACAATGTAAATCGATTGAATTGGTATGCTGTTCGGCGTAGTGTTCGTTCTTTTTTGTTTTGCTTTTGTTTATTTTGAATTGTCATTTTTATTGTCAACATGTTTCAACGATCCCAGATCGGAACGGATCGGATGTCAGCAATTTGGATGAATGGTTTAACATTTGTAGAGCATGGTAAATTATTGTTATTGTCGATGGTTCAGTGGAATCACAAACAAGGATAAATATACATACGTAAATGTCTGAGGTGCATGATTAGAAGACTTATACTAGACCTTATTTGTCGAATATTGTAAATTAATTATTGATCACGTGGTATGGTTGATAAATATAAACTATTGTTGTAAGTGATTGGAGGCTTTCTATGCTATGATTATCCGAAACATTGACCGATAAATAACCAATTTTAACTACAACACTCACACTAAATGTCGCGAGTTAGTCACGAATGACCTAAAATCTAAAAATAACTTCAAACATTTGACACGTTGCTTCACGCTGATCACCGCGAATCGACGTGTCAAATGTTTGAAATTATTTTTTGATACAGCCCTTAACTTAATGGAAATTCAAAGAGATAACTTCAGTACAGTTCCATAGACTTAAGTAAAATTTAGAGAGCTTCACTAAAGATCAGAGAAGAGGGTAATTTCATTAAGTTCAGGAAACTGGCAGGAATTTAACAGAACTTTCAAGAAGATCCATGAACTCCAGGACCTTACTTTAAGTTACATGACATACGGAGCAGTTCAGAGAAATTCAAGGCAGTTTCACGAACATCAGGAAAATATCGGAAGTTTAATGAAAGTGCAGAGCATTTAAGAATAGTTAAGAGATATTTTGAGATATTCTGAGAGCTTCCAAAATTATTTGAAGACATCAGGACGGCCACATTAACTCTAGAAAAAATACAGGAAACTTAAAAAGATCCGAAAAAAAAGAAAGTTCCTACAAGTTCGATAAAATTGCAAAAGATTTAGAGAAAATCCATTAACATCAGAAAAATGTCAGGAACTTCTGTAAAATCTTATCTAATCAAATCTCATCTAACGCCAACACAGTCAGTTCATGAAAGCATCCTGGAAAGTGAAAGATATACCTCCATCCTTTTTCTTGTCTATGTGGTATATTTTATACATCAGAGATGCGCAAAATATATCAAAACGGCCAGGCCTACTGTGTAGCATTTAGGGGACAAGATGATTTAGAAACATCGGGCCTGTACAAATCAAAGATTTAAACACGATGCTTCAGAATCCAATAAATGGATGAAACGTGCACATCTCGTACCGTACGTTCCGTTGTTATAAATGATTGGTCGTTTTCCTTTTGTGTGCCTATATTTACCGTAGCTAGGGATAGGAAAGGAAATATTGATGTAGTTGTAGTTGGGGTACGGTATTAAGTCAGGATACGCCTCAACCAGGCGATACAACCAAAAGGAATTTGATAATAAACCCACGATCTTATGCACAGTAAGCAAACCCAGCAGCCGCTAAGCTAGCCGAGTTCCTCAATTTGGTTTCTAAGTACTGTATTAGTGAAATTTATATGGAACATAATGTAACGAGCTAAATAAATAAAAAGGAAGGATCTCACCCGAATAATCCTTGAAACTCCCTGTTAGGGAAAGTTAGATCAATAATTGTGTGCGTCACTGTAGAGTAAGGAATCTGATAATGAGTGACCACGAACGCACGACCGTCCTTGTGTATGTAGCCGAGAGCAATAAGCTATCAGTAATACGCTCTTACAGCATCACCAATAGGTAGTTCATTTAGTTACCCACCGACCGCCGACGGTACCGATCGACCGTGTGATCACGTCGTGTATTAATAAATTTACAGTCCATTCGCGTCAAGTTATAAGTGCGTTTGAAAATATAGTTCTTCTTGATCGTATCACCGGGTTTATTAATTTAGTCCGAACAATTGACTCGCGGGTGCGCACGGATTGTGGATTACCCAAAATTTTGAAAAAAAAAAATTAGTTGCAGAAAAGATTCGGAGTTGTAACAGCCGCTGAACATGAAGTAGCTCTGCTAGTTCTAGTGCAGTTAGCGCAATCGGAATGTTTCCCGCTGGAATTATCGGATCTTGCAGCAAAGAGTGAGGTCAGGCCATCATCGAAGCTTCGTAATCTGAATCCGTGGAATTCACATGAGATTACATCTCTTCCGAACCTGATCCATCGAGGAACAGATACAGCATCCAACTCGCAAAGATTGGTTCTGAACTCCAACCATCGGGACTGAAGCTCATTGCTTAGTGGTTCATCCCAGGAGTACTTCGCCTTCCAAATCTCAAGTCATCAGTGAGAACTTCGATTTTCACCCGCACTTCACAATATTTATCGTACACTTCATCTAATTTCTTCATACGAAACTGCACTACACCTCTATCACGTTCTTCTTCGTACGTTGATAAGAACTCTTCAATGTTCTCCAACGTAATCCAAGCATGACGTTCCTGCTTAACAAGCGCTCTCAGATCAGACACTGGCATAATTACTGGATTCAGATTACGAAGCTTCGATGATGGCCTGACCTCACTCTTTGCTGCAAGATCCGATAATTCCAGCGGGAAACATTCCGATTGCGCTAACTGCACTAGAACTAGCAGAGCTTCTTCATGTTCAGCGGCTGTTACAACTCCGAATCTTTTCTGCAACTTATTTCGTGGTTTGCAATTAAAAGAAAACCGGCGTAACCAAGCGGTCTGACGAACAAGGTTTAATAGAGTCGAACGTAACGTGAAGATCTCACTTGGAATCAGAATCTGTAGGACTGCTGCCACTAGCGGTTTCTCCTCCAGGATCACCGAATCGAACTGCTGATCTGGAACCTGCGCGTTAATTGGCCAGTACTGTGTTTCCTTCTTCAGCCATTCTGGACCATTCCACCACAGAGTGTTGCTCGCTATCTGAACTGGAGTGGCTCCTCTCGAGATAATGTCAGCAGGATTTTCTTTTAATTGCAAACCACGAAATAAGTTGCAGAAAAGATTCGGAGTTGTAACAGCCGCTGAACATGAAGAAGCTCTGCTAGTTCTAATGCAGTTAGCGCAATCGGAATGTTTCCCGCTGGAATTATCGGATCTTGCAGCAAAGAGTGAGGTCAGGCCATCATCGAAGCTTCGTAATTTCGCTTAGCTGTCGGCGTGCTCCAACGAAATTGGTCGCATTATCGCAGTATATTTGATCCGGCCTTCCGCGCCTGGCAACAAATCTCCTTAGAGCGGCAAGAAATGCCTCGGCCGTAAGGTCCATTACGACTTCAACGTGGACGGCCTTGCAGACCATGCAAACGAACAGACAGACGTAGCAACTACTACAAATTGTCCGCTGAAGCTGCTCGAGATTCGCTGCGGTTAAATCGCTGAAAGGACACATGAGGAAGGTCATCGGCAACAGGATGCTGAAGCAAGACGAAATGCTTACCGTTGTGACTCAGATAGAGGCGTGCCTTAATTCGAGACCTCTGACTCCCCTGAGCAACGATCCAAGTGACCTAGAAGTGCTGACTCCAGGACACTTTTTGATACAACGTCCACTCACTGCGATACCCGAGCCAAGTCTTCTCGAGCTACCAGAGGGTAGGCTCTCCAGATGGCAGCAAGTGCAGCGCTACAGTCAGGTGATCTGGAAGCATTGGTCAACTGATTACTTGTCAAACCTCCAGAGTCGCAACAAATGGACAAGGCACAGGAATAACCTGGACGTCGGAGCTATGGTTCTATTGAAGGAGGACAACATTCCACCCCTCAAATGGAAGCTGGGACGCGTGACAGAGATCCACCCCGGTCCAGACGGAAACGTTAGAGTTGTCACCGTGAACACGAAGCATGGTTATTTTCGGGGAGCTATTTCCAAGATTTGTATTCTGCCTATCCGCGATAACCAATCCGATGAGTCGCAATAATGCATCACATTGAACTAAGTATTTCTGCCCCCGTTTGGAGCATTTTTAGGCATCCTGCGATATCTGCGATGTCGCTATTGCCTGGGGGCAACCCTACAGTTATGTATTCAATTATTTTGTATGTCCGGGAACATTCTGATGCGTTCTCCTTCGACAGTGTCCATCGATAATACGAGTTCTGCATGGAAACATCATGTGCTCCGGAATACACCATCGCTTCATCATTTGAATTTCATCGAAGCTAAGCATGCCCCCATTGGGGCAACCGTTGGCAATCCCGTGGCACTCTAGTCACATCTGCCGAGGGGGCCGACACCTAAGTTACGTTTCATCTATCATATATTGAATTTCGGATCCCAATCGCTGTTGTTCTTTGACAGATATGGATCAACTCGCTAGCGGCCATCGCTTCGATCACTGAAGATCAACTCAGCTAAGTATCGCCCCATTTGGGGCAAATTGGCGGTTCACGACACTCCATGTCGTATATACCAGGGGCCGCAGCACTCCCAATAAAGTTAAGAAAAGTTTCTTTGATCTTGATTTTGGAAAACCGCTACTCGTTGCCAGCCCTCAGAAAGAGATGCATCAAATGCAACAGTCCAGCATCTCTCAGTATCACTATAAGCCTGCTGGATTCACACCATCGTGATCATCTTGGGATCTTCGTTGCCCATCAGCTAAGACAGCTCCCAACAAACATTTTTGCATTAGTATTATTGTGTGGCAAATGCAATCATACCATAGAGGTAACTCTAAGACTAGAAAGTCCCGAAATAACGTGCTCAACTTTTTGGCTCAGCTCTGGTACTATCTTCGGTCCCAAACTAATCGATGCACCCCTCGAAACATAGGAAAATCCACTAACCCCTCATTTTATCTGTCAAACTTTCATAGCGAATCAAAAAAAACATAGTGTAGTACTAGAATTTCGACTAGAATGGGGTACGTTAATCGATTTGTTTGGAACCAATAGGCTAGTCAAGTAGTGAGCCAATTTAAAATCGTTAGTTTCCACCCGTACCCTACCCGTACCGTAGTAGGCTGTGTATAAAAGAAAATGATTTACTTAGTTTGACAGTTGCACCATGACGAAGTGGCAGCGTATTCGTGATCTGTCCCACGCACAAACGTCGCAAAAAGACATTTCAATCGCCGTGGGAGCGTCCCGTTGGACCATCAAAAGGGTTTTAGACCGAGAAAAGAAGTCGACAACTATCCGCGAAGGGTGCCACAGGTCGTCCGAGGTCAGCTCGGGTTCCGAGGGTTATCGCTGTTATCAAAAGGAAGATTCGGTGAATCCAGTGCGTTCAATATGGAAAATGGCAAAGGAACACAGGATAAGTGACTTTACGGCACGGAAGATCGTAAAGAAAGATTGCGGGGCGAAGTCGAGGGCACGAAAAAAACTCATAAAATTACCAACCGCATCCGGGAGCTACGAGTCGAACGATGCAAGAAAATCTTGAACTTCCTTAAGCGAAAAAAAAATTGGTAATCCTGTTCACCGACAAGAGCATGTTTACCGTCGATCCCGCATCAAATTCCAGAACCGACCGGTATATTAGTTCTCTTCCGGTAAAAGACGTGGCCGACGAGCACAAGAACGTGTATCTGACCAAGCATCCTGCTAGCGTTATGGTGTTTGGATTGGTGGCTTCCGACGGCAAAAAATGGACCCGGTGTTCATTCCAGAAGGCGACAAGGTCAACACGGAGGTCTACATCGGGATTTTAAGTAAGTATGTTCTTCCGTGGATCAAAGAACAGTACGGTCCGAAGCCAAATGTTGTATTTCAACAAGATGGGGCTCCGTGCCACACCTCGAACCGCACTCAGAAGTGGTTGCAGGAACATCTTCCGTTCTGGGCGAAGGATATGTGGCCACCATCCAGCCCCGATCTTAATCCGCGGGATTACTCAATATGGCGCGTCATGAAGGCCAAGGCCTGTTCTAAACGCCACCCGAGTACAGCAAGCCTCAGACAAACATTGACCCATACTTGGAGAGAAATGGATCCAGACTACATTATTAGAACCTGCCGTGCATTCCGGAAGCGCGTGGAGACCGTAATTGCAGCAAATGGAAACTCGATCGATGATTAACATAGTTTACGAATCTGAGAAACATCCCTGGTTTGAATAAATAAAAAAAAACTCGAAAATGAAATGTTTAGGAATTTTTTTAATTTTGACATTGCTCAATGGTGCAAACAATATCACGCATACAGTACGTTGTATTCGGGATACTCGTATTCAACGTATATTCGTTATAAGTCAGTAGTCAAGATGAAGGCTGCTCAATTCACTGGGCAAGAGTATTAGCGAAGACTACAAATCAAGAAGACTGGCAACTCTGCCAAAAATCATGAGACAGTAACGGCAACACCTCTTCTGAACAAAAGTGGAACCTGTGTATGATGGTGTGTGTTAATTCACGAGTGCATTCACACACATAGGTAGAAATAAATAGCTGTCAATTATTGGTTTTGTTATGATTGTCGTAAAAAGTGAAACGATTCTTTCTTTGCTTTATGCTGACAACGAGTAAAATTCCAGCTAAAATGGAACAGATGCGTAAGTAAGTTTGTTTTGAAACTTAAAACTATGGCAATGATGCCATTCACAATGATGATGGGACCTTCCTCGATCTTTAATTTGCTATCTCAGAGTTATCTTGCACTTTTCCTAAGACCTTTAGTGAAGCATTTATGGGTTTTCGTATGGTGCATTGCCCGTTCCGCATGGCTTTGGCATCTGGCCACAACGGGTTAGGGGTCGCACGGAGGGGTATTTGTTCTACGCTAGCTGGCCAAAATTCGATTTCTCAAAATAAGCCAAAACAGATTATGAATGCATGCATTGTATACTTCAGAGATAGGGTAACATTGCCCTGTACTCATTATTTCTTTTTCTAAACTGACCGCGTTGTGGCATCAGTTCAAACTTGCCTGTTGTTGAATCGTGTTGGTTTGTTAGAAAAAATCGTTCCGCAGTGCCATTGTTTTCGTGTCTCTACTTATTGTTGGGATAATCACATTAATTTGCAATAATGGATAGTGATCAAGCAGGTATATTGTTATATGTATTCCACATGACATCAGCTGATTTCACTTAGTTTTGACTTCGTAGAAGCAGTTTATAAAAATCTTGTCTTCAAGTGCTATTTGAACTATAAAATAAATGTATCGTGATAAAAAAAGTTGACTTATCCTGTAATATCCTGTAAAGCCGTATATGAGGCATTATATGTACATATGTATAGAAGATTATAATAAAAAATCTGCTGCGATTATTTGCGATATTTCGAGAAATTTGAAAATGAAGATGGCGTGTCCATATAGGTGAATTTATCAAAAAAAAGTACTCAAATGCAGTTATTGACATTTTCATTCATTATACGGCGGTCAAGGCCTTGTTTTGGGAGCGGGAAGGGGAGGGGGGGTGTTGCCTTTCAGGTATATTTTTCTTGTTTCATAATTCCATCAGGTGCGTGTGGATATGGATTCTGATACGAGCGTGTTCCACAGTTGAGAATAGTTTGTGGATCCAATGCAAACATAGTTTGGCAAAACCCAACTCCATCTTCACCTCGCTACTGTCGCCCAATCCACATTAAGTTTATCAAGGAATCATCTGAGCTAATTAATGAAGAGATCAGATATATTATAAATGCAATTAATTCGCTACGGTCAACAAAAGTTACATTAAATGGCAAGCAGTTCACTATTAGACATACTTTTATGCTCACTATGGTTGATGGGAAAGTGTGTAATGCAGCAGCTGAAACGACATCAACGATGAAATGTTATGTATGTGGCGCAAGTTCAAAGGAATTCAATAATCTTGGAGGAAATTAACACAGATTCTCTTAAATTCGGATTATCCATTTTTCATGCCAGGATTCGTATTTTCGAGACAATTTTACATCTTTCTCACAAGTTGCCGATCAAAAATGGCGGTTTGGCAATGAAAAGCAAATCGTCAAAGAAAAAAAAAACACACGTTCAAGAAAACTTCAGAAAGAAATTGGGACTCCTTGTGGATTTTCCAAAACCAGGCTTTGGGAATTCGGGTGGCAACACTAGTATTAGATTCTTTGCTGATCCGGAAACCGCTGTTCAAATAACAGGTTTGATTTTAATTTAATCTACCGGCTTAAAGTTATATTGGAGACACAAGCTAGTGGGTTTAAAACTTATACGGAAAAGTTTGAAACATTTACTCAAGAAACAGCGGAGACATACGTTCGACTGTATACATGGTATACGATAACTCCAATTCTGCGTAAAATTTTAATCCACAGTTATAGAACATGCACTGATATCAATAGGGCAGTTGTCAAAAGAAGCTATACAACATGGATGTACTGAATAGACTGCTGCTTAGTTCTGATCCTGAAATCACAGGTGAACAACGTAAAGATTATCATACGTGAAAGTAAATAAATATTCTTTTAGGATTAATAAAAATCCCGCGAAAAAAGTCAAGGGTTTTGACGACAGAAACATTGCAAATGTTACTCTCAGAGGACTTCATGCAAGAAAGCGAAGATCGGCTGGAAAATAAGAGATGGAAGAAACATGAAATAGACGTTTCTAACAAGAAAATGTATTTTTACATGCGGAATGAGGTATTTTTTGATTTTAATTTCATTTGTTTTTTACTTGTTGTTTTGTTTTTGTTTACGAATTGTTAAATATTTTGTTGCTGTGTAATACTCGGTGTAATATAATTCTTTTCCTAAGGTGAAAGTTGATGGAATCCAAAATTACCCACTATTTTGTTTATTTTGCCTTACCACTTTGAATTTTTTGGCGCCTCAAATCTCAGAAACTATAAAGTTTCCGTGCATGAAATTGTTATGACATGTATGCTGCAGTTCAGCGAAAGAGTGATTATAATTTGGCACACGAAATCCTTTTAGTTTCTGAGATCTGTGCCGCCAAAAATTCGAAGTGGCAAGGCAAAATAAACAAAAAAGCGGCCATATGTGGATTCCATCGACTTTCACCTTAAATCCCAAATCTTATTTTAAATATCTTGTTCTTTTTCAGCTGAACTTATTTTACAATGACTTATTGTAAAACTTAAAAAAAAAAAATCTTTAATTTTTTATTTTCTTATAATTTTTTACACCTGCAGCCAAAAAAATAACATCATAGGCGGATTTTCATCTAAAGTTACCAAATTTTATGTAATTTTGTTTTTTTTTATTATTATATTAAGCTAATATTGTTATGCAGAGCCAAACTATGGTGAATTTTGCGTATACGAAAAATAAGTTAATATAAGGATCTTGAAATATTTCGAATATCAAAAACGCTATTATTTTAAACATTTATAACCATATCGCCATTTTCTCCAGGAATTTCAATAAGTTTGGCCTTTTGTTCATGGAAAATTCAGCATATTTGTGGTTCCGTGTCAAAATTTCAGCTCAATTGATCATAACAGAACAAAGTTACAACATGTCAAATTCGGCAAGTTTGTAAACAAAGTTCGGTCTTTCGTGCTTTTTTATTAACCGCAAGTGTAAGTGTATTTTTATATTTTTTATTTAAAGTATTATTAGTTTCCAACATTTCATCCATTGCCGGTAACTAAATCCGAACAATACTTAACGACTTATAAGTTTTCAAAAAAAACATAATTATTACATGACCCTCCCCTCCTCCAAAACATGACTCCACCCTTTTTTGACCAAACAATTTTATTGTCCTTGAATAATAAGATGTATGCGACAAGTTAGAGTGGTTAAATATTTTTGGCCAGCTAGAATTAATAAATACCCCACTGTGGGTCGGTCGATTCCAAGAATTGTTAAAGCATACAGAGGATCGCTATCCGGTGGTTTCATGTTCTGACAACATCTAAAATGGAAATATATTCTTTATCAATACCTACCGTTTGGGATGGTAGTCCTTCAACTTTTCATTTTCATTTTCTCCAACATTAGATCCTGCTGCGCCTTCCGTTGAATCGTGATGTAGGTACCGGATTTTTCTTCGTTTTGAATCCTTGAATTTTCAGCAGCTTTCGAATGACGGTAGTCCACTCAACGGAGGTGGAAGCTGCCAATTCTTATCCTATCTCGATCCGAGTTTCAATTCTCTACTTGATCCACCGTGACAAGTTTTTCGGTTTGGAGTTGAAAAACCACACCGGCTTGCTGTGATTAGGATACAAATTACCGTGAAATTTTGTAGGGCAAAACAACAACAACAACGAGTACCGTGTTATGATTATTCGTTTCGGTGACATTAGGTCACACACGCAGTCACTGTTAATGAGCAGTCTCACTAACACTTGTGCTTTAAAGTGCCAGCTTTGATTGTCAGAGGCGCTGTTATCAGTGACGTTTGACGTTTGTATGGAAGAAGGGAACAGTGGCCAGTCTTCTTGATTTGTAGTCTTCGGTATCAGCTAACCTCCGGTGAATTTGTGGAGTTTTATCAAGCCTGCTTGAAGGTAGTTCCATTCACCTAAAAAAAAAATGCGGGAGGTTTATAGATGATTCGAGGATCTTAGGAAAGTACGGAAAACTTTACAAATGCTTTAAGATATTTTGGAAAATTACGTGAACCTCGAGAAGGACCTAAGAGCTTCAGGGGAGTTCTACAAACGTCACCTCAATTTTGGGGGCTTTATAGCAGTTCACTTAACTTCAAAATGATAAAAGGAAACTTCCATTGTGTTTAAACATTCCAGGGAAGTGCACAGTGGTTCCTGGCTGGCGAAAACCTCAAAAATTAAAGTTGATATTTTTTATCATTTTTACATGTTAAGAGTATCTTAAATTGAATGATTTGTGCAGTTCTGTTGATTACATATTTTTTTTATGGTTGTTATAGTATAGCGATATCACAAATTTTTGAAAAAAATGTAATGTTTCTTGTTACTGTTTTGCTCAAATATAGCAAAAAATAATGAGTGTAGCAACTTGGTTGCTTGAAAAGAAATGTTCCTCGACTTATTTCACGTCAAATGAATGGTGAAAAAGAGTGTCTGCACTGTTTTAAGTGACAGTTTTTTTTTATAAAAATAGCAAAAATATACTTTTTTTTCACATTTAGACTAAGCAAAACATATGACGGACACATCCGCCCACTATTCTTTACCAACCAAAAGATAGCTAGAAAAGTTAACTTTCAGATAGGTCCTTATGTGTTTTGCGATTTCTTGCGAAAGATGTTGAAATTAGGAATAACAAGTAAAGTGTTCTTTGGAAAATATCCATTTCTAAGTTATATAATCTGCGGTGTATACTGTAGCAAGCTTCACAATGCCTTTTTCAAAGCACACCAACAGGCACACACATACACACACGCACCATATATCTATCTCTTATTGTTCATGCATTATGATTTTTTTAAACAAGCAGATTAGGGTGGCCCCTAGAGAATCGGAATTCTTTAAATGTAATTTTATACGTTCATTTCTCGTGAAATTTTTGTACTGGACACTTTAAGAATTTTTTTATGACGCATATTTTGGCTAAGTTGTTAGCTCTTTTATTTGAAAGGTTATGTCTAGTTTTTGCTGAATTTTTTCCTATTTTTTAATTAAAGATTCAACAAACCATCTTTGAATTTTCAATCATCAAAAGTAGTTTTTTCGTTCAAATTCAAAATTCTGCCAATAAAAATGTCATCATTGTGTTCCGGTAGGCCAGTAAAATGCAATGATAACATTTTTGTTGGCAGAATTTTGAATTTGAACGAAAAAACTGCTTTTGATTTTTTGATGATGATTGAAAAAACAATGATGGTTGGTTGAACCTTAAATGCTTTAAACAGAATAAAAAACTCTTGCATATTTTTACCAAAAATTAAGAAAATACGCTGTGTCCAATGAAATTTAATGTTTGAAAATCGGTTGGATCCATTTTGAGATATTGACAATTACAAAGAGCCATTTTTTTTTCGACGAAAATAGCCTTTAACTTTCTAATCAAAAAATATAGTAACCTAGCTGCTTGAGCAAAAATATGCGTTATCAAAAGTTCTAAATGTAATCAGAACAATGTTTTCAAGAGAAATTAACGCATGAACAGATATTCAAAGAAAACCGATTTTAGTGGCCACCCTATTCAGCTTGTTTGAAAAAAATCATAGCTCATGAACCATACGAGATAAAAACGCTGTGTTTTCAACAAAATTGCTTTGACTTGAATGTTCTACAACTGTTTAGAACACTGCTTTGGTCTATCTCAAAAAATAAAAAGTTTGTATTTTGAATTCACCAATCTCATGGACCACCCTAGTTTTACGAACATAAAAAGATTGAACAAAAAATATGAATATGAAAATATAGGGGAATTTACGTATTTTCAGCAACCTAAGCAGTGACCATCTTTCTATAGCCTTTTTCTCTCAGGAACGCACACATATGCAGTATTGGTTTGTTTACAATCTTTTGCTGCCGGCTGCTCTAACAATTTCAGTCGAAATAATTGTCAAAAACTGTTTTGAAACGCTTTTACAAAGCTCCTATCTTCTCTAGTGAGAGCGACTATTGTGGGCAACATCGTTCGGCAACCGTTCTATTTGAGCTGCGTGTTAAACACTCGAAATCAGCAGCCTTTTAGAGTGCGTGTGTTTCATTTCAAGAAAACCCTGCTAGATTGCTTTTTCTCAGTGGTAAAAATATAATCAAATTGAAGCTGAAAGCCTAAAGAATCGTTTGAATGCATTCAGTGAAGTGTTTTCTTAAGAACATCTAGTGAAATTAGCGTTTCAATTTGGGTTGCCGAAAATAGTCTGCCATGCCGAAGCCGTCATTTCCCCTACCTAAAACTGACGGTTTGGGTGCAAACATTTTTGTCTTCCTAAATACGACTTTGGGACATTGTGCATTGGTTTTGGTTCTACTATACTCCTTTTTGTGACGTCTTGATTGTCAAGTTTTCTTCGTACAGCTAAAAAACATCTATTTCGACTGTTTTTTGCTTATTTGCAACAATTTTGAGGTTTTGGCCAACTTTTGTTCTAAGGGGAACCACTGTGAAGTGGCTTGACACTCTTTCTTAGCTAGTGAATTTAAGGGAAGTTTCAAGAACCTCAGGAAAATTACGGGAGCATCAGTGAAGATTCTCAAATTTTACGGAAGACCTTTGAAGTTCCGAGCTCTACTTACTTTAGGGAAATTGCAGGAACATTAGGAAGTTTTAGGAAGATCTTAAGGAAAGTCCAGATATCTTACGGTCAGTTCCGATAACTTCAGGGATGATCGGAGATTTTCAGGAAGGTTCCTAATGGAAGTTCCATAAAATTCTGGAAAGTTCTAAGATCTTCACGAACGTCCTTAACTTCAGAGAAATTCAAAGAGCTTTAAAGGTAACCTCCGACAAATTTGGGGGCAATTCCGTTAGAGTTTTACGAACATCAGGAAAATATTCAAAACATAATGGAAATGCAGAACATTTAAAGAAAGTTAAGAGTAACCTTTTGGGCAGAACCTAGCAGGTCAGGGAAATTAAGAGAACTTTAGAAACGGTTAGAAAACTTCAGTGCACTCTCATTAAAATAGTTTTTAAAAACAATTTCAAAAAATTAAAGAGATGTTTTGAAAACATCAGGAATATTTTTGAAAATTCACAGAATTTAGGAGAACTTCAAGGAAGTTCAGAAATATTTTTGGAAGTTTCATTAGGTGCTTCAGAAAAAAATTCGAAGATATCAGGAAAGGTCAGGGATATTCAGGGCAGCACCATTAATTTCAACGATTTTGCAGGATCTGTAATGAAGTTTGGAGAACATGATGAGAATTCCATAAAAATCAGGAAATTCCGAGTAGTTCGAGAAAATATTGGGAGCTTCAGAGAGGCACCATTAAGGTCAGGAAACTTTCAGGAACTTGAGGGAAGTTTCAAGAGCTTCTGGGAAAAACCGTGAATTGCAGAAGTCCCGAGAGCTTCAGAGCAAATCTGAGATTTTCATGAATGTTCCATGAACATCATGAAAATGTCAAGAGATCTCAGAGATCTTCTAGAAAATTCCGTTAGCTTCAGGAGAATTCCGGGAACTTTTAGGGAGTTCTGAAAACTTTTTGGGACAGCTTCAAAAACTTTGAGAAAGTTACGTGAACTTCACGGCAGTTCCGAGAAATTTATGCAAATTGCAGGATCTTCATGGCAGGTCCATTAACATCGATGGGGGCGACTCTATCTAAGATGCAAGAATTTTTTTGCTTTGCTGTTGCGAGATGCACTCGCGCTTAATAGATAGAAACACGATTGATTGTGATTTTGAAGATTTCCTGCAAAAAGGTGGAGAACGAAGCGAATAGATGGGTTTAGATACAAGAGATGAAAAAAGATTTTTCGTAGATTGATTCGCTAGTGTGAGATTTTTCGACCATTTAAAATCGAGATTTAGATGTGTCGCACCCCTCGATTAACATCCGAACAGTACAATTTTCATACAATTATATATTTTTTATAAAAAGACAATTTTATATTTGCCTCAAGGCTTTGTGGAGAGGAGGGCGGTTTGAACCAAAACCCCCCGCCCTCGCTACCGTAGTACCCAAATGTATTGCGTCTGGAAAATCATTTCGTTAAAGTTTCATCCAAAAATATGCATTCTGGAAAAACATACTTGTAAGCTGCACTCCATTGAAATAACTGCCAGTACATTTGTTGCATGAAACATATGCTGAGGATGTAATAAATCTAACCTCACATTGACTGTGAGAGAGAATGTACCATATTGGGAAAGCATAATTTTCATAGGGTTCAAAGCGGCTGAGCTGTTCGTTTGTAGTTTGACCTTCCTTCAAAACCAATTTGGCTCTAGAACAATTTTAAACACATGTTGCAATTATTGAAAAGAGCTCAATATAAGATAACCACAGAGAACAGACGTTGAGGCTCCAAAATTTCTGTAAAAACTTGTGTAAGATTCCTATTCGACTTAAGCGCCACTAACGGCGACTTCCCCACTTAAAAACCCTCTTTGACAACATGATGGCGCTGGCGTTGCAAAACTTACACTAGACACTAAGTGCTGGTAGCGCGAAGTGGCGATTTTCAGCAGATAATTTATCGATACTAGCGCCAAATTGGTCGAAAGTGATAAATTTATAGAGGAAATCAGGAGATGCTAGCGCTACGTAACGGCAACGTTTCCTCTTAACTTTACACAAGTTTCTGACCGAACTTGGACGTCTGGTGTCTGTGAGATAGCTTAATACAATTAAATAGAAATGCCAAAAACTTATCGAGTAGTTTAGCTGTTCTGATTTCGGTACAGTTTATTGTGATTGAGTGTCGGAGTTTGTGAGTAAGCTGAAGGATGTCTCGCTGGATACGCCCAAGACTGGACGGGCGGTAGCTGGTGGCCGTGAACGGTTCCTAGGGAAAGCACTAGATGCGACCCTCATCCCAGATGACCATGGCAATACAGGAAGTATTACAACAAAGGTAATTGCTATTAGATATTTTGAAAACAGTGACAGATAGCGGACATGAAGAACCAGTGGAGATGCCGGGCAAAGGTGTTTATCCTAGACATATGGTAAGTTACAAATTCGCTGTTGTCGTTGTCGTAGGCACCGTCGTAGTTGCTGTCGTAATAGCCGTCATAGTCGTAGGCAGTACCGTTAGTATATTTAAAATTAACCATTTAGGATTTCAAAGATCGTCGATTGCAGTGGCTTGCTTACTGAGCAGAAAAATGCGGTCCCAGGTCCTTTCATATTAAACATGTATGGTAAGATCGCTTGTTTATCGTGTATTTTGTAAAACTTTTCGTTGTCGTCGGTGCCAGGTTTGAATAGTTATACAAACTTGAGTAACGCTATAATGTGATATGAGGGGCTCGGTGGCCTTGGAGCAACCGGTTTTTCTTACTGAGCAGAACATCATGAGTCTAATCTCAAGCCCATCCACATTCAAGATTCGTCAATCGTTTTATTTGTTAACATGACTACATGATAATAACAGCAACTCGACGATTAAAAAGGAGCTCGTCTGCCTAGTGGCAAACGTTTTTGCTTACTGAGCAAAAGGCCGTGGGTTCAATCCCAAGCTCCTTCGCGTTATATGATTGTTAGGACATCAATTCAGCTTATCGTTTACCAAAACGAACCCTGCTGCAAACCCAACCCTATTACCCAATATCCCAGTGATTCCTCGTGGAAGTGCAGAGGTGTTCTCGGCTTCCATCAAAGCGAGGGTCACGTCAACACATTCCTACCCCTTCCTTTCTTGACCTGTGTTCGGGTGCGGCCGGCGCTGGTATTGCCTAGTTTTAGATCACCAGTTTTTACACATTGAGGATGATTACTAGCCCCAAGCATCGTCTATTGGTTCTCTGTGTAATTACAGCTGATCTGGCAATAACAGAGTAGCAACCGTGGGCGGTCAATCAAGCTCATTCTCATGCTCATGCTCACATTGACTGTAAGACAAATTTTGTTTGCCTGTACAGCTCTCAATTAACAACTGTGAAATTGAAAAAAAAAAGGCTTCTAAGGCGGGGAAAGGGGCTTAGAAGACAAGCATTCCAATGCTCCATAGGCAGATTCCAAAACCCAGTTGTGACATATTATCCAATGACACGTGTCTATCGCCAAATTTTAAATCAATAAAACCATATCAAGCAATCAGTTCCCACCGATTTCCCCCGGCCCTACTCAAATTTCACGCATCAAAAGTAAATATTAACCTCAAAATGCCAACAACCACCATCATCCCTTCGCTCCGATTATCGTCCCTCACCCCCGCAACTCTCAGCTTGACAGCTGACTCGGCGAGTTACATCACTGTTTTGCATCCTAATCGCCGTTTTTCGGCATTAGCCATAAACCTCCCACCCCCCCCTAACTGTAGCAGGGTGGCAAAATGAAAAACCGAACAACTCGCGATAATCCAAAACATCGACACGAGTCGTTAGCATCAAAGTAAGCCTGGCAGTAGCTTTTCCGAACCCAACTCACGAGTCACGATGCCGACGGCTGCTGGCACTGCCCTACTCTGCTGTCGTCATCATTTAACCGTCATCGCCTCGCCACACACCGTCCGTCCGTTGTGTTCATATGTGTACAAACAACAAAGCACGAAATTTTCCCAACAGCTTGTCAGCAGCAGTGAGTTTCCACTCGATTTCGAAACGAGAGAGAGAGAGAGAGTACTTCGGATGTTTGCCAATTTTCCTCACAGCAGTAGGCTACTTCTGGCGAGGCTCTTCGTGGGTTGGCATGGCAGTAAGGAGTTTTCCGAGTTTGCTTTCCACTCTCTCTCTCTCGTGCTGAGCTTCGTGTTTCCACAGGAGCGTGTAAAGGGGGATTTCGATGGTGTTGAGCGATAAGGGCTTCACCCTAAGCACGTGCCCGTGTGGGGTGTTCCGTGTTTGGAGTCATCATCATCAACCGGAGTGGCAGAGCGGGGCCCTTTTCTGGATTTGCGGAAGCAAGGTGGTTGCACTAACTGGTACCGGTAGCAGGTGGACAGGGAGGGAGGTGGGATTTTGCCAGCGAAAAGGTCTCTACGATGACGTGTTTTGGAAGCCGCATTCGAAAGCTCGCTCGCTCGCTCAGTTCATGCAGACACTTGGCGAACGAAGCACACGCGCGTCCGGTAATAGTCCCTGTCCGTGTTCCGTTCCGAACGACAGTTGAAGTCCGAGTTAATCCGAGAACCGTCAAGCAATACCAAAGTTGAGTTTCTTTTTTTCGTTCTTGTTTTGTACCAGGGAATTTTCAATTTCCAATCCCCCCCTTAGTTACTTACCGTCGGTCATCGTCGTCCTAGCCTACTGCAGTCGACGTGTGCGTCTGTGTGTTTTTATGTGTGTAAATTTTCGGTGTGTTACATTCAGTGCCATATATAGTTAAAAGTTGGATATTTCCTGTCGAAATTGATAGAAATTCGTCGGTTTCCGGTGGTTTCGCGTGCGGCCCGGGGAGGAAATTGAATTACTGCTAGTGGTTTCCACATCCCCCCCGCGTTCGCTCGGGTTAACTTGCTGTCTTGGATGGTGCCTAGATGCAAAGTTCTCAGTTGAAGGTTTCAAGAAGTTCTCAAGCCGAGTTTTTGTTTGCGAAAAGAAGGCTCCGTCGTGGCTTGTGTCCTCCTTGTTCGGGAATAATTTCGAACGAACCGTTCTCTATGCTGCAGCAGTAGCGTGAAGAAACCGTGAGAGTGTGAATCGCGTGAATCATATGGTTGCTTGGATGTTGCTGTGCTAAACTGATGATGATGATGACGCTGATAAATCGTAGATAGCTACGATTATATAAAGAAAATAAGAGAAACACCAGCAAAGAAGGTAGAGCATCTGCGGCAATCCATCATCATTTTTTTCTTTTTTCTTTTTATCCGGAATCAGCTGACTGACTGTTCGAGCTCAACGAGTGATGGAACGACATTGTGATCAGAAATTCCAAACATTCCTCGTGTCCTCGAACGCATCGAACCTTTCATCCGAGTGACTCTGATCGTGCCCTCTTCCGTCGCACAAAAAAATGCTTATTATGTAATGAAAAATTTATACTTGTGAATTTGATAGTACATCGACTGGAGCGCGAGAGCACCTAGATAGTGGAGCGCGATTTTCCTGCTTTAATGGCACTCTGCTAGTTATAAGCCCCGTCAATAAAAATACAACCACGTCTATATGGCAACGGATACAGCCGAAACGGAGGAAAAGTCGCGTAGCAGGCAGCGAAGCCACGAATGTTCGTTTTGGTTTTGAAATTAGTTTCTTTTGAAGTACCCACACTAGTACCAAGGAAACGGCAGGGGGGCGTCGACGACGATTGCCGGATGCGGATCCTTGGAACTAACCGAAAATCATCAAATTTGGCACCGATCCAACTTTAATCAGACTTACCGAACCTAACTAACCTCCAGAGGCATTTACTGGCAGCAGCAGCAGCATTAACATACATACCTACCGACCGGTGTGCATACATACCGACATAACCATTCGCATATCCTGTTTCCCACCGCCGGCCTGGTTGCACCCGATTTCTTCCAAACCAACAACGACCGACACGAACCGATATCCGTTGGGAGTGATTGAGGAAAAAGTGTTTAAATTTTTGAAAAGAGTGCGCAAAATCGCCTACTGCCAAGTCGTGTGTTGGTGTTTTCTATTCGTTTCTCCTTTCGACGGCAATTCGTCGTCGTTGTGTCGTTGACGATGAATGGATGGAAGAAAAGTAGGCAAGTGCCGCACTAAAAAGTTGCCGATAAATGCTATATGTACTGGCCTAGTACTTCTCTTACTGCTGGGGGGTGTACAACACCTACAGGCAGGCAGGCAGGCGGGCAGGTGGGCGGGGGTCGGAACTTCTTTTGCACAGTTTTGATCACCTCGGGGCATGGAAACAGAATCTACGAAGCTTTTGTCGTCCGCTTAAATTTATGCAAGGAAGGGAAAATGTGACGTAGCATATATTTGCTGATGTTCTGTAGCATGGAAGTACTGTTGATCTGCGACGGTTGATTGGGTACTGTGTAATCATTTATTCAAGATAGAAAAACATTCGAATTCTTTTGTTGTAAGTTTCCGAGCCCTGACGATGACGTGCAACAAATATTCCGTTGAACATATTTCTTTGATATCCAACCGATCTCCACAAATAAAGTTTTGATAAGTTTTTTTTTAAATACAGTCAATACTCCACAACTCGATATTTGCTATAGCTCGATGTAATCAGCTAGAGAGGGTATAGTGTACGAGAGGAACGGGCTGAACCGATCTGTCAAAGCCATATGGTTTTGAAGCCAAACGACCCGTCAAAAGCCAAGCCAATTGAACTGTCATTCGAAACAATCGAAGAAACTAAATCATTTATTATAACAACAGTGCATGCAACAATTTGTTTTTCACATCATACATCGAAGCTGAATGTTTGATGAAATGTAATTGATTCGACTTTATTATTGAAGCATGCACGATTTTTGAAGAATATCGCTCTGAAGTGATTTACAACAGGCTGTAGTATCTTGTAGGACTTTACAATAGAACAAAAGAAGACCTATGGGAATAAGGCCTGCACTCGAAAAAAATGCACCAGACAAAAGTGTTCGCCAAAAATTTATTTTAAGTCGGATTTTCTTGAAACTTTCAGGGAATGAACTAATACATATGGATTATGATTCGGCATAATTACTTTATTCAATTTCCTTTCCATCGCTGAAAGCCCGCACCTTTCCCTTAAGACCTCTCATTACATTTTGTGCAATTGTGGAGCCGACCTTTTTGGTCACTTTCATCCATTCTTTCTTCAACTCCAGCTCGTTCTTAAACACCTTGGACGATTTTCGAACTTTGGCCTTCATTATGGCCCAAAATCTTTCCATCGGATGAATCTCTGGTAAATTTGGGGGGTTGGCGGGTTTTGGTACAAAAACAACGTTATTGTCTGTGTACCAATCCAACGTCGATCGCGCGTAATGGCATGATGCCAGGTCCAGCCAAAATAATGTTTCGCCTCCGTGGGACCGCAGGAAGGGCAACAGACGCTTCTGGAAGCACTCGGTGCGGTAAATTTCGCTGTTGATGGTACCCATTGTGATGTACGGTTTACTCAGTTTACCGCATTGGCATATGGCCTGCCAGAGCAAGTATTTTTTGGCGAATTTGTCCACTTTCTTCTTCTTTATATCTTCTGGAATATCAAACCGTGATTTGGCAACGTAGAACTCCAGCCCCGGTATCTGCTTTGCGTCTGCCTTGATGTAGGTTTCGTCATCCATAACCACACACATCAGTTTCGTTAACCACTCTCGATACAGCTTCCTAGCGCGGGATTTGGCCGCCGTGTTTTGTTGATCACGCCGGTTCGGTGCCTTCCGGACCATGAATACACGAAGCCCAGCTCGTTTCATGGTTTGCTGAACGAACCAGGCGGAACACTTTGCCTTCAGAGCCGCGTTGCGAATCGAAAGGTCGGATTACGCTTGAAATAATCCAACACCTTCCGGGCCTTCACAGGGTCAGCTGTCTTCGATTTTCTTCCACTTCGATTTCTTCCGCCGCTCGGTCGTCTGGGACTCCTTAAACGATTTTACCACCCGAGACACAGTTGTATGGGTGATTCCCAGTTGTCTTCCGATGCAGTGATGGCATAATCCTCACTCAAATGATTTTGTTTCGCTCTCAAGGGCTCCCAATATCACGCATGATATTGGAATAAAATATCAAGCATGATATTGTTTTTACAAGCTCCTTTGATATTGCGAGACTATTCAGAACATGTAAAATTGCAGCCATAAGTTAACTTACCACAAAAATGATTCCTTTGCACATCGTTTTCTTAGAAAGAGAAAGCATAGTTTGCTATCTTTCTTTACGCTTCACAAATGGCAGACACGAAGTTACTGCTGCCAGCAGTGATGGAAGTTTCGTTTCGTGTTCGGATTTACAGCAAAAATCTTGAAGCTCAAACTCAACACAGTTTGGTAAGAATTGTAGCCGGGGAGTTTTGTTAGCATGATATCATAGCAACCGTATCACAGCTTGTAATATCATCGGCTGTTGTTTGCGTGTTGAGTTTTTGGTCTACGATACTCAAATGAGATTATGCACATTGGTGAGATTAGATCTTTTGATATTTTCACAACACTGTTCCGATGTCATGGTCGCAGTCCGATTTTCCATGACATCGCGCAAAATTCTCCGGCGATTTTCTTCTTGTTTCGACGACATCTCAATAACCGCTGAACCGATTGTTATGAAATTTTGCACATGGAAACAATTCACTCCAAACTAGTTTTACCCAGATTTTCATCAATTTTTACCCATGGATAAAAAAGTTACACACGGATAAAAATGGTGCCTTTTTTTCGAGTTCAAGCCTTAGAAGTAAAGGTCCTACATATCCAATCCATCCCAGATGGCTTCACAGACCTTTATTAGACGTTTAACTCAATTTACTTCAACTGAGAACTGCACGTCGCAAAATTTGGTCGGTTCCAATATACAGCCATTCCATAGCAAAACGAGTGGTTCTCATAATATCGTAAAATGGGTAGTTTAGTTCCTTATTCACAAAATATTAGACCCGTATTTTTTATTATGTCATTAGGGTACAAATTTCCATGTTATGGTGGTAAAAAAAATCAAAATTCATAACTTTTGAACCTCTGGGCCGATCTCAAAGATCAAAAATAAAATGAATGTTAATTAAAAATACTTTTCAGAAAAAAATAGGGGAATTTACGTATTCTCGTCAATCTAAGCAGCGTCCGCACTTCTATTAGCATTTTCACAGCGTTACGCACATATATGACGTGTCTGTTTATTTCAATTCATCTGCTGCTTGCTTCTCTATCCATTCCAATCGACAGAATTCTTCAAAACTGTTTGAAAGCGTTTTTACAACGCTCTAAACTTCTCAGGTGAGTGTGACTATTGTCGGCAGCCTCTTTTTCTTCGGCAACCTTCCCATTAGAACTGCGTGTTAACCAGCTGTTCTATTATCGGCAACTCGAAATCAGCCCCATTTTGTATTACGTATGCTTCATTTGAAGAAAAATCTGGCATAACAGGATTGCTCGGTCCTACAAATATAATCAGATTGAAGCTGAAAGACTAAAGAATCATTTGGATACATTCAGGGAAGTGTGTTGATGGTAAAACATAGTAAAATTAACGTTTAAATTTTGATTGCCGAAAACAGTCAATGGGTGCCGAAGCCGACATTTACCCTATAACGATATTAAATATCTCGGATTTTGTATTGAAAAACATTGATTGTATTTTTAATGGTTTTCTAGACAGAGGACGCAGTATGTTTTTATACTCTTCCTTGAAAATTTAGGTTTTTTAACACAACATATCGTTTTTTTCGTTTTTGAGTTATATTTTTAGAAGAGTTATCAGGTTTTGAGTTTTCCCTCAATACTCCTATGCGACTAGACTTGCCTACGTCTCCATTGATTTATAGTGACTGTAACATGGTCACATTATCTGTACTTACTTTGAACACCGCCACAGGAGTCTCCATACGGGTCCCTATCTTTATTCTAGAGCACTAGCGTTAAGGAGGGGTAATTTTTTTTCTATGGTGCATTTAATCTGGGGATGGGGAGTACTCCAAAGTGCGTGGTGGATGGTGCTGTCCACCCACCACTGTTTCCCTACTGTTCAATTTAGGTAATTTAATTTAGTAAAACAACAATAGACCAAGGTTCACTCGAAACCTAATACCCACTTTTCAATTAGTGCATCCAAAAGCTGTCTTTAAACTTTATACAGTTGCGAAAAAGTTCATCCTCAGAATTCCTTGAGAGTCTTTTCGAAATTTTAAGAACTCTATGAGCTCTATTGAAATTCTTCTCAGAAGTCCTCTGAAATTATTTTTAGAACTCTTCTTGACTTTTACTCAGAACACCTTGGAACTGAAATTCCCTTAGAGTTTCAGAAGAATTTCCTCAGTATTATCCAGAAATTATTCCCTTTGGAATTTCAGACAAAATTTAACTTTCTTGGTATTTTTTATCGAAATTATCTTGGAACTATCTGCAGGATGCACTGGAAATTATCCGTAGAATTTTCTTTGAATTCTCCTTTTTTCTCAGAACACCTTGGAACTGAAATTCCCTTAAAGTTTCAGAAGAATTTCCTCTGAATTCTCCAGAAATTTTTCCCGGAATGAGCTTGAAATTATCCTCGGAATTCCCTGGAAACTGTCCTCAACATCCCTTTGGAATTTTATTCAAAATTTGATTCGGTATTCTTTTAGAAATTATCTTGGGACTATCTGTAGGATTCACTAGAAATTATTCGCAGAATTTTCATGGAATTATCCCCAGAAATCTTTCCTTTTGAAACAGTCCTCAGAATTCAATACCCTAGAGCTTCTTCTCGGAAGTCAAGTTTAAGTTGTCCGCCCATTCACCAAAACGTTATAGTTTTTCTACCAGAAATGTTCAATAAAGCTTGCCCCTGCATTCACCATTTTTTACGTAGGTCCGCTGATTCCTTTTCACACTCAGGGTTTCCTTGTAGGTTTTGAGCACTCGACAAACTGTTGTTTTCGGCATCTTCAGCACTTTAGACTGCTTGGAACCGAACCACTCCGGATTTTCCATTTGCAGTTATTTTTGAACGCGATCGACTACTGTGATCAAACTTGCACCAGTGGTTCTCTATAGAAGTGCAAACAAACCACTGTCAAAGATTTTCAATTCCCAACACTAGAGGCGTGCTAGCTGTGCCCAATTTACTTTTAGTCAGCCTTTATAACTCAAAAACGAAAAACAAAACACATCGCTGATTTTTTTATGGTGTTAGAATTTGAATTAGCATTGATCAAGTTACACAATATCGTAGGTTGTACGAATTCCTAGCTGTTGTTAAGAGAAAAACGGATATCTATTGCTGAACACATAATAAACAGAGTCTGATTACTATCTCTCAGATTAAGACATATTCCTCTCCAACAGTTAAGAATTGTCCTGGCCACGTCCTTACAACTGATGGGGATAGGAATGGAATGTTAGCCCAACAACATTTACTTAAGAGAGGTGCAGAGCTGTAAGTAGGGAAAGTAAGCCATAGGATTCACCGAGTTGATGTTGCTAGCATAAGGAAAATAAGGTACTCTCGAGGAAGTGACCAGTTCATGATTAGGACCAAAATCCATTATGTGACTCATCAAATAACATCAGAATTCAAAACTAAGTCCAATGACAGCCATGCCATATCGAGTGCTTAGGAGCTCTTTGGACGCATCCGATCATAAACGAAGTTGCTTAAAATATGGTTTAGTAAGAAGGGTCATATGAGGGGGTTGGAAAGAAAGAGGTGTAAGTGACTTTGATCGATTCTCTTCATCGACTTTCTCTTTTGATAACCACTGTTATGCAAAGAGATTTTACTCTAATTAGACCACATAGTTTGATAAAGGAGGTTCTTATATAGCGTCCAAAACGTCAAATACAACAGGGAAAGGTTTTGCAGCTGAGTTATTGACGAAAGAGAAAGTCCATGAAGAGAAACGATCAATGCAGATCGAGTTACTCGAGTTTTGTTTCTCTCATACAAACGTGTTCAACGCTTCATTTCAATAACGCCTAGCTTGACTTTCAGCAAGAAACGAAAATGAAAATGAAGCTCGCTTAGAAGTAAAGCTGGGCTTAGAAAATTCAAGTCAATTGAACAACTCACTTGAATTCAATTGGCTTGAAAAGTTGAGCTTGGTTCAACTTTTTTTTAATTCAATTGAGTTGATCAAGTAAGTTGAATGGCATGGTTTAGACGTTCAGTTCGCGTTCAAGTCAGTTAAATTCAACTGACGTGAACGCGAATTGAACGTCTAAACCATGCTTAAAGGCTGGCTATGGACCTTCTCGGCGTTCCTTTGCTCATCGCTTTCAATTTAAGTAACGTCGATTTTCTAGTTCAACGAAACCTCATTCTGGTTTTCCATCTCTTTCACGAACACTCTATCATCGCTCTTTCAATGTGTTTAATATGCGTTATGTTCCGTTTCCGTTTATTTTTTTAGATAAATATATGGATGGAAGATAAATTAAACATGTAACGTGAGAAATGCTTTACATATACATTTTAATTTTCCATCGTATACGTCATGAAACCTCTGTTGATGTGTTTCATGAAAGACGAAACTATCAAATTCGAGCGCTCTTTCGCTCGTCCGTTTCAGCGAAGCTTGAAAGAAAGACCAATGGAGCGAGGGGAAAAAGAGAAACAAGCGATAGAACATTTGTTTGTGCACGCTGACTGAGGTTTTAGAATGCTGCGAAGTTGTTCGACTTTAACAGAAAAAGAAAGCCAGCAGTCTCTTCGTCGCGTCGATTTGGTCGATTGAAGCTGATATTATGACGCCCTGAAAGTCACTTACACCCCTTTCCTTCTAACCCCCTCATATCTCACCATAGCACAGAAGAGTATTTGGGCAAGAAAGCTGACCAAAATGGTAAAACTCAAAAAGCTGTCTAGCACATCATTTTACACGCCACTGTGTTCCTAACTCTCAATTCTTCACTGCACGACGTGTGAATATTTATAGCATTGTAAAATCTCAGGTAATCATGACGTTTTGATCTAAGAAAATAACGCGAATGAAAAAAGAGACCTACTGCATCAAGATTTGTCATGATTACCTGAGTTTTGTCATAAAAACGTAAATATTAACGCAGTGTGCAGCGAAGAATTGCACGATGTGGCAGCTATTTTGGGTTCCTTTGTTTTGTTTTCATCTCGTTGGCAGCTGTCTGCTGTTAGTTGCATGTCAAAATTTTGTTTGAAAATAAGAAAAGTTCTGAATCCTGATGAATGTGGGCGTCTTAGTGGAATACCTGTATAATGAGAGAGAGAAGGATTAGTAATTTCCATTTAATTCCACTACCTTATTTGCTTATCCTTGACAGATACGCGTATTTTGTCTACAATGTGCAGACTTCTTCAGTGTCTTGTACTAATAATCGACTGCGAGTCGAGTATTAGTACAAAACACTGAAGAAGTCTGCACATTGTAGACGAAATACGCGTATCTGTCAAGGATAAGCAAATAAAGTAGTGGAATTAAATGGAAATTACTAATCCTTCTCTCTCTCATTGTATTAAGAAAAATTCTCTCAAAAGTGTTTTGAATTTTAACCTGATCATGAACTTGAATTTAAATGGATCTTCAAGATGAAGATATTTAAAATATATTGAACCCAAGAAGCAATGAGTTTCAAAGTGCCAACATAGTAATTATAAAGGTAGCAATTCAGGTGGCAAATCCGAGGGGGGCGACACATCTAAATCTCAAGTCTAGATTCTCAACAAATCTCACACTAGCGAGCATTTACTTGCACCGCGAATCATCTTTTTGCAGGAAATCTTCAGAATCGTCATCAATCTTCTTTCTATCTACTCAGCGTGCGCGCAGCTAGCCACAGCATAACACAATCTTTTCTGCATTGTAGATAGAATCGTCCCCCTCGGGCAAATCTAAACCAACGGAACGTAGGACGCCATGCAAAACAGTTTGCTGAATCGAGCAAACACACACAAAATGAACTATCTTTCTTGGCAAAACATACAAATGTATCGTAAAATCGCAAAATTTTCTGCTTTAGATAATTTGTTAGAGCCCTACTCTACCCAACAGTATCAAAAATTCTGCCCGAAACATTAACAAAAATACCTTTCAAACATAAACACATAAGCAAAAACCGTGACTTGCTTCTTTATTTATTTAACCACTATATCTTTGACATTTTAGCCATACAGACTGTTTAAAGTGCCTTAATCCTATTCTTAAAAACTGGTCCACTTATATTAAAATCAAAAACATCACACACTTGGCTTGCATTCCATTCATCTGACACCAGGATGACAATCGTTCTATATCAGCTTGTAGTGCGCAACAATCCACGATCGATTTGATCACACGGTTCAGCTTAAGATCATCCACATATAGCAACTTACAGGAACATAGCATATCACACACGTCGTTAATAAACAGAACGAAAATAAGAGGTCCTAGGTGACTCCCTTGTGCAACCCCCGATGATATATGGAATACCTCGGATCTGGAATCACGTACCTTAACGAAAGTCTTCCTGGATGATAAGTATGATTTCAACCAACAAACGATCCACGGTGGAAGACCAAGGCGGTTTAGCTTCTACCTTGATAATTACTATGTTTGCGCGTTGAAATTCATTGCATCTTGGGTATGCAGACAGTTGATGACTGTGATGAATGTGAAGACAAATTTTTCTGTTTCTGAAACTGTTCTGCAGAACTTGTCTGTCACAGATATTTAGGTAGTTTGTTTTAATTTTTAGCGCCCCATTTTTGGTTGTTTGATCACAAGTGGAGAGAAAATGGACGTAAGGGATGAAAATTCCAACAGTGAACCAAAAGCAAAGCGGAATCGTCGAACTGTGGCTCATACAGTACTGGACAAAATAAATCATACACCCATATAATTTTTCTTTGGAGCTCGATATATCAGGTAGATTCAAACAAACAATAATGGTTTGTTCTGCAATACTTCTGTATGTTTTTCGCTAAAACTGTGCAGGTATAAAATATTCAATATGTTGTATGACTTTCTCAATCATCATTTATAAGTTATAAAAGGAGAATTTCGTGTTGGACAAAATAGATCATACGCCTGATTTCTTATTGAAAATTCTTGTTGAATTCAACTTTCAACTTACATTTTAACACTCTCAGTATTTGGTATGACCACCCTTTGCTTTCAACACTGCTTCCAACTGGTCATTCCAGCGTTTTGATCCGATTTGATTTGAAAAATGCCGTTGTTTTCTTCGCTGTGTGCTTTGGGTCATTATCTTGTTGGAAAATGTAATTGGATTCCAGGCCAGTTTTCAGTAGCGAAACTTCCAGATTTTCACTTAACAAGTCAATGTACACACCTACAGTTATTATTCCCTTTATATGAGCCAAGCTTCCAACACCAGACCACGCAAATGCTCCCCATACCATGATATTTCCACCTCCGTGTTTAACCGTCTTTTGAATGTATGGTTCCTTAAGAGCGTCACCGGAACCTCGCCAAACCCTTGTTCGCCTTTTCTGTCCAAATAACTCAAATTTGTTCTCATCCGCCCACAGAACTCGTTTTCAGAAGTCCACAGTGATTCCGGCGTACTTTTTAGCAAATTCCAGTCGCTTCCGTTGGTTCCGCTTGTTGATAAAAGGACGCTTCGATGCCAAACAGCTTTTCAAACCGCTCTCAATAAGTCGCCGGCGAACAGTACGTCGACTTACATTGAGATCCATCGATTCCACAATATGCCTCGACGAATACTTCGGATTCTGCATAGCCATTCGAACAATTCTGATGTCATCACGATTACTTGTCGCACGATGACGTCCTTGTCCGGATAAATTCCTCACAATTTCTCATGTTTCGTACTTTTTCCATATGTGCTGAACAGCTCCAACTGGGTTCGAGTACTTTTCGGCAATTTTCCGAAAAGAAATTCCTTTTTCACGATCGCGAATCACCAAATTTCTAACATCGAGCGAAATCTGCTTTCCCGTCATTTTTCACTTTTCAAATGACGCAAACAAAACACAATGGTGCGATCCGCACGCTTCCCAGAACAAGAACTGCCGTGATGCCAAATATTCAGATTTTGTTTTTATTCGATGGCTAAAAAATAAAATCTTAGGAGTGTATGATTTATTTTGTCCAAGCACAAAAGTGAGCATATATTTATTTAAATTTGTAACAAAAATAGCAGAAAATAAACACAATTTTCATTCAGCTAATTGAATGCACCATGAGAAATACTTGAAATTTTCTGAATATAATGTAATGTACTTTTTTGGGTTGAACGTATGATTTATTTTGTCCAGTACTATAAGTGGTCGGGTCAAGAAACCTTGCTGCTTATCCAGCTGGTGGAAGAGCAAAATTCTGTATGGATTTTTGGCACTGCGGACAATAAGAACCTTCCAGCGCCTGGACGAGTTCCAGGTCTTCGGGAATTACATTGCAAGTTTGCTACGGAACGTCACCAACAAACACAGTTGCGTGCAAAATGATGACAGCCCTAAGTTTGCACCTTAAGAATTGATAAAACGATCCATAAAATATTGAAAACCGTTCCATTAAAAACATCTAAATGATCCATAAAACATCGGAGAAAATCCCTAAAAAAGTGTGGATGATCCATAAAAAATATCAATACTTTCAATATTTTATGTAAAATTTAGCAATACAATTGTAAAAATGTACCGCTAAATTTCTAAAGAATGAGCATTGAAATTGTACGAATTACCCATAAACATATTGCAATTGATCCATAAAACATTCAGCAATGAACCTTAAACTAAAGAAAGTGATCCATAAAAAATCAAGTTTGCGTATTACGTATTATTAACGTGTATTATTCATGTTTAAGACCCTTTTTATTTAAATTTTGATCCATAAACCTTGAAAAATTGCTCCACTGCTTATCTACTAAGATTTACTGTCCTGCCCGTGTATTTAAGGTAGATGTGCGAAGCGATGGGCAAGCGTCTAGAATTAGCTTCCAAAAGAAGATTCTATAATAATATTCTTAAGAAGCTTCCTATGGAAGCTTCATTTAGAAACTAAGAAGCTTATTCTAGACGCTCGCCCATCGTTCTGCTCTTCTGACAAAAAAAAACACGGGCAGAACAGTAAACCTGAGTAGCTACGCAGTAATCTAGCAATTTTCCAAGGTTTATTGATCAAATTAAAAAACATATGTATATAGACCGAGGGGAGCGACTCTAGCTACGATGCAGGAAAAATTGTGTTTTGTTTCGGCTAGCTGCGCGCACGCTGAGTAGATAGAAAGAAGATTGATGACGATTCTGAAGATTTCCTGTAGAAAGATGAGGCGCGATGCAAGTAGATGCGAGAAATGCAAGAATATTTTTCGAAGATTGATTCGCTAGTGGTAGATCTGTTGAGCATCTAGAATTGAGATTTGGATGTGTCGCCCCCCTATAATTGGAACACATTTATTTTTCATTTTTTCTTAAGAAGATTATTATAGAAGCTTCTTTTGGAAACTAATTCTAGACGCTTGATCATCGCTCCGCACATCTGCCTAAAAACACGGCAGGACAGTAAATCTAAGTAGTTAAGCAGTAATGGAGCAATTTTTCATGGTTTATGAATCAAAATTAATAATACAGTGTTCAAAACGTGAATAATATACGTCTAATTTATGGATCATGGCTGTTCGGAATATCGGGATAACCCTGTACCGCCAAACCCAGTGACAACCCTGTGGGAGATTCAGAGAGCTATGATAACGGTCGCTGTCAGAAATGACAGACGTCAGGTTTGGTTCAACGGAACTGTGAACTCACAGTTCCGTTGAACCAAACCTTAGATAGGTCGGAGTATGAACGAGAAAAAAAAGAGGTAAAGAAGAAACAATTCCAAACCATCTAAAAAACGTTTTACAGCTAAATTATTTTAATTGCCTAAATTTGTTAATATACCTATCGTTTAATTAAATTGTAGTTATTTGTAGTGAACTAGCTACCAACAATCAAAACGAAACTAACGATTTTAAATTGGCTCACTACTTGACTTGCCTATTGGTCCCAAGCAAATCGATTAACGTACCCCATTCTAGTCAAAATTCTAGTACTACACTATGTTTGTTTTAATTCGCTATGAAAGTTTGACAGGTAAAATGAGGGGTTCGTGGATTTTCTCGTGTTTTATAGGGGTGCATCGATAAGCTTGGGACCGAAGAAAGTACCAGAGCTTAGCCAAAAAGTTGAGCACATTTCTTCGGGACCTTCTGGTCTTAAAGTTACCTTTATGTAGCTACTGAAGTAGGTTAGTTGGAGGTGGAATTCGTGCAAATATTGAATTTAATAACCCTATATTTGCTTAATCTAGATACTACAATTTGATCCTAAAATCTGGTAACCTCCAAATTGTTCCTAAACGCTATATACATGATTTACCCTAAGTAACTAGTAAGTAGCTCATTCTACATCGTTTGCGTGCTTAACTAAAATAATAATTTAATTCCTAAATGCTAAATCTAGCCAAATTTTTGTTGAAAGAGTGACGGAATATAACTCTCGGTTTGAAAATCTCCCGCTCAGCCTCCTATCGCTTTTCATGAAGGAATTTCTCTTCCTCCAGCGCTTTCTTATTTGCGCTTTTCTCCTGCAGCAACTGGTCTAGGGATTCTTCCAGGCTGACCTCATTGGTACTTCCTTTTCCAGATTCGGTTGCGGCATCACTCCTCGCTCTATTATTTCTGCTAGGTGGTTTCTTTGGGACAGACTTCTTGGTTCCTTTTGCCACCTTCAGCATATTTGTGCACTTAGAGCACGTCTACGAAACCTCCTTTACAGCTGTTGTCTTACCAGCACAACTATAATGGGTGCAGAAATCGCAGACATCACACTGGACCATATCATCTACGTGGTCATGGCCTTCACAAAGCGTACAGTTTCTATCGCTGTCCTTTTCTTCACTCAACGGTGGTGTTGATCCCTCTGACATTTTGAGGTTATATCCGATGTTGTTCTTCAAGAATGTTCGGATTAATGAAAGCAACTTCCTCAGAGCAGTCTCGTTTTGGACAGCTTGAAGCTGAAATAGGTTTTATTATAAGCATTAAGATTGGTTTTGATTTTATATTAGTTTAATAAAACCTATTTCAGCTTCAAGCTGTCCAAAACGAGACTTCTCTGAGGAAGTTGCTTTCATTAATACGAACATGGCTATATTTTTAAGTGCGCAAACATGATTTTCTATGGATCACTTTCTTTAGTTTAAGGTTCACTGCTGAATGTATTATGGATCAATTGCAATATGTTTATGGGTAATTCGTACAATTTCAATGCTCATTCCTTAGAAATTTAGCGGTACATTTTTACAATTGGGTTGCTAAATTTTACATTAAATATGGATCATATTGATATTTTTTATGGATCATTCACACTTTTTTAAGGATTTTCTTCGAAGTTTTATGGATCATTTGGATGTTTTTAATGGAACGTTTTCCAATATTTTATGGATCATTTATTGGTTTTTATGTTCAAAAGTATGTTTGCCCAAAATGTGCTAGGCATCTTGTCCAGTTTTGCCATTTTGGTCAGCATTCTTGTTCAAGTACTCCTCTTTGCATAGGTGGATTAATTCAGGTTTTGTGCTTAGAGTCATTGCCGTTAAACCATCTCTTTGTAGGTTTCTGAAACAATTTGAAGATTTAGGAAACAGCAGTCGGTTAACCTAAAGCTGGGTTTATACTAGACAAGTCAAATGATCAACTCAGTTGAATTCAATTGGCTTGAAAAGTTGATCCTGGTTCTACTTTTTTCAATTCAAGTGAGTTGATCAAGTCAGTTGAATGGCATGGTTTACACTTTCAATTCGCGTTCAAGTCAGTTGAATTCAACTGACTTGATCAATTGACTAGCCCTGTCTAAACCCAGCTTAAGATCTTCTATCAGCCGTTGGATGCCAGTCAGACTGTTGAGTTGCACTTCCATGGTGAATTGACACTCGGGATTGGAGAAGTATTTGCTTTGTCGTCGTCCTATGGTTACCGTGCCAGCGTTCGCTTCCATTGTGCTAGTACCACTCCGTACACTAATGCAAAAACAATACAGTCTTAGAAAACTCTCAATTAACAACTATGGAAGTGTTAGAGAACACTAAGTTGATATCTGGCATAAATTTTCAGTCTGGACGTAAGTGCCAAAGAAGAAAGTGATTGGTCTTGGACCTGCCTTGATAAGGTGTAGCTTCCTGAGATAAGCATTTCTTAAACAGGCGGTGTCCACAATCGCCAGTGTTCACCTAGCTTCAAATTGATTCAGAAACTTGCTAAAACTAACAATCAGTTTAATCCTAACGTATTGTCCAACAACCCGGACTATTTCCACAAATTGTCTTCCATTGTCCTTTGTTCTAATCGTCAACTCCCAACTTCTTCACTTCTGATGGCAAAATCGTCCCTTTCATTCCATGCAAATCAGCCGGTTCTTTGTTAGTCTCCGTAGGTGCGCTGCCTGGGAAATCTCATTTGAATGGAGGCATCCTTGAATGATTCATTTTCTATTCGTGGCGGATGGCATTTCCAAGCAAAACCTCCAACTGCTGCTGCTGCTGCCAGTCAACAAATAAAACGAGATTTCAATGCAGTAAGATCCCGAACTGATTGGGAATGGGTGAATGTGGGACAATAATAAAATTCCCCCTCAAATTCTATTACCAAGCCGCTCCAAATGTGGCCACAATCGATCTGGACAGGTTTGAATAAATTTTTAAAATTTAATAAAAAAACAAAAAATCCGGAAACCGGAACGACTTTCACTATCTCGTGAGCGCACCCATCCACCCACTCACTTATGCACGCTCACGGTCGGTGGCCGCGAATGAAGTTGATAGGTACCTTTTGGCCAAAGTTGGCAAAAGGTGGATGGCAGTTTTCAGTTTCCAGGTGCCTGACATCAGGAAAACAAACAATAACACGAAAAGGAAGCTCATTACAATTTCATATCACACCGTTTTATATTTGTTTATTTTCGTGTATCACTCATAAAAACTCGGATCGTCCCGCGTTCTGCTGCCACCTAGCCAAAAAAGGGCAAAAATGGCGTTGAGGATGGTGAAGCCGGAGTACGACCGTTTGACGAGCTGGACGGGGACAGCGCGAGAATATGTGCATATAAAATGTTTAAATATTGAATGCAATTTCACTGGAGCTGGAGCAGCATAGTGTGGTGGAAATAATGCTCGATTTTAGCTGAAATAGACAACCGGAGCCGAGTGCCGCCGTGCCGTGGTTGGCTCATTTTCCCTGCCACTATCGGGCGTTCGTGGCGGAAAAAGTCGTGCGGGAAATATTGTGGCAAAGTGAGAATAGTGGCGAAAAACGACAGCAGGAAACAGGTTTAACCCCCTTCGAGGTGGTGCCAGGGGGGAGGGGCAAAATTATCACCACATATATGATGAACTCATTTCCTCCGTTCACGACATGAAACAGTCACACTGCGACGGACGGCGGAGAGAATAAAAGCACGCTGCTTGGTTGACTCTAGAGCTATAGCTAGCTGCTGTAGTGTGTAGTGTGGCTGCCAAACTCTTTGTGTATTGACAAATTTTTCCAATGATGGTGTGCCAGCTAGTTTTTCTCGTTTTGTCGTTCTCCTTTTCCGAGTTCATTTTCCTATGCCGAAACCGGGGTGCCTCTTGCCAAGTGGCGCTACTGCTGCTGCTGCTGCTACTACTGCTGTCGCCAGGTTGGTTGGTGAGAATGGGATGAATGTTTTAGAGGTTCATACGGTCGATGAACGGCCGAGCGCGGAAGGGAGGGAAGACAAGAAAACTGCCCTCTCGGATGGATGCGGACAAATGTTTCGAAGGTGTGACTTTGTTATCTTTGTTGTTTTGCCATTCGATGAAATCGTTTGGTAACTTTTCGTCAGATCGATTGCGGAGAGAAATGACGCTGCATTCAAAACCTACTCGGTAACAGCTATGTAAGGCATGAATATTCAAGCAACCGTGCACAGTTTCCACTGTTGGTTTGCTCATGGAGTGGAGACGCTTGGTACGCCGCATAATGTAGAGTACCGTATGACGACGATGATTGAAGTAAAGTTGATCCGAGAGTTGATCAGGGCGCTGTTCAATTTTCTTTTCTTGTTGGCGTTGTGACTGAAATTATGAGAGAAGATTTTTTTAATAGCTTCAGACAATTCTCTCTAAAACTAGGTGAACATTTCAAAAGGTCCTATCGGCATTGATCGATTATGAAATGTAGCAACTGTTGACTGTTCCAATCCAATGACCTACCTATTCCATAATTCAATCGAAACGAATTATGCATCCGTTTTCCACACTCTGTTTCAATTTGGCTTGTAGTACCGGTAGTACCGGTTCCGGTTTTACCTGTAATTCTGGGTGATTTTCTGGTACTGAAATGTGAAAATACCGGCCCTGGCTTGTGAAAATACCGATATTTTAGGTACTGGTCATTTGGAAAATGCTAAAGCTAAAGTAGGACTATCAACGAGTATTGATTTTGAAACATTTAATAAAACGCCGTGAACCAGAGATGCCAGATTTATAGACATGTCTGTGAATTTACAAACTATCGTTACAGACATTTCCATACTTTTTAGTTTTTTTTTCACAGATATTTACAGACTTTTGTAATCAACACGGTAACCAGCGTAAACACATTAATGTGTAAAAAAATACACATTTTTTATGTTTATATGCAGCTGTGTAAATGTGTAAATTAGGAGATCTTAAAATGTGTGAAAAAATACAAATTTTAAGAATATAGTACCAGTCAAAAAATGTGTATTTTAATGCTCATTAATGGGTAAAAAAACTTAAAAACTTGCTGCATACTGCTTCGTTGATGCACGCCATTTGCCTAAGCGAAAAAATTTCAGCAATTTTAGGCAAAGGATGAGGAACTACGGTCCAAGCTTTAAAGAGCAACGATGGACAAGCTAGAGGGTAAGTGGTTTATATTATTTTCATACCTTAACCCTAGAAAAAAAATCATTTTTAAGTTTTTCATTGCCCGCTGTCTGGCTGTGATTTTTTTCAATTAAATAGTATTGAATCCGAGTAATCTTAATTCAATCATTGGCTCCATTCGTCCCCATCATATTAAAATTCTATAAATGATTACTTTTTACACATTTTGCAGTAAAAACCGTACTTGAAAAATGTGTAAAAAATACACTTCTATTGACGTTTGATGGGTTTACACATAAATGTGTAAACGCAGTTTACACATTTTATGAGTAGACCCCTTTTTTCACGAAATGTGTGAATTTTTACACATTAATGTGTTTACGCTGGTTACCGTGAAGGGAACATTTTAAAATTTATTTGGTTACACTGTTTTACATCTTTAATCAAATTACACGTGCGATGCATTTTGCAACACGCATTAGAAATTCGCGCGTTTTAAAATCCACCACACGAACGAGCTGTCACTGTCATAGAGGGTCATACACTGAACGAAAACATCCGCAATACTTCGACTGATTATAGTATTGCTCGAGCCCTTTATCAATATGCTGTCGAATTTCGGATGATTTCCTTATGGTTGAATTCGTCATCATCTCATGACCATCCATATGACTGTCCTCCAAATAAAGGATGATATTTATTTGAAAATTGTCTGTAAAACATACAGGGCTCAGAGGACAACAATTTAAGGAAAAGATGACTTGCAAATGTTTAGATTAGATTATTAATTCGATTGTTTACATTTCCATATTTAATAGCCATGAACAGCCATTAATCATGGATACAAAAATTATTTGTTGGTAGAGGAAACTTCCTCCACCACAAAATAGAAATCTACGGTTTCCACCCTTTACCAATGTTTGGACCACTTCTGATAGCAAAGACTATGCTTCCACCTCGTTTGTCAACTCAAAGCATCATCGTTTTCCTGTATTTGAGAGGAAAATCATCTGATTTCAAAACAACCGTCATCCGGTTGCAGCTATCATTCGAAAAGGCGATTTCTATGTTTCGATTTGAATGGTCTGAGGTTTCATTCGAACAGAGGACGGTGGTTTGGTACAGTGTAGTTGTAGACCTGTCAATGTGCTGTCATGTTGTATCCAAAACGAACATTTTCCATACGATTTGACGGTTTGTTTAGATACGTCAACTCACGTTGACCGGTCTATGTATAACTTGACTATAAAGTCACTGCCACTGAAAAACCCAAATGTGCGGAACGCAACGTGTGATCAGGATAAAATTCAAAAGCGTCCTATGGGAGAACAGTTTAAACAAAATTGAAGTGGTTTCATTCAAATCGGCTTAGCCAACGTCGAAAAAAGTGAGTGAGTTTTACTGAATTATTTTGGCCACATCTCCGCAACCCAATGTGCGATCGGGATGAAATTCATTAGCGTTCTATGAGAAAACCAAACAAACAAAATAAAAGTGGTTTCACTTAAATCGGTGAAGCAATCGTCGAGAAAAGTGAGTGAGAAATTTCGTTTACATTTCAAAACTTCTTTTTTTCGATCACATTTAAATATATAAATAAATTTTAATGAGGTTTTGTGCAAAATCAATATTAATACTTGCACTAATCATTATGTTGAGTGATTTGAAGTATCGCACGACGAATTTCAGAATCTGTCCACTTTCCGGAGGTACCCGGTACATCTGAAAGAGACCATTATGATCATTGGGTCTGAATATGTCCGCCATTTGAGGTGATTTGAGGTGTCGCATGATGAATTTTTGATGCATCAATCTTTTGCGAATTCCCCAGTGGAATCTGGAATTCACATTTTTGTTCATATCTTCGGAACTATAATTTCGATCGGGAAAAAATCAATAGCGATTTATGGGGATCTGAAAAACATTTTGTTCCATTTAAATTGGTCTAGCCATCTCTGGATCAAAATTGAGTGAGTTACACTCATACGAATTTATATACATACATATACAGCCATTCCATAGCAAAACGATATGATGGTTCTCAGAATTTCGTAACAATTGGTAGTTTGGATCCTTATTGAAAAATATTAGACCCGTATTTTTTTCTCAATGGGGTGACCATTTTCATGTTAGGGTTGCCAAAAAATCTTTTTTTAAATTTTTTTTCCAAAACTGAATTTTTTTTAAAGTCATAACTTTTGAACCACTGGGCCGATTTGAATGATCAGCATATCAAATGAAAGGTTATTAAAAATACTTTTTAGTATTTCTAGAAGTATACTCTAAAAAACGTAGTTTTCTTGTGGACTGAGTAAAATTTTCCGAGCCTTTATAAATCTTTTCGAAAATAAGAAAACTCGTCGAAAAATTTACTTATTCTAGAAGTATACACTTGAGTGGTCACTGCGCTGTCAAGTGCTGTAAATTTTCATATCATTCGATGGATGATGAACCAATACAACCATTCTCACATGACCATAATTTGAAGAGCCCCTTTCTCATTCGAAGCGCATTGCCACTGTCAATTAATCATTTTGTTCGACCATTTTACACAGAGATGGCGCTGTTCCCCTGGTAGGAAGTGATAAAAATCCCCATATAGAAATTGAGAGAAGTGGGATTAATTCGCTTTCGGTGCATATTCAGGTGAAAAAAAGTGAATGACAACCTAAAGAAATTAATCAGGGACTTTGTCGTTCAGTTTTTTTCCCGGAAATTATAGTTAATCAAGCTACAATTAATTAAAAATGATTTTTCCCCATACAATTTTACCCACTTTACTACCAGTCCCCAGAGAGCCAAAAAAATTCAAATTTTAGAGAGAAATTCTCTCTCACAAGCTCAATCTCTCAACATGCCATGTATTTTGTTGACACTCGATTTGTGATTTCCCTTTCACAGATTACAAAATAGAGTATCTGTCACTACAAAACATGTCTGGTATCTCTATATATGCATTTGCTTTATCATTTGAAGTCCCTCCTTTTTTACATATTCTGCGCAAAAGATACTTTATGCCCCGCCCCATACATAAAATTCGGCGGGAAATTCTGTGAGGGGTGAGCTATTTTGTGTACAGAATGTGTAAAAAAGGAGGGACTTCGAATAATAATCTAAATGCATATATAGAGGTACCAGACATGTTTTGCACTGCAGTGTCCTCTGTGAACAATTATAGAAAAACAGACCGTGGGTAGTTTCCGATAGATGTCATCGCAAACAACAGCTGTGACATCTGATGGAACATGAATGCAGAAGCTTGACAAAATGATCAATTGAGTCACTCACTATCATTTGATATACGACAATGGAGTGTGGAAGAAACCCAGAAAAATGGTCCCGAACAGACAAGTCGACCCGATGTTGGATCAATGTAAGGCTAATTTAAGGTCGATGTCGAACCAATGTCGTGTTGTTATCGTGTAAATTTTGGGTTTATCTCGGGTCAATTTCGGGTCAACATCGGGTTGGGGTTTGGTAGAAGTCAGGCTGGTGTCGGGTTGGCTTAGTTTTTTCGCCGGAATGTCAACCAGAGCTCCGTTTATGTGTAGGTTACACTAAATTGAATGAGATATAGCTTTTCTCAAATGATAATGATCCATGCCTTCGTCAGTGTTAGATGATGATGATGGTCCCACCTCTTACCCCTACAAAGATTTGAGCTGGACGATTTATCTTTAAGATAATTAAATATGACATTTTAACCAGGTTGGCAAACAAAATCGAACTGGTTTCAGTTACAGATATAAATTCCCTCTAGAGTTTACAGTTGCTTCACAGCGATATAAATGTGGAAAAGCTCAGGCGTCCACCTCTTAGTTCGCCTTTTCGTCCACCTAAAATAATCATAAGTATTACAAGCAATCAAGAGTTAATGAACAATCAACAAAGCATCCTATTACACTAGCAACCCCACAATCTGATGCTATCATAATTTTCAGTAATGTCAGGAATACTCACGAACCCCTAACATTTGCCAGAAAACTTATTACTAAATCAAGGTTATCAAATGTTAAATTTGTTCCTCTATAACCGTGAAAGGTGCGCGAGGCTTTAACCTTTGTATACAACTTTTTTTTTAATCTACTCCTATTATATCAAATAATAAAAATCCATCATCACCGTAACAAACAAAAATAGTTTTTGAAGTGATACAATAATTATTAAAAAGTCACAGCTATCCATACAAAATAATTTGTCAACAAATAAAAAAGTTGAGGGTTGTGTCCAAAGCACAACTGCATCGTTGACGTAGAGCTACGAGATTATTTTGCTGTTCCTTTTTTTTTTTACTTTAAATGATCTTTATTTCTTGTCTTTGCGTGGTTTACATGTATGAATTTTCAAGTGACACAGATGCGTCTTTTAAACTTTAGTACATTTGAGATTTTAATTATTATTTGAAGTTCTTAGTCCTATCAGGCCTGTTTTAGAGAATGACCACCTTGGTGGGATTGGTTTGTTTTAAATTGGAAAAAGGAGTCTACTTATAACTACTATTTACAACTACAACTAACCTACAACTACTATATACACCTAATCTACTATATACAAATTGCTTATCAAAGCATGTTCTGATAAATTACATTTTTGTGCAAATTTAGTCTTAATTTCGTTAATTTTGGAATCTATTTTGGCAATGCCTGCCTCTTCATGTAAATTTGTTATTCTAGTGTCGAATGGACGATCAAGAACCATCCTCAGCACGCTATTCTGAGCGACCTGAATTTTGTTCCCTTGAATCTGTGCACATGATTCCCACACCGGACCGCAGATGCTATGATTTGTTTGTAGACAGCCAGTTTGTTTACCCTTGAGAGGCGGGATCTGCGGCAAATCAGCGGATACAGACACATAACCAAGGCAGAACACTTAACTACAGTTTTCTCTACATGCGAACGGAAGAGGAGCTTTTCATCGAACAACATCTCGAGATAGGTTACTTCGGCAGACCACTCAACCCTTGTGCCATCCATGGTTACAGTACAAGAGGGAGCCGGTTTCAGTTTGGGCGATTGCCGATGGAAGAACATGATCGCTTGTGTTTTGGAGGGATTGATTTTAATTTTCCACGTGGTGGCATAATCAGCAAAGGCGTTAAGGCATCGTTGAAGTTTGTTCATTATTTCGCGAGGCATCCTTCCTTTGACGGCTATTGCGGTATCATCTGCGAACAGGAAAAACACGCAACCGTCACCGAGGGGAGGAATGTCGGAAGTGTAAATGCTGTAAAGCAAGGGGCCCAGCAAACTGCCTTGCGGGACTCCTGCTGGGATGGAAAACGTGTCTGAAAGACACCCATTCAACGATACCTTAAACGACCTTTGCTGAAGGTAGTTACGGGTGATTTTAACCAGATGTAATGGGAAGTTGAAGTTACAAAGCTTGTACACAAGCCCGTCATGCCAAACATTGTCAAACGCCTTTTCAACGTCTAACAAGGCCATGGCTGTGGACTTGGATACAGCTTTGTTAGTTCGGATGTTATTCATCACCCGCACTAGCTGGTGATTGATGGAGTGCCCCTTTCTGAAACCAAACTGTTCCGGAAGGAGAATGTTTTTCCTCGACAAACTTGAGCAAACGATTGAGAATGAGTTTCTCGAACAATTTGCTCAGCGCTGAAAGGAGGCTGATTGGTCTGTAGCTTGAAGGCAATGTTGGATCCTTACCGGGCTTGCGGATTGGTATGATTTTTGCTACTTTCCAGATGCTTGGAAAGTAGTGCAGTTCCAAGCATCTGTTGAAGATAGCGGTTAGAAGAGACTTCACTTTCATGCTGAGTCTCTTCAAGATCATGTTGAATATATCGTCAAACCCGGGAGCCTTCATGTTCTTGGTGTATTTCAGCGCTGAGCAAATTTGTTGTACTGTAATCATATCCGCCGGAGGCACGACACTAGGGGAGGGATCTAAGTTTTGAACGCATTGCGCAACCTGATCTTCGAGCGAACTTTGGATATTTGAGCCAAGCAAATGCGATGAAGCGACATGCTTGCCGATCGCATTTGCTTTCTCCTGTGGGGTGATTAAAAGCCGATCGTCATCATTTTCGACACTGAGAGGTGGAATGGGCTTGGGACGAGTTTTCAGGACCTTAGCTACCTTCCAGAATGGTCTGGAGCGGTCGTCCAGATTCTGGACAAGCCGCCCGAAACTTTCGTTCCGGAGTGAGACCATTCTGGAAGCAATCTCCTTGCTCAGATCGGCCATTTCACGTCTCCTCGCTAGATCTCCGGTTCTCTGGAACTGGCGTCTACGCACATTTCTCAAGCGAATCAGTAATTGGATGTGGGAATCAATGGCAATAAACTTACCCCTCACAGGAACTCGTCGAACGCACGCCTCGTCAGCCACGGTTATGACTTAGTGGAGTCCCTCCAACGCTCGGTCGATGTCCTCCACGGTGTCAAGCGACGGGTTGTCGATGATGTGCCTGTCTACCACGCGTCCAAACTGGGCCCAGTTTACGCGATGATAGTCCTTGCGCAGGCTTTAAGCAGGAGCCACGTTCATCCCAGTTTAGCCACCACCGGTTGGTGGTCGGAGCTGAGTTCGTTCAAGGCTACCGGCTTGGACAAGCCGATATTTGTCAGGAACAGGTCTAGCGTCGATAGGTTGCCCGCCGGTGAGATAAATGTTGGCTCATCCTAAAACCCATGCTGTGAGTGGTCGAACAGCAGACGACCGTTCTGGTTCTGCTGGTAGTTCCACCAGGCCTCATGGCGAGCGTTTAGATCTCCTCCTACTACGAAGCGGGAACCGTTACGGATGATGGTGGACAGGTCCTTCTTGAATTTAGCCGCTAGTCCACTGCTGGCGGCACACTGTCGAGGGCAGTAGACGGCGATGAACTGGACGTATCCAGTCGACGACTCCACCTCCACACCAAGGGCCTCGATGATAGAGGTGCGGATATGAGACAGAGTGTGGTATTTTATTCCTTTCTTGACGACGACCGCAACACCAACCCCCCTGGAGCTGGTGCGATCAAGCCGAATAATGTTGTGGTCAGGCAACCAGAAGCTGTCGCCGGACTTTAGATGGGTCTCTGATAGGAGGCCCACGTCGATACTATGCTTGCTGAGGAAGTCAGCAAGCTCGAACTTTTTGACTCGTACAGAGCAAGCGTTCCACGTGACTATAGTTAACGGTTTAGACGCCATACCGAATCATAAACTTACCGAGCACTTGGATCTGTTCGGGTTTGTTGCGGCACTGTCGAAGAGCGCTGGTCATGTCATCGAAAATCTTCATCAGCTCATCCGCAGAGAAGAGATCGGGATTGGCGTTTTGTGCTGCTGGTTGTCTCCAGAATCCAGGGGGGGATGGAGAGCTTTGTCCAGCTGAGGCACCAGACGTTTCTTGACGGGGGCCGGATTGCACCCGTGGATTTGCTTGACCGTGTTGCGTACCACGAAGAGGCAGGAAGTCCTCCACCCTGAATGGCGGAGTGTTTTCCTTCTTCCGTCCTGGTTGGCTTCTTGTGGACGCTTGCCTTCGGATCCGCTTGAAATCCTCGCCTTTGGGACACTGTTGGTCGGACCCTTGATGAGCTCCGAAATTCAGGCAACGCTGACACTGGGTGACGTCGTGACGGCCGCCATGGTATGGCTCCCATTGAACAATGATGAAGTTGATGGAGCGGATGGCCTTCAACGCATTGAGCGTCACCGTTCCCTTCTGGAAATGAACCAGGAAAAGGCAATCCGGGTACGTTTTCACGTTTTCGTCTCTCCTCGTCATCCGGAAGACTGCGATTGGGGCTAGCTTGTAACGGTCCTTAAGCTCTTCTTCGATCGACTTGGGGTTGAAGTTCGGTAAGCCCCTGATGACTACCTTGAAGGGCTTCTCACCGGGGATGTCATGTGTGAAGTATTCCGCCCTGGAATCCTTCAGATGCTTCACGGTTGCTTCGTACTCCGCTTTGGTACGCAGCATCACCTTGGTGCTTAAATTCAGCTGCAACACCCAGCGATGTGAGATCGCCAATGAGCGTGTTGAGTGGCACTTTCATCACCACCAGTGGAGGAAGCTTGACTTTTGCCGTACTCGGGACGGCAGAATTTTCATGCTCGACGGTACCGCCGAATTCACCGATGTCGCTGACGTTCGTCATGGTGTCACGGCCACTCGCACCATCGGACTGGCCCTGATTCTTCTTCCTTTTCTTCGTCCGCTTCACTTCCGCTGGTAGGGCATTCCCAACATCGGTGGGAAGAGTAGCGTACCTATTTGTGATAGGTACGCACGAGCTACCTTCACCACTATTCTCCACTTTCTCACGGAGCTTGCTCCGGGAGCGCTGCCTTCCCATCACACGATGCAACCGGCACTACGACACGAACAAACGCGCAACTCGAACAACTCGACTGAGCGAGCCAAAACCGGACTAAACTGCTTGACTACTATACACTATTCGAGTCTCAGTTGGAACCATAAATGTACATCAACTGGACTGAATGAGTGAAGTGCAAACGATCGACTGTATATCATTGAATGCTTTAACTTGCGTTGTGAAAAATCCTTATTTTGATGTAAACCATTTTGCTGTTCCATTCAATCTTCAATATATAGGGGAAATGACGGCTTCGGCATGCCAGACTATTTTCGGCAACCCAAATTGAAACACTATTTTCACTGGATTTTCTTACGAAAACACTTCGCTGAATGCATGCAAACGATTCTTTATGCTTTCAGCTTCAATTTGACTATATTTTTACCACAGAGAAAAAGCAATCTAGCAAGGTTTTCTTGAAATGAAACACACGCACTACAAATTGTAGCTGATTTCGAGTTGCCGATAATAGAACAGCAGATTTACATGCAGTTCAAATGGAACGGTTGCCGAAGAAAAACTGGTTGCCGACAATACTCGCTCTCACTAGAGAAGATTGGAGCTTTGTAAAAGAGTTTCAAAACAGTTTTTGACAATTCTTTCGACTGAAATTGTTAGAGCAGCTGGCAGCAAAAGATTGTAAACAAACTAATACTGCATATGTGTGCGTTCCTTAGAGAAAAAGGCTATAGAAAGAAGGTCACTGCTTAGGTTGCCGGAAATACGTAAATTCCCCTATATAAATGATTTTCAGAGTTGGTTGGAAATGCTAACATGAAGCTTTAGTGTGATAATTTATTAGCTAGAGAATGATCTTAAGAAGAGAGTAGGTGGATAGTTCCGTTAGAGTACGGCACTATGAAAATTGAATAGAAGTTGAAAATGAGCGAAGGGCCATTAATACGACAGTTTTTGAAGTTAGACGGAAATGCTCTCGCAACGACCTTTTCTGCTACACTAAAAAAGTCCACACGTCTGATTGAAGTGTTTAAACCAGTGTTGGCAAAATAATTTATCAAATAACATTTTTTGGAACAATATATCATGCTTGATATTGATTTTACAAGCTCCTTTGATATTGCGAGACTATTCACAACGTGCAAAAATCAAGCTGAGAGCTGACTCGACACAAAAATGATTCCGTTCCGCATCGTTTTCTTAGAAAGAGAAAGCATAGTTTGGTATCTCTTTTTAATCTTCATCGATGGCAGATACGAAGGGACTTCTGCCAGCCGTTAAGCTGGTTTTAGACAAGGCAAGTGAATTGATCAAGTCAGTTGAAATCAACTGACTTGAACGCGAATTGAACGTGTAAAGCAAGTCAAATGATCAACTCAGTTGAATTAAATTGGCTTGAAATGTTGAGCCTGGTTCAACTTTTTTCAATTCAAGTAAGTTGATCAAGTCAGTTGAATGGCATGGTTTACACGTTCAATTCGCGTTCAAGTCAGTTGAATTCAACTGACTTGCTCAATTGACTTGCCCTGTCTAAAACCAGCTTAAGCCATGCCATTCAACTGACTTGTTCAACGCGCTTGAATTGAAAAAAAAATGAACCAGGCTCAACTTTTCAAGCCAATTGAATTCAACTGAGTGTTGATCATTTGATTTGCCTAGTCCAAACCCAACTTTATTGAAATTTCGGTGGCATTCAGGTGTAAAGCAAAAATCATGAAACTCAATCTGACCACATTTTGGTGAGATTTGCAGTTGGTGAGTTTTGTTAGCTTGATATTCTGAGCTGCAACATCACAGCTTGCAAAATCAACCGCAGATGTTTGCTTGTTGATTTTTGTCAGCGAAAATCAAGCGTGATCTACACGTTGATTTCTAGTGTTCCAAACTTTGAAATGTTGAAAATCTTTCACTATCTTTTCAAGTGTATTGCACATTGAATCATACTACCAGGCATGGACAATCATTTACATTTATTTCATGCATTCATTTACATTCATTTTCCTCTAACTTTTTTCATCAGCAGCATTCCGCAAAATGATGTATAGAGTTTTAGTAGGTTTTGTTACTAGCTACAATTTTTGCCCATAACTCAAATCTGTATATCTTATGCATCATGAATTAGAGCGGGCAGAACTCGCACATGTTTTTTCGTGAATGTAAAATACATTAACTGAAAAAACAGTAGTGGATTCTGTTTGCTCTGGGTTGTCATGCATAAGAGATACGGATTTGAGTTGTTAACAAAAGTTGTAGCTAATAACAAAACCTACTAAAGCTCTATACATCATTTTGCGGAATGCTGCTGATGAAAAAAGTTAGAGGAAAATGAATGTAAATGAATGCACGAAATGAATGCCAATGATTTTCCATGCCTGCATACTATTGTTCAAAACAGATGGATTTGAGTGTTTTGCATTTAAATGTTATGTGAATTGCTTGTTCTGCATGGTAAAAATCGAACACATGAGTTGCGACTGCATTCTTATCAACCAGCCTCATATATGACAGCCGGCCCATTGAGATCGAATTGAATTTTAGGGTCGGTAAAGTAGTAGTCTATAAATTGGAATATTGTTGAGCATTGAACTATGCTGTGCAAAGCTATTGATGTCACCATGTGAGGCACATAGACTCCAAGTGTGTCACAATTCGAACCAATAGTGCGGGAGGTATGGTTCAAAGCATAAGATTCACACATAAAATGGATGCGTTTCACAATAAGTGCTCAATGAAGTGTGAGACACATGATGATGACGTAATTTTTGAGTGTACCCTCCTCTATAAGTATTTGCACTATCGGAACGTCCCTAGGCAGACCTGATAAAGAGCTAAAATCCAAACTGAGAACGTTGCTTCCTAGCATGACAGCTAGCGTAAAAGGTTCGCAGATTGTGCTCCATTTGAATTCTTAATGAAACGCTGCAGAAGCGTTGTAAATATTTTCAATTTCTTCTTGAAAGCTGTTGTTTTCCTCCGCGGATACCGGAAGGTCACTTCGAACGGCAAAACAAGTCCGTTAGCGCTCACACCACCAAGACGGCGTCAGGATGGCTTCCCTTTTTTTCCCCGACAAATTGCATCAGATCTCAAGCTATTTTTAACTCCAACCTCGGTCGCGAGAACAAAGAAAAATATTTTTCTCTAAAATCCTCCAGAGCCTACAAATAATCTCTACAACTGCTGGCTAGCACTGCGATTGCTACATGCTACATTGGAAAACCGCATCAGCAGCAGTTGGAAAATAAAAAATCGTGAACACGAGAGAATATTTCAGTCGCCACAGAAGTGATTTAGTGATATCTTGGCCAGCCGGCGGCGCATAAAAGCACACTCTCTAAAGCCCCTCCGCTGCCGGTGCCCTTTTTTCCCGCTCGAGGGCTGAGAGTGAAAAGCATTGGTTCCGATCCAAGCCAGCGACAATAACACACACACACACACTCGCCAGCAGAAGCCTACCAAGCACCCGAGCAGAGCAGCAAACCGAACAACAGAAGTTTGGTGATGCAGAGCAGAAAGCGACCGAACGGCCTACTAAGGTCAAGCCAGTGCGGGTTAAGAGTGAAGCACTTTTTTTTTTCTTTTTCTTGGAAGGTTGGAAGCAATAGGAAGGGACAGTAGGTGGGAAGTGAGATAGAGAAAATACGACTGCAGTACATTAATTTTGTTAGTAGGAATAATTGTTTTAAATCGGGCGGAAAAGTTTGCAGGCTTTCTTCGACCTGCACGTGAGGGGAGCAATCTCTCGGGAGAACTACGAGGACGTTGATGGACTTGGCTGAATGTAAGCTCGTCGGGCTACTTTGCTCGGTGACCTGATTGGAGTGGCGGGGAGTTTTGCCAGAAGTTTTCAGGCCTGTACGAAGCGATGGCTACGATTGCGGCGTTGAATTATGATGGCAAGCTTTTGGTGAAGATATCTTTAAATCAACGAGTTTAAGGTGATTCCTTGTAGAGTCCACAAATGGCCACCACGTAGGCTGTACATGCACTTCCACTTCGAAATTTCAATTGATATTTGTGCACTTAAAGTTTCGAAGTCGTAACGAGAATAAGGATTTCAGAGCGAAACACCTTAATGTAGGTTCTTTTGTTCATAGGCCATCAATATTGGTGCGGTTGAAGTTTCTCTTATTGCTCCACGCAGGACAGTTCATTCCTCATTGCTCATCATCATCATCATCCTCATCATCCTCCCTAGGATTTATGCTTATTTGGCTATAACTTGGAAATTAGGTCATTTGAAGTTAACAAGGTTCTAAATATCAACTGTGGAGTTTTCACCTACAAAAATCTAAATATGTTATTTATGTGGAAATAACGGCACTCATTTAACTATGCCTAAGCTATACAGAATTATCACGTAGAAGATTCGTGATTTTGGTGGATTTCAGTATCTTTATTTTTGATACTGTTTTTCAAAAGGTTTATCAATTATATAATATCTATTCTGTATGCAGAATATATTATTATCAAAACATCGAAATCTTAAAATATTCTTTATTTACTTGATCCAAAAAACAAACACATCAGAACAAAAGTAATAATATCCGATTAGAATGACAAACAATCCTGGTGATTGTCGACGAGTGTGAGGATGGCATAAAGCGCTAGATAGGGGCTTATTATTCAAAATTGTTCGGAGGCATGTTTTCCCATGTGGAAAATGATCACTGGGACTAATTAAGTAACGCCTAACAAAATTTGCATTTTTCGTTAACATTTAAATGTGGCGTAAGTGGTCCAAGTCCTAAATATCAATTCAATTTTCAAATGAAACCTATCCATGTATAAGTAAACACGTTCTTGAGATATATGATGTTACGATGAACACGCATATGGACTTACGCTTATAAATTTGACAGTGAGCATGCATAAGGGCGTATACGCTACAGCTAAGCGAAACAATTTTCTAGAATTTGTTCAATGCAGAGTTGTAACAGGTTGTATTGGCTATGAAAAGCAACAGCAAACGCACCGACAAACGTTAATTCTAGCGAGTTATTAACAAAAGAGAAAATCGACGAAGAGAATCGATCATCGCGTTTACGCACTTTTGCATGCTCACTGTCGAATTGGTCTATCGCAATCAGTATTCATGTGCTAGATGCAGCGTGTGTATGAGATTGAGAAAGAACAATAGATAAAGAGAGATAATGATAGATAAAGAATGAGAGAAAATGAGAGAGGGAAAGAAAGATGAAGTGAACTCTCTCTCTAAACCGGTATTTAAGGGATAATCAAGTTAGAGAGGATATCGAGTTACAGTAAATTTGAAAGGGAAATGTGGTTTGAGTACTCTGAATTTCCACCGAGTTATAGAGATTATTGTGTTAGTCAAAATCGGGTTCGTTTTTGGTAAATGATAAGCTGAATTGATGTCATAACGATCATATAACGCGAAGGAGCTTGGGATTGTTAGTAAGCAAAAACGAACTCCTTTTTAATCATCGAGTTGTTGTTATGACCATGTAGTCATATTAACAAATGGAGCGATTAACGAATCTTGAATGTGGACGGGCCTGAGATTAGAATCATTATGCTCTGCTCAGTAAGCAAAAACGGTCGCTCTAAGGCCACCGAGCACCTCATATCACATCATACCTTTACTCGAGTTGTTGTAGCTATTCAAACCAAGCACCGACGAGGACGAAGTTTCGCAAAATATACGATATAGCGATTTGACCATATATCTATTTAAGGACTTGGGACCGCATTTTCTCCTCAGAAAGCAAGCCACTGCAACCGACTGCCACTCCAAAACTAAAAACTACCAAAAAGCACTTAGGCAGCGACTTTCACGTGACGTTCAATTGTTCAGGCTATCATGCTTCTTACATCATAACAAAATTTGACCGCCGTAACGATTGTTAAGGCCCTGATAAAACAAGATATTAAAATGAAATAACGTTCTCGAAACCAGCCAAACGGGATCAAGCGTGCATTCTACTTTTTCTAAACACTCCAAAGCATTATTGCCCAAGATTTAACAGGTAAATTTTCTAACAATAGTGGCCGACAGTATTGCTTTTCCTATGTTCTATCTGAAACCGCAAAACATATCACGCGCGATCGAGCTCATCCCGCTAGGAAACAAACGGATTGTTTTTAACTGGAACAAGCTCACCAAATACAATCACTATCGCAGCACCAACACAACCTTAGACAAATTTTGAAATATTTCGAGAAAAAAAGGGAAATCAAACACAACCACAAACGTACAAATTTGCTCTCATCACACCAACTTAGCACGTATGCCGATTGTTATATGTAGATCAATATGTAAACGTAAGTTCATATGCACGTTCATCGTTATGCCATATATCCGGAGAACTTCGAGATTAGGGCGTAATTGCTTTTGTAAACAAACACTTCATTTGACGATTTCTCGCGAATTAAAACTCAATCTAAAAATCTAACAACACAAACAGGTAGATGAATGGTTCCTCTATCATTTGGTATAGTTTGTTCACTAGATTGTTCTTTTAATCGGCGGTTATAATCGGTAAACAACTTCTTTGAAGATGATGATCTAGAGTATACTGCTGCTCATCGCAAGTCAGTTCCAGTTGCGTTTTGTCAAAACTGAGTTTTTTAATGGAAATGATAGCTAATCACCCATATTTTCATATTACTGGATGATCTCAACAACTTTATTCTGGATTTTTTATATCAACCAAATAGATTGTCCCATTAGATAAGGAGCAATACATGATGCATGATAGTGGTCTACTACCCATTGTAACATGGAAACTAAGTCCGATAGCAGTGGGCTTTCTTCTCTGTTTGTCTTGATCAAGCTCAATAACCTCTAATAAACGGATAGAGTGGATTGATAGGGAAAGTCTCAAATACGTAAAGAATCTGCTTTCAGAAACATGATCGCACAATTGGCCAAAAAGACGAGCCCCCAAACAGGACGATGCCTCAATGAGTGGGGAGAAGAGCCCACCCTTAATTCACGAAATGTTATCAACAGGGAGTTGGCATTTCCATTCTACCTGTCCGAATGGCTTAAATTGGGTGCCCTGTTGGACTCTTTTGTGTATGTATTTAAATATATACTTATATGTCATATAGAATGATTCATCATTTATACTAGTCGATTGAAATCTGCCAAAAATGAATGAGGACTAAGTTGATTCTTAATATAGAAGCGTGGATGCATATGTAGGTGAAAGGAGAGCCAAAGGTGTTGAGAAGCATAATTATAACTTTAACTATTTATGTTTGTATCACTTCATGCGTAAATTTAACAATTAACATTGTTGAAGATGCTAAGCGTCAAATAACAGACTTAAAGTGGTAATTTTTATGTAATTTTTAATTTTTATATAAACTCCCCAGTAGGTACATGAGCAAATCGACGATCATCTTTTTGGCAGTGGTGGCGGGGGAGGCACCCTCACCATCCATCCCCAACTGGCCACAATTACATAGTATTCGTTAGAGTGTTTAAGACTGAGAAAGCCGTTAAACTAAGCAATTCCCCTCAAGTCCCAGTCGATGCCACCATTAATTTCCCAAGTACAGTAGCTTGATAGATGATCAGGATCTAAAGACAGGAAATTCCCTTGTACACTAGTGCCGCGTAGTGAAAAATTTCTGAACTGCAGAACTACTGAGCAAAACTATCTCAGAGAGTGAGTCACTTTTATTCATTCGTATGGATAAATTTCCAAAAGCGTAGGACACTCAGCGCATGACTGTTGGCTAAAAATCCCCACAATGAAGGTTAAAAGAAACATATGAATAAGCAAAAGTGACTCATACTCTGAGTAAGATTTATTTTCAGGGTACTCAGTTATACAAATTATCAATCTGGTCTTGATCATGACAGATTTTTATTTAAACTCGAAATAACAGTGCTTATTTTTGCACGGTGCGATTTATCTAAAAGTATGTTTTCTAACCTAAACAAATGTGATGTCACGTTTGAGCTTAATCCCCCTCCCAAAGTTCGATTTTTCAAAAGAAAGAAAACTAAAAAAATCTGCTTGTGGGCTTTGTGATCACGCAGTAAGCGGTTTACTTACCTTACCAATCAGGTTATGGTCTTCTCCACTCTACTCGATCCACAGTTCCAATCGTAGTCCTTATTTCGTCGCGTAGGTATGTGCCGATTGTTCCGATCCGCATTTCTTTCTTCGGTATTTGCAACTTTATATTTTTTCCAGGACGGCTTGTTGGGTCTGCCTCAACCCCCTGCTGTTTCACTGGGTGACCATCGTGTAGCTGCAAATAAAATTTTTGATGTTTTCCTAATGCAGTTTACTTCACATGCGCACGCTATGCCCAAGTGGCGGAAACATAAAATTTAGGTGCTAACGATCCTAAATCGTTTGGATTTAAGATACTCTTTACGGGAATAGGGCTCTGCACTACTTCACCGTGCTCCACTTCGCTTAAAATCGCTCATTTTACGCATAAGCGCAAATATGTCAACATCAATTGTAATTAATCTGGAAAAGTTATGTTTCTATGGTTTTTAGCACATAGAACGGAAACGAGGAAGCAGCGCAGAGCCCTACTTGATTTAATTAGTTTTATCGTAATTTACTATATAAATATTTGGGAACAGGAACGGCGCTAAATAACTCAAATCAGTTTGTAAAATTGCATCATTTTTTCTAATAGAATATTTCAGAACCAACCGATTTGTGTATTTAAGCACTCAAACCCAAAGTGATTACAAATCCGTCACGGTACGCTTCGCGAAGTAAGCAATCGATATCGACAAGATTGCCTTGTACTTTTTAGCTAGTTAAATTCAGAATGAATTTAATTAATTTACCTTATGAAAAATAACAATACAAAAAAAATAAAACGGAGCAGACTGGAATCGAACCAAGGATGCTGATATTACGGGGCCTTTGTCTTCTTAACCACTAGTTGTTAACGCTTAGAAAATAACACTAGATTACAGCATTTTTGAACTCGGTAAGGTGATGATCATTTCCAATGCAAAATCCTACGCTGAATTCAATGCCGTGGTCAGAAAAAATTAAAGTAAAGCCATTTTTGAGATATACAAAAATTTTGATTTTTGAATTTTGGACAAAAGTACGATCACTAAAATGTCAATATCTTTGGAACTAGTGCACCAATTTTAAATCTTTTTTTATGAAAATGAAGCTAAATAAATTTGCTGTCGTTCACTAAAATATTACGTCTTCATTAAAAATTTAATTTGAAGTCATTTAAAAATTTACAGCATTTTGTTTTTATTTTTCCTGCGAATTTTCCATAAAAATCTTGTTTTAATCAACATTTTTAATGAGATAAAAAGATTCAGAAAATCATTCCATAATTTATTCCTAAAGTCCATTTAAAACCGGAGAAAATGAGCCTTTAATGGATGAAATCGGTTGGAAATTGTCGAAGTTATGAGCATTTTTGTAAAACACTTAAAATGTTTCTGAAATACAACAGCTTTAGAGTTCCTTTTCTAGGTGTCGTTGTAAGCATCCAAATCGCATGTAAAGTTTTCATGGGAGATTCTTTTCTCTACATATCAATTTGATTAAGGCATATCAGGATTTAAAACCGAGTTGATACAAAAGAAATTTATTTAGGTTTTATTAAAAATGATTGAGAATCGAATGACTTTGTCTTCGATGTTTTGAACTTGTTTCTCGAATCAGAAACCAACAATAGTCACCCATCATTGCTTCATCCCAAAACCCTTGGTAACGACGTTCCATCATCTTCATTTGTTAATGAAAACGTTCGTCGGGAAAAAATCCATGTGAGAATGTAGGAAATGTATCTACAAAGACATATTCACACCTGTGTTCAGTGAAATAAAAGGATTTGAAATTAATTATATGTAACAAACACAATATTTTTTATTTATACCTATTTTCTCATAATTTTTGAGCAATTCATCGACGGCTTCCTCATAATCTGGGCTTCTGAAATTTCCTAAAAAGGTTGTGACAACACGCTGGAACGATTTCCACGCTTCTTCCTCATCTGGTGTCAAAACTGTATTGAATGCGGAATCATTGAGCAGTTTTTTGATCTGTGGGCCAACAAATACACCTTCCTTTATCTTTGCGTCAGATAAATTTGGAAATACTGATTTCAAGTACTGGAATGCCGGCCCTTCTTTTTGCAACGCTTTGACGAAATTTTTGAATAGCCCAAGTTTTATATGTAGTGGTGGAAGTATTATGCGTTCTTTTACCACAAGAGGATCATTTTTAACGTTGTCTTTACCAATTGTGAAATTATTCCGTCTTGGCCAATCTTTTCGGACGAAGTGTTCTTTACGAGCTCGACTGTCCCATTTACACAAAAAACACATATATTTTGTGTATCCCTGTTGCAATCTAGTCAACATGGCAACCACTTTAAGATCGGAACAAATTTTCCAATTGTGTTGATTGTAATTTATCAAATTGAGCAATAGAGCCATTGATTCATACGTTTCCTTCATATTAACGGCATGAGCTAATGGAATAGAAGGTTTCTCATTCCCTTGATGCAGTAAAACGGCTTTCAAGCTCAACTTGCTGCTATCGATGAATAAACGCCATTCAGCTGGATCATATGGCTCACCAAACTCTTCAAATAAGCCGTTTACGTCATGGCAAAAACATGCCTTATCCTTTGTAGAATAATATTTGTCAAATTTCTTGTGACGATTCCTGTGACAAGAAATTTTGACCTCCTTGCTCAGCATGTTGTGTTCTTTCAAGCGTGATGCCAGCAATTCGGATTTCTCCTTCGATAAGTCGAGATCTCGCACCAAATCATTAAATTCGGATTGTGTAAACAGTTTTGGGTTTCTTTCCAATTCCACCTCGAAGTCTTCCTCGCATTCCTCCTTGAATTCCTCCTCACTTTTTGTAACGGTCGATTCAACAGAGGGCGCTCGTTTCCGCTTTGGATAAACAGGATACGGGACCGAACTTGAATGTGGAACAGGTTTTGTCATAGAAGCCACTTGTGGATACTCAACTGTTTTGTGACGTCCTTGTTGCTTAACTTTTGTCAAGCAGAAATAACAATCCGTTGCATGACAAAACGGTCGACGCCATATGGTTGGTATGTCAAAGGACAAATAGCGAATGACAGATAACAAATAAGTGAGTTAGTAAGTAAGACATTAACACTTATCAAAAATAGATGAAGTAAGATAATGTCGATCAGGAAAGAACAAAGCACTACCATGCTGTACATATATTGTTTATATGAAAGTTATTCAAAAAATCAATTTACCTTGCGCCTGGCATCCACCTAGCCAAGCACGTTTTGCACGAACTACATAATACTTTTGGAATCCACGGTTCGTCAAAGTCTCCAGGATCAATTTTAAAATAAAGCCTGTATGCAGTTTGAAACGAAGCAGTGAAATTGACCGATTTTGTAAATATATAGTTGCCACACGGGTAACAAAACTTTTGAGGATCATTTTTACACTTGAATTCACGTTTGTCGTATACATCGTTAAGCAATGTTAAAGAAAGAAAGCTGTCAAATTGAGTTGGTTGCGTTAGGTTCTCGCCGAGCGGTTTCACAAACACTAGCGTAAATTATATTGTTGAAAATATCCCGTTTAATTTTGCGTGACAGCTGGTAGTGTTAGTGAAATGCACCGTATGCGTACACGTCCGCAGAAAGGCTTACTGGAAGTGGTACATGAACCTAGGAGCGGGACAACGGCCAATCTTAGAACATTCAATTTCCATGATTTTACAAAAAATTTCATAACTTCGACAATTTCCAACCGATTTCTTCCATTAAAGGCTCATTTTCTCCAGTTTTTAATGGACTTTAAGAATAAATTATGGAATGATTTTTTGAATCTTTTTATCCCATTAAAAATGTTGATTAAAACAAGATTTTTATGGAAAATTCGCAGGAAAAATAAAAAAAAATGCAGTAAATTTTTAAATAACTTCAAAATTAAATTTTTAATCAAGACATAATATTCTAGTGAACGATAGCAGATTTATTTAGCTTCATTTTCATAAAAAAAAGATTTAAAATTGGTGCACTAGTTCCAAAGATATTGACATTTTAGTAATCGTACTTTTGTCCAAAATTCAAAAATCAAAATTTTTGTATATCTCAAAAATGGCTCTACTTTAATTTTTTTTCTGACCACGGCATTGAATTCAGCGTAGGATTTTGCATTAGAAACGTTGGTCAACCACTAAAGTTCACATTTTTTATGTTGTTTTGTAAACTAGTGTTATTGGTCACAGAAAAAAATTAAGCAAGCCCCTTCCAGATAAATTTTCTAGCTGGCGATAAGCAGTATTCCTCAAGTCCAAACCATGGTCTACAAGATGATAATAATGATGATGATGATAGTGGTTTACCACCCATTGTAGCACGGAAACAAAGTCCGACAGCAGTAGGCACTCTTCTCTGTTTGTCTTGATCAAGCTTAATAACCTCTGATTGTCCTCAACATATCGCTGTATGAAGGGCCAAAAACGGATTGGGTAGATTGATAGCCAAAGTCGCCTATACGCATCTACGGAACAATAAAGAATCTCCTTCCAGCAACTTGATCAGCCAATTGGCCAAAAAGACAAGCCCCCAAACAGGAAGATGCCCCAATGAGTGGGGAGAAGAGCCCGCCCTTTATCAACGAAATGTTATCAACAGGGAGTTGGCATTCCCACTCTCCCCGTCCAAATCGCTTCAATCGGGTGCCCTGTTGGACCGTCCCATCCCTTTTATATATGTATTTAAATGTATTTACGAGTTGATTGTTATGATTATTGTCAATAATACTTACATTTCGATGAAGATCGTGCTACTTATTTTACCTTTTTTGTGATATCCATCATCACAGAATCCATTCTTGAATCGTAGACCAGGTCCATCAACAATACACTCGTTCTGAGAAGGGGTTTATGGTAAACTTCTTCTTCTTCAGGTTCGCTCACCACCCGGAATGAAGGCTCGGTGCGGTTAGTATTATCAAACAGTGTTACATGCAAACGATAAAGAGATACAACCAGGATTAGTTTTTTAAAGTAATAGTTTCATCTGACTACCCAACTAAACATATCGCAGTGGCATTGTCTTACCATGAACCTACATTTAAAGTTATTTTGTGATTATATGGTTACTTTGGTACTCACATGAAATGTTGTGCATGTACCACAAGTTCAACAACGCCCAACTATGGACAGCTCAATGTTACCATACCATTTGCTCTTTGAATCAGCGTACACCAACATGATAATCTTCTAAGAAACGCCTAATAGTACGTTCAGACTATGGCTTACATCATGTAACATAACCTGTCCCGCAATGAGCACTCACACATAGGATTTCCAGTGACAACTAGATGTATGAGTGCTCATTGCAAGACAGCCCATATTACATGCCGAACGGCGCCGGTGGTGTAGTGGTAAGCGTGATTACCTCTCACCAGTGCTGAGTTGCATCACGGTACTGACAGCCTTTAGATTGACAAAAGAGATTCCTACGGTTAATAATCAAAACAACTGAGAACCCTCTCTCCGTAAAACTTCTCACCAGTATGATACAACAACCGTGAGATATCGTTTTTTGCTTTTCTCACCCATTCGCAATATCACTAACATCTATCATGTGGTACCATCATATCACCGAGGAAAAATAAAAAGTCATATAAATTGACCGTCATCTCATTTCATTAATAAATACGGTTATGACGGTCATTCCTCTTCCTAAATCACGGATAAGGCGATAGTTGAGATGTATCAAGGAAAAAGTCTTACCAGAAATTATTATTGTGAGAATTCATATCTGCATGAACACGTACTACCTGCAGTCAAGAATGCTTATTCATGGAAATAGATTTTGCAGCTATTTATTTTTACGGATACCGTGACGCTTGAGCTCGAATAATAAGGATGCTGACCGCATACAATGAGATATATACAGGTGTGGCACAAGAGGGTATTTGTTGGTATTAGTAGCAAAAAAGAGGTAAACAATCGGTGATGACGAAAAACTCCAAAAAAATTGGCATGAAAAAAGTGGAGTTTGACGTCACGGAAGGTATACTTCACAAACACTATAACATATTTTGCACTACACGAATACCATTTTACAATCATTTCCTCACCTGTATACATCTCATTGGACCGCATATCGTATCCACATTACCGATTCCCAAGTATCAAGAGATCCGTAAAAAAATCCTTGCGTAAATAGGAATTCCCCTCTAAATATGAATTGTAGCTAGAGGTGTTGTTGCTGAGTAATCAAACGTTGAACTGTTGAACAAGTCATTGTATATGTCATATGTATATTGAAACGGAACCTACATTCACAAACCTAAATCAGAATCGGGAAGAGGAGAATTTTCCCTACATTTTAATTTTGTTCGTTTGTGTTGGCGGACTTCGGTTCGCGATAAAATGGCTTTGCAAGGTTTGTTTACAAAATGGAGTTGGGGCCTTTGCAATTGTTGGTCTTGAATTATTGCACGGTTCATTATAAATACACATTTTCTTCAACAATCAAAGCAACCATTGGTATCCATCAACAAAGAAATCTGCAAATCGTTACTTTGAATTTTTTATCATGATTGTTTATGCTTATTTTCTGTCAAACGTCAGTTTGTTCATTTGCTTTTAAAACGCAGCGCACTGACAAGTCGAAGGTCCAGCTGTTGGTTCCATGATGGTCCTTGCAATTTTTCGGAGCAATTCAAAAAACTAAGATTTTTTACTTCACTTTTCATTTTTCTGTTGTCTGCTAATTTTCACTCACACGCTTACAACCAACGCAAAACAAACACATGCGATGTAAGCGGCAGCTGTAAAATATGCAATACAGCCGCAAAGTTCGTATGTGTTGTTCAAGTTTGTTAAGGGCCATAAATTTATAGACCAGTTAAGAGGGTACTGTCAAATTTGTGAAATCCCATAGTGGAAACATTTGATGTTAGTCCTGAAACGTAACCATGTTGAAAAGTTATTTGTTTTGACATTATTTAATTCTCGTGAGCTTGTCAATTGAGAGTTGTGTCAGTTTTGAGATCTAAAGGGTGATACGGTCAAAATTTGGTCAAGGGAAAACGCGTGTAAATCGGTGAAATCGTTTATTTAAAAAATCAAATTAAATTTCTTTTTCAAGTTCAATTAGTATAAAATTCAGGAAAAATATTCAGTTAGGCTTCCGCTTTTCCAAATCCGAATTGCCGGGCCTTACGCTTGACCCCTGCCATCAGATTTTGTACAGCCACCTTGTCCACCTTCTTCGCCGCAGAAAGCCAGTTTGCCTTGAACTGCTGCTCGCCCTTAGCAGTTTTTTTGGTCTTCTTTAGGTTCCGCTTGACAATAGCCCAGTATTTCTCAATTGGGCGGAGCTCTGGCGTGTTGGGAGGGTTCTTGTCCTTGGGAACCACCTGCACGTAATGGCAAGATGCCAAATCCGGCCAAAACAGTACGGAACAACCGTGTTTCTTCAGGAAAGGCAGCAGACGTTTATTCAAACACTCTTTCACGTAAATTTCTTGGTTGACAGTCCCGGAAGCTATGAGAATGCTGCTTTTCAAGCCACAGGTACAGATGGCTTGCCAAACCAGATATTTCTTTGCGAACTTTGACAGTTTCATGTGCTTGAAAACATCTGCTACCTTTCCCCTTTCTTTTGCCGTATAAAACTCCTGTCCCGGAAGCAGCTTGTAGTCGGCTTTGACGTAGGTTTCGTCGTCCATTACCACGCAGTCAAACTTCGTCAGCATCGTCGTGTACAGCCTCCGGGATCGCGCTTTGGCCGTCGTATTTTGTTTATCATCGCGATTTGGAGTCACTACCTTCTTGTAAGTCGATAGTCCGGCTCGTTTTTTGGCTCGATGCACGGTTGTAGACGATACACCCAGCTTATTTGCGGCATCTCGGAGAGAGAGGTTAGGGTTTCGCTTGAAACTACCGGCAACTCTCTTTGTCGTCTCAGCGGCTTCCGGTTTTCGATTTCCCCCCGATCCAGACTTCCTGGCTGTCGACAAACGTTCCCCAAACACTTTAATTACATTTGTAACGGTTGATTTGGCAACTTTTAGCGATTTTGCCAACTTTGCGTGCGAGTAGCTCGGATTTTTGCGATGCGCGAGCAAAATTTTGATACGCTGCTCTTCTTGCTTGGACGGCATTTTGACAACTGAAGAGTGAATTCCAAAATCAAAATAGGAGCAACATTCTACACACACACACCTTCAAAATGAGGGGTGTTCAGGTTTTTTAAATGCAAAATTGAAAGAAATACGTCAAGTTGATATTGACCAAATTTTGACCGTATCACCCTTTATTAAGCATCGTACGCAATGACGCGTACGTAAGAGAGTATTGATATTGCCGATGGAATATAAAAAAGTGATAGTGGCAAGTTAAGAAATTGCATTTTTGAAGATAAATGGATATTTTTTTTACATTGTAACGTAACAGCACCCACATATTTATTTGTTACAAGGAAAATGAAAATCCAACTTTTTCATCAAAATGCTTCGTATGTTCTGAACTTAACAGCTTTTAACAAGAACAGGTAAATGAGGGAGCATTATTCTCACTTCCCACTTTTAAATGTACAACAGAGATGATCAGTGAGTGAATGATTTTGCTACTCTCTCCTTGTCATTTAATCTAACTGTCATATATGGCTATGATAAAGACGGTCTAGTGAGGTAAAGGTGTTTCCAAGTGATATGCTAGTTGACCGTCATTTTTGATATGTGACGGTTATATAAGGATGACCGTCAAGGTACAATAACCGTTATGATGATGCACAGTACTGCCTCTCACCCCAGCAGGCCTGGGTTCAATCCCAGTCGGCGCCGCCGGGATGTTCTGAGGCATAACATCTCTGATCACGCCTTCCTTGGGATGGGAAGTAAAGCCGTTGGTCCCCGGTTCATGAGTTGATGGGTCGATAGGTAGGGTCCAGGTGTGGGAGTTGCCTTCCTGGTACGTCGGTAGCATTGGTGCTCAGCACGGAAAACAAGATCGACGGAAAAAAACAAACCAAAGGAAAAAAAAAGCCCATATTACATGATATAAGCCATAGTCTGTACGGAGTTTACGAATGTATAAAGATAAAGCTGAAAAATACAATTTTAACTGATGGTACATTTTAAACATCAAACTGCCCAATATTGGACCCTGCAAACAAACGGCACCTGCACAGTAATGTGGGCCCTCAGAATGGTTCATCGGTTGCGAATTGAAGTGCTTCTCAAACTGAAGCGACACATTTCTCAATTATTTAACGTTATCCTAACGTAAACTTAATATTATCACCCATATGCCCGTCCACGCCCGAAACCCTATACCACATAAAATCAAATAAAAATGTTTCTGTATGACAAACACGTTCAAACATAAACGAGAATATGGGTGTATATCTTCACTGTAACAGCTACAAGTAATCATCGAAAGTACTTGCATTTTACCCAGGCACTTTTCAGCAAACTGCAATCACTCTCTCATATTCGAAATGTGCCACGACCAAATTGGCACAACGACGCCCTATACGATATCTGACCAAAGCACAGGGTCCAAACCATGGTCTACAAGACAATAATAAACCCAAATTTGTTACTTGAGCAATGATACTCTATACCCAGAGAAGTCGTGAAAATGTTCAACCCGAATGCTTGTCTAGACCGGATCAGGAATTGAACCCGCCGCCTGCAACTTGGAGATACAGACTAGGCTATCTCAATATCCTCCCTAACTCGATGGTCTCTTCAATATACTGGATGAGGCGAAGTAACTGTCACTTAATGGTCATAAAGATTGAACGCTTGCATGCTTTATTGTTATCACTATATTTAGGATACACTACCCATATATAACCTTCAACTTAGCATAGTTAAATTGAAATCTTTCTCCCGTTGCCTTAATTACCAGCCACATTAGTCACGAAAATGTATCACCGCTGGCACGCACGTTTGAGTTAAAGAAATTCTGGAAGCCTGGCGATGCGTATATGCCTTGATTTAGGGGGCTGTTCATAAACTACGTAGACAGTTTAGGGGGGTGGGGGTGTTGACAATTATCCACGACCCAAACAATTTTTAAAAATTTTGTATGTACAATTGTCTACGCAGGGGGAGGGGGCGGGGGTAAGAATTCTAAAAAACTGTTTACGTACATTATGAACAGCCCCTAGAACGAGTTTAGTTCCTTTGTACCTTTTAATATAGCGAAACATAAATGGTTAATTCAATCGTGGAGATTTCAGCTTCTAGAAAATGTCACACGAGTGATGATTTTTAAAAACAGATTCATAACATCCTCAAACCATCACGTCCATGACTGCTTGAAATCGGAAACGAATGAAATTTCTAACCCCACTATCAGCCAAGCTGACACTTGAACACAGTTTAAAAAAAAAACTGCTTAAAAATATATTCGTTTAACACCTTGAGTATTACGTACAGATCAATCGATCTCTGTATCTCTTTGTAATGATCATGTAAAATCAACTATTGCAGGATTCAGTGCATTTTTTTAATTCTTATATCATAATGTTATCAATGAGCAAAAAAGGTTGATGGAATAATAAAGTTGTGGCAATTTGTCTATGATGTTTTTCACGTAATTGATGAACATTGGCTTCCCAGGACGAAATAGCGTTTATAAATGCAAGCAAACCTGAACCACCTATAGAACGCAGTTCTTGAATTCACAACAACCGATGCTCTCCAGACACGCAAATTAACCCACTTCAAGCTAATAAATTTTAACGCTCCACGGGAATCCCTTAAAATTAGGTGCCTCATCATGTCACGAGACCATCGCCAAACAACCGAAGGCTACTTCCGGTACTCGTAGGCAGTAACGATATCAATTTCGACCGTCATGGCCGAATGTATAAAATCACGGACCCAATATTTCATTTTGATCTACTACTAGCTGTGTAGGAAGCTCAGCCAGCAACCTACAATATACACTTCCATGATCCTTCCCTGATGGGCAAAAGCCATATTCCTTTGTTTCCTTCCTTCTCATCGCGTCACACCGCGCCTGCTGCGAGCTTTCCCCGCGTCCCACTTGGGAGTTCAAATTCGTCCACCGCTTTTTAGTTTCGCCTACTATGATACACTCGCTGCACTACATTCTGTTGCTCACGGATGCATAAAACATTGTCTGTCGATTGACGAATCAAATAATTTTAAACACTTGTCGGCATGTAAAAAAAAAAAATGTATCGCAATAAAATGAGGGGGACTAGGGTGGCTCGAGCTGCAACAATGGAGAACATTGTTCGATGGGCTCACCCTCATTGGCCGGGGTTCATTCATTCAAGGATAGTCATCCGTTGCTGCTGCTATTTTCCCGAAGCGCTGAGGTAAAATAAAAAACATAATAAATATAAACAATCAATAAATTACAAACAGATGAACAAGGATTCGTTGGTTGGAAGAGTGTAAAAAATAGTATTCAACTCCAGTGGCCGGGAGAGGGAGAGAGGAGAGCACGAGCAGAGTCCGCGATTTTGGTTCAAATATTTTTGCCACCTCAATCTCCCTGTTTTTCACGGAGTGCCATGGTGGAATTCCAGTGCGAGGTTAATTGTTATCCTAGATTTCTCATTTTCTTTTCTCTTTTTTTTTTGCAGTCACGGAAAGTGCATGAAAGCAGAACTGAACTTGTCTGGCTCAGCGAAAAGTCGAAATAATAACAACACTGAGTGAGTCTGAAATTAATACGCCAATCGGATTAGACCCGATTGTTTGAGGAGCTGCTGAGCTGGGCCACCCCGTTCCGCGGAAGAAGATGCCGAGGCAGGCGGAAAGATGAAGCCGAGCCAGCGTTTGCCAAGATCGAAATTGTGTTTGGCAAACTCGACGAAAACCGCCAAGACGACGACGACGACGACGACTGCTACTAAGCCCACTCCGTCGAGGGCAGCATGGAAGAATCAAAAGATTTAGCATCGGAGCGCGACCTACTATGAAGAGAAAGTGCTAGTACTGGTGCGGGTTCTCTAGCTACTGTGCAAGTCGGTCTCACGTGTTTGTGTTAATGAAGTGGATTTATTCGAAAACGAGAAAAAAATAACGCAAGAAGAAAATACAGCAAATAATCGATAGTGAATTGTTGCCTTCAACGAAGAAAATAAAGAAATAGTAGCAAAATAAATTATCGTCGAATACAACTACTAGATCAGATCCGTAGAGCAGAATACCCAAATTCAATGCAATCATTTCGTTACTCCAACTAAATACTACGAATACACCCGTAACCAATAGTAATATTAGCAGTAGAAAATAGCAACAACAAAATTACCAAGCTACACACCAAAAAAAAAGAAGTTATTAGTGCTCTCTTTCTTAGTGAAATTTACCAATATATCGTTCGTATTATTAGCCTACTTATAATACGACTAGAAGTGCGAAAACAAAAGTTCCCCTAACCCCATTCGTTGCAAAACGCGCTCGTAGTGAATAGTGAGTGAGAAAGTGATTCGCAAAACAAAGTAAGCGGCAAATAAAAAAAAGAAGAAAAGAGAAGCAACAGCAACCAAAGGAAGGAAAGGAAAAAAAGAACAAGTGCAAAAATGCCTGTCAGAAGAGGACACGTCGCTCCCAAGACGACCCTTATTGAAACGATAATCAGGAAATTTGATACGCATAGTAAGTGGATACTCATTCATAGCCCATTTTCCTCCCATTTCCAGCCGCATTCATTAATCGGATTGTGGTGTGGTGCGATGTTATATTATGATTAATTGTTGCACCGAGCACCGATCGACCTCGCTTCCCTGCTCCTTCTCCTATCGTGGGTGTCGATGGTGATTGTTCTGGTGTTGATATTCTGGATGGAGCCCCCGTGAGCAGGATTCAATTACCTCATGCCTACCTTGTATCGATACGATTGTTTGAGCGAAAATGATGATTGAGGACGTAGTGAAACGGTGCTGTCATCGTTTTTTTTTTTGTCTTTAGATTGGTGATTGAAATTCGTAGGGATTTATGGTGGTTACTCATGGTTACTCCATTAGCAACCAGCTCCGAAAATTGATTTTGACGTAGGACTACGTCTTTGCCGATTCAGGAAAATGCAACGAAAATTGGTTGGACTTTAAATGCAAATAATTTGGCCCAATAATCAATGGATTTTGATGATTTGTATGTCGACTTGTAACTCGGCAATTTTTATTTTGGATTCGGCAATTTTATTAAATTAGTGTGGTTTGTCACACACTATAAATGCTAGATATTTAAATAGCAAAAAATTAAGAAATATGGAAACATTCAAATTTCTCATACATTTTCTTCGACCACAAGGTGCTCATCCCTAACACAATCATCAGAAAGTGGGTCCCTAACAACACCTAAGAGGAAGAGGAGACAATACGGGGGGCGAAAACGAACCACTTTTCTGTCAAACGCGAACCAGCTCGTGATTGGGCGATTTGAAGTGCGTAAGATAGAGATAGAGTTAGAGATAGAGATTAAAGAGTAAAAAGCCAGTTGTCTTTTCTTTCTCGTATTGTGTTGTTCAAGCCGAAGTCGCATAATCATTCAGCGTTACACGTTGGACGGGTCGACCTCGAACGTCTTCGTTGCAGCGTGGGCATCGTAGCATTTTTCTATTCATTCACCTACAACAGCTAAATACAGAAAAAAGGAGGGACATAGAATGATAATCCAAATGCTTAAGTAAGCGTTAGAAAGTTTGACTGCAATCATCGTTTGGCTGCCAAGTGATAAACAGGGGTGTTGGTTGCGTTGCTCACTGAAAACGAAACTAACTCAGAGAGTGAATAACTTTTACTCTGTTGTGAGTCCCTTTTACTCATTCGTATGAATTTTTTTCTTAAAGCGTAGGTTATTCAACGCATGAGTAACCTAAGATTTAAAAAAAAATACAGGGGACAGCCCTATGGGGTTGTAAGCAGTGGTGACGCAGGACTACGTGGTCTTATATAATAAATCTTATTGGTTAACTGTAGTAGGAGCTTGTGTTTTGTGTGGGAAGATAAATTTGAGCGGTGTTCTTTCTGTTTATACTCTTGAGTATGACGCGCTTGACATAGATGGCCCACAGCGATTCACGAAAAGCATGAATAAACACCGTTTGGAGAGACCGGATGGAATTCAACTTTTAAATCTGTGATAGGGAAATCGCTTTTTGCAGGCAATCGGTGATAATTTTAATAATCATAGCAACAGTTGCACACGACATTTTTAAAAATGGTAAATTAATAATTTTTACAGATGTGTAGAAATATTTCTGATCAATTGGTGTTAAAATTATTGAAATTGGTACAGGGGAAGCTGAGTTATTAACGTTCAAAAAATTTCATAACTTTGTTACATGTTCCATTTTCAGTTTTCACAAAGTGTACCCCTATATAGAAATCACAGACGTAGTCCGACGTCAAAAAATCTCCATACAAATCAGTAAGAAAAGACTTATTCTCTGAGTAATATTTGTTTTCAATGTATTTAGCTCGAGATTTAGCTTGCCATCTCGGCTAGAAATTGGATACTGGATAGTCAAGCTCAGTGTGCCATTAGCATCAAATTCCATGTTTTAATTTGACAGCACGGCCAGAAAGCAGGTTTCTCGAGTGCAGTTTCGAACCCCTTTGGATACGGTTGTGTTTAAAGTTTGCTCTCTGTTTTGTGCGTGCGTCGTTTTCATAGTTTTCGGCTGCATTTGCCGGGTTAGCGCTGGCACTCTGCCTCCCGGACGGTTATACGTGTGTGATTGGTGGTTTTCTCACTTTCCGAGAAGTTTTAGAATCGCGAAAGAATACATGAGTCATCATGTTTGGAAGCATCAGAGGACTTGGCGCTACCTGCGTTGTTTGATTTGTTTTGGAAAATTAACTACCAGTTCTACTGTGATCGGTCAAAGATTAGTTTTCTCGTGTGGATAAGCGTAAATTAGGATCCATCACGGTTTAAGAAACTTTTTAGTGATATTGTAACTAACGTGAAAACTCTGGAGCAAGAATTTGTTTCGAGTAGCTGTGGTGAAGCGTTGATCGGTTTTTATTTTCGCTTGTTTTTGGTGCTTTGCCTCCCTCCCAAGAAGAGTTTTAGCGAGTATTTTTTTTTTCTTTTCTTGGTGCTGGAGTTCTGCATTCCAGAGGATGCACGCGAATGAGGTGTTAGGCAAAAATTCGGTGCAAATGAAAAGCTTCGCATGTGATTCAAAATGTTGTGTTCGGTTGTAAAAACAACGCAGAAGAATTTTTAGGTTACCGCGGGTTAGGTGGTGCTTTTTGGAGGCAGAATTTGGTAAGATCTATCTGATAATAAATCAATCATAAATGCAGATTTCCATATATTACTAAACACGCGCCGGATTTCAAAACATCACATTTCGAAATCTGGAAGTGTGTTTGCAGTACCATTATCCATAGGATAACGGTAGTGTTTACATGCGGGGCTTATTGTATGGGAAAGTAATCTCGGAATGGACGTGAATTACCAGACATTCTGAAATGGGTTACTGAATCTGCAATGGAGCCAACGATTTCTAACTCCCGGACTAAACTTGCTTTAAATTATAACATCAAGGATTGTTGTAAGAAAATTTCTTCTATAATACCACTGCAGGCAAGTAAGATTGAATAAAAACACACACACACACACACACACACACACACACACACACACACACACACACACACACACACACACACACACACACACACACACACACACACACACACACACACACACACACACACACACACACACACACACACGGCCAGAAAGCAGGTTTCTGTGTTTAGTGAAGTTATTCGGATGGAAAATACCTATTGCATGATTGGCCTCTTAGTTCAGAATTCACTCACTTTGCAGCGCTAGTAGCATTTGATTCAAAAGGCTTACTTAAGCAGTCTACATTCACTGAAAACGAATATTATTCAGAGGGTGAGTAACTTTTACTCATGCGCTGAGTGACCAACGCTTTTAGGTATGCATCCTTACGAATGAGCAAAAGTTACTCACTATCTGAGTTAGTTTCGTTTTCTGTGTTTCGAAGATTGCTATCTCTAGCAATGTTATTCAGATGGATAAGACCTATTTTATACTGAACACAGGGTGACCAGTGAACTGGGAAATCGGGAATAGCCGGAAATTCTAAATCACCGGGAGAAGTACGTGAGTTTCGATGACGAACCGGGAAAACATATACTTCGTCCTCTATTTGGAAAATAATAATCTTCTCAACTACTAGAATTTGCGGATACAATCATTCTGAAGAACTGCCAAAACAATTGTTTAAGTTCAAAGTAGAATTATTAGGTGGTTCTGTGTGAAATTACATGACGATTGTAAAGAGGATTACAGGATAATTTCTAATGAATATTCTAAATAAATTCCGAGAAAAATGTGAAGAGAGTTCTTATGAGAACTTCAAAGAAATTCCGAGAGTTTTGAATTTTGAGGAAATTAGAAAGATAATTTCAAGTGAATTCTAATGAAAGTTCCAAGGGACATCTGTGAAAAATATCAAGGGTTTTCAATTTTCAATTAAATTTCTTAACCATTTATTTTGTCATTTATATATTATTTAATCAAGCAGGAAAATAATCTTGTAGTTCTACGTCAACAATGCGGTCGTGTTTTGGACACAACCCTCAACATTTTTTTTTCTTATTCAAAACTAAGTGGGCGTAGAAATTTCGAGCACCCTTGATCGAGGCTGCACACGACGGCCATTCAGATTGCTGGGATTACGGGATGTAATATCAGCCTAGCCTCTCATTTCGCCCTTCAAGCAAATAACATTAAAGCAAGAGGAGGTAATATGGGGACTTTTTGAACCATTTTTTCTGCCAAACGCGATCCAGCACCTGATTCGTCAGGCGATTGTATAGAAACGCGAGAATTTTTACAATAGGGAAACTATTTTCATATATTTTGACAGTCGACTGTGCCGCCCATAATGAAATAGTTTCGCCGTGCGTGATAAGTTGTCACTGAACTGTGAAGTGACATCGGTAATAAGGGCCAATATCAGTTTTCTACTTTACTAAAACTGGGTTTAGACTAGGCAAGTCAAATGATCAACTCAGTTGAATCAACCGGTGGAAACTAACGATTTTAAATTGGCTCACAACTGGGAACCTATTGGTCCCAAGCAATAATCGATTAACGTACTCCGTACTAGTCGAAATTCTAGTACTACACTATGTTTGTTTTGATTCGCTATGAAAGTTTGACAGGTAAAATGAGGGACTCGTGGATTTCCCTATATTTCGAGGGGTGCATCGATTAGCTTGGGACCGAAAATAGTACCAGAGCTGAGCCAAAAATTTAAGCACGTTTCTTCGGGAACTTCTGGTCTTAGAGCTACTTCTATGATAAGATCTGGTGAGAGAGGCTTCCAGCTTGTGCAATCAGGCAATTTATCCATCGGTAGTCAACCATCGTCACTAGCCGAACAACGTACTTCTGCGCTTCAATCTGGATCACCTGGTGAACTGCTGATCTACTATCAAAACGTTCGTGGGTTACGTACGAAGATTGATGAATTTTTCCTGGCTGCTCTCGAGTGCAATTATGATGCTGTGGTGCTTACCGAAACGTGGCTTGACGGTCGAATCAATTCATTGCAACTTTTCGGCAGCTTAAAGGGTGATACGGTCAAAATTTGGTCAAGGGAAAACGCGTTTAAATCGGTGAAATCGTTTATTTAAAAAATCAAATTAAATTTCTTTTTCAAGTTCAATTAGTATGAAATTCAGAAAAAATATTCAGTTAGGCTTCCGCTTTTCCAAATCCGAATTGCCGGGCCTTACGCTTGACCCCTGCCATCAGATTTTGTACAGCCACCTTGTCCACCTTCTTCGCCGCAGAAAGCCATTTTGCCTTGAACTGCTGCTCGCCCTTAGCAGTTTTTTTGGTCTTCTTTAGGTTCCGCTTGACAATAGCCCAGTATTTCTCAATTGGGCGGAGCTCTGGCGTGTTGGGAGGGTTCTTGTCCTTGGGAACCACCTGCACGTTGTTGGCGGCGTACCACTCCTTGGCCTTTTTACCGTAATGGCAAGATGCCAAATCCGGCCAAAACAGTAAGGAACAACCGTGTTTCTTCAGGAAAGGCAGAAGACGTTTATTCAAACACTCTTTCACGTTAATTTTCTTCGTTGACAGTCCCGGAAGCTATGAAAATGCTTATTTTCAAGCCACAGGTACAGATGGCTTGCCAAACCAGATATTTCTTTGCGAACTTTGACAGTTTCATGTGCTTGAAAACATCTGCTACCTTTCCCCTTCCTTTTGCCGTATAAAACTCCTGTCCCGGAAGCTGCTTGTAGTCGGCTTTGACGTAGGTTTCGTCGTCCATTACCACGCAGTCAAACTTCGTTAGCATCGTCGTGTACAGCCTCCGGGATCGCGCTTTGGCCGTCGTATTTTGTTTATCATCGCGATTTGGAGTCACTACCTTCTTGTAAGTCGATAGTCCGGCTCGTTTTTTGGCTCGATGCATGGTTGTAGACGATACACCCAGCTTATTTGCGGCATCTCGGAGAGAGAGGTTAGGGTTTCGCTTGAAACTACCGGCAACTCTCTTTGTCGTCTCAGCGGCTTCCGGTTTTCGATTTCCCCCCGATCCAGACTTCCTGGCTGTCGACAAACGTTCCCCAAACACTTTAATTACATTTGTAACGGTTGATTTGGCAACTTTTAGCGATTTTTCCAACTTTGCGTGCGAGTAGCTCGGATTTTCGCGATGCGCGAGCAAAATTTTGATACGCTGCTCTTCTTGCTTGGACGGCATTTTGACAACTGAAGAGTGAATTCCAAAATCAAAATAGGAGCAACATTCTACACACACACACCTTCAAAATGAGGGGTGTTCAGGTTTTTTAAATGCAAAATTGAAAGAAATACGTCAAGTTGATATTGACCAAATTTTGACCGTATCACCCTTTATTCACAGTATTTCGCAATGATCGTAGACGTCTAAACAACACTAAATCTCGTGGAGGTGGTATACTCATAGCTGTTGCAAAGCGCTTAAATTGCTATCTCGACCCTACACCGATCACTGCTTCGCTTGAGCAACTGTGGGTTAAGATCAAAACTACGAGCAGAACAGTTAGCGTGGGGGTTATTTACTTACCACCGGACCGAAAATCTGACCTAAACTGCATTGAAAACCATGTCAACTCAATTGGCGCAGTGTTATCTCGATTTGACAACAATGACTTGGCTCTGCTTCTCGGTGATTACAACCAATCTGGCTTGATTTGGAATACAGACATGAACAATCAGCTGTCAACTGTTGATGTTCTTCGTTCAAGTATATCTGCATCATGTGGCACTCTACTTGATGGTTTCAACCTGGCATGTCTTAGCGCAAATCAACACCGTTTTAAATAGGAATGCTCGACTGCTTGACGTTGTACTGGCGAACGAGCTCGCTCTCCCGGAATGCTTGGTATCTGAAGCTGCAGATCCTTTGATAAGTCTTGATGCCAATCACCCCGCGTTGGAAACATCCATCAGCCTCCATGCTCCCATCAGCTTTGAACCCACCGAAGATGTGCTACTTCTTGATTTCCGCAAAGCAGACTTTCTTGCACTGACTCATGCGCTTGAACAAATACGAAGACCTCCTTTACAACCCGCTTGGTCAAACGCTCGACTCCGTCACCTCAAGCGACTGCGATCAGCAGCCCTTCGAAAATACTGTCAAACACGCACCGCTCTCACAAAACAATGGTTTTCTCGAGCTAGCAACAACTATCGGAAGTATAATCGGTTTTTCTACAAACGGTATACTAGGCGAATGCAGCACAACGTTTGCACCAACCCTAAATTGTTTTGGTCGTTTGTCAACACTAAGAGAAACGAAGTTGGCCTTCCTACGGAAATCTCTCTTGGAGATAGACATGCGCGCACTCCATTCGAGAAATGTAACCTTCTGGTAGACACGCCTTCAACGACACAACTGCCTCAGCGGATCAAGTGAACGAGGCAACCAGAGACACGCCAAATGATGTGTTTCGTTTCGACATCTTTAAGATATCCGAGGAGCTAGTGGAGTCTGCCATTAACAAGATGAAACATTCGATTGCTGCTGGTCCTGATGGGATCCCCGCATGTATCCTGAAGAAATGTTCCTCCGCACTTACTAAGCCATTAACGAAGTTGTTCAACCTTTCACTGCAGCAAGGTGAATTCCCTAGGAGTTGGAAATCTTCCTTTATGTCCCCAGTATTCAAGAAAGGAGTAAAGCGCAAAATTGAAAACTATCGCGGAATCACTTCACTCTGTGCCTGCTCTAAAGTGTTTGAAATAATCATTAATGACGCCCTATTTGCAAGCTGCTGTAGCTATATTTCTCCGGACCACCATGGGTTCTACTCTAAGAGATCTGTCTCTACAAATCTAGCACCATTCGTATCCTCCTGCCTTCGTAATATGGAAGCAGGAGCACAAACAGATGTCGTCTATACGGATTTGAAGGCTGCTTTTGATCGAGTTGATCATGCTATCCTGCTAGCTAAACTGGATAAGCTTGGTGTGTCACAGGGCTTCATTCGTTGGTTGAAGTCTTACTTGACAAATCGTGAAAATCGGAGCAGCACAATCAAACTCTTTCACCAATACATCCGGTGTCCCTGAAGGCAGCAACTTAGGACCGTTGCTATTTTCAATCTTCATTAACGAGGTTGGATTGATTATTCCGGCTGGCTGTCTTTCTTTCTATGCAGATGATGTTAAGATTTATGTTGTAGTTCGAAGCCTTACTGACTGTTTACAGTTACAGCATATGATCGAAGACTTTGAGGATTGGTGTTCCAGAAACTTCGTCACGCTGAGTATTCAAAAATGCAGCATCATCTCTTTTCATCGCAAGCAGAAGCCAATCAAGTTCAACTATACAATCAACAATGAACCTTTGCAACGAGTGAGCAGTATCCGCGATCTAGGAATTACGCTTGATCCTGGAATTACATTCAAGCTGCATTATTCTGAGATCCTCGCTAAAGCTAATAGACAACTCGGGTTTATCTTCAAGATTGCTGATGAATTCCGTGATCCAATATGCCTGAAAGCACTGTACTGTTCTCTCGTGCGTTCCATATTGGAATTTGGAGATGTCATCTGGTGCCCAGAAAAAAATTCGTACGTTATGCATTACGCCGCACTATCGCTCAAGCAGTGTTTGTTGCTAAGGTATTTTTGGGCGGTATCGACTCTCCAAGTATGCTAGGAAAATTAGAAATTTATGCTCCTGAACGACCATTGCGGACAAGGAATTTCTTACATCTTGGGACGCGCGCATCAAATTATGGCCTGCATGATCCAATAAGATTCATGTCTGCTAGTTTTAACAGCTTCTACGAATACTTCGATTTCAACATTTCTGCGGCTGCGTTTCGTAACCGAATTTAACGAAGTCTGCACGAGGGATGAAATCTACTGAAAATTGGAATAACTCGACGTGCAATGATGGGCAAAATTGCATTTTGCAACAGGTAAGTAACATTCCAATGCTCTCACAGCTTAAGAAATGTGCTGCCTGGATCTTTTTTGTTTCATGTTCTCTGTATTTTACTTGACGACGAGGTTTGCTTCCAACGATGGACCATGCCAATTACACATTTTATGCTTCTGACTGCTGCTGACATCATGTTTCTTAAATTTTATGTTCCTAATTTTGTATTTTGTATTGTGTATTGTGAAAAGATGTGGGGTTTTTACGCCATTTCGGCTTTTCCCCATCAAATTATCAAATTTCAGATCAAAGTCAGATGAGAAATATTAAAATAAATAAATAAAAAAATAGCCTTCAAAAAGTGGCTCAATCTAAGAATGTGGTAACCAAATTGCCGAGAACCAGTTATATCAACATAAATCGACACACATTTTCTCAGATTCCAAGATGGTGGCCATCGATTTTAGAAATATGTACTGTCAATTACCCTGTGGGTATTTCCGGAAAGAGAACGACGTGTACATGTTAAAATTCGATGCCCACTGCCTTTTTTGAATCCAAGATGGTGGCCATCGGGTTTCTAAAAAAACGGTCAAACACCCACAATATGGGTAATTTTGGAACGAAGGCGACGTGTAGATGTCAAAACTCGTTGTTCACCACCATTTTGGAATCTAAGATGACGAACTTGTCAACATGGCATTATGAGCAAATATCCAATAAATGTTATTTGAAATGATGATCTATTGGAGGTCTACAGAAAAATACCTCAATAGTCTGCAATAATTTCATATTGCTGGATATTATAAAAAAATATCTGCAAAATGTTATTCGTATTCTTTCATAATCCGATCTTCATAAAGATACATGGTGAACTATAAGTCTTGAAAAAACATCTAGAGGGCTTTATGCAAATCTTATTCAAATATAGAGTCACTTCGTCCTAATTTGATATTGAATGGACCATTACGGAAGGATATCGAGATAGAGAGGTAAATTTGGGAATTTTTTATGGGAAGAATGGTCCAAGTAGCATAGACTTCCATCCAGTTAGGGAGAAATTAAGTAAAGGAGAGTTCACTGTATATCCAGAGGATTTTATTGTGATATTTTGACGTAGGACTACGTCTGTGATTTCTATATGGGGGTACACTTTGTAAAAACCAAAAATGGAACATGTAACAACATAATGAAAGATTTTGAACGTTAATAGCTCAGTTGTCCCTGGACCAATTTCAATAATTTTATCACCAATCGATCAGAAATATTTCTACGCATTGATAACTGACAACTGTTGATTTTCAATAAGAAACTATTGAAAAAGTGTTAAATGTCAAACATTGTCCAATGTACAAATAAAAAGTGATAATTTTATCACTGGTTTCAAAAAAATACACGTTCTTCCCAAACCCAGTCGTCATAATCGAGTACCAATTGGTTGCACATCATTCTGCTTTAACCTGAAAAGATATAAAAGAGCGTTGCTGTCCAGCCTCAACTCATTTTCTCTTCGGACGGCGTGGTGAGCAGGCAGAAGAAGCAGCAATAGCAGCAGTAGGAAGGTGGTGGCAGATTAGGAAGTTCAATATTCTACCTAACAAGCAACAATGACTGGTCTTGGTAAAGGAGGAAAGGGTCTGGTAAAGGAGGTGCCAAGCGTCATCGCAAGGTTCTTTGTGAAAACCACCATCCGTTGTCTGGTTCGCCGTGGCGGTGTCAAACGTATCTCCAGTCTGATCTACGAGGTGTGCTGAAGGTGTTCCTGGAAAATGAGACCCGTTATGCTGTCACCTACACTGAACACGCCAAGCGAAAGCGGCCATGGATGTTATCTACGCTTTGAAGCGACAGAGACGCACTCTGTACGGTTTCGGAGGTTAAATCATCACCAACGGCTCTTTTCAGGGCCAACAATCTTATTACAGTAAAGAGTTCGAATAGAATTTATCTGTGCCTTTTTGTCCATAATCAGAACCACACACCTCCAACGACCACACTAAATGCTCTCCAGAGTTGTAATCTTGTAGCAAAACTTGAAAGCAGCAGGGGTGCAAGTGATTTTCATCGATTCTCTTCATCAATTTCTCTTTGAAAAAATAATACAAATATGGTACGCCTACAATTCAAAAACGGAAAGAGTTAAGATAATAGATGATCGATCAATTTAAAGAGCTAAATGCTCTTCACATTTCTTCCGTCCACTAGCGGTCCGACGTAAAGCTTCCGTTTGTGCCCCTAGGCACATACCCTTCTATTTTTTTTACTGATTATGACTTTACTTATTTGGAATATTTATGATCTCCAGAATAAAACCCGATAAACAAGAAATCTTAAAAATATAAAAAAAAATATCCAGCGGGCAATATGTCGATAATTGATTCCATGGAAAAGTGTATCAGAATTCTGGTTAATGTGAGAATATTTAAGCATTGAGATTTCAATTGTTGTATAGTGAAAAATCTTCAGAATAATACTTGATACACCTTATTCAAGGTTTATCAATATCCAGTTAGATTAGATCTTCCAACGTGGCGTGATCGATAGTAAAAATTCTTCAGAAAAAAATCTGTCCAACCTGAAGTCTTGAACAAATATCTAGACCTCACAGAAGTCGACAAGTTATTTGTTCAAGATTTCAGCTGGATCGTGTATTATACTGAAGATCTTCTACTGCCCAACAATTCAAATCACATTTCCCTTGCTCGGAAATTATTGCAAAGATCCCTAGGTGATCATAAATCTCCAAAAAATCCTCAAAATATTTCAAGATAGAGCTGGAATTAGGGCGTAACAACTTTTGTGAACAATTACTTCTTTCAATGATGTCTTGAAAGTCAAGGCTCGCTCAAGCAAATCAACATCACCATCATGTAGGGTAAGACTTCCCCTACCCGACGGTAATGATGGTTTGTGTGGGCATGCCTTGAATTGCTAGATATCATCGTGAGAAGAAATTGTTTACAAAAGCTGTTACGCCCTAATTCCAGCTCTATCTAGATTATTTCAAGACTTCAGCTTGATTAGGTTAATCATTTTGAAGATTAACAAATGCTCAGCAATTCAAATCACAAATCAGCTATTCTCTAAAATAACAGATTGTTCAGAAATTATTTCAAAGACTGGCAAGTCATTAGGGATTTCCAAAAAGTTCTCAGAATATTTATTCAAGGTTCAACTCGATCATGTATGATTTTGAAGATCTTAATCGGTCCAACATTTCAAAGTTATGTTCCATAAACGGTCGATATTGCTCCCAATAAGCTCTATGGTAATTGAAAGTAGAGCTGTTAAGAATAGAAATTATTACTTGGATATTTCTAAGGCTACTGGTGTAACCAACCTTCCTCATACAAATCTTTTCCCACGAGAAAACCAATCTAACAAAACCCATGTTACACAGCACATCATAAATTTCCATTGCATGCCTTACCCAACCAATTTCCACTAGAAGGTTTAGTTCACATTTCCCATCTTACATTTGACAAAACAACAATTCATTACACTTGAATCATTGCAACATTTCAACCATACCACAGACCTGTTTCCCATCACTCCTCACGATCAATACACTATAAGTGGTAACATTGGTCGAGTCCAAGAACGTAGCAGAAGCAAAAAGGAATCCAATTACAACACTGTTTTAACCTAGTTCTTAGTCGAGGCGCGGGAAATTAGAACGACTCACTCGCGCATCGTACTACGCTCCCATTCTCTCCCATTCCCTCTCGAATCTATATTCACCACAATACATTGCATTTGAAACATTACTCACGAATTAGTCCAGCTCTCTCAAGAGGTGAAAAGAAGTTAGAAATTGTCAATACATATAAAAGCTAATTGAAACTGAAGAATAAACAAATTTATCATCTACATGTTCTAGTATCCTGTCCTTGATGTCACAGCCCGAAGCTGTCTGTAAAGACACACACGAACCTGCAACCTTCATCTGTCTGTAAAGACACACAGACGACACTGGAAAGTGATCAGAACCGAAGTCAGAATTGGGTTGGCCAAATTTCGAAATAAAAGTAGTAGTAGAACACTTAGGAATCGTCCATTAATTATGTCACACTTTTAGGGGGGAGGGGGGGTTTTGTAAACTGTGACGAGCCTTACAAAAAACAATTAGGGTCCATATAAAATATGTGACAAAGCGGGGAGGGGATTAAAAATGGGCCAAATATGCATGACATAATTAATGGACCTTCCCTTATGCTATACCATTAATACCATTCAAATAACCTTTGGAGATCGAAAATTGAACAAAACATATTTGCATGGTTTTTTGGGGTGTCCTTAAACTTATCATCGGTAGCGTATAAATTTCACAAAAATAATAACTCTTCCTTAAACTTGATAGGAAGTTCCGATAGTGTCTGGGTAGTTTTGTGAACAACCTATGGATCCAAAAGGAAAACTCCCAGAGCTACAGGACTAAGAGCTTCAAGAACTTCAAGGTGGTTCTATTAGCTTCAGAGACATTTCAAATTGTTTAAAAATGCTCTGTGAACTTCAGGGATATTTGAAGAACTTCTAGGAAGTCAAACAAATTTCAGAGATGTCCTGAGACCTTGAGAAAAACTGTAAAACTTTGCAGGGAATCTAGAAGGCAGTTCCAATATCATCAGGGATATTTCAAGATTTTTAGGAAAGTCCAGGGGAGCTCCCTTAGCTCCGTCAGTAAAAGTGCAGCTATAAAGCAAGACCATGTTGCAGGCGGCTGGGTTCGATTCTTGGTCTAGTCGAGGGAATTTTCGGGTTGGAAAATGTCTCCACATCCCTGGACATAGAATATGATTGTTCACCCAGTAATTCTAATGCAAAAAAGGTAGAGGTGGAGAATGCTCTCAATTTAACTCAGAAGGAACGTATCAAAGCCATAAATATGAAGTAAATAAATAAAGTAAATACTTTTGGGGAAATTAAGTAACCTACAAGCGCACGTTCCGAACAATTTAGGACACTTTCAAGAATTTCAATATTATATAAAAAAAATAAGAAGTTCTGGGAATATCGAGGAGAGAAGTTAAAAAAAACTTTAAAAATATTTCAGTAACTTCAGATATGTTTTAAAATTGTATGGACTTTTCCATTTATTTCAGAACTTAAGTGAAGCACTTCCGAAGAGATTGTCAATGAAAGCTTCGATAACATTAGAGAATATCAGAGCAATTAATTACAATGCAATTACAGGACTTTCATGAAAGTACTCAGGGAATCTCAGGAAATATCCGAAAACTTTAGTAAAGATTCGAGAGTTTCTGGAACATTTCGGATTCTTAAGAGAAGTTCCATGAATACCGAAAAGAAGCGGGAACCATTAAACATGAATTTTCAATAGCTTCAAGACAGTCCCATTATTTCCTGAAAAAAAAAATCCAGAGCTTTATCTTCAGGGAAGTCCAAAGAATTTCAGAGGGAAAGGGGCCTCCCTTAGCTCAGCCGGTAAAGGCACAGCTACAAAGCAAGACCATGCTGGAGGTGGCTGGGTTCAATTCCGGGTCCATTATAGGATATGTTCGGGTTGGAAAATTTCTCGACTTCCCTGATTATACTTGACACACAATTGTACTAATGCAAAAATGGTACAGGCATCGGAAGCTCTCAATTAATAGATGTGGAAGTTCATCTTGAACACTAAGTTGAGAGCACTCAATAAGCTAATATGCGATATGCAATAAGCTTGGAATGCAAAGAAGAAGAAGAAGAAGAAGAAGAAGAAGAAGAAAAAGAAGAAGAAAAAGAAGAAGGTAAAGGAAAGGTCGAGCAAGATCGAATCCTAATCAGTTCTATCATTTGGGTTCAGAGCACTTCAATTAACTTCACATTGAACACGAAACTAACTCAGAAAGTGAGCCTCTCTGCGCATGAGTAATCTACGCTTTTAGAAATTTCTCCATACGAATGAGTAAAAGTGACTCACGCTTCGAGTAAGATTCGTTTTCAGTGTAGAACTATCAAGAAGTTTCAAGGAGTAATGGGAAAATACGAAAACTCCATTAATGTAAGGAAAATTTCCGGAACATTCAGGAAGTTCCGAAAAGTTCTTAATAATTGAAGGAAGTACAGGAAAGCACCAAAAACTTAAGAGAAACCTTAGAACCCACCCAAACAATTTTAGCTGCAGATTTGCTTGATGTAGCTAAAATTGTTTGATTCCATGAGTAGCTTAACACTCCGAACACGATGCCTCCGGTAAAATGTGTAACGGCAAACTTGAAATGTTTGAAAAAAAGCATTGTTCAACCGTTTTTTAACAAAATCCAAATCTATTTGTTCCATTTGAAACTACAGACTTTGGATTTTTGTTTTCGATATCAATAGAATAAAATCGATCGATAAATTGCTGAGCTATGATTTTTCAATCATTGCCAATTTGACGTTACACATTTTACCGGAGGCATCGCATTCGGAGTGCTCGGTGAAATTTACTTTGCTGCATTTTAACAAATTTCAATCCAAGTCTATTTTGATACATCAGCTCAGATAACAGAAAGCGGTCGTCGTCTAATGTAAAATGGCAGGGAAAATACAATGACGACTCCACTTCTTCCAATCAGATAGGATGCACCAAAACAAACTACAGTTGTAGTTTTAAAATATTCATCAAAGGTAATTGCAGAATAAAATATCCAGTACCAATACATCAGCAAGCAGTCTGTCCAAAATATAAATTCCTCCCTCCCTCACCTGGTTGTAACTTTATGAAAATTCAGTCCCTCCTGCCGCACCCATCCTGTCCAACCAAAGAACCGGTGCAATTCATCATCGGCCGGTTTCGCAGGAGCTAATCCGTTTCGGTCGTGTGCGATGCCAATCTAAATAATGAACAATCGTTGTTTACAGCTTTTGCGTCCTGGCTCTGAACAGAGGTGCGAGCGGGGGCTCGTTTTGCTTTCAGTTTTATAACCGCGGACCGCTTTTGTTCCGAGTGACAGCCGACGCAGCACTGTCAATAAATCCATGACCTTCTTATCGAATCGCTGGTCCCTGAGGTAATTTTTTTTTTTGGCCATTCCAATTCCACTTTTTTGCCACTAAACCTTTTTGTTTATTTGATGGCGTGAAATGTGATGCATCCTAATTATACTCCCATAGGCTGCCATGCTGCTGGGAGTGGAAGGAATTTTCCCATCCGTCAAGAGGAGATCCGTTCTGGTGAAAAAATCATGGTTAAACAAGGTGGAGAACCTAATTAAACATTCATCATAATTTCGACCGAGAAGTGGAAATCTGGTTGGCAAACATACGGACAGAAGCAACTGTTCGTAGACAGGTGTACGTACCTAGATGTGTGTAGATGATGGAATGGTGCTGTGCCTCCGGTGGTGGTGCGATAGAAGTTGTTTCAAAACAACGATAGAGAGTGTCAAATGAGGCCGACTGGCTCGGTGTGAGGAATCACAGTCGGCTAACATTGGTACTTGCTGCTTGTGTACACTGTGGGAGAATTTCTGTATGAAAGTGTGTGAACAATATAATCATGAATGGTAGAAATCATGAAAATCAAGCAAATGTTTACTTAAATCAGAAATGCCAAGTATCTTCAATAATCTGGAAGACTCGAATTAAATATATAACTGAATTGAGTTAGAATATTCAATATACGGTGACCTCACAAGTAACAATTTCAGATTTATCACACTCGAGACCATGTTACTGTCACTTTAAAACAATGCAGACGTGTCGCTGATTTTTTTATATGTTGTGTAAAAAAGCCTTATTTTTAAAAGAAAATATAAAAACATATTGCTCACTCGATCTAAAATCCATGAAAACCATAAAAGCAAATATAATAAATGTTTTTCACACAAAATCTAGAATTTTCTGTATTATTATATTCTTTTATCTTAAAGTTATTTTTAATTACCTATCATTTAATTTTTTGATCTCTGCAATTGGCACAGTGGTTCAAACATTAAGAAATATTGAAAAAAAAGCCTCACCATAATCATAAAACATAAAAATATGGGTCTAATATTTTGCAATAAGGAACGAAACAACATTTTTTTCGAATTTCTGAGGACCAATGTATCGACTAATCGCAATTTGTTGGTCACCAGGATTTACATGAACATTTGGAATAAATTGGATCATACGGGAAATCATTTTGTATATTTGTGTAAAAATTTATATTTTATGATTTTCTGGACAGAACATTTTTTACTGCAAAATTGGCACTAACTTCAAAAAGAAAAACCCATCGCAATTACTTTTAAGCAGAACTGATTTATCTGAAATTTTGACCAGTGTTGGCTCGTGAGTTCTAGTTTCATCTGACCAAGTTTGGTAAAAGTTGGTGCGGTTGCTCGTGAGAAAATTGAAGAAAAGGAAGCAATTGTTGTTTTTGCAAAAACTGCTCTAGATAAGCCAAATTGACCTAGATAAAAAAAAATCCACAATTTTTTCATGTAATGTGTAGCGCTGACAGATAACCTTCACAGGATGCGTTATGGAGTATAGATCTACCAAATTGAACTCAGGTCCTAAACTCTCTTTGATGGGAGCGGGAGAAGGACGTTTCACTTCATTTCACTGAATGGGTCATTTCGCCGAAGAGCAGTAATTTTTGAAATCAGTCTCGAAAAAATATTATGAAGGTTTTTGTTCTTCTGAGTTGTATTGATTTAAGAATTTTTGAACCAATCAATATTTTTGGTTTATAATAATGCTTTCTTCTTTTAAACATGACCAGTTCTTTTAGATTAAAATTCGGCGAAACGACCCATTCGGCGAAACACGAAATGACACAGCCCCCTTTTTGATGACGGTTATAGAGAGGACCCGCAGATGATGCTTTGCTCAAGCATTCATCCTCAAAGAATGTGCTGCGGTAATACTCGCTTTGTAGGAATCCGGAAGTGGAAGTGAGAAATTATCGGAACTACCATGATAAATCAGTAGGATGATGGATAAGTGGATTGGGATTGCATCAGGTTTCGGATTGGTAAATGATAAGCTGAGTTATGTATTTTTTTTTCACATTCTAAAATATTTTCAAAGAATTGGATTTTGATGCCAACGTAAATACAGTATGCTACGGTCCATATAGACATATTGAAAAAAAAATCTGTGCTTACACAAAAAAAAATATATATATTTTTAAAGGGGGCGACCCCGGCGTAGTGGTTAGCATCCATACCTCTCACGCTAAAGTCACGAGTTCAAATCTCACCCCCGGACAAGTCACGAATGACCCAAGAGCGTTAAAGTGACTATAATAATAATAAAAAAAAATAAATAAAAAAATATATTTTTAAAGTTTGTGTTACTGTACCGGATCGCTTAATGATAACTACCCAAGCAACAAAATAACTACCCAACCAACAAACCTCGATAAAACTTGCAATGTTACTTGGGTATGGAAATACTCCTCGCTCACTCCCCAGTTCGACCTACCATCTTTGCTGAGGGTGCTGATGGTTCCTAAGTTGGCCAGACTGACGTTCAACTTTGCTAGAGTTTCCAGCAGGCTATACCCTCTTACGTTGGTATATCAGCGATCACGAAACCTTCGTATGAGTCCGCCACTACTTTTTTGAATTTGATACCTGCCCACGACTTGTATGACCGCCATTCCTGCTCTATCCGCCACCCAGTTAATGTTATTGAGAGGGACTCGATATGGCTCTGAAATGATTGCAACGTCGGACTTTGTTTCCGTTATCGACTGCCACAACAGTTGCTGTGCTGTGTTGCAATGATTCAGATTTATTTGAGTTACCTCCATTATTGTTGGCCCACCATCGCCTTTTTTAACTCTGGCCACCTGAAACTTCCTGTCACATGGCCATTTTGCAGAGCATGCACCACGGTTGCTTCGTACAGACTTTTGCAATGTGCACCTTCTCTCCGCATTCCCTGCACAGATCAGATCTGTCAGGGCCTTTGCAGATTCTCGTCTGGTGACCGAAGCCCATGCACTTAAAGCATCTCTCCATTTTCTTAGACACCCAAGGAATAGCTTTCAACGGGCACACTGACCACCCAACATTGATTCGGCTTGTCTTCAGCAGCTCGTTAGCTGCATCCGAAGAAAGTCGTATCGACGCCATCTGCGTGCCACTATACGCCTTTCTCAACCAACTTGCCATCAGTACGGCTCCCAGGTTGCATTGCACCTTCAGCGCACTTTTCAGCTCGTCTTCCGTCGTGATCTCGTCCAGATCCCTGCACTCGACAACTGACTCCTGGGATAAGGCTTTTACATTCGCTGTCTCGCCAAGAGACTTTTCAACGAGCTTCTTAACACTCCGAATACGGTGGGTAAAAAACTTTACGCCGACCGCGAAGCCTCCGAAAAGCGTGTAACGGCAAGTTTGCAATAACATAACATAGCCATGTCTTGATGTATTTCAAAAATTGTGGTATCTAGGGTCTGTAGATTATTTTGATTTTAAAAAGATTGAAAATAGGGTCGTCTACTTTTTTATAAAGCGAAAAGAGTCGTTACACGTTTTTTTTTAAAGTTGTGTTTATGGGTTTTGCAAGTGGCTTAAGATCTTTTAAGAATTTAGATTAATGGGCACGAATGTTCATAACTAGCCAGAATGCAGTCATGGTTTCTATACATGGATCCTGGAGACAACGGAACAGTCCTCGAAAGACCCGGAACATTCGTAAAAGTGGTCAATCCACGAAACTGATCCTAGAGCTCCACGGTTTTTTTTTAAACATTAGGAACTATGATATAAGGAAGAATTTGGGGTCGTGACACAAACATGAACCCGTGGCCATTGAACCATTCTCCGGAAGATCCGGAACCTGCACAAAAGTGGTCAATCTATGAAACTGATCCTGGAGTGAGCACCGCGGTTTTTTCAAAAATACTTATAACTGTCATGTATAAATTAATTGGGGTTCGTCCTCGGGAAGATCTGGAACATCCTTAAAAATGGTCAATCCATGAACCTGATTCTAGAATTCCACGTTTTTTTCCAAAACATTTGGAACTGTGATATAAGAAAGAAATTGGGGTCGTGACATAAACATTGACCCGAATGACCATCGAACTGTCCTCCGGAAGATCCGTAAAAGTGGTCCATCCATGAAACTGATCCTAGAGCTCTGCAGTTTTGTTTTTTTTTTTCAAAAATATTAGGAACAGTGACATATGAATGAATTTGGGTCGTGACATAAACATGGCCCGGATGGCTATGGGCATCAGCCAATCAACAATCTTGTTTATATGTTAGCACTCTTATGGATGTTTCGGATCTCGCGGAGGTTCATGTTTATGTTATGACCCCAAATTATATCTTATAGCACAGTTCTTAATATTTTTTGAAAAACAACAACTGCGGAGCTCTAGGATCAGTTTTATGGATTTATCACTTTTAAGTTTTTCAGTTTTATGGATTAACCACCATGCTTGGCATGCACAGTTGTACACACCAACTGCTTATTTGTTAATAACACCAATGATTTTTTACACTTGAAGTTCGAGATGTGCAGCGAGCATTTCTCACTTGTTTTTGCAACGCAAAAACAAATACAGTCAACTCTGTGCAAAGTTATTAGCAAATGAGCAGTTCGTGAGGAAAACTGTGTATGCCAAACATGTTTACCACAGACTTGTAAGTCTTAAAAAAAACCTCGCGGAGCACTAGTATCAGTTTCATCGATGGACCACTTTTAGGGGTGTTTATGTCACGACCCCAAATTCTTTCTTATATCACAGTTCCAAATGTTTTCGAAAAAACGCGGAGTTTTAGGATCAGTTTCATAGATTGACCACTTTTACGGATGTTCCGGAACTTCCGGAGGACCGTTCCGTTGTCTCCAGGATCCATATGTAGGAATCATGACTGTATGGTGGCTAATAATGAACATTTGTGCCCATTAATCTAAATTATAGATCTTAAGCCACTGGCAAAGCCCATAAACACACCTGTAACGACTTTTTTCGCTTTTTTAAAAAGTAGATCACCCTATTTTCAATCTTTTTACGATCAAAATAATCTAAAGACCCTAGGAATTCTAGAGGTATCGCAATTTTTGAAATTCATCAATAAATGGCTAAGCTATGCCATTGCAAATTTGCCGTTTCACGCTTTTCGGAGGCTCCGTATTCGGAGTGTTAAAAGCTGCGCTCTTAACCGTAGGGTCCCATTTCAGCTCAAATAACATCTCGCCTTTCTGGGTTCGCCTGATGTTCACCAACTACGGATCCTCTCGCACTTTCCGGAGGAGTGCTGCATAGGACGTTTTATCCTTCGCCTCAACAACCAGAGCGTCACCCTTGCTTCTCTCCCTACGAGGCCTAGGCTTCTTCTTGCTCTTCATGTCTTCCTTCTTCTTCCTGACTTTCTTCTTACTTCTTCCTCACTGCATCTTCCTTCTGTTTTTTCCTCCTCTCCTTCTGGTTCTCCACTTTACTCCTCTCATTATTTCCTTGATGTCTTCCTCGTCGTTCCTGCGATTTTTGGGCTCCTCCTCATCTCCTTACGTTTCTCTATCTCCCTTTTCAGATCGTGGATTTGTGGATCCCTTCAGCGTATCATGTGCTTCAGCCACCCTTATTCTCTCCTTGGCCTCCGCAGAGCCTTTTCGGCATTTTAGGCTTTTTTTCTCCACTCTTGGAATTCCCGGTTATGCTGTAATCGATCCCGGTTACAAGTTGCTTGATCTATTTGTGTACGTTGTTTTTAGCCTTTACAAACACACAGAGTTCATCGATCTTCCTCCTGATCCCCGTCATTTTGGTTCTCCCAAGCTGCAGTGCTTGAGATTTGCTACTGCTGTATATCGGTGTGAATATCTAGCTTAAAAGAAATACTGTCAAATATCCAACAATATGGGTGTTTTCGGAACGAGAACGACGTGTCCAGCGCCATTTTGGAATCCAAGATCGTGGTAATCGGTTTATAAAAAAAAATTTAAAATTCTACAATATGGGTACGTTTAGAATGCGGACCCCTTCGATGGATATTATTCGAACGGGGACAACGTGTAGTAGTCGAATATCAATTGCTGCCACCATTTGGGAATCCACGGTGGAGGCTATCGGTTTTAAAAAAAAATTGACAAATACCCTGTAATATGAGTATTTTCAGAGCGGGGACTTTATGATTTCGCAAGGATATTTTTATTCTATAATGATGGCGAAAACACACGTATATTAGGGTGCTTAAAAGTTTTTTTTAACGTAGAACTACGTCTTTGTCGACTATACTGGGGTGAAAATCAAAAAATATGTGTGGTGAAAAAGTGTTAGGTTTTGAACGCTAGTAACTTTGTCATTTATAGATGAAATTAAAATCCAAATACGCCAATCGATAGGATATTACATTACAAACCTGCTGAAATAAATATTTTTTCTAATTTTTCTGTAATAAAACATTTGAAAAATGTACAAATGATAATTTTATCACTGTTTTCATGAAATACGTGTTTTTTTCCAAACCCAATCATCATGATCGAGTACCACTTGGTGGCACATCGTTCTGAAAAGATATGAAACAGCACTGCTGTCGCGCTTCTGCTCATTACCGCTTCGGACGGCGTAGCGCTTGGTCCTACAGTAAGGAGGAGCAAGTCAGTCGTTAAAGGTGACTTGGGTCCCGTTCGACTAAGGGGCTGTTCATTAACTACGAGGGGGGGAGGGAGGGGTTGAGAACCCCAAAAAATTGTCTACGTAGCTAATGAACAGCCCCTAATACGAAACCAGGAAAAGTTATTTATTCAAACCCCCCCTCCCCCCCCCCCCTACAACGACAACCTGAAAAAACATGGACGGGAAATAATTGTAAAGCAAACTACAATGCAGTAAAAAAATAAGTTTAATGCCGTTAATTTTTACCCAACTACTGCCTCTGAAAAAAATCGCTCACAATATTTTGATGTTATTCTGTGGGTGATTTACCACCAACTGACTGTAAAACATATCTGGTACCTCTATGTATGAAATTAGATAAACATCCGAAGTTCATACTTTTTTACATATTCTCAACAAAAAATACTTTCTGCCCCGCCCCATTCATAAAAAAAAAACGGCGGGAAATCCTGTCAGGGGTGGGGCTTAGAAAGTATTTTTTGTGCAGAATATGTAAAGAAGGAGGGGCGTCGGATGTTAACCCAAATGCATATACCGTGCATCATAGCGAAAGAAGCCCTATCTACTGTTTCCGATTGGGTTTTTTAAGGGTATTGAAGTAAAGGCATATTCGCAATCTACATTAAACATGAAACCGAAATTTGATCAAAATTTGAGAACTGGAACTATTTTAAATAAGTGCGATTACATTAGAAAATATCACCATCTTAGCGCCCCTCGGTGGGACATTGTGTGGGAGCGAGCTGTCAATTTGTTAGTTTAGTGTCAAACAGTGGAGTTAATTTTGCTTTAAACTTTGATTTAAAAATCGAGATGAAAGTCTACGGTTTCGTTCGATCGTTGTGCTCAAAAAACGAAGCTTTTTCAGATGATATATAAAAATCGACACACTTTTTTTAAAATTAAAGAACCCAATTAGAGCAATTACTCAGGAATGCTTGTGTGATTAAGAGTCCGCGTTTCAATAAAATCCTATTTTGAGAAAATTGTTCATTTTTTAGTGTTATTAGAAACTAGAAAGTTAGACTTTTTAACCAAATCACAAATTTTTCAATCTTCACTTTCTTCTCTGCTTCAGAAACCTAACTTAAAACTAATGATGGAGCTACTGAAAAAATTAATGTATTTTTTGGCAAATGTTTTATCCAACAACATTCATGGCGTTTTTGTGTACTATACTGAGGTGCAAATCAACAAAATATGTGTGACGAAATAGTTTCAGTTCCTATTGTAGTCGATTACGATGTCAAATTTAGTGTACAATACAATGTAAATCAACATTGATCAACCCAAGGTAGTTATGTAGGGGAAATTCTGTCAATTCTTAACCATTACATTAAATTTAAATACATGAACCGTCTGATCATGTTAACATGAATTGTCGCGAGTTTTGAACCATAACCGAAACATTGAAATACTTTAAAAAATTAAGATAAAGTATAATAATCAAAAATGCATACATCAATTTTGCGTAGTTCTACGTCATACTGCGGTCGTGTCTAGTACACAACCCTTTAATTTTTTTTTAAATAAATGGCCAACCAAAATGGCGTCCAACTTTAAGTTTTGACCTCTACACGTTTCCCCTGCTCCGTCACGTAGTGAGAGAGTTCTGAATTAATATGACCACCGTCCGAAAGGACTTGGTCATCTGAATAACTTAGCTCAAGACGGTAACTTTCCATATGGCCTAGCTGCGTAGATCCTAATTAAAATTGCAACCTTAGCATATATTTTTTTTTTTTTCGAATTTGCTGCACTGTTTAATATATACTTAGCATTGATTATTTCCTCGCCTTTTCAGAGCGTTATAATCTACAAACACCTGTAAGTTTTAGACAGTGGCACAGAGCATACATAAGGCATACACAATTTCAAATTGATTGTCAAGCTGCGTGGAATAACCTACGTTCACGATATGACTTCTCCGAAAATGTCTTCCAACGTCCTCCAGAACTGCTCCAGATTTCGTCTGGAAGTTTCTTGTGACTTCCACCGCAGGCTGCCTCCTACTTTTTCACGACTTCCTTTAGAATCTCGTCTGGTACACCTCGGAAGATTCTTCCGACACCTTCTGAAAGTATTTCACTTTTCTCAAAATTCCCCAAAAAGCTCTTTCTGAAATCTACCGAAAGATTGTGCCAGCTTACCCCAGAAGTCTTCCTCAAAAGTTTTTCTGACTTCACCAGGAAGTTTCGTCCAACTTCTTTAGATTTTTGTTGGTTTTTTTAAAATTTCTTTAGAAAGTTTCTGTCAACTCCCTTTGGAATTTTCTTCTACACGGTCGATCAGATCGACTCAAAATTGAGTTTAATGTACTCTATTTCTTCAAAACTGGATTTGCTCAAAAGTGAGCTGAGTTTTACAGTCTAGTCTAGTCTAGTCTACACATACACAGCCAGTACTTGAAAGAATCCTGGATAATGATACATCTATCATTTTTCGTGTCATTATTAATGCCTGCTGCACATCAAGGATGTGAAACAAACAATAAAGCGGCCAGGCCTATTGTGTAGCGTTTAGTTATTTTTTGTGGAAGTGAATGTTTACCATGTCTACTTAATAAGTATAGACAGTGGTTAACATTTAATCCACAGGTAATCAAAGAGCGGGGACATACCGTACCAACCGCTCCGTATGCAGGATTTGAAAATAGGCTATATAAATCGTTGGAAGTGACAGAGCTAAGAAAGTTAATGTACACTCCTTGGTTGTCCGATCTCCTGGGATGGAACACAGGTATTTACCCCTTGTGTTCGAGCGTACAGTCCTCCCTCCGTACAAGCGTGGACGGCACCGCCAACCCACTGCCATCCCTCAATCGATCCAGCCGACCTCAGTCGAAGGACAACAGAGAGCGGTGTGCGGACGTAACCTATACGGAGGGAATGCTGTATTCACCTAGGTTATAGCGCCCTTGCTCGCTACCATTTTCTTCTAGCGGTTGGGACCTGAGCACTAACTCTTGTCCTAGCCCTATATGGCATATGGTTATAGCGCCATTACTCGCTTTCTGAAAAGAGAAGAAGGGAAGGGAAGGAGAGGAAAAGGACTTGTGAAAAGGAAATGCGGAATTCCTTTCCTCATTAGTATTTGTATTGTCAACTTTTAAGAAAACTATATAAATCATTTTTCCTTGGTCAGAGGTATTATTACGACATTTGAAAAAGATTGTCTTATCATTTGTTATTCAAAATTTAATGTTATAATGATCAACATAGCTTTGGATTATCCAATATAAATCGGTCACACTGTCCTGCAACCGATGATTTTTCTAATCCGAAAACTAAAAGTTACGAAAGAGCACTTAGGCCTTCATTAAGTTCCACTTTCACGCGACGTTCAATGTTTCGTTGTTTGCTCTTTACGCATTGTTCAGGCTATCATAACAAGCTATGACCGACGTGACGATTGCTTAAGCCCTGGTTAAACAAGTAAACAAGTTATTAAAATGAAATCATGTTCCCGAAAGCAGTCAACAATGTATCTTAAACCGGATCAAGCGTGCGCCCTATTTTTCTAAACATTCCGACGCGTTCCGCCCAATATCTATCAATTACGTTTTTCTACAATAGTAGCCTGGGATAAATCCTAATTCGACCGACACGTGTTTGTTGAAAAATTATATTCTGCCTAATATCAGCAGTCAGTAGTCATTAGGAAACCTGTTACTATATTACCACATATGTATCCTTCTTTCATGAATTTGTTTTACGAACATGATCTAACACAACCTTTTTCTATGACAAAACTATATTCTGATAAAATTGGATCATTGCCTAGACCAACTATTGAAACTAAAGAACAAAACAATTGGCCACGTGTCTGGAATAATATTAACTTAAAGAACCTGAACTCAAATGAAAAATCTATTCTTTATTTACTTTATAATAGGAAAATTGATCATAGAGCTCATTTGTATCGCATAGGTATTGCTGACAACCCTAATTGCATTTCATGCGGATTCCTCGAAGATCTTGAGCATATATTTTGTAAACGTTTTTCGGTCAATCAGTCATGGAACTATTTTATTAGAGTTGGAGGCGAACCAGCCTAAGGCTGAAAGCCTCCTAAATAAAACTAAATAATAATAATAATATTTTATTAAACATTTACTAAACAGATTTGATCCTCGTTTAATGCGCTTCTTAACCTTTTCCAGTTTGATAGCTCCAACCTTAGAAGAGTTTAGCAGGGATGACAAAATTATGATTCTAAGAAAATTTGTTCAGTTTAGTTAATATATTTTGGAAACAGAACGACATATGATCTCCTTGCCTAGCTTCAAATTCTTCTTAGAAATAAATGCCTGTAATTAGTTTAGAATAGCTTAGCTTGTTAGACATGTTTATATGTTAGGATTAGAATAAAGATTTTATAAAAAAAAACAGACTAATTTTGACACATTTGACTGATGCAATTTTTCATTCGTTCATTTATTGTATGTACTGTATGTATCTACAATCACACTCCTGTCTGGCAGTGGTCTGTATAAAATATGTATGTATAAAATCTACCTGTAACCATTTCTTTATGACTGCAAAAAGTTTGAACTCTGGAGTTCAAAGGTGACAGCTCCACCGTATACCCATTAGCCCATTTCAAGATCGCATGCTTCCGAAGATTTTGCTTACAATAAGCCCCGCTCCAGTACAGTATCGATGCTGATAATGTACTGAAACTTTCTATAAAACAGTAGCGCAAAATTTTATTGACGCGTATTTAATGATTTAAAAAAAATATTTACGATAGAATTACCACAAAAATTAAGGAACGAGCTCACCAAATTAGTATCCAGAAAAGAACGGCACGGCTTAACAGGGTTTAACCAATGGGAATCTTTTCTTTCCATGCTGATTTCACGGTCTAAATCACTAACACTGGCACAACACGGTTACTGAATACGTAAAAACTGAACTGGACTATACATTTGGAAATAATTCAAACGAAAATTCTTCCGGATGGCGTAGCGCTGACAGAAGATTATCGCAAAAAATCCCGACAATAGAAAACAAACACGTTTAATCGCGGCCAAGGCACACTTCGATCCGCTCAAAAGTGAGCTGAGTTTTCCGGGAAAAAACTTGAGAAAAAAAAACAGGAAAAACTTCTCAAATATGAGGAAGTTTTTCCAGGAAAATCCCGGAAAATTCAACTCACTTTTGAGTAATTGCACTTTTTACCAAATTGAGTAGATTATTTTTTATTTTTTATTGAGTATTATTAAGTGTTATTGATAGTTCTTCGTATGGAAAAAAGTCCAGGAGTGGTGTAGCCTATTTTTTGTAAAAAGTAACAATTACCTAGTATGCATTCTGATAAAAAATACATGTTTCTTGGAAAATAAATCGAGCGTCCCAGGAATCGGGAAACGTGGTTTTTGAATAATTTTCTGGGATTAGTTTTTGTAGGACACGTAGGATGTTATAAATTTGGTATCTATGTTCTTTTTTTTTACGAATTGAACTATACATAAGCTCAATGCTTTCTTGTTGTTAATGAAGAAATTTCAAGAACATCTTAGCATAGCTATTTTATACACTTCTTACAGTGTACATATCACTTGAAAACCCGACTTTCGTTCCAAGGCCCAGAGGGCCAAGGGTCATATACCAATAGACTCAACTCGACTAGATGGGAAAATTTTTGTGAGTGGATAACGAAATTAATTTGCTCATGTTTCTCAGCAACTACTGAGCCGAATTCGACTCCAGAACCGCCAAATGAAAGCTACTATGGTTTCATTGAACTCCAATCTCGATCAACTGGTTCCGGAGGTATTGTATGAGTTACGAGAGTGGAGGTTACCTAAATCGAGCCAAATCCATCATGCGATACCTCAAATCACATGAAAATTCAGCAACAAGTTCATTGGTCATATCGAGTGCTCGGGACCACATTGGTCTCATCCGGCCATAGTGGTTAGCTTCTGACTTGTCCAAACCCCAGCATGTGACATATCAAATTATATCAGAATTCAAATACAAAATCAATAACAGTGAAATCTTGTGCCGAGAACCACATTGGCTGCATCCGTCCATGTTCCAAGTACCCCCAGGAAGTGGCTAGGAACTGACTAGGACCAATACCCATTATGTGAAAGACCAAAATTTACATCAGAATTTAATAACAAGATCAATGACAAACAAACTGATTCTCCAGAATAAGTATCCAGGTCCTGGCTGAAACCAATACCTATCACATATGATGATGATGATGGTCCCACAAAGGTTTGAGCTGGACGAGTTATCTTTAAGATAATTAAATATAAATATTTTAACCAGATTTCCAGACAAAACATTCACAGGTGTAACCAGTTATCAAGAGTGCGAGTACAATTCTCGACAATACTTCCATTTACACGGGACCCGGGATTTACACGTATAAGCTTCCACAGTGCCAGGACCATATCCAGGGAACCGACTTCCAGCCATTTATACCTGTATTTCGCACGCGAGGCTCAAACCATTGTAGACTACTCAAGTTTTTTTTTTCTATTACTACCTACTACTACAAAAAAAAACTAAAAATCCATCATGACCATCGTGGCGAACAATGTAGTTTTTTGAGTATGCTACACAAATTACTAAAATGTCTTTATGACAGTGTCCATACAAGATAATCCCTTAGAGGTAACTTTGTCAAGATTCCCCGTAACGTGGGTAGATCACCTTTTCGTGGTACGTTACGGGATGTAAGATCTACCACCGATTCCTAGTCCTGACTACTTCAAACTAAGGGAACAGGATTTTTCAGTAATCCAAGGAACACATCTTAGTCCTTGTTACTTTACTTTATGCCTTGTTGATAGTGACAAGACTCGGCTTTGTCTACCGAGGATGATCTTGAAACAAGGAAAAAAAATGAGTTAGTTGTCTTCATCTATGTGATTCCTAATCTTCTTATCGTTGTTCCCTAGTTTGAAGTGGTTAAGACTAGGGTTCTGATGCATGGTCATTATCGGTGTCATTGCTTAATTTTGTTGCTAAGGAATCCAATTTTGACTGACAAAGGGGCGCGCCTTTGGAGGGTGTTTCAACACTCCGAAGGGTATAAATAGCGGGACCTTTCAATTAGAGTAGGATCTGTCAACTGTAAAAAAAATCGAATACTTCACCATTTCTCAATAGTGATGGAGTAATACGACACGCTAAACTTAGGTCCCGAACAGAGGAAAAAAAATTTGTCAAGATACATTATTTATTTATTCATAAAACTACAAGGGACAGCCCTATGCGGTTGTACGCAATGGTGACGTAGGACTACGGGGTCCTATATAATAAATCTTATTTGTTAACTGCACTCTTAACTTGTTAACTCTTTAGTATGACGCGCTTGACATGGATGGCCAATAGCGACTCACGCAGAGCTACTCATTCCGATCAATAGCGGTGCGGCTTCTTCCTCTTTCTATGGATGCTCATGAAGGGTGCAGCTCGCTGCTTGCAGGCAGCCTTTCGTTGTGTATTGGAGAACACCACCACTCACCACGCGGTGATTGAATAAACACCGTTTGGTGAGACCGGAGGGAATATACGAAAAATATCATAGCAACAGTTGCACATTCGTTCAATTTTCAATAGTGAAATTTTGAAAAATTATAAAGTCATAATTTTTTACAGATTCGTAGAAATATTTCTGATCGATTGGTGATAAAATTATTGAAATGGGTCTAGGGGCAGCTGAGTTGTTAATGTTCAAAATCTTTCATAATTTTGTAACATGTTCCATTTCACAAAATGTACCTCCATATATAAATCACAGACGTAGTCCAACGTCAACAAAATAAATACTCAATAAACAGCTTTTAAAGCAGCTTAAATTCTGTAAGTGTAGTTGCACGGTTGTAGGCATCGAATTGAAAACATTTATACCAAATATCAAATTACATCAGAGTTAAAAAAAGCTTAACGACAGCCAAACCAAGTGTCCTTTGATCACATTGGGCATATTCAGAATACCACCTAGGAATTGGTTCAAAAATTGACTTAGTAAGAAACGACTTTCGAAAACTAAATCACTTGTGGTCATACTGAGTGCCATCTCTCCCACCGTGCTTCTGGTGATTAACCAACCACCCATCCTCATCGCCTACACTTCGTGAACCACCTCCTCCTCCTCCTCCCCCCGTGCAGCTGTCAACCGTGGCTACATTTCCGTTCGAGAGCTGTTCGTTGCTGCGGTTCTTCGGTGGTCTCGGTATCGAGCTTTGCGGGCGCAATCTGTGCACCACCGCACCGTGAGGCGATGGACGTGCACAGACCCGGCCGAGCAGCAGCCCGAGAAGGGCTCAACCTGAATCAAACATGAGTAATGGCCCGGTCCGTTAAACACATTTACTGCAGTATATTCATAAATTTACATATTTAATCACAATTTGCCACCGCACACCTGACGCCACCCAAACAACAACAAATGCTTCGAAGGGTGGCAAAGGAACTGAGCGCAAGAAAGTACCAACAGGGACACCCAAAGCTAACGGGAGCAAATGAAGCGACTCCGCATATAGAGGTATGGTTCGCTTTTCATTCATTGAAGCTTCGTGGCTAGTTCTGACAGAGAAAAAAAAATCTTTATTAGTGTGTCACTGCTGCTACATATATGAATTAGTGATGTCGTGAGTCCGCACGGAAATTGTGCGGAACTCGGAAGGGGGACCGAGGGGTAGGATATCGGATAGAGCAAAATCGCACACCCCATAGAGGAAGTAGAGGACATGTTGAACGGGGCGATAAAAGTTGCTCAAGTTTTGACTGGGGGACGAAAAAGTTTAATTTCTACTGCAGTCGGGAAAAGTTTAATAATTTTAGATGCTGATTATGATAGAGGGAGAGACTGGTGAGTGAAATTCTCCGTGCGAATTGCACGGCCTCGGTAGTTTGTAGGCTACAGGGCGTTTGTAATGGATCGTTTGGGGGACGGGAAATTGTAGGGTACACAATTTACGTTTTCCTGGAAGCTTTTTATTTTTTGTTTTGCTTTACGAAGTAATGGACATGCAATGTATTGTGGAGCTCGGAGATTGTGGATTTTTTTTTCGGAAAATACACGCAAGTCATGAATACTGTAATTCAATTTCACCATGAACAAATCTTCACGCAACTGATACCTTGTAGAACGATTTGAGAAATGTCGTTTTGAAGTAATGCTAACTGGCACCTCAAAACGACGTTTCTTTAATCCTACCACAAGGTATCAATTGCGTGAAGTTACGAACGGTGATAGATGTATTGGACCTCAGATAGCCTAGCTAGTAAAGGGGTTCGATTTCCGGTCTATGTTCGTCTCTAAATGCCATTGGAATTATACTTGGAATTTAAAAAATAATCTTCTCAGAATTTTATTGAAATCATACCCTTTTAAAAAAGGTCTGATTTTTTGTACTGTGATTAAAATGGGTAACAGCTGTCAGAATCAAAATGATAATTTTGTTTTGGCCATGAATTGAGTAAAGGTGATTTGACGTTCTTATTTATGAATGCCACAAGAACAGTATATCCATCACAACAATCTTTTCTAAACGGATACCGCATTGAATGATCCAAGTATTATAAATCACTCTCACATTGTGAGCTCTAAACAGAATCCGCAAACACCTCACACGATGCATTCCGCGGCACGAGCCTCCCAGCATAGTGGTGCAAGAACAAATCATGAATATTTTTAGTCCTGCTTATGATGCACAAAACAAAAAGCATTTGCCAATATTTGTACAAGCGATCTTCGTCAGCGCCAGCGACGTGTGGCAGAGGGAAGTGAGAATCCTCGGCCCATAAGTGCTTAAGGATGGACGTGACTCTTCAGAAAATGACCAACCCCCCAAGCAGAGCGTGAAAATTATGCCTACCATCACCATCAGCAACAGCAACAGCAGCAGCCCACGGAAGCCAATTTTGCACACATCATTCAACCTCCAGCTAAGCGCTTTTCTCTGCAAACTTTTTGACAGCCTCAAACCACCTACATTATGCTTCTTAGTCCGAAAGAGAACCGGAATTTCTGCAACGTTGTAAATTAAGTGGGTGGTGTGTGAAAGGTGGATTTTAATTTGCCTTTCAAAATAAACACACACCCGCGCGTGGTCATGTATGCATATTTCCGATTTGACTTTTAGAAAGCCAAACAGTCGTTAAATGGCCGTTCGCTCCTTGGCTTTTGTGCTGATGTTCACCGAAATAGAACTGCGAAAATTGGACTCTGTCATCGTCGTCATCGCCATCATCATCATCATCATCATCATCATCATCATCATAGTGGTGTCATATCGGAAGGAAGCAGGCAAGAACAGAGCAGCAGCAGTAGAGCGGTCCGTCCAAGCTGCAGCAAGGCATCAGGAGTCACGAAAGCGCAGGAAAATTCGAACCAATTGGACAGCATGATGCCGAACACGATCGGAAGGGTTCGGTTGATGAGCTTTCCGGTCAGTTTCGAAATGTGGGATGGGGTTTGAATTGCTTGCGGTTAAAGTATGGGTTGATAATAAATGGACAGGGAGCTGACCCAAGGGGGAAATTTATATTGACAGTATTGATGTGGCTCGGAGAATGGGACAAGTTTTAATTTTAGGACATGTAAATTGGTCGTTTTCTGTGAGTGATGCGCACTTTCGATGCTAGAAGCAAACCAGATGGAGGGAATGATGCGATTTTTCACATGTCTCATCGAAGTGAGGTAATTTGCCATCCAGTGCCTGCAGTTTCTTATTCTACTTATCATTCTTCTTTCGGCTAGCTAAATAGCACTCCACATAATTTATATTTATATTTTATTCCACGCTCTATACAGGTCTTGTCAATCGGTTTAACTGAGGTGCTTTAAAAGGTACCGTTAGTCTTATGAAGCATATAGTTAAACCGAACGGAAACAATCATTCAAATGCGCTCCATGCTTTTAACCAAATGGCAATACAACTACATTCTTGTTCAACTCTGGAAGCTATTATTCAACGATTGATCAACTTAGATGTTTTATAAGTGTTCTCATTTGTTTGTTGGGATTGTTGTAACATCCACGGCTATCATTTGGAGGGTGAGCCCCCAGGTTTCCGGACACAGTGTTATTTTGGGCCACCCTAGTGTATATTCCCTCATAATCAAAACTTTTCACATCCCAAATCAAGTACTCTAAAAATGAAGAAACATTCTAGAAGACATACAAAGTGCTATACGCAATAGTTTCATCGCAAATGGCCATGTCCCATGGTTATTAAAGGAAATAAGAAGAAACGCCAGAACATAGTCCCTTTCATGGACGGAAAGCATAAATGAAACTTAAATCAGCCTTCTTCGATTATTTCAAGAAATAGGTAGTGTGTTTATTTAACTATGTTATGTGATTTGTAAACTCATATACCAACTCTTGGAGTAAAAATGATATTTTTTTTGGCAAAGAAACACTAAGCTCCATGCATTCTCGCACAGTGACGAAAACATTTGCCACGCCTTTTGGTGCCACCTGGCTGCATCTTCCGAGCGGTTATCAACTGCACCAGCCGATTCTATTGTTGATGGTTGATAGCGTAATGCAGAACGATTGCCTTCAAATCGGAGCTCAACCTGTGGGAATAACTACGTTATGTACCTACCGAAACAGTGAACAGTGCACAGAACGTACATTTCCAATTTCACAGCCCCAGCACGTCACATGTCTACGACGCCGTTATATACTTAATGCCTTTACTTAGGTGCTTCGAACGTGCCGAGTCCGAGGTCCGAGATGCATGCCAGCCAAACGCTACGTCATTCTCATCCTCAACGCACATGGGTATTAGAGTGATGCAAAATTTGGAATATCCCAAGAAACAATGTTTGTTTTATTGAAGTTTTAAAGCCGTTGATATAACAAAATTATAAAACCGTCACTGACGAACACATTGCCTTATAAACCTCCTGTAAACCGCCAATTGGCCCAGTTTTAATGTAATCATTAAAACTTGATATGCGAACTACCTTAGAGCATAGGTTTTATGTAAGCTTTATGACATTCTACACGTGGTTGTTAAAAATCAAAGCATAAAACCTCCTCCTTGTATGTAAGTTTTAACAACCTTTTGATGCTGCCATAAAAGTATATTACAACCTCATAAATCACTCCTGAAGAAGCTGATAAAACATGATACGCAAAACATTTTGACAACCTTGGAGGTTTTAAGTTGGGTTTATTTGGATGATAGTTAATTTTGAGAAATATTTTATTGCGGTTTTATTCTTTCGATGTTTGATGTGAAATCATGATCAATGTCAGTTTGTAATAATAGCTGATATTGTTGTATATTGAAAATAAGACGACTTTATTACAATTTGGAACCAATCTATTTGCTTCAGAGCATGACGTGTACGCCATTTGAATATCAAAATATAGGGATATTTTTAATTTGTCTACATTAGCACCATACATTAAAGAATCATTAAAAGATCATCTATCTAGTACAAAACCATTATTATTCCTGATGAATGTGGGCGTCTTAGTCCAGTCGACCAGTCGAGTATTAGTACAAGACACTGAAGTAGTCTGCACATTGTAGATGAAATACGCGTATCTGTCAAGGGTAAGCAAATAAGTTAGTAGAATTAAATGGAAATTACTAATCCTTCTCGCTCTCTCTTTCTCTTTTTATACTGTTATTATTGATGAACAATGACCAGTAACATATAATTTAATTATACGTAGATGTATGTAAGTGTTTTGTCGCCTGCCAGTTAGAGCGTAATTATTCATATTGTGTGAAATTTTCTCATACGGCGACATTTTTTTTGTTATAACTAGCTGCTCCTTAAGAATGCCTCATATTCTCCTAGATTGGAATTCTAAATACATGATGCATGATAGTGGTTTACCACCAATTGTAGCACGGAAACTAAGTCCGAGAGCAGTGGGCTCTCTTCTCTGTTTGTCTTGATCAAGCTTAATAACCTCTGATTGTCCTCAACATGTCGCTGTAGGAAGGGCCAAAAACGGATTGGGTAGATCGATAGGCAAAGTCGCCTATACGCATCTACGAAACAAGAGAATCTCCTTCCAGCAACTTAATCAGCCAACTGGTCAAAAAGACAAGCCCCCAAACAGGAAGATGCCCCAATGAGTGGGGTGAAGAGCCCGCCCTTTATCCACGAAATGTTATCAACAGGGAGTTGGCATTCCCACTCTCCCCGTCCAAATCGCTTCAATCGGGTGCCCTGTTGGACCGTCCCTTCCCTTTTATTTATGTATTTCAATGTATATACGAGTTGATTGTAATGATTATTGTCAATAATACTTACATTTCGATGAAAATCGTGATACTTATCATTACAGAAACCAATTTTAAATCGTAGACCATGTCGTTCAACAATCCACTCGTTCCGAGACGGGGCTCTGTGATAAAGCCATCTTCTTCATCATGTTCGCTCGTCACCCGGAATGCATGCAAATGAAAAAGAGATACAACCAGGACTAGTTTTTTTTTGCAAGAGTCCTTGCTACACATTCTCTGTCTTATCCTTTTTTCTTCCAGTGTTTATAATTTCCTTTTCCTCGATCTTCTTCCTCTGTCGATACACCATCTGAAATTTCGCTATCCTCATTATTATAAATTTCTTCCACTTTCTTTTTTTTTTAATTTTTCATTGTCCTTAGCTAGTTCTTCCCATTCTTCTATATTAAGTTCTTCATATATATCCAAGTCATGATTTAATGATTTCCTCCAAGTAAGGCTTGGTCTACCCTCTTTTTTTTGTTGAATTTGAATCTATACGCCAATTGCAGTGGATGATTCATCTCTCTTCTTCTGATATGTCCAAAATAACTTATTCTGCCTACCCTAACTCGTCTATTTATTGTTTTTCCTGCTAAAATTTTTCTTGCATTAAATTTCATTTTTCTTGGTTTTTTACAGCTATTAAAAATGTTCCTTAGAATAATTTTTTCGTAGTTTCTAGTGCCACCCTGTTTTTCTTTGTTAATACCGCTACCTTAGTTCCGTATAATAACGCTGACGCCAAAACTGTATTATATATAAGCTTTCCTAATTCCCAGCTCGGATGAAATCTTGTACAAAAATCTACAACTAATTTTGAAGTTTTCAAAGTGCCTATAGATCTATGCCTATTGGTTAATTTCCTGTTTAGGGTTGCTGTCAGACAAACTCCTAAATACTTAATATATTCACTAGTTTTAAAAGCAGTTCCATTAAGCATTAATTCGTTTGGCTGTACTGCTTTGTCATTTGGGTATCTGACTAAAATTTGACTTTTCTCCCTATTGATTTTAAGACCTACTTTGGATAGCTCCTCTTCTAGTACTTTAAGAATATTCTCTAACTCATTTATACTTCTTGCTATTATTAATATGTCATCGGCAAATGCTAAAATTATCGGCAGTTTTAAGCAATCTACATCGATCAATTCTAATTCAGAAATATCTCTTGCAACGTTTTTAAGAACATCTTGTATTAAATAATTAAAAAGTTGAGGTGACAGGGGACATCCTTGTTTAATTGTTAGAAAATTGGTTTTGCCATAAAACTCTAGTGAGTTCATTCTTAACACATAATAACACCCTGTCAACTAATCTAGATGGAACATTTAAATTAAGTTAAACTTCTCTTAAACTCTTCACATTTACTGTATCAAATGCCTTACTGATATCCAACGCTAAAACAATTAGATTGTTTCCTGCATTCCAATATTCTTCCATGACTCGCCTAGCAATGAATATATGATCATCTGTTGATCTACTTCTTGTAAATGCTGCGTGATGGAGCCCTGGATCGCCTGTGAATTTTCGAAGCTGGTTACCTATCCATTTAGCATTTACTTTATAAGCCACATTACAAAGAGATATTCTACGAAAATGATCGGCTTCTGAAGCTCCTGCCTTTTTTGGAATGCGAATTTGCGTCGATTTGTTCCAGTCTTTGGGCATTATGTTTTCTACATATACCAACTTCATAATTTAAACTAGGTCTGGCCCTGGCGTTTTTCCATTACTAGAAGTATTGATTATAAATCTAATTTCATCTAAGGTAGGAGGGTTTGGTAACGGCACGTAATCGTGTTCATTACAAAAATCTATTTCTGGCCCTTGACAATCCTTCAAAATATTATCCCATACTCGTGTACTAATTTTTGACGCCTTGTTGTTCTTCTGTTTCCTGAAGTTTTTTAGATAACTGTATGTTTTTCTTATTCTCATTCCTACGTCAAAATCGTTTAATTATTTAAAGAATAACATAATTTCCTTTTCCTTATGGTCTTTTATAGCTTGAGCTAAATCTTGTTTGCGATTATCTCATTTGTATTTATAGTTCTGCATGTCAGGATGTTTCTTGGAAAATCTCAGAGCATCTCTTAAATTATTAAAAGCTTTTCTCCGCTTTGGTGTACTTGGGATTTTACTTACTCTTAATATGCTAGAAGTGGCTATTTTCATCTTTTTATTCTTGGATCCTTAAACAATTCTATACAGATGCGAGATGATTCTTTTGCTTTTGATGCTTGAATTTCTACATCTATAAGTGAAATGCCAACTTGAATCAGTTTATGGTCCGTTTTGACATGCGTCCAATATCCTTTAATAAATTTAATCTTAAAATTGTTATACTGCGGAGCTAGAATATGATCTATTTGACTTTGTTTGTCTTTACATTTCCAAGTTACTTTTATATCCTTCCCTATTTTGGATGAAACGTTTTTAATTTTTGATGTATGCAAGAATAATTTGAGCAGTTCTCCATTTGCGTTACAGAAATCATGACCGATCATATTTCCTATATATTTATGGTCCTCACTACTCATGTCTTTTGTTCCTAGTTGTGCATTAAAATCACCCATGATCAACAAGTTCTTTCTATGTTTGTCTTTTGATATTAAATCACTAAGATTAGATAAAAATGTATTTTGTCTAACATTAGGTGCATGGACATTTATTAATATTAAATTAATTCCATTTATTAGAAGCTTACACCACATAATGCCTCTTTTTCTTTCTTAGATATGAACAACTTTTATTCCTGATCCTTTCCTAATTAAAATTGCTAGTCCTCTTGCCTTATTAATATGGTTGCCTTCCACCATCCAAGTGAAATTCGCTGTGTGTATTTGATTCCCTAGGGTATTTGCTTTCTGCAATACTGCTACATCTACTCCATATGCATCGAACGTACCGTCAATTTCGGTCCTTTTGGTTAATGTTTTGCACCCTCTTACATTCCAACTAGCAATTTTTATTCCTATGCTCCTTTCTACTGGTTTGCTTTCAACCGAATATTCAGAATTATTTCGATTTCTTTCATTCTTTTGTTTGAAAATTGCTGGTTCTCTTACTTTATTCGTTTCGCTTGCACACCTACTTAAAGGCTTACTTCTATCATTTTGGTTTCTCTTATCGATAACTTCTGTATGACAAACCTGAGCGGGAGTTATAGTTGAAACATTTTCTATTGTTCTATCAATTATACTGTCGTAGATAGTCTAAGCTGTTTCCTTCCACTCTGAGCTTCTCCGAACTCATACATATTTCCATTTTGATCTAGCTTTTTAATTTCTACCTCAAAAATTTCTGCTAGTAGGGTGAACGCTCCTATAGTTGCGGTACGTTAGAAGCGTTAGGTTCCTATAGTTGTGTATGGAGACTCCGTACACAACTATAGGAGCCTAACGCTACTAACGTACCGCAACTATAGGAGCGTTTCCCCTACCATTATTGCTTCTTGTCCTAACCAATACCCATTTTGGTTCAACTTCTCCAACGCCGCTTCAAAACTTCCTTCTAATTCAATGTATTCTGCTAGGTACACTTCAAAACGTTCCCTGTTTATCTTAATGTAATTAACTATAAAATAACGAAGCTTTGCTACATTGCAATCTGACATATAGTATTCGTTTTTCACTCTTCCAAGCTAATCCAACACAGCTCTTAACAGACAATTCCCATCTCCATCTATCTTTTTAATCTTAAGAACTTCCTTAGATGATTGTAAGCTAAAATTGTAATACTCTTCTTTTGTTTCAGTCAAGTACCTGTCTTCCGCTAATTTAAATGCCTGATTATTAGAACTATGCTTGAAATGAGGTCTTGTAATTACCGCGCAAAATTCCATCTCACTATCTTTCTCGACTATTTCCAAAATATAGGGCTCTGACTTCCTCATTCTCTCTGTGACTCCAAACACGATTTCTTTCTCCTCCTTAACTATGACTATTTCTTTCGTCAACCTCACAGCTAATCTGTTTATTAAGTGATCCTGTTTCAAACATTCGTCGTCATAAAGATTGGAATTCTAAAGCATAACATAAACTTAATGGTTGTATCTTAGCATTTCCTAGTCCAACTTGAGAGCGTTAAGTTATATGCTAGCTCTATAGCTAGCTTGCTGGTTATTAGGTACAGCGAATCAAAACAAAACAAAAACCTTGGCAACCTGTCAAAATCCTCCTATTTTCTCTTGTAATCATCATCCTTCTATTTTCTCTTGTAATCAAGATGTAAGAAATGCTCATTGCCTCTACTAAAAGCTTTTACAATACAAGGTGTAAAGCCGTGATGCAAATAATGACCATCTCCAACCGGATTTAGTGAAACTGTCTGCGTTGTTTTAAAAAGGGCTTGTGGATCTTTCGGAAGGGTTTCGGAAAGCCGCTTGTTCAATATTTTTAAGAGCTCTTTCACCGCACTGTGCCTTATGTTAAATGAGGGAGCCCATAACTGTAGATGCTCCAGGAGTTGCAATCGTTTCATTTTCATCGTGTTCAAAAGCACTGAAGGCATCCGATTTATTCAATTTCCACGCACTCATTTTCAAAGTTTTGACGTAGGACTAGGTCTGTGATTTATATATGAGGGTACAGTTTGTGAAAACCGAAAATAGAACATGTAACAAAAATATGAAACATTTTAAACATTATTAACTCATCTGCCCCTGGACCAATTTCAATAATTTTATCACCAATGGATCAGAAATATTTCTACGCATCTGCCTTATTAAAGACTTTATCATTTTTCAAAATGTGACTATTAAAAATTGCACGAATGTGCAACTGTTGCTATGATAATTAAAATAATCACCGATTGCCTGCGAAAGACGATTTCCCTAACACAGATTTAAAAGTTGAATTCTATCCGGTCTCGCCAAACGGTGTTTATTCAATCACCGCGTGGTGAGTGGTGGTGTTCTCCAGTACACAACGAAAGGCTCCCCGCAAGCAGCTAGCTATCAAGGCTCTCAACCGCTATCAAGATTCTCAACCGCTGATCGGTTTCAGTCCGCCGTTTGCATGCCGCCGTACGTTTTGCTCATCCGGATTGACATCGGGAGGGTGGCCAGACCTACTGATTTATCGGTAGTCCTACCGATTTTCGGGATTTTTCACTTTTCCTACCGAGAATCACAGATTTTTAGAAATCTTGAAAAATGTTCAATACCTACAGTTGTGTTCAATATAATAGCAGCGTTTGCCGATTTCCATACAAAACGGTCAACTTTGACATGATGTAACTTTATTAACTTATAATCAAATAAGCTGAAACGTTCGCCACAGAACTACAAATATGTTCAATTTTACGAGTAAACAATAACAAATTTTTGGAAGCACCTGTTGGAAAGTGAGACACTAGGTAAAATTTGTCGAAATAATAGCAGTTATTGATTTGAATTTTTATGTACCGCAAATATTTTAAACATTTTTATCTATTATGTACATATGTTAATTGGATGGGGATTGTTAGAATTTTGAGTAATGTCATAATTTAAAATCGCAAGATTGAGCTGAAATGCAAATTATTAGTACTACTATTATTTTGAACAATATTACCTAGTGTCTCACTTTCCGGCAGGTGCTTCCAAAAATTTGGTATTTTGTAATCGTAAATTGAACATATTTGTAGTTCTGTCGCGAACGTTTTCGCTCAATTGATCGTAGAACAAGAAATATTGATTTCGACACGTTTAAAGCAGAAGAACTGAAAGACAGTGTATTGTTCTGAAGCAGTCTTCCCCCCCCCCCCCCTCACAAAGGTTTCAAGTACCGGGAAAGCCTTCTTAAGACAGCCTACCGATAACTACCGATAAAAGTTTTGAGAAGCTGCCGATAATGAAAAAAATAATCTGGCAATACTATATCGATCTAGTCGGGCAGTAGGCAACTGCTGCTCGGCACGCCACTGTCGTTGTTATTCCGAAACTATGTGGGTGACCGCAGTCACCACCGCGTTCCAGTTCTCAGTGGTACCACACATCCAAGGAACGATGTTATCCGGACTGGTATCCGCTCCGCATATCGATAGCATAGCCCTCGATACTGGCTCGAAGCGTGGACAGGCGAGCACAACGTGTTCGGCGGTCTCCTCAACGCCAGTACACCTGGGGCAGATGGGAGTACTTGCATGTCCGAACCTATGCAAGTAGCTCCTAAAGCAGCCATGGCCTGACAGGAACTGTGTCAGGTGGAAGTTTACTTCCCCGTGGCGCCTGTTGACCCAGCTTGATACAGAAGGTATCAAGCGGTAAGTCCACCTCCCCTTTGTGGAGTTTTCTCACTCCGATTGCCATCTCGCGGTCGACACAGCTCGCGCGTTGTTGCGCACCCCTCGAACGGTCCTCGCGTCATAGCACACCACATCCTCCTTAATGATAAGGCTGATTGGCATCATCCCTGCTATGACACAGACGGCCTCCCTCGAGATATTTCGGTATGCACTGGCCACCCTCAAGAACATTAGCCTGTGTGTGCTCTCTCATTTCCGCCTGTGACAGTCAGGATACAGTACCGCAGCCCACGCAGGTCCTCTGTATCTGAGGATAGATACTACGACCCCGGCGAGGAGCCTGCGCTTACTGGCATTCGCTGCCGAGCTGTTTGACATCATACGGGATAATCCCTCCACAGCCATAGACGCTCTCTTGCAGGCGTACTCGACGTGGCAGCCGAAGCTGAGCTTATCGTCGAGCATAACCCCCAAGAGTTTCAGAGAGCGCACAGACCTAATTGTGCTTCCGCCGACTGTCAACGTCGCATGCTGTACTGACATGCGATTTTTGACTACGACCACTTCCGTCTTGTGATGGGCGAGCTCCAGTTTCCTGGATCTCATCCATTCCTCCACAAGCTTGACGCAGTGAGCCGCTGTCAACTCTACCTCCTCGAGGGATTCCCCGTAGAATACCAGCGTGACATCGTCGGCAAAACCTACAATTTTCACGCCTACCGGGAATCTTATCCTCAACAGTCCATCGTACATGACGTTCCATAACACTGGGCCCAGGATGGAGCCTTGTGGCACTGCTGCGTTGACTCTTACGCATTTTTCGCCATCTTCTGTGTTTCTTCGTCAACACACGATTCTGGAAGTAGCTTTCCTGAATCTTGTACAACCCTCCGGGAATTTGGAGCTGGTGTAGCGAGCGGGCTATCGCCCCCCAGCACGCGCTGTTGAACGTGTTCTTCACATCTAAGGTTACCACCGCGCAGTAACGAATGCACCTTCGTTTCCGGTGGACCACCTCTGCCGTCTGGATGATGCCGTGGATCTGCCCTTACGGAACCCGTACTGGCTGCTTGACAGGCCGTCTACACCTTCAGTGTAAGCCGACAGCCTGTTGAGGATGACCCTCTCAAGCAGTTTCCCAGTGGTGTCCAACAAACTAATGAGCCTGTATGCTGACGGGTTCCCAGGGGGTTTTCCTGGCTTCGGGAGCAGCACCAGCCTCTGCCGCTTCCACGCATCTGGGAAGATGCCTACGTCCAGACAGGTCTAAAAAACAGAACGGAACATGTCTGGATTTTCCGCAACGGCCGCCCTCAGAGCCACAACCGGGATCCCATCTGGGCCCGGGGCCTTGCCCACCGCCAGCGACTTAGCAATATCGCTAAGTTATCTGTTCGTCACTCTAGCTCCCTGATCCGCGCCTGGGATCCGCGGCTAGGAGTCTACGTCCCTACGTGGAAACAAGAACCCAACGATCGGAGCCAGTACCGCCGGCGATCTCTCCGGGGGTGCCGCGACGCCGCGGGTCTTTGCCATGACCACTTTGTAGGCATCCCCCATGGTTTGGTGTTGGCGGTTTGGCATAAGCTGTCAAAGCACGCACGCTTGCGTCTGGCGATCTCTTTATAGAGGGCCGCCACAGCCGCTCGAAGAGCAACGCGGCGTTCCTCCCGAGATGCGGTCGTACGAGCTCGTTGCATCCTCCTTCTCGCCTGGAGGCAAGACGCCCTAAGGATAGCAATCGGCTCGCTCCACCAGTACACCGGTCTATGGCCATGCCTGGGATGGGCTCTCCTAGGCATGGTTGTATCGCACGCCCTTGTCAGCGCTGCTACCAGTTCTTCCCCCGTCAGATCCGGGGTTATTCGCTCCCGCCTCAGTGCTTCGCCGAAGACCTCTTCCTCGAAGAACGACGTCCACCAGCCTCGAGCGCAGGAAGGATTTCCTCCTGCCACTCGCCTCTCACCTGGCCCCACACTGTACCGAATCGCCTGATGGTCACTATGGGTGTAACCCTCATCGACCCTCCAGTGTAGGTTGCCCTCCAAACACTTAGACCGACAAGTACCGCAGTGAGTCTGTCCACCATCTGCGAGAACTGCTCGATAGACCACCTGGGCGGAACATAACAGCTACTTAAATATATTCCATTAACCCTGGCGATCACGAATCCCTCGCTCGAGTTGGACACGACTACCTCCTGAATGGGGAAGCTCCCAATCGTGCATATCGCCGCCATCCCCAACGCGTCCATGACCCAATTCCCGTTGTCGGTTGGGATGCGGTACGGGTCGAAGATGATTGCGACATCCGCTCCCCATTCCGCTGCCGATTGCCATAACAATCGCTGGGCAGCCGAGCAGTGGTTCAGGTTCAACTGCGCTACCTCGAACATGTCTGAGCATTGCTCTTGGCCCATGGGCAGCGTGGGCCACCTGCCATGTGGTTGGTAGGGGATTTCCCTTTCTCCGCGCATATAGTGCACCTCGGCGGCTTTTGGCAACCTTGTGCCTTGTGACTCTCCGAGCCGCACCATCTGCACAGCTTGCTTCTGTCGGTGTTCTTGCAGTCCCGAGCCACATGGCCCTGGCCGAAGCACCTAAAGCAAGCTGTAACCGGTCGGGGAATATTCACGGGGCAAACCGACCAGCCCATTCGCACCCTCCCCATGGCTACCGCCTTTCTGGCATCAGCTACCGAGAGCTTGACGGTAGCCACTTGGGTGGAAAACAGTCCCTCCCTCAAGGTAATCGCTGTTTGCGATACCTCGACTTGACACTGCTCCCTGAGCGCCGTGACTATCTCGGTCGCCTTCGTCACTTCGTCCAGGTCCTTGACCTGGATGGTGATCATCGAGCCTAGTGACTTCACCTGCACCCCATTACCAACGACCTCCTTTGCCAGTTTCTGGTAGGTTGGTCCCTGGTCTTTAGCGCCACGCTCGAGCACCAGGAGCATCTCGCCAGTACGAGTGCGCCTGATGCTCTGCACGTTGCCACCCATCTCCGCAAGACGCTCGTCCGTTCTCATCTTCTTCAAGACTTCCGCGTATTTCGACGCTTCCGTCTTAAAGATGAGAGCCTCGCCCTTCATCTTGTTCCTGTTTTGGGCAGAGCTGCTCTTGGTGGCATTTTTGTCCGGGGGTTTCGGGGGTTTCGGGGGAGCGCCCTGCTTACCACCCTGCTTGGAGCCGCTATTTTTCTCAACTGATTTTATTCACTATTTCAGCCCTCTTCTGCGGATCGTCCACTGTTGCAGTGGACTGATGGGCCACCGCCACGCACTCCACCTGGGCAGAGACTTTCGGTTTACTGGCGAGGGCCGACCGCGCTTCTGTCCCTGCGTAACGGCAAAGTGGAGGGCCTCGCTGGCCATCGTGTTGTTGCCCGCGAAGTTGAAGGCGTCCGTCTGGGTAGACTTCGGCTCCTTCTGTTCCGCCCTCTCGGCGACCTCTAGTCGCTTCCTAAGCCGCTCGTGGTCGTCCTGGGCCTCATTCACGGTTGCGCGGAGCTGTCACAAGGCCTGCTTTAGGTCCTTCGCGATGTTGTTCCGCGTGCTCGTGAACTCAATGATGGCGTCGAGCTGTCCCGCGATTGCCAGCAACCTAGGGACGGGCCCAAAGCTATTCATGGCTCTGATTAGCCTGGGTCCGTCCATCGGCTGCTCCTCCGGTTGTCCACCGATCTCAACCGTTGTCTTTGCGTCTCGCGGAGATTTCGACCGTTTGTTCGGATCACTATGTTGGGGAGATCTGGTTAGACCACCCTTCGCGAATGGATTCGCGGTCACCTCCTCGGCGACTTGTTCTCTGGGGGTTTGGAATTTTGAGCTATTTTGATTATGATCCATCATCCCGACTATTGGGTCCCCCTTAGACCGCTATCCTAGCCGTGCAATTGGAATAGTCGCTGATTGATCCCCATGGGTGCCTATGCAAGCAGTGAGGTCCATGACAAGGGTTGACATAGGCCTTCATGGGGCGTTATGTTCAGAGCTGGATCGCGTAAGACGGGAATAACTCAACCGAACCTATTCCCACCGCAGTCTCCCAACTGGGTGGCACGGAAGGAACGTATTCTAAGGCCTGCCAGGGTTTTATGGGACGGAGACGGACAAGGCATTAGCTCAAACGTCGTTTCGGTCGGTTCCACCCGACTGTACTAAGAGGATGAAATACCTTGGCCGCCAGCCCGTAGCGTAGTTTATGAGAAGTTTCCGCTGTGTTTCCTACATACGGCCAGTGTGTCAGTAAACATACTTGCGATCTTACTGACATCGATCGCAAGGCGCCGTCTGGCACATCCCTTCGTTTGTTGTTCGATTAGCCGACTGGATCAGTACCGCAGCACTGGTGGTTCATCGTTTCCAGGGTGCACCACAAGGAGGCGAACAACTTCACACCCCTCATATGTGTTTAACACCTTAATAGCTCAGCATTACTCAACCATCACGACAAAACGGTCTTTTTCAGGATCACCATCAATTTATAAAAAAGTTTTTTTAGACATTTGTCAAGGTCATCAATCGGATGTCAGTTTCCATATCAAGATAGAGTTGGAATAAGGGCGTAACAGCTTTTATAAATAATGACTTTTTTCGATGATGTCTTGAAAGTCAAAGCTCAAGAAAGTGGTCCGATTTTGATCCTGAGATGATGGATTTAATTCTTAATATGCCAATCGATAGATTTTTTTTTTCTACGAATCTGTTAAAATTAAGACTATATAATTTTTCAAAATATCACTATTGAAAATTGCACGGATGTGCAACTGTTGGTATGATGGTTAAAATTATCACCGATTGCCTGCAAAAAGCAATTTCTCTAACACAGAGTTCAAAGTTGACTTCCATCCGGTCTCACCAACCAAAATACAAATTAAAGGTTTTCACCATGATTTTCGGTGAGTTTTTCCGTATTGATCTTTGTTAGCTCATAAACCACAAGCTTGTAAAATGTGATGGATTTTACTAAATTTTTGGACAATGCAAACACATCTTATTAAATTGACAGTGAGCATACATAAGGGCGTAAACGTGATGATCGATTCTCTTCGTCGATTTTCTCTTTTGTTAATAACTCACTAGAATTAGGGTTTGCGTTTGTTTGTGATAGCCAATACAACCTGTTACAACTCTGCACTGAACAAATTCTAGAAAACTGTTTCGCTTAGCTGTACACAGCTAAAAAAATGTAGTGTAAATTTCCGTTACTATGATGCACATAAATGGAGCGTCACATATCATACAAGTTTAGATTATAGATCGTGTAAATTTATGAGACATGTCATGCAATATTCCATATATTGTATGCAACTGTCCACTTTTGTTCGCAACATTTCTTGCAAGCTGCTAGTTTACGTGAAAAGAAAGTTTACATGTATGAATGTTTGCATGCATGGATGTTTACATCGCCAGTAAAATTCTGAATTTTTTGGTGTGTAGCAATGCAAAGAGAAAATCGACGAAGAGAATCGATCATCGCGTATACGCCCTTATGCATGCTCACTGTCGAAAAATATTCCAAAATTTCACGATCACTGCAGATTGCAACACTGGTTGCAAGAACTTTAGGTGTTCTTCAACAATTGCCTATTCAGTTCATGTATTTTGACGATCCACACAGTTCGAAAAAGTGGTGTAAATTTCCGTTACTATGATGCACATAAATGGAGCGTTATATATCATTCAAGTTTACGTAATAGATCGCGTAAATTTATGAGACATCAAATGAGATATTCCATAAATTGTATGCAACCGTCAATCTTTGTAAGCAACATTTCATACAAGTTGCTGATTTACGTGAAAAGGAAGTTTACATGCATGAATGTTTGCATGGATGGATGTTTACATCACCAGTTCTATTATTTTCTGTGCACTTAAATATTTTCATTAATATTTTTTTCTGTGCACTTAAATCGGCAATATGTTAAAGAGATATGAACAATAAAAATTTAATGATTTTCCTGTAGAATTTTCCATACAAACGGTTTGTGCCAGTGTCAGTTTCTTTCCTAATGAGTTCAAATTTTGCGAGGCTAATAAGGACCCGACGAGCGCTGTGGAGTGAAAAATTCAAATTTTGCATCACTCTAATGGGTATCGACTTTATTCGTCCTGGCGCAAGAAGCACCATCATCTGAGAAAATCGCCATAAAACGATTCAAGCAGAAAACATTCCCGAGGCACCGTTCAGACGGACTCACACCGACTTCAGTTTGGAATCCCCAGCAGGAGTAGGTTGGTAGGTACCTAGGTAGTGCGGCAAAAACGAAAAAAAAAACGACATGGAAAAAACGCAGCAAGCACCATTGAGGCTCCAAAATCCGATGCCAACTGAGAATCGGAATCGTCGCCATTCTGCAGACACACAGACGCACACACACACACACACACACACACACACACACACACACACACACACACACACACACACACACACACACACACACACACACGCACATATGGTTTTGCGATGAGCAATAAGTTGAGGCTTAGCGGGCTGAGAACGGCGAAAGAAAACGGTACTGCTGCAAAAGTGATCACGGCCAATGAGAGTAACTCAGAATTAAGTCGAATTTCACTCAAAACTGCAAACCAGGAAAAACTTCTTGAATATGAAGAATGAGTAAAATTTTGGTCAAACTTCCTCACATTCAAGCAGTTTTGTGGAGGAACATTTTTCTCACTGAGTATCTTCAATTTTGTTCCAATTTAGAGTTGAATTCGACTCAATTACTAAGTTATTCTCATCGACCGTATTTGGGAGGGGTGGTCTAAATTATTTTGTTGCTGTTTAATACGCTCTCTTTCGGTATTTTTAGCAAACGAGCTTCGCGGGGGTGTGTGATTGAGGATTTTCTTTTATACTTGGAGAGTATTTACGACTTGGGAAGTGCAGCACGTGGCGATGCAATAACGCATATGAAATGCTGCCATTAAATGCAAATTTGCACGGATCATTTCATTGGCTCGTCCTGATTCGCCGATTTGGAATCTATTGGCATCCGGATGGATAGAAAAGGGGAGGGGGGAGGTGGAATTCATGTCCTTTAATTTATTCATTTCTGAATGAGAAATTTTGTCCAGTTTGTATAAATTATAATAATGTTTCACACAATGGGACTGAGCGAGGTCAACCACACTACTGATCTGCAACACTCTGAAGAGCTCACAAAATGAACAAACAAGTGCGTGCCACGGATAAGAGAACCGTCCAGCACAAATTATATGCAACCTGTCCGTCTCTCCGCCGCATGTTCGCAGCTGCTTTTTAAATAAACAAACGTCCAAAAGATGTTCTCCAAATAGAACGCTCAAACGTAGTGCACGCAAAGTCCGTATTCAAATCGTCCTAGCAGTAGCTAGGAGGGGACGAGGAATTAACCTTTTTCCTCGTATCAAATAAAATACAGTGCATTGAAAAAAAACCCATCACGTCTTAGTCCATGAATTTTTAAATTTAAAAAAATAAATCCCTGGTTTTCAATTACCGTAATCCGGTGGCAAATTGATCACCGCACAGTGGCGGGCCTCCATACAAAAGTTGGACAAAACCTAAAATGTTTCAGAATCTGGCTGAAAGTATATTTTGTATAGGGTAAATTATGGCTTCGGCACCCATTGACTATTTTCGGCAACCGAAATTGAAACGTTAATTTCACTGTATTTTCCCATCAAAACTCTTCGCTGAATGTATTAAGCCGATTCCTTACCTTTTCAGCTTCAATCTGATTACATTTTTACGACTGTGCAATCCTGTTATGCCATATTTTTCTTTAAATTAAACATACACACTACAAAATACGGCTGATTTCGAGTTGCCGATAATAGAACAGCTGGTTAACACGCAGTTCAAATGGAAAGGGTGCCGAAGAAAAAGAGACTGCCGACAATAGTCACTCTCACCTGAGAAGTTTGGATCGTTGTAAAAACATGTTCAACCCGTTTTGATCAATTCTGTCGATTGTAATTGGTAGAACAGCAAGCAGCAGATAAATGTCAACAAACAAACCTGTCATGTATGTGTGTGACGCTGAGAAATCGCTAATAGAAGTTCGGACGCTGCTTAGATTGACGAGAATACGTAAATTCCCCTAAGTAATTTTTGACGTCGGAAGTCATGATAAATGTGAACTAATTCCCCTAAAGTGTAATCTTATCTTTCTGATGAACGCATTGATTGATTATTTGTTAAGCTATATTAATTCATAATATTTTTCTGTTTATTTAGGATGCTAAATTCATTATTCAGGACATCACGAACATAGCTAAAATAAAATAAATAATCAGTTGTGTTTCATTAAACCCCATACTAACTATTTCTGAGATGCTTTACTCGGATATTGAGTATAAACGGGCAGAAATTATTTAAAAAGAAATCAGAACAAAACAAGTTATTGTTATCATTAGTGGCCGTCTACGCTGGAGAATGTTCGAGTGTATATGGTCCTTCATCTGTTTAAAGATTTGTACTGATGATTATCAATGCAGCGGTAGAAAGGGTCAACATTTCTTGCATCAACAATTTCAACGTAGCTTGTGAACAGTGCCTAATCGAAAAGCTCAGTATTATTTAGTCTATAGTGAAGATGATAATTATATTGTAAGGATAATTAATCTACACGCTTACTTGAAACTATCCATTAATGGATAAAACATATCCATCAATGAGTATCTCCCAAGTAACCAAAAGTTATTATAAAAGGCATTTTGTGGCTTAAGCAGCTTGATTGAAAGTTGTCAATAGCCTTCTAAGCAGCCTCATTTTTAAGGCGTTAGAAGAACTTGAAAGTTCCGGTATCATAATTGAAGAGCATTCTAAGCAGCTTCTGGCGGAACTTGAACGGAACTTTTAGAAAATATGTTAAAGAAAGGTTTTTGTCCTCTACACCAATTTTGTATTCAGTTCGCACTTTTATGAAAGTTAATTCTAAAGTCAGGTCTTTGTGAAAGTTATTTCTAAAGGCAGGTATGAACGTGTAGTGATTTATCAGCATTAGCATTAGTATTGGAGCTGTTTGAAGAATTAAACCCAGTCCTTCTGCGTGAGAGCCCCAGCACGAACTGCTACGTCATTTGAGATATATTAAAGTGAGCTCTGTTGGAGTTTTCAGTGCCAGCTGATTGACTTGAATATGAAACACAACACCTTGATGAATTTTAAATTGGTGTTTGGCCCACATGGATTCCAACACACTTGTGGTGCAGTGGTTAACGTTTGGAGATCGCTTGCTGAATATGAATCCAGGAAATTGCTATTTACTTTTTATTATGTTTGGATAGGATATTGATGCACTGCATAAATATAAGAATTATGACAATGAAGAGGGGAGTAAAACCAACAATCAATACGAAACTAACGATTTTAAATTGGCTCACCACTTTAGTAGCCTATTGGTCCCAAGCAAATGATTAACGTACCCTATTCTAGTCGAAATTCTAGTACTACGCAATGTTTGTTTTGATTCGCTATGAAAGTTTGACAGATAAAATGAGGGGTTATTGGTTTTTCCTATGTTTCGAGGGGTGATTCGACAAGCTTGGGACCGAAGATAGTACCAGAGGTGAGCCAAAAAGTTGAGCACGTTTCTTTGGGACCTACTTGTCTTAGAGTTACCTCTATGGTAAAACCACTGCGTCCATTATTTGAACATTTATGATATTTGAGTCACTGATCATTTCACATTTACCTATATTAAATTTTGTTTCTAATAAAGACTTGTGCGCATTGCTTCATGTGGGCTATGACGGACCTTTTAAGAAACTTAAAAGGGGAACTTAGGGAACTTTTAAGAAACTTCAAAGTTGCTAAGAAGTTCCACTGGGAACTTGTTCGGAACTTTTTTGTGGCCATGTTTACAGCCTTGCCTGAAGCTCCTAAGAAGTGCTTGGGGATGCTTTTTGGAACTTTTCTGAACTTCAAGTAACTAGGAGTACGCATCAGAACTTTTGGGAGCCTGAAGTTCCTCGTGTGATTTCTATAGCTTCTACAGTAGCCAGAATGTTGTTTTGGAACTTCATTTGCACTTTATGGGACATTACAGGTTGTTCGTGCAGGCGACTATTACCATAGAGGTAGCTCTAAGACTAGAAGGTCCCGAAATAACGTGCTCAACTTTTTGGCTCAGCTCTGGTACTCTCTTTGGTCCCAAGCTAATCGATTCACCCCTCGAAACATAGGAAAAACCAATGACCCCTCATTTTATCTGTCAAACTTTCATAGCGAATCAAAACAAACATTGCGTAGTACTAGAATTTATGGGGTACGTTAATCGTTTGCTTGGGACCAATAGGCTAGTCAAGTAGTGAGCCAATTTAAAATCGTTAGTTTCGTATTGATTGTTGCTATTACTGCCATGGACCCAAAGGGTAAGGACCTCCTTCACGCGATTTTTTTTTTTTGGTTCACCTAGCTGTTTTTTTTAGTGTACCTGGTGCACCCGGTACTAGAGCAAAAGACAGCAATTTGTGCCAGAACAGGTGTCAAAAGTGACAAAGACAGCACAACTGCCAGCAAAAGCGCCAGCAAAAAAAAGCGCGGTACCCGCTGCCGTGGCAGTCAGATTGAGGTGTGTCATATCCCTTAGCACGTTTCTTTTTGTTTCGCCATTTTGAGATTTGAACTCGTGACTTTGGCGTGAGAGGCATGGATGCTAACAAAAAAAAAAGCGGAACTAGTTAAAATAGTTAATTATCTAATCTAATAGTTCATTAGCTCCAGGACCCTTGAACATCATATATTTAGATTGTCCCCAGGAGGATTGTCCGCAGGAGGATTGTTCGAAGAACAATTGTACCCAGGAAGATTGTTCGAATAAGGGTTGTCCGCAGGAAGATTGTTCAAAGGAGGATTGTCCACAGGAAGTTTGCTCGGGAGAAGATTGTACGAAGGAGAATTGTCCACAGGAAGATTGTTCGGAGGAGGATTGTTCGAAGGAGGATTATCAGCAGGATTGTCCGCAGGAATATTGTCCGCTACCGACGAGTCGAGGAGAAAGATTATCCGGAGGAAGAGGATTGTCCGCGGGAGGATTGTTCGAAAGAGGATTGTTCGAAGAAGGATTGTCCGCAGGAGAATTGTCCGCAGGAAGATTGTCGACAGGAAGATTGTTTGGAGGAGGATTGTTCGAAGGAGGATTGTCCGCAGGAAGATTGTTCAGAAGAAGATTGTCCGCAGGAAGATAGTTCGGAAGAGGATTGTCCGTAGGAGGATTGTCCGCAGGAAGATTGTCGACAGGAAGATTGTTTGCAGGAGGATTGTTCGAAGGAGGATTGTCCGCAGGAAGATTGTCCGCTACCGACGAGTCGAGGAGAAAGATTATCCGGAGGAAGAGGATTGTCCGCGGGAGGATTGTTCGAAAGAGGATTGTTCGAAGAAGGATTGTCCGCAGGAGAATTGTCCGCAGGAAGATTGTCGACAGGAAGATTGTTTGGAGGAGGATTGTTCGAAGGAGGATTGTCCGCAGGAAGATTGTTCAGAAGAAGATTGTCCGCAGGAAGATAGTTCGGAAGAGGATTGTCCGTAGGAGGATTGTCCGCAGGAAGATTGTCGACAGGAAGATTGTTTGCAGGAGGATTGTTCGAAGGAGGATTGTCCGCAGGAAGATTGTTCAGAAGAAGATTGTCCACAGGACGATTGTCCACAGGACGATTGTCCGCAGGAAGATAGTTCGGAAGAGGATTGTCCGTAGGAGGATTGTCCACAGGAAGATTGTTCGAAAGAGGGTTGTCAGCAGAAAGATTGTTCGAAAGAGGATTGTCCGCACGAAGATTATTTGGAGGAAGAGAATTGTCCGCAGCAGTGATGGAAAAGTTCATCAAAGTTCCCTATGACTTGCGATCTTTTCCCTTGGTGAACTTCGTGAAATATCGCGAACTTTTCCAACACTGGTCCGCAGGAAGATTGATCAGAGGAAGATTGTCCACTGGACGATTGTCCGCAGGAAGATAGTTCCAGGAAAGATCTTCAGAGACAATCAATGACGTTCAAGGAAAACGTTGGGGAACGACACTCATCCTGATGCATGTTGCTTCAAAAAAGATATGGCAACACTGTGACGGCATGCGAGCGGAATTGAAAGATTTTTCGGAATAGACAGAAGGATCAACAGGGATATTCAGGATATACTGAAAAATAGACAAAAAATCGAATAAAGATGTCTAGAGAACAAAAGTTCTGACTGATGTTCTGGATATATAAGCAGAATTTTATGGATAAATTTGATGGGGATACAGGATGCATCCGAATGTATCGTTCCCCCTGGAACATATAAAGAGCTTCAGAGTTCCGGATAATCTTCTTCCTCCACGTACTCCTTGACTCGTCGGTAGCAGACAATTCTCCTTCAAACAATCCTCATGCGGACAATCCTCCTTTGAACAATCTTCCCGCGGACAATCATCTGACTGGCGGGATCTGGTCCATTCGGTCCTCACTACACAAGGATCGTATCTGGGTCCGCCTTGCATGATTTCTAGTTGGACCCCCAACAATTAAGTGATAAAACTGATTCCATTTTGATCAACATCAACAATGACATTAATCCTAGCTCTGAAGTTCAGGTTAGGAAAAAAGTTAGGTTAAAACAAAACGTCAGCTATTGTTGGTAAACAAACCGACAGCATTGTTGACAGCATTCCCCCATGCACTCAAAAATATAACTACCCACAAATCTAAAAAAACCTACTACCAACAATCAATGCGAAACTAACGATTTTAAATTGGCTCACCACTTTAGTAGCCTATTGGTCCCAAGCAAACGATTAACGTACCCTATTCTAGTCGAAATTCTAGTACTACGCAATGTTTGTTTTGATTCGCTATGAAGGTTTGACAGATAAAATGAGGGGTTATTGGTTTTTCCTATGTTTCGAGGGGTGAATCGATTAGCTTGGGACCGAAGAGAGTACCAGAGCTGAGCCAAAAAGTTGAGCACGTTATTTCGGGACCTTCTGGTCTTAGAGTTACCTCTATTCTACTACTGCGTGCACTTCCATTCTATTACCGAGAACCATGATTTTTCGATAAATTCCTTCCACGCTATTGGTCCTGACCTTTGGGTCCATGATTACTGCCTCTACCCTTAACATAAAATAGGTACTGTGCCAACACTTGTCCTCGTATCATTGTAATAGCTTATTATGTACTGTTCTTGTTATGTTACAGTAAATAAACGTCTGTAGTACTTTTACCTCCGCCATGGCAGGACGGTAAATCGATCGAAAATCGTTATTTTCAACTATCACACAACGTACAAATTGGGTCCTATCCGTGCGCGATCAAAGGTTTTATCGTTTAGTGCGGAACTTTTGGTTGCTTGGGAATAAAGCTCTGTCGGAACTTTATTTGAATTATTTTCACAATTTTCACAAAAATGTTATCTTTGAATGCGGAACTTTTGGTTACTTGGGCTGTTACCCATTAATGAGTATTTATTACCCCATTAATGAGTAACAGTTACTAATTAATGGATAACAGATATCATTAATGGGTAAACAATTAAGCCACTTTTCTTCAAAATGTGTCTGTTTTTACCCATGAGTACTTTATGCGTGTATATTACACAATATAAAAAATAAAATGGTTGGTAAATGAAACAAAATTAATTCCATCGAAATCACCTTAAGCAAATCCAAAAAGGTACCGTTCATAAGCACGCTATATTAAGAACAATAAACCAACTCTTACTAATTCTACTTAGCTACTAAATTAATGCAACCCCTTCCAACCCCTTGAACATCACAAATGTTTATGTTAAAAAAGCTAAGTTAGCTTTTATGCGTAAAAATTAGATCTTACTTCCATTTCATCAGTTCTTGACCGATATAGATGATTTTTTTTCAATCGATCAGGAATTGGTGCAAGTTTAAGCATATTTCTGGCTGAGTTTTAAATTAATTTAAGGAACAGGGAAAATGTATGTAATGTCGTCCTAAATGCCCCCAATTTTGACCCATACATAAATTCAGCAATCGACTAAATTTTCAATAGTGACCAAAAATATCCATTAGTACCGTCCCAATGACGCGTTCATCTAGATAAAATTGATAAATAGCTGATTTTTAGCGATGGACCCAATCTAGGATCCATAGGCCAACATTAGAGCCATTTCCTCTACGTGGGGTTAGAACTATGGTTAAGAAATACAAGAAATTTTCAAATATTTTTTTATATAACTCAAAAAATATCCACTACTTTAAAAAAAAACTAAAACTAGAATCGATTTTCGATTGATTGGAAGCTGTTTCATCAAAATCGATCCAGAAATGAAGAAATGGGAGCAATATGTAATTTTTAGACTGAATAGCTTAGGTACCGAAAGTTTAAAAACATAATGTTTTAGTCCTTTGGAGCAACGAGGGGCAAACTGAGGTCCACAATTTCCCAAAGAATCTACAGCATGTGACCTTTTCGAACTGTTTCAGTATGTTGTGCAGTATGCATTTACAAAAAGAATATTGGTTTTTCATACTACTAAACATAGGGGTTTTGATCTAATTTCGCCCTACTAAGCACAAGCCGCGCTTTACCTCTCTTTTCTGAACGAGATCAAACAAAAAATTGAATATTCCTGTCAAAGATTCACAAATTGTTGAGATATTGTTTAAAATCTAATACTGCTTTTTGATTCTAAATTCGTTCTACGAGTTTCAATTCCGTCCTAACGCATTGAAACGCCATTAGATTTTCTTCGTCCCACGGATAAACGTAGAAAAAGGGGATTCGCTAGGAGCGCTTCTTTTGTTTTGAGAACAATGGGCGTAAATATTCATACAATGCGCTCAGTCTCTTTACTCAAAACCTACAAGGAAACACTGAGTGTGGAAAGGAATCAGCGAACCTTCAAAAAACTGGAACCAGGGATCGTCAGCTGCGCAGCAAGGTGTTGAGGTGCGTTGAAGTCAACCCTGGTATTTCGATCAGAAATGTGGCTGGAAGAGTCCGGGAAATTTAACTCACGTTTGAGTAAATCTATTTTTGCCGAAATTGAGTGGACGCGACTCAAATTTGAGTCGTTCTGAACGACCGTATGGATCTTCATCATACTTCGTAGAACTTTAGGCAAGGTTCAGGTAACATTCTAGCAGTGCAGCAAATTTTGAAGAAGTTTTGCTGACTTTGTGGAACCTCTTGTGGAAGGGCTCTTGTCCAATGCGAATTACTCATATTAGTTAAGGTGCTGTGCATAAACTACGTAGACCGATTTTTTGAGGTTTTAGACCCCCTCCCCCCGCGAAGACAATCGTGCATAATTTTTTTAAAATTTGTATGAACCGTAGACATTTGTCACCCCCCTCCCCTCATTTTTTTTTTCAATCTGTTTATTTGTTGTTGTTTTTTCAGCCTGTTTATTTGTAAGGCTCATATGCAGTGATGGAAAATCATTTACATTCATTTCGTGCATTCATTTACATTCATTTGTCTCTAACTTTTTAATACCCATATTGTAGTGTTTTTAAAAGTTTTTCTTGACCCGATGGTCACCATCTTGGATTCCAAAATGGCGTCTGGCATCGATTTCTGGCCTCTACACGTCGTTCCCTTTCCGGAAATACCCGTATTATAGGGTATTTGACAGTTTTTCTTGACCCGATGGCCACCATGTTGAATTCCAAAATGACGTCTGGCATCGATTTCCGGCCTCTACACGTCGTCCCCTTTCCAAAAATATGCATATTGTAGGGTATTTGACAGTTTTTCTTGAACCGATGGCCGCCATCTTGGATTCCAAAATGGCATCTGACATCGATTTCCGGCCTCTACACGTCATCCTTTTTCCGGTTCCTTTTTTCACATTGCACAGCAACATCTTAAATTGACAAGCTTTGGAGACATAACATATTAAGGAAGTTCATGTGCACACTAGCGCCGCGTAGTGTGAGAGTTCTGAGATAATATGACCATCATCCGAAAGGACTTATTCACCTGAACAACTTTGCTCAAGACAGTAACCTTCTATATGGCCAGGTTCTCGAGATACAGCTTGTACAGGAAATTCACTTGCACACTAGCGCCGCGTAGTGAGCGTGTTCTGAACTAATATGACCATCATCCGAAAGGACTTGATCATCTGCACAACTTTGCTGAAAACAGTAACTTTCTATATGGTCAGGATCACGAAATATTCTAGGTTGGAAATATGATCCATATATTATAACGCCCGTCATAAGTAACATAAAAGTGAAGCGCCTCTAGCGGCGTAGTTCCCAATTTAACCTGTATACAATGGCACAGACTTGTTGGTCTAATCCAGTACAGCAACTTTGTCGAAGTCAGTATAGCTTGATGTATTGAAACAAATGAGATAATCCACTACAGTCCCCATTAGTGAAAATCCCATAAGCTGTGGGTATCCTTATTCGCGGTTCCTTATTCACGCCTCCGTTACCCCGGCAATAAGGATTCATGACTGTACACAACGTTCTTTATGTTGTGAGGCTGGATACTTGTCACAAGCGACCAGAGTTGCGACCTATCACAATCACGATCGCCAAACAGTTGATGGTAGTAACGCTTTGTACATTCTTATCAATGTGCTCGTCGAAGCTCTCTCCATGACAATCCATCAAGTTGACGAAAGAAGTAAAAAGCAACTGGTGAATGTCGTCTTCTGTTGTGATCCAGTCATTCCCGACAATCACGACACTCATCTGTGCTCGTTTTGAAGCAGTTGTTGCTTTGCTTGCATATGTGAGTGTGTTGATGAGTGAGCCCAACAGCTTTCATTTAATGTTGCCTGCTTTGTTTGTAACTCACACAGTCGCGCCTGCCGAGACGAACTTGGAATGCGTAGGCATTGTTTTCATTTTCTTCTGTCGTTTCGCTTTTTCTCATGATCGTACTGCAGAAGTCTTCACTGTTTTCGTTGTGCTTTTCATCATCAGCAGCGAGTGTAACGTTTTGCTTATGAGCAGCGACCATTACTGGTGATTGTTGTTTGCCATGGCTCTAACACTCACTGCGTGACAAAACGATCTGTCAGCGATAGTCGGTTGATGCGAAGACGAGTGTCACGTGAGTGTCATGATATTTCGCATCACTGCAAGTGACATATCGAGCTGCAGCTCATTGTCCATGAATGTTTTTATGACTGAAATACACGGTCGCTTGGGAAGGATCGATGTGTCTAATACGACACAGTTTTCTCGTAACACTTTCATAGTAAAGTAAAAAGCACACGCTCGCACGCCGCACAAAAAAAAAATCTCGAATATAGTGTCTGGTGATAAAGCGACTGATCGGTTCGAGAGATGGATGGCAACTCAAAAAAAATAATAACCTTTGTTATTTTCAATAAACTGTATGGAGCCGAAAAATAAGACCTTCATAACTTTGTTTCAACAAAAATGTAACTAGATAAAATTACAAAAGATAGAGCCAAGTCACACCTTAATTGAATTATTTAAAACGGAGATCACTGATATTAGATTTAGATTTTTTCGCAAATTTTCTCACACACACGTCTCTTACCGATGATATGTGCTAACCTCTCAGCATGTTCAAACTTTCTTACGATGATGCTGTAAAATAATTCAAGTTTAAATAAATATATTTAAACAGCTATACAATTCGTGAATCAACAGGGGTGGAAGGATGCGTGGACATACCGTTCCAAACGCTCCGAGTTATGTTAGAATGAATTTAACAATCATATGTGAATGGTTTATATAATATCGTATAATTGAAGGATCTCACCAAAAGCTCCCAGGGGGGCAATTTTTATAAGCTTCCATACAAATGAAACCGAAAAATATAGCCTGCTTTTTTGAATCGGAGCTTAAGTTCAAGCTAATATTGAATCCCGAGCAAGGCCAGGCACACTCAGCTAGTTTATAGATAAAAATGTAATGATCGCAACGAACGCCGTAGACGGATCTTCGTTCTCTTCTGTTTTCTTCTTACCGCGTTTCCCAATCAGCACTAACTTTAGTTCGACCACCTCTTCTCATTTCAACCAAAAATTCACTTCGCGGCTCGCAACACGACCCGAAGGTTCAAGGTATTTGTCATCGTAGCGATATTTTTCACAGATCACACTATACACACCGCCCAAAAGGAAAATGTTCGTTTGAACTTTATGCGAAAGATTGACAGCGCAGGAAATCCGAACCGTCCACTAGCAGAGCCTACTTCGATCGTATCAAAGATTTCCAGTAAATTGAATATTTCACTAAAGTCCCGCAGGTACATAGTTGGTTTCCAGTCGATTTCCAGCTAATTTGAGTGTAGAAGAAATCATTTTTATCAGCACTGCTGCACCGACCTACGATATAAGTCAAGAAAGCTTTCAAGCAAGCAAGGTGAATTCATATTTGTAGGTGTGAATAACTGATCATCAGCCGGAAAGGAATATACCCGATACCCGATATTGACGAGAATGCAGTGTCCAGTTCGTTGTCCTCACAACGCTCATCATGGCTGACCACGAGTCCCTGCGATAGTGCTTAATGTTCAGCACACCGCACTGAGAAGCATTGGGCCGAAAATTGGCACTGTCCCGATAATATATGAGGTCACATGAGAATCATGGGGAAAGTCTTCACTAAAAATTAGTTTAGAGTGTACGACTGCTTCCAAGATTCTATTTTGGAATCACAATTGTCTCATATGTAAATATACAAAAGAGAGCTTAACGACGTGTTCGGGGTATCATTCCAACCATTTTTGGGATTGACAATATATGGGCGAGGAGACCGCGGCACAGAGGAGTAACTGGAACAAAAACCTGGCCAAAATTATATTCACTGGTTTTGAGCAATTTTCTGCTAATATATATTAAAATATTTAATAATAATAGGTTTTTAGACTTCTGTTAACTTTAAATTTTAAAATCCATCTACTTAGCAGTGCATATCTGGCCTTTCATCATCCATAATGGGTTTTGAAAGTAGGATTTTTTTATTCTTCTGCTTAATATAAGGATTATTCAACAAAAAAGAGTAAAGAAATTAGCCAAGAATCATTGCCCTGAAAAAAAAATATAAAAAATAACGAAAGTTTTAATAACATAACTTGCGATTTCTTACGTTCGATTAGTTAGAATCTTTGTATTGAATATTGAGCAGTTACCGTGCACACATTCTGCTTTATTTTCATTCGTTATCGCCAGCTATAGAGATTAGTGACGTTTAACGCACGCGCACTAGCGGGAGCAACGCCGTGTAAAGTTGTTTATTATTTTCGTCTGGCTAACCTAAAAAATGTATGAAAGTAGATCTGTCAAAATGAGTTTGACATCGATTTGTTATGTATTTTCCTCGGATATTCACTAACATACTCTCACATATCGCACCAATACAACCGGACATGAAAATCTCTAAGACGCTCTGCTAGTTTAGCTTAAACGAACCTATGTGTATGTAAAATCGAATGGGTAAATGTGTGTGTGTGTATGAGAGAGTATTACAACCAAATGGCACTCGCTAATTTTAAAAATTTACAGTTTCTACATGAAAAGTGAAATACTTTATGGGGTAAACGGTCTGTGATAAACATTGAATTACAAGGCAAAGCAACCTTACTCTAACCTTAAATTATAAAAAATAAACATGGTTTTTCTAGCGTTACACTCCTTTAAGCTAGTACATCAATTGAGGTACTAGATTTAAAAACTTAGTAACATTAGTAAAATGATGCTGGCCATGGGTATCAAACCGGGAGTAGTTTACTGAAGTGTAATTTTAATCTAGTACCACAATTGATGTAATAGATTAAAGAAGGACAGAATTATTACTCGGTAAGTTTGTCATAGGTATCTGCAGAAAACCGTTGTGCTACGGAAGTTTTCTAGAAGTATGACCTTATAAAGGGATAAAATTTTGCCTCGAAATGATGCAAAACATGCCATTTTCAAATGGCTCGCAATCGCCAATCCGGACGACTCCGGACGAGATTCCAATGTCAATGTGTTCATAATAACGTGAACTTTCATTCGTCTATAGATTATATGATCTGATCGCGCAAGATTCTACAACTTTTTCAAGTCTGAAACAGCACAAAAAAATATATAAAATACATTTTTTTCATATTGTTGAAAAAATAAGACATTATTTAAATTTAAAGGTTTTTATCTCATAACTTGTTAGAAAAGATCCCAAAGTATCCATTTTATTATAACACTTAACTCTTGTTCAAATTGTTTATATCTGGTAGGCGTAATTATTACATGGTTACTTTTTCGAAAACAAGAAGCTTCGAATTTCTTCAGTTTTTGAACACGTCTCAAAATTTGTAAACAAAATGTAACGTTTTTATTTCGTTGCCACTTTATGCTGCATATATTGAAATATATAAAAAAAATATAGAAGCATGAAAAATCAAGAAAATCTTGTTTTCTTATTTTGGCCAGGTTTTTGTTCCAGTTACTCCTCTGTGCGCGGGTAGAAAAGCTAGGTTTTAGAGCAAATTGTAAACAAACTCGGTCGCTGTCCCATAAAAATATCCAACATGGCTGAATCATGAATTTGACACATTAGAACATCTATATGTAGTTACCTTGGGTGCACCTATCTCAAAGATGTCAATGTAACAATTCCATTCATCCCACATTTTATTGGCGGCAATGCCACCTGGGAACGGTTTCATGTGGTCCCAGCGGATGCTGGAGGAGGAACTTACACCGACACTTGCACAAGCGTTTAATTCGCTAGAGAAGTTCTAGCTATTAGGGCCCATGCATTAATTATGTCACATTAAATCGAGCAAAAGATTACCCCCCCTTCTATCGTGACGTTTTTCCTATACCTAAAGCATTGCTTGTAAAAAATCTTAGACTCCCCCCCCCCCTTAGAGCGTGAAATAATATATGCATCAACCCTTATCAGGACTTCCAGTCATCTTCGGTCCAGAATTTGATTGAAAACGGCTCAGGGTGACAGTATTTTCTCCATACGTCCGTTCGGCGTTACTGCTCAAGTAACATTGCAAGTTTTATCAAGGCTTTAAAGCATTCTACAAGTCTTTATCATGGTCTGCAGAACCCTCATAAAACCTAAATTGTTACTTGGGTGGTGTGTTTCAATGTGTCCTGGGTTGCGTTTTCGGTGGGGATTGCTTCAGGGGTAGATGAGCTAACCGATGGCGATCTCGATGAATATGCAGATGCACTAGATGCACCATCCGAGTTAGATTTTTTTCGTCATCGTGTGTGTCGGTATCGGAGTCATTAGCATCACTCTCCTCTGAGGTCCTGCTGCTGTCACTACTGGAGATTTCTCGGTTATCCATCATCTCAGAGTCAATTGGAACATCTTCCTCAGCGCAGTCGATTGGTTCGTCAACCACTCGAACATATTTGCCATCATTCGCCATTTTGTTTTCTTTTTAAATACCTTGTATTATTCTTAAATGACAAGCGCAAACATTCAAATTAGCGTGAGTGTTTCGCTATAAGAGCGATTATGCTAGTAATACTGAGGTTCTAGGCTCTGCTCTCAGGTCCACGCGATCATGAGATTCGCTGCGTGATTTTTCTCCAATCCGCTCTATTAACAACAATCAATACGAAACTAACGATTTTAAATTGGCTCACCACTTTAGTAGCCTATTGGTCCCAAGAAAACGATTAACGTACCCTATTCTAGTTGAAATTCTAGTACTACGCAATGTTTGTTTTGATTAGCTATGAAAGTTTGACAGATAAAATGAGGGGTTATTGGTTTATCCTATGTTTCGAGGGGTGATTCGACAAGCTTGGGACCGAAGATAGTACCAGAGGTGAACCAAAAAGTTGAGCACGTTTCTTCGGGACCTACTTGTCTTAGAGTTACCTCTATGCTATTAATGCGCGATGTTTTCGGTCCGGTCTCGGATGCGCGATCGTATGATCCGCTGATAGAAACTTGTCATTATTTCATCAATGCGCGACCTTACCGATCCGCTTTTCAAATGCGCGACGTTTTGATCCGCTTGCGCGACTTTGTATGTCCGCTTCCACAATGCGCGACTTATCTGATCCGCTCATCTTGGGCACAATGTTAGTAGATTTGCGTTTAAGGATATAAAAGTAGAAGGGTCTGTGCCTAGGGGCACGAACGGGAGCTTGACGTAGGACCAATAGGGCACGGAACAAATGTGAAGAAAATTTAGTTCTTTTAATTGATCGATCATCGATTATCTCTTTCCGTTTTTGAAATGAAGGCGTACCAAATTTTTAGTATTTTTTTTAAGAAAGTTGATGAAGAGAATCGATCAAAATCACTTGCACCCCTGCTTCCAAGTTTGTTTACAAGATTACAACTCTGGAAAGCATTTTGTGTGGTCGTTGGGGCATGTGGTTCTGAATATGGACCAACAGGCAGATAAATTCTACTCTATCTTTTTACGGTTATGAGCTTGTTGGCCCAGAAAAGGGCCATTTTATCACTTTTTATTTGTACTTTGGATAATGCTTTACATTACCACTTTTTCAATAGTTTCTTGTTGAAAATCATCAGTTGGAAGCATTGTGTGGACATATTTCTGATCGATTGGTGATAAAATTATTGAAATTGATCCAGGGGCAGCTGAGTTATTAATGTTCAAAATCTTTCATAATTTTTTTTTCATGACCCATTTTCGGTTTTCACAAAGTGTACCCCAGTATAGAAATTAAAGACGTAGTCGTACGTCAAAAAAAAAAATCGAAGCGTGATTTTTATTTGTCTCAGGGATCCCTGGACATTCCTACTGAATTGAATGGAGATGGATTCAAACTTCTTAGAGCTTATCTTGAAGCGTGTCTCGAAGACTTTTTAACATGCTTTAGGGCTCATCTGGAACTGTACTTAGGGTGGTTTAAGTTTACCTATCATACTTGAAGATTTAAATTAATTGGTACAAGAGTTCCCCAAGGCTTACCCTTCAAATGGTTCGTACCTGTTCGGCTCTGTCATTGCGCTTGACTGGGTTTGATTTTCTTAGTCAAACGAATTGGAGCAATACGTTCTTGAAAATTCTCCGGGATAGTTAATATATTGTTTCACCAGGAGTAGAATAAAAACACTTAGTTAAATACTCCGACGTACCCCGACCTAGCTTCACCAGTGCAAATAAACAACCCTTCTTTTCAAAAATAGCAAATCCTAAACACCACTATCAACGTCCGTCAGGACCTTAAACACCGCAAATAAATATTTTCCCAAGTAGCAGCAGGTCGAGCAATTTAGAATAATTCGTATGTTATGTACCCAAAAGCCTCCGCTACCGAGAGGGGGTTCATGCTTCTGACCGATATTTGCAACCTTCCACCTTTTCTCCTCCAAAGCCTACTATCCTGAACCCATTAAAGCAAAGAGAGAACACAACGAAAAAAAAAGCCACTACCTACCACACAATGTGTCATAGTTTCAGCAGCAACAATAATCGTGACGTTTCAGCACATAACTATAACGATATAAAGTATAATTATTGCAGTATAATGAAAACACGGACGGAGGCGAAGAAAAGCAACCGCCTACATCCGTCCGTCCGTTTGGTTGCTGGTGCCAGCCACATCAGGGCAAATTGAGGCTTCTTCTTGTCCAAAAAAAAAAACGTGCGATGATCACAACAAACAGAACGAAAGCAATATTTGAAAACAACACAAGACAGGGCCAGTAGGTACGGCGAATGAAAAAGGATACGCGAAATAAAACGGCACTGTCCTCGTCGACATCACCATTAGGGCCGGGAGAAAATTGCTCCATGCATAGTGATACACTTACCCAAAACGAGGGGATAGCAAAAAAAACTCTATTTCGACCAGTGTTGCCGACTCCACCCGCCATGGCATGCTTGTTCCCTTTCGGAACGTTTCGGTCCAACCTAGCAACCGTCGTTGGCTACTTGCCCGTTTCGTATTCAATGGCACCCGCGCCGAGCATCGTAAACGCTTTTGAGCTTCGCATACACATAAATACACACCTATATGTCACACACCACGCACCTCCTTTCCTTTATTTTGTGGAGAAAAGAGCGTGAAAATGAACCTTTACCTGAAACGACGAGCGTGTGGAATCGGTTTTCCTCGAAAACGGGACTGCTTCTTCCTTTGATAGCTGATAACGATGACGACCGCGCAATTTGGTTGATGATTTTTCGGTCAGCTTGTGGACGAACGACCGGACGGACATGGACATAATCGAGGCCCACTTGATTAGCCGGAACTTTCGACTTCAGAAAGGTCCTAGGACTGATCCGCCCCGAGAAGGTTACCCTTTTTTTTATGCCGGCTTTCGATGGTTTTATGCCTCTATGATGGCATCGGGCGTGTTTGTGAACATGTTTTCCGATTGTCGGGGTGCGGCTTTCATGGTTTTATGGTGGTTTTTGATGCTGAAATGGACGGGGCCGTCGAAGAGAACGACAACGTATGGCGTATGATGCGCCAATGGGAGGGGCTGGGGGGTGTTCGTACATCGTGAAACGATTAAAAGATTAATCCGAATTTAGCAACAAATTTAAGTAATAGCATCAAATTTAGCTATCGTTCAGCTTACAAAGATTCCTGACAGAGTTGAATCGGTCTTCTGGTACTTTTTCATTACTTTTTAATATAGAATGCTTACGTTAAATCGAATTGAACTTTAGTTGAAGTTAGTTTAGTGATATTAATCTCCCTATCAAAGTTCAAAAATTCCGCGCCGCAGATTTTATATGTCACTATTTGGGTAAAAATAATAAGTCTCATACTTGTAAGGATTTTAAATAGTAACAATCCAGTACAACAGTTAGTTTCGCTCGTTCATAAAAAATATAACATAATAGTTGACAAAAACCGAAGACAACAAATCAAGAAGACTGGCAACTCTTCCATTTTCTCATACGAACGGTAAAGCTTCGAACGAATTTGATAGCAAAGATTACATACTCAGAAGAAAGGTTTGTATATTTGCTCATTTTTCTATGCGTTGCTTTCACCTTCACTCAAGCGCAGTGCTATTGTATCTGTCGCTTGGATTCTGGCAAAGTTACCAGTCTTCTTGATAATCTCCTTCTAGCAACCTGGCATAATTGGTCAAAAAGATGGAGCTCCCAAACAGGAAGATACCTCAATGAGTGGGGAGAAGAGCCCACCCTTTATCCACAAAATGTTATTAACAGGAAGTTGGCATTCCCACTCCTCCATCCAAATCGCTTCAATCGGGTGCCCTGATGGTCCCTCCCAATCCCAGCATTGTTTGTTATTTGGTGCATAATGAAATATGAATGTTGCATGACTTACCTTACCAATCAGGCTAAGGCCTTGTTGTCCTCTGATGTCCGACGTCTCCACTCTACTCGATCCATGGTCACACTTTGTCAGCCTCGTAGTTTGCGAAGGGTCTGCAGGTCACCTTCTGCTTAGTCGATCCACCTTGCCCGCTGCACGCATCTTTTTCTTGTTCCTTTTGGGTCACTGTCGAGAACCATTTTCACTGGGTCTTCGTCCGGCATTCTTACGACGTGCTCAGTCCACCGTAGTCGCCCATTTTTTGCAATGTGGACGATGGATGGTTCTCCCACCAGTTGGTGCAATGCGTGGTTCATTCGCTTCCTCCACGTTTCGTCATCCATCTGCACTCCACCGTAGATGGTACGCAACACCTTCCGTTCGAAAACACCAAGGGCGCGTTGGTCCTCCACGAGCATAATCCAGGTCCCGTGACCGTAGAGGACCACCGGTCTAATCAGCGTCTTGTAGACAGTCAACTTCGTGCGGCGGCGAATTTCCAGAGCGTCCTCCGGAGTCCAAAGTCGGCACGATTCCCTGCCATAATGCGTCTTTGAATTTCTCTGCTGGTATCATTTTCGGCGGTCACTAGTGAGCCTAAATACACGAACTCATCGACCACCTCGATTTCGCCACCGTCAATCTGAACTCGGGGTGGGAGACTAACATTGTCTTCCCTAGAACCTCTTCCTTTCATGTATTTTGTCTTTGATGCGTTGATGGCAAGTCCAATCCGCCTAGCTTCAGCCTTCAGTCTGATGTACGTTTCCGCCATCGTCTCAAAGTTCCGTGCCATAATGTCAATGTCATTGGCGAAGCCAAGAAGCTGGATGAACTTCCTGAAGATCGTGCCACTCGTGTCTTTCCCAGCTCTTCTGATCACACCTTCTACCGCGATGTTGAATAACAGACACGAAAGTCCATCACCTTTCCGTAACCCCCTTCGAAAGTCAAAGGGACTCGATAGTTTCCCCGATACTCGAACAACGCACATCACTCGATCCATCGTCGCCTTGACCAATCGCGTCAGTTTATCCGGAAATCTGTACTTGTGCATAATCTGCCATAGCTGACCTCGATCGATTGTGTCATATGCGGATTTGAAATCGATGAAAAAATTATGTGTGGGCACGTTGTATTCGTGGTGTGCACCATTGAGCAATGTCAAAATTTAAAAAAAATTCTCAAAAATTTCGTTTTCGAGTTTTTTTAATTTATTCAAAGGGGGGATGTTTCTCAGAGTCTAAAACTATGTTAATCATCGATCGAGTTTCCACTTACTGCAATTACGACCTCCACACGCTTCCGGAATGCACAGCAGGTTCTAATAATGTAGTCTGGATCCATTTCTCTCCAGGTACGGGTCAATGTTTGTCTGAGGCTTGCTGTACTCGGGTGGCGTTTAGAACAGGCCTTGGCATCCATGACGCGCCATATTGAGTAATCCAGCAATATTAAGATCGGGGCTGGATGGCGGCCACATATCCTTCACCCAGAACGGAAGATGTTCCTACAACCACTTCTGAGTACGGTTCGAGGTGTGGCACGGAGCCCCATCTTGTTGAAATACAACATTTGGCTTCGGTCCGTAATGTTTTTTGATCCACGGAAGAACATACTTACTTAAAATCCCGATGTAGACCTCCATGTTGACCTTGTCGCCTTCTGGAATGAACACCGGGTCAATTTTTTTTGCCATCGGAAGCCACCAATCCAAACACCATAACGCTAGCAGGATGCTTGGTCAGATACACGTTCTTGTGCTTGTCGGGCACGTCTTTTACCGGAAGAGAACTAATATACCGATCGGTTCTGGAATTTGATGCGGGATCGACGGTAAACATGCTCTCATCGGTGAACAGGATTACCGATTTTTTTCGCTTAAGGAAGTTCAAGATTTTCTTGCATCGTTCGACTCGTAGCTCCCGGATGCGGTTGGTAATCATGTGAGTTTTTTTCCGTGCCCTCGACTTCGCCCCGCAATCTTCCTTTACGATCTTCCGTGCCGTAAAGTCACTGATCCCGCGTTCCTTTGCCATTTTCCTTATTGAACGCACTGAATTCAACCGAATCTTCCTTTTGATAGCAGCGATAACCTTCGGAACCCAAGCTGACTTCGGACGTCCTTTCTTTTCTCGGTCTAAAACCCTTTTGACGGTCCACCGGTACACACCCACGGCGATTGAAATGTCTTTTTGCGACATTTGCGCGTGGGACATATCACGAATACGCTGCCACTTCGTCATGGTGCAACTGTCAAACTAAGTAAATCATTTTCTTTTATACACAGCCTACTACGGTATGAGCTATAGGATACGTGCATGCAAAGAAAACCAAGGCATTGTATGCACAGGTGAAACGAGAACCTTATTTGTACGATGGTGCAGACATTATCACGCATACGGTAGATAGCCCACAGCGACTTACGAAAAGCTACTGAATCCGATCAATAGTGGTGCGGCTTCTTCCTCCTTCTTCGGTGAATGTACGCTCATGTAGGCTCCAGCTCGCTGCTTGCGGGCAGCCTTTCGTAGTGTACTGGAGAGCAATGTTCATCACCACGAGCCGAAAGCATTGCTGCTGCTGCTGATGATGATGACGACCAGCCGGACACCACCACACACGGTGATTGAATAAGCACCGTTCGGCGAGACCAGATGGAATTCGATTTAGAAATTTGTGTTAAGGACAGCGTTTTTTTGCAGGCAATCTGTGATAATTTTGATCATCATTGACATTTGTATAATTTTAATAGTGACCTATTGAAAATTGAAAGTGTTCATTTTAGCAGATTTGTTGAAAAATTTCCAATCGATTGGCTTGTTTAGAATTTAAATCCATCCGCTATTGAAAGATTTATAAGTGATCATAACCTGACCATTTTTCGTAACGCGGTCGATTTTGATTTTTTGAAATTACAACCCCGATATGTTGTCGAAAGACGTAATCCTACGTCATAAAATGCTCAAACCTCCTTCAGACGTTGATAACCTAGCATCTCGACGCGCTTCATTGACAAATCAAATAGGCTTCAAGCCGTCGAAGAATATTTTTTTAAATACAACTAAATACTGTGCTGCCTTGACTAAATGATTGTAAATTGATAAATCGCACCAGCAACTTGATGTTGTATGCTATTCCACTTAGGTTTTGCAGCTTATAAATTCTCAATTTTCGGGAAATTTCTGGAATTTGCACAAATCCCAGGATTTGGGATCGATTTGATTTTATTCCGTTATTGCCCGGGCAGAACCTTCCAGGGCTGATTGAGCTGAAGCTGAAGATGACAAAATCTCTTAAAAATTGGAAGTCAATCAAAACTTTGTTTTCTTTGATTTGTTTTCCGTCGATCTTGCTTTCCATACCAAGTACCAATGCGACCGATGCCAGGCCAGGGAGGCAGCTCCCACACGTCGGCCATACCAATCAATCCATCAATTCACGGACCGGGGACCAACGGCTTTGATCAGAGAATTTTATACTTCAGAAAATCCCGGCGGTGCCGACTGGGATTGAACCCAGGCCTTTGGGGTTAGAGGCAATCACGCTTACCACTGTACCACCGGTGCCGTCAAGAAGGGTCAAAAGTATTCTTTATAAAGGGAACGTCAATTATTTACGTCACGCAAAAGGCCCAGTGTTAAGTCACGTTGTCTAAAAATTGTGTATGGACAATTGTCTACGCAGGGAAAGGAGGAAGGTCAAGAATCCAAAAAAAAATATAGGATTAGAATTCCATGGTATTTAAGTCTTATTTCTCTTCTTCTTCGAATTTAAAGCTTTTTGCATATCACATATTAGCTTATTGCGTGCTCTCAACTTAGTATTCTATATGTATGCACATCCACAGTTATTAAGTGAGAGCTTTCTATGCCTTTACCTGCCTGCCTGCCGATTTCTTACATACTTACTTAACGATCCTGCGCATCTCCAGGGATTCGAATGGCCTTTGTGAAAGATTTCCATCCTGGGCGATTACTAGCTTTGGCCTTGACCTGTGCCCAAGTCAAATTTCGGTCAACGTTCTTAATTTCACTGTTTAGGTTCCGCCGCCACGAGCCTCTGGGTCTGCCTCTGCTGCGATGTCCTGCTGGATTCCAGTCCAGTGCTTGCTTGCAGATTTCGTTTCCGCTCCGACCCACCTCCACTTCCGTTCACGAATTTCTGTCTCTATCGGCTTGTGATGGCACAAACGATGAAGCTCGGAATTTGAGATCCAATTGTGGGGCCTCCAGGAACGAATTATGAATTATGAATTATGTACGGCATCGGTTGATAAACACCTGTAGCGTCTGAGTGTTCTCCGCTGATACACACCATGTTTCACTGGCGTATAACAGCACAGACTTCACGTTCGAGTTAAAAATTCGGATTGTGGTGCGTCGACTGATCTGATTAGCTCTCCATACATTTTGCAAACTGGTAAAAGCAGCCCTCGCCTTCTTAATCCGAGCACCTATGTCGCTCTTGGTGCCGCCGTCCGACGCAATCTGGCTGCCAAGATATTGGAAGCTTTCGACTTTCTCCACTGCCTGCCCAGTTACCGTGAAATTGGAACGGTTTTCCGTGTTGACATCCAACGATTTGCTCTTGTTGACGTTGATGGTTAGACCTGCTTCAGAGGAGCGTTCTACAAGGTCGTCGAGCTTACTCTGCATGTCAGAGCGCCGTTGTGCTAATAAGGCAACATCATCAGCCAAATCGAAGTCGTTGAGATGCTCCATGGTAATAGACTGCCACAGCAACTCACGGTTCGGTACACGGTCAACGGCTCCAACCATGATCTCTTCGATTACGATGAGGAACAGTAGCGGTGATAATATACATCCTTGCCTCACAACCGCGATTACCCGAATCGGGTCAGACAAAGCTCCGTTGTGCAACACTCTGCATGAGAAAGCCTCGTACTGCACTTCGATGAGGTTGACGATTTTATCCGGGACTCCCTTGCGTCTCAGAGCGCCCCACAAGTTTTCGTGGTTTAGTCGGTCGAAAGCTTTTGCGTAATCAATGAATACCAAGTACAGGGACTCTTGGAACTCATTGACCTGCTCCAATATGATGCGGAGCGGTCCACATAGGATCTTCTAGCACGAAATCCTGCCTGCTGTCGTCGGAGAGTTGCGTCGATCTTCTTCTGTATCCGATTGAGGATAACTTTACACAGAACTTTGAGAACAATACACAGTAACATGATGCCTCGCCAGTTGTCGCATACAGTTGGATCCCTCTTCTTGGCGACTTTTACCAAGACGTCCTGCATCCAGTCGGGCGGAAAAGTCGCGGTGTCCCAGATATTGACGAATAGTTGATGCAACATTTGTGAGGATAGCATGGGGTCAGCTTTGAGCATCTCTGCTGATATGCGATCGACCCCCGGGGCTTTGTTGGACTTCATACTTTGGATGGCTGCTTCTATCTCCTGCAATGATGGAGCTTCAGTGTTGACCTTAGCGGATCATGCCGAGATGTCGATGGTTGGTTGACCGTTGAAACTTCGAGAAGTTGTTCAAAGTGCTCAAACCAACGTTTCAACTGGTCAGTGGGGTCGGTGAGCAACTGTCCAGTCGCATCTTTCACAGGCATCCTTGGGATCATCCTTGCCCCGCTCAGGCGTCGTGAAACATCATAGAGGAGCCGATTCCTGCATTAGTATAATTGTGTGGCAAGTACAATCATACTCTATGCCCAGGGAAGTCGCGAAATGTTCCAACTTCCAACCCGAAATATTCCTACACTGGACCAGGAATCGAACCCAACCACCTCCAACATGGTCTTTGTAGCTACGCCTTTTCCGACTGAGCTAAGAGAGGGAATGTCCCGTAACGTGGATAGATCACTTTTCCATGGTACGTTACGAGATGTAAGATCTACCACCGATTCCTAGTCCTGACTACTTCAAACTAGGGAAACAGGATTTTCAGTAATCAAAGGAACACATCTTAGTCCTTGATACTTTTATGCCTTGTTGATAGTGACAAGACTCGGCTTTGTCCACCGAGGATTAGAATCGATTCCTTGCGATAAAGCAAGAATGACAACTGTATCAAAACCGAATTCTTCATCATTTCTCAATAGTGATAGAGTAATACGACATGCTTTAAACTAAAGACACGGGATATACTACCATAGGTCAAATTACTGGTCGCAGTGGTTTTATGGAAAAAAAGGGAATGGACTGTGATGTAGAAAACTACAGAGAATGTAAATCTGACAAATGCGTTGCAGAAATTTAAGGATGATGAAGAAATCCTATGAAACGATCCAAGAGGATTGTTCCAATGTAATTCAGTCATATACTGAAAGGACGCTCGTGAAAACTTTTCGAGCCCTAAACAGCAGTTAATTCTCGCTTCATTAACGATTTAGAAATCAACGTCTCTAAATCTAAGAAAAACTTTAAGCTCAAAGCGCATATCCCATCCCTGTAACATAACCTCAAATCCGCATTCCGAAGCACGAGCCATGTTTCCAGTCATCAGCAGCAACATAGTCACTACCACGACCAGTAGCAGGGAGGTAGCAACTAGGTCGCCGGTGGTGGTCAGTGTTAAACTATCAAATCTCTTGAGCCCCGCGCATTTACATACATGAAGCCTCGAGCTATCCCACCCCACTGTAGGTATACACTAGAGACTAGAGCAAAGCCACTGCCTTCTGGGGTTGCTGCAATAAATCAAAACACACGGGAAAGAGAAGGCAGGCATTTGCACTAATGAAACACACAAAAACAAATAACCATACACTCACACAGACACACCGGCGAAGGTGGAAACCGCAGCTCTAATCCTTTTGTCGTTTTGCCGTTTCGTCGCCAGCCCTGCCCTAACCCCAAGCCTTGCTGCCGGAATGTTGCTCGACCCGAAACGAAGCGGCTAATTCTTACAATGCAGATTTTAACGCAAATGTGGTTTTTATATCTACTTGGCATGACTAGCGACAATATATAAGGAGGTGAAACAGAATGGTGGAATTATTTAAATATTTCAATAAATTAAGACTAGCGTATTTATCTAGTGCCGAAATACCTAAGCAACCGGGAAGAAACATTGCAGGCTTGCCCGTCATGTGAGGGAATTGTCTTCTGAGGGGGAGGGGAAATTTCCGCTCGTTTGGGTTTTTTCCCTCTCTCCGGATTGCAATGAGACAGGGTCGTAAATATTTATCTGCGTTCTGTCGTATGGAGGGCCAATCGTTATGTGCTATAGGTGCGATGAGCCAATTCGTAGTAGGGAGTGATTTATGACTAGGAAAATTGAGTTGAAAATAGATTGAGTGCCATCAAAGGTCACGCGAGGATTTTTGGAGAGAGAAAAACATGTTTATTACAGACAAATTTGAGTGAAGAAATTGCACTTCATCGAAGAATGCCACGTCACCACATCCTAAACAAGCAACCGAATGCAACGAATTTTAATTAATCCTATCAAAGCAAACCCTGATTGGCTATGCCGTGTCAAGATGACATCCAATCCTACTGAGTGAAAGGCGATCATTTGCTGATTGGGCGGAAATGCCCAACATTATCGGCAATTAAATTTAATAGAGACCGGAATCAAACATGAAAACCATGCACCTTATCGACCCTATTAAACGGTATCCAGCCCTGAGCTGAGGTTTGCCGTGCATGGCAGGCAGATTTCAGGTTCCTTTCAACGCCACCACCTCCACAATCCGATTCTCACCACCCACCCACAGTTATGAAATGGCTAGGTACTGCTGCACATAGCCCCTACGGCTGTAGAGCCTAGGACTTGACAAAATCTGATGAATAGTTAATGCGATACGATTTTCCTTCACATTGCAGACCGTAGCTTTCTAGTGGCCAATGCACAGCCCGAATCGTGCCACATCATCTTCTGCTCGGATGGCTTCTGCAAGATGACCGGTTTCACGCGGGCGGAGGTGATGCAGCGGTCCGCCTGCACCGAGTTCCTGCAGGGCCAGATGACCTCCCCGGCCGTCGTCCAGTCGATCAAGGAGGCGCTCCGGAAGGGCGAGGAGAAGCACTTCGAGATCCTGTACTACCGGAAGAATGGTAAGTGTAGATGAAGTTGGCGATTTGATGCTCTTAATTAGAAACAGTCGGCCGATGTCTTATTCATTCGTTGGCGATGACTGCATGAATGTGATGAAAATGAGGTTAAGCAATCATTATTGGGGGACTTCCGCAGGATGACCAATAGAAAGGATCGGACCGATTTTGGGTGATTATAATCTAAAATACAGAGCTACCTATCCGAAAAATCTAAATAGTTAATTGTTTAGAGTCTCCACGACTAATACCTGTTCAGAAATTGCATGGTAGTTAGAACTACACACGAAATTTAAATCAAAGAAAATCAGTGAAATTTTGCTGATTCTAAGACTTGATGAAATATCAGAAAACTTTCTAGCAAAATAATGCTGCTGAATCTTCTAACTTCTGTCAAAATGACAACATTTTACTGAAGTTCAGCAAAGATTTCAGCAGTTTTTATTTACTGTTTTCTTTCAGCAATCGAAAATTATGACATTTGGTAGCATGTAACTGATAAAACTTTGGGGCAAAACAGCTTTTGTTCATGAGTAAAATAGGAGTTAATTTTGAGTAACTCTGATTAGCTTGCGTAGCTCAACATCAAATACACACAGCAACCGATACTGCCACAAAGCAAATTTACGTATTTCAGCACCATTTTAAACGGTGCGCTTGCAATGTTTAACTGGGAAGATATTTCGGCAATGGAAGGTCAATTGCACTAGCTACCCCCTCAAAATCGATGGAAGGCTTTTTTATAGTGACCATACGGAACAACCAGAGACGATTTGCTTGACTGCCATGCCGATGACGTTCGAGTACTGCAAACATTAGCAACCGCACAGTCCCAAGAAGGTTTCATCACAGCCCCAGGACCAGGGAGGATTTTAGTCAATTTTTAGGAGGATTCATGACAGTCCAGGGGGGATTCCAGACAATAACAGGGAGTCATTCCAAAGGGGTATATTGGACAATCCTAGTATGAAAAAAATGAGATGTGGTGGTTCCTGCATCCCTTCGACGATCGCTCATTGAAAAACTTCATATGGAAATTGCTCTAATGTTGGCCTATGGATCTAAGATTGGGCCCATCGCTAAAAATCTGCTATTTATCAATTTTATCAAGATGAACGCGTCATACGGGCGGTACTTATGGATATTTTCAGTCGCTATTGAAAATTTAGTCGATTGCTGATGTATTTATGGGCCCAAATTAGGGGCATTTAGGCTGACATTATATCCAATTCCCCTGTACGTCAGAATAGAATCAACTTTGAAGTTGGCCAGAACTAACCTATTTTGACCTGGGATGATCAGCTAAATAAAAGACCGCATTCAGCAATGCCACTTTTGTGCTAAATATGGATCATCACAACAACACCAGACGATAAAAATTCAACCCGCTTCTGTTCACCCTTTTCGACTCGTATCGTCACGGAAATTTCTGGAGACAGTTGATCCTATCTCTGACTTGTTCTAGCTAAATATTCTTAGAGATTTATATCCCTCTTCCGTTATGAAGGCTTGTAAATACAACTAAAATTTATGTTGAATTTATTCATTTCAGGCATGTAATCTGTGATGTAATGCAACAAGATGAGGAACTTCTTCGACAGATTTTGAGGGATTGAGAATTAAAATAATCTTTTGAAAACATTTGGCCAAACTCAAACTTTCTTGGTCTTGAAATCACACCACCTAGTGTTTCCTAACTGGGAAATTACCAGAATTCTCATTTCCCGATTTCCGCGAAACTAGTTTTACCTAACGGGAACGGAGGGTTTTTTTTTTGTACGAGAACCATGCTTAATATATTTTACTGTAATTTAATATGATAATAGAAGAAACTTGAGTACTTGGCACTGATGAAGTCTGAAAGTGGTAGACGAAATACGTGTATCTGTCAAAAGATAAGCAAATATAACCAGTGCTGCGTGCTGTCAACAATGTAAATTGACGTAATATATTGGCCTAGCACTTAATTTCACTTCCGACACTGATATTATTGGTAAGCATAATATCAGACGATACGGCTTTAATATTACTAGTCATATGAATATCACTGGGGAAAAGTTGAAAATCTTACTTTTATCCTAATAAATCAACTTTTTTGTATAACCGTTGCATTGTTTTAATATTACTTAAGAGTTTCATAAGGATCGGTTCTCGATTAAATGGCGTGTATAAGAAACATTTGCCGCAAGCTTTTAATATCAGCTGTCCCTTTACGATGTCAATGTCATTTGCGCACTGACATTGACGCGAATGATATTGATCTTATCACTATGTAAACTGATACTGACATCAGGTGGCTAATGAAATTTAGCATTTTGTAGGTATTGATATTGATATTTTTCAGCACTGATTATAACGGAATTTGAAGGAAATGGACCAACACACTCAAAGCTCTTCATAAAAGGGATTCCGTTAAGAGGTTCGACAAATTGTAAAGAGAAGAAACTAACTAACATTTCGAAATCTGCTACCAACGCCAGGGAGACAGCTCCCACACCTGGACCCTACCTATCGACCCATCAACTCATAAACCGGGGACCAACGACTTTACTTCCCTTCCGAAGGGGGGGGGGGGATTGAACCCAGGCCTGCTGGGGTGAGAGGTTATCACGCTTACCAATACACCACCGGCTTATGATTGAACGTAAAATGAAAATACAACAAATAGGTGCTCACCCCCCCCTATCCAGGTAGCTCGGGAAATTGCGCATAATCGTCAAAAATGTTTTAATATTAATAATCATTGTTTTTTATTATTATTTTTTTACGGTTGCCTAGGTATCTTTGCATCATTATTGAATCTTAAAACTGCTACTAAAAGTTGAACACGAAAAAGTTCAAGCCAAAAGTGTATAGAATCATAGTAGGCAAAGGTTGTGAGGATAAGTTCATTTGTTTACATCATGGATTCACCGGAGCAAGCACGTCACGATTCGATCCTGCACGCTCGAAACGAAAATCCCGGTCTATCTGCTACTGGCAGTTTTCGGTTGACCGGAAGAGTGCCCCTAAAGAATGTAAAATCAAAAAGAAGTCGAAATTCCCCCTTGTTTGGCAAGCAATCTGCAGTTGTGTGCTGAAAAGCGATACTTTCGTTACTTCTGGGACCACGAAATTTACCAGGAGTAGTGCTTACGAAAGAGACGACTGCCTTTTCTGGAGAAGCATCAGGTGGACGGCCTATTCTGGCGGACTTGGTAAGATGCCATTACTCAAATTCCACCAAACAGTGGCACAGCAAAAATGGCGTCACAGTGGTTCCCAAGGAGATGAATCCGGCCAATACTTCGGAACTAAGGCCAGTTGAGGAATACAGTGCTTTCCTTATTATTTCAGCCCCTTCTCAAATTTTAGGCTGCCAAAAGCGGGAAACTGACAAAATCGAGAAAAAATTACGCGCATATTTCCGTGTTTTGCAATACAAATTTAATGGAGTTCCACCCTTATTTACTAGAAGAACTGCAGAACAGGCATCTGGGAAATTGTTTATATCAATTAGTCTGTTAATAGTTCGAGATAAAACGCTGTTGGTCGTATAACGCCAGGGTGCGTTTTACCCCACCTTGTCCTACATATGGCTATTATTTGTAAAAAAGCCCATTCCTTACTCTCTCCTCTGCCTGAATCCCCCCGCTGCTCTTCTCTCCATTCCAAGTGCCTTCCTCTGGACACATTTCATCGAAGCCATTCTCTACGTCAAGGACAGGCATCTCCCTTCGCACTGTCTCGCACCTTGGACAGTCGAAGACCACATGCTCCGGCGTTTCATCCACGTTGCCACACTCCGGACAGAGGGGTGACGCTGCGTGTCCGAGCCGATGCAGGTATTTCCTGAGGCAGCCGTGGCCAGACATGAACTTCTTCCGGTGGTGGTTGCCTTCTACGTGTTTTCTGTTCACCTAGGTCGAAAGAATCGGTAATAACCGATGCGCATGGCCATGAGCCGGAGCTCAGTTTCCTTTGGTTTTGCTTCGTTTCCAGTGCTGCAAACCAGGCTGAACCTCCATACTTCAGTATCTAGCCAGAAGACGCCTCTTGATATTGCTGGGAATAGAGTTGTTCAGCTTAATTCCAGCTATTGTGTTGATGGCCTTCGAAGCATTCTCCCAGACATATTCGACGTGGCTGTTGAAGTTTAGCCGGTCATCGATCATCACTCCCAGCGCTTCGAGGCAAAGGCATGCGTAGGACCAAGGATGGAGCCTTGTGGAACTCCCGCTGTGATCCTAATCGATCTCTGTCCCATGTCTGTCTGGAAGACCAGAAACAAGTTCTGGAAGTAACTCCTCAGAATCCTGTACAGGTAGTCAGGGACCCTCATTCTATGCAGCGCTTTGGCAATGGCTTTTCAGCTGCGCTGTTGAACGCATTATTGTGTTATCACGGTGCAATATCGATCTCCTCTTCACTTCTGTTTGGATGCCTTCTCGGCTCTCTTGACCATTGTCCGAATTGCATCCACCGTTGATCTCCCTTTCCGGAATCCAAACTTGTCCCTTTCAATTGACGATTTTGTTTATCTCCGTTGAATTCGAGAATTTGCGATGACGATATCTCTTGAAAATTGAAAGTCAATCAAACAATTCAATGCAATAAGTAATGCACTTTTTTTATTTTCTAAGCATAATTGTTACTGACAATGAAGCAATGTTTTTATTACAATTGCAAAAAAAGAAACAGATTTTCCAAAGTAAAAGTGATTTTTCCAGCAAACAACAATTCAAAACTTATAATTCCTAGTAGGATTATATTACATTAACGTAAATGAATTAAAATTCAAAAGGTACATTGGATGAAAGACCTGTGCGTTAAATTTATTTATATTTGAATAGAAAAGCACTTAAAATCGTCAATTGTTAATTTTATCCCGTATGCACATTTTACCCTAGCTTTCCCTAACAATCACATTACAGCAATGTGTAAGAATAACAATTATTCATAGCGTAGAGTTTGAGAATTCATGTTTAAAAACTTAACAATTTAGTGAAATCTGCAGGCTGACAAAATCGCTAAAAAAAAAAGCTGACAAAATCGGGAAAGCACTGTACTGGTCAAATGTAAAGCACATGCTGAAAAAAAGCGTGGAACTTCAATTGACCTGAAGTATTTCAAGCGGAAATGGAATTTGGTAGCCAAACAAGTGGGAACAGGGCTCGTGCAAAAGATGATCGACCGTGTACGAAGAAAAGTTTGAGCAATGGCCTATGATTGAGAAGGAGGACTCCAACAATGGTCTTACAGTAAGCAAAATACTTACTTATGTATAGCTGTTACATTGAACTATGAAAAATAAAACGCATTTTTAAACCCCAACAAGACTTTCGTGTCAGGGGTTTTTCGTGTTCAACCTTTATATGCACTAGCAAAAAAAAAACAATCCTTGCAAAACCATTATCTTAAATTCTCATTTAGTTAATTCTCTGAGCTAATCAGGCTGTGCACAACAAAATAAGGAACAAGAACTACAAGTATTCAGAAAATAATCATCCTCTTCTCTTAACTTTTTACCATTCTTGCATTTATTCTAATGCGCTCCAATGCGCTCTATGAATTGATTTTTTGTTGGAAAATGCTATTCGAAGTTGAAATGTTGTCAGATGCAATTGACCACTTTGTCAAGCAGTTTTGGCGTGACTTTCTACCAGCGATTTCACAAAACTGGACCAACTAATTTCTATTTTTTTGTGAAACGCACAAATGTTGGCTACTTTTCTCGAGGTTCTAGAAGAAAAAATCTTAAAATAATGTTTCATTTGAAAGTTCGAGTGGTAGTAAACGTCATTTTATCTGCTCGAATGAAGTGGTTAATTAGGTGTAACATTTATTAAGGCTCTGAACCATTTGGCGATTTTTGTTTTTAACTATTGGTTAAAATTTGACAGATGATGATGAGATTAAAGTTATCGATGAACCCTGCTATCCGAGCATGGTTATTTCTGATAGACAAGAAGTTAAATTTTGACAACCGTGACTCGAAAACCGGTCGATCGACACCACAGGGATTTTCGAACATAGAAAATAACTTTTGAAATGTCACTTTAACCACGAGGTAAATGTAACTCAGCAAATGGTTCACAGCCAGTGCTGTGTTCCTGTGCTGTGTGCACCCAATTTTGACCTGCGCCATTAAAATATAAGTCTGCCTAAAATAACGATCTTTAAAAATGACGTTTCAAATAGTTGGTATGGTATGTTGCAAAATATTTGCATTTTATCGCTGCTGCACGATGAGCAGCACCGTACTCTACAGGTGGTGAAGGTGGCATTTACCACACCACGAAAATCGCTTTAATGTACCTTGAACATCTACAGTCTACGTTTGGAAAGATAAATAAATTTGGAATAATTGGGTTCATATGCGTTCGAAAAAAAAGAGGTTAAGTGCAGGTTATGCTTAGTAGAATGGAAATTAGATCAACAACCTTATTACAAATTGCATTTACCAGATGATCAAGAACCGCTATCTATGCTCCACACCAAGCAGATATTTTGAAATTTAGTGTGCATAGATGCCCTCAAGGAGTAGTTATGCCACCACTTTTGTGGAATGAATCTCGATGCAGATACGCTGTTGAGGGAACAGCGGTTTTCCTACCTGTGGTTTAGTAGACGACTATCTCATTCTGGTAGTTGGTTAGTGCATATGCACTTTATACATCAATTGCAGAACGCTCTTAGAGTAATTAAACGTTGGTTTCACCATGATGGTCATTTGGTTAATCCAAACAGAACATCTACTGTCTTATTTTCTAAGTTTGGTTTGGCTGTGAGACCGATGTGAGTAGTCAAGCTAAATTGAATTCAGAGTCAAAAAAGCATGCATGACCTTTGGCCAATGCAGAACAACCATTGGAAAAACCTGGGGCCTAATACCTAAGTACATAAAATGGACCTACACAACAGTTATGCGACCAATATTGGCCTAGATGTTTTGCGTGGTGGTAGAAATGAGAGGTAAGAACAGTTCAGACAAAATTGAGCCATCTCCAACGGATGTACCTCATGGATTTGTCTAGAGCGTTCTCTACAACTCCTACTGCCACAATTGCAGCTTTATTCATTGTGACACCGCATAGAAAAGTATTGCAACACTCATTGGAATGTTGCATCAACCCCCTAAAAGTTCAGCAACACCTAAAAAATGTTGAAAAAGCTGAAAATCGTGCTGAATACGCTTGGGGAAGATAGAATTTGTTTCTTTGGAACTTGAAAAAGTACTGATTCACTTCAGAAAAGTTCGAACTCGCTTCGTAAAATACTAAAGCATTTCATAAAACAACAACTTCTAAAAGAACTGAATCACTTCAGAAATATTCGGAATCACTTCCTACAACACTGAATTACTTCATAAATGTCCAAAATCTCTTTGGAAAGTACCAAATCACTTCACAAACGATCGAAATCATTTCGAAAAGTACTAAATCACAAAGGAAAGGTTCAAATCACTTCGGATAGCTCTTAACCACTTCAAAATCACTTCTAAAAGAACTGAATGGTTCTGATTTTATTCGTCTTTGGAACTTGAAAAGGTAATGATTTACTTCAAAAAAAGTTCTAAACGACTTGATGAGTTCAAATTTAACGATTTTTTTTATCCCTAATCATGCAACCTTAGCGGGCGCAAGCGATTTCAAATTTATTATTTTTCAATTATTTTTTGAACATGACTATGATCCATTTCAAATTTCAAGGTTTTTATCACTTTTTTGTCATCCTGAACATGTGGACAAGGGGCGCAAATCATTTCAAACTTAACATTTCAAACTTAAAATTTTCTCTGATTTTGTATACCAGGGTCATTTCAAATTTTACATTTATTTAATTTATTTTCCTTTTCGTTTATATCAGGGGCACTAGCCACTTCAAATGATAATATTTTTTATCAATTTGTCCCTGCACATGTTTACCAGGAGCGCAAGCCATTTCAAATTTAGGGATTTTTCAATTTTCACCTGAACATGTGTATCAGAGATTTGCGAATCAGGGGCGCAAGTATTCGAAGGTAACCTTAGCTAGTGCAGTGTATGTTAAGTATTTAACTTTTTCGGATAGATACTACTCTTTTTGGAGCTAAGTAGTCATCGACTACCCGCGACTACCCACAACCACAGCACTCTTCACACCCTAAGAACAGCACATACCCATTATGAGGTTAAATTTTGCAACAGCTAACAACGTCTACACACTAACTTTAGATTACTGGAGGCAGTAAAATTTTACTGGGTTTTTGAATTGCGGATCGCCCAGTAATCATCACAGCAAAACAAATCATTACCGAACTGTCCGTAAAAGTCAATCTGTCAAAAAACTGTATATCCAGTAATTTATGCGAGTTGCCTGGACACTGGAAAGCCCAGTAAATGTGATCGTTATTTTGTCACAATTAAACTGGCAAGTCAGTTATTTTGTGCATGCTTGTACCGGGTAACCCAGTTATATTAAAAGCTTAATTAGGTGAAAAATAAACATTTCATTCTAATAATAATTGGACGCACATAAAACTCATTTATTTCAATTTTTGTTAGCAAATGTTGCACTACTCATATATTTAGAATTGGTAGGGTTGCTGTTATCCATAAAATCAATCCCCCTTATTCTGCGAGTCACGTGACTCTCTGTCACCGGTGAGGTGAAAATTGTCACCTCTGTGAGGTGACTCTCCATGTAAATCAAATGGAGAGTCACCTCACACGAGGTGACTATTGTCACCTCACCGGTGAGAGAGAGTCACGTGACTCGCAGAATAGGGGGGAATGTTAACTACGGAGAAACTCGTAGTTGGTTTCCCGCACCCCGATAAAAGCTGTTTTAAGGAATACAAGAATAATTATTGCTTGTCGCTCGGCCGCTCGGTGCAGTCAACATTGAAAACAGAGACATTCACAACATTATGGAAACATTCCTTTGCCAAGGAACAGTCTCGTTCTTCCAGAAGGTAATTCCATCGGTGATGTCTTCTGGAAATTTTCCACGGACGAAAAATGTTGGGTTTTTGATGTTGGTATTGGATTGTTCATCTAAACGAAAAGAAAATATTTGTTTCACAAACCATAAGCCAAATTATTCATACTCGTACGTACTTGGATCCATTCTGCGATTCCAGCCAATGAATTATTGTCGATCTTGATAACTTGCTTCCGGATTTTTCTGGAGCCAAACTGGTGGCGGTTAAAAAATTGACAGCTTATAATTTTACAATTCTTGGTCGGTAAAATAAACTGATCATTTTGCTGACTGGCCAGTAAAAAAATAAGAACTACTTAGTGCACAGTATTTAATTTTACTGACTTTTCGTGAAATCTCGAAAAATTAAGAATTACCGATTTTCTCAGTAAATTTATATTCTGTGTACAGTGTTTTGTATCAAACGTTACCGAAATTCAGTTTGTTTTTACAGATTGTCAGTTATTTCCCAGATTTGAACTGAATTTTCAGTAAAAATGTCGTTTTACGGTGCAAGCCCAGTATAAAAAAAATACCGAACAACTAAATGCTGGATAAGTGTGTAGTGTCTACGGAAATGAGTTTGTATCAACCCAGTGGAAACTGAATTTATATTAGATCCAAAATCATCGAATGTATCATCAAGCATTGAGGAACCACAAGTTTGCAACTCTATTTAAAATTTTAAATGGACAGCCATCCTCAAACTACACCAAACTACACTGAGTAATTAATTTGTTAAGAACTAACGAAGTCAGTCATGCTTATTAGTTAGTTTCTGTGTTTAAGAAATATTTCCCTGAATTTGAATGAAATTGCCAGAGATTCCCTGATCTTCCAGATTTTTCCGGGTAGTCGACACCCTGTCTGAAAAAGGCATACAGTAATACTTCCATTTATGCGGTGGGTGGTTCTGTCCACGCACCGCTGGCTCTTGGCTATCCTTCAACCAATTAGTTACTTTGATTTATTGTATGTGATTAGTGTCAACCATAAACTAGTTATCCACAGACCACCAGCTCAATTGGTTGAAGGACTGCAGAGAAATAGCTGTAGGTGGACCGTACCACCCACCGCATAAATGTAGAGATTACTGTAATTCATATTTAGTGGGATTTACCCATCACACTACCCATTCTATCTAAAGCCCTCTAGTAAAAGTATGGACTGACTGAAACCAGAAAACTGCAAAAAGTTGTTCCAATCGAGCAACCCTAATCAAATTTGTATAAAGAAAGAGAGAGAAGGATTAGTAATTTCCATTTAATTGGCGTTGACGGCACCGTCGAGAAGTTGTCTATTCTAGCAAAAATTGACAGTTTCTTATGGAAATTTTCATTGGAATGAAAGGATAGTACCATAGAGGTAACTCTAAGACCACTGGGTCCCGAAGAAAATCATTATTATTTTTGGCTCACTCAGTACCAGAACAACGGTCCCAAGCAGTCCCAAGCTATTTCACTCACCCCTGCATGTTCTGCATGAATCCACACACCCCTGATGTTATCTGTCAAACTTTCATAGCGAATCAAAACAAACATAGTGTAGTAATAGAATTTCAACTAGAATAGGGTACGTTAATCGTTTGCTTGGGACCAATAGGCTACTACAGTGGTGAGCCAATTTAAAATCGTTAGTTTCGTATTGATTGTTGATAGTACGATCATAGAGGTAACTCTACGACTAGAAGGTCCCGAAATAACGTGCTCAACTTTTTGGCTCAGCTCTGGTACACTCTTCGGTCCCAAGCTAATCGTATCACCCCTCGAAACATAAGAAAAACCAATAACCCCTCAATTTATCTGTCAAACATTCATAGCGAATCAAAACAAACATTGCGTAGTACTAGAATTTCGACTAGAATGGGGTTCGTTAATTGATTTGCTTGGGACCAATAGGCTAGTCAAGTAGTGAGCTAATTTAAAATCGTTAGTTTTGTATTGATTGTTGGTACGATGGCCGCCATGTTTCACGCACAGCTTGCTTATGGATTTTACCATAGAAGTAAAGAACTACAGAGTCGCCGTCAACGCCAATTCCACTACTTGATTTGCTTATCCTTGACGGATATGCGTATTTCGTCTACAATGTGCAGACTTCTTCAGTGTCTTATACTAATACTCGAACTAGTACAAGACACTGAAGAAGTCTGCACATTGTAGACGAAATACGCGTATCCGTCAATAATAAGCAAATAAAGTAGTGGAATTAAATGGAAATTACTAATACTTCTCTCTCTCTCTCTCTTAACACAATTATTCCACTAAGACACCCTCATTCATCAGGAAAATTTGAATGGTTATTTTGTTTAACTACGTGTTCATGGTATCATCCAAACCATTTGTGGAATAGTTCTATCATCTGGGGTATCGCTCGGGTGGTGAGATTTTCACGTCCGGTTGTATTGGTGCGATATGTGAGAGCGTGTTTGTGAAAATCCGAGGAAAATACATAACAGATCGCTGTCAAACTCATTTTGACAGATCCAATTTCATACATTTTTTAGGTTAGCCAGAGGAAAATAATAAACAACTTTATACGGCGATACACCCATTATAGTGTGCGAGCGTTAAACGTCACTAATCGCTATTGTATTTTTTTTTTAAATAAGAAAACCAGTACATTTTGACACTTCGATTGGGACAGACTTTTACTAGAGGGCTTAATTCTATCGATACCTGTTTGTTTACATGCACACCATCAGCGCTGTGTGATGCACCAAAAAGCTTTCCTGGAACCTAATCAGAATGCATCTCTTCCGGCAGAGAGCCAAAGTGGCAGTGAGTCAAAGAGAGGCAGAGAGAGAGAGAGAGAGAAACGCTCTCTCCGACACTGCCACGATGTTTTCACAAACAACACATGCGCGCACCCGGCCCTCGTCCATCTTCGTCTGGCAAACACGCGCTTACGCCATACAAAAACAATGGCTTGCTTATTCGCTCTGACTCACCTGGTCACATGGAGGCTCTCCGGGTCGAGAACACTCAATTTTAGTTCGGTTGACTGTACCTCGAGCAAGATGCCCGCCTGCCAGATGCCAGATGTTGTTGTTGGTGGTGCTGCACTGGGAGTCTTTGGCTTTTATGACGATGCAAATATACTGCGAGTGAGTTCAGTACTCGTCTGACAACTGCCTGCTCGTGGTGAGCTCTATAGCAAAACCAATCGACCCAAACTGCTGGTCTATCGTACAGAAGAAAGAAAGTATTATCTACTGTCGGATGGTCATTAACCACTGTTTTCTGTGTGTTCTATGCTTCGAACTTGATTAGTCTGCCTACATTTTTTTCGAAAAAGTGTTCGTCCCGTGCCTGTGAGCGATGTGAAAACTACTCAGTGATATAAAACTACCTTCCAATAATGGTGATGGTGGCCGCAGTGGCTGTATTGTGGTGATGTGTGTTCCTTAGAGCTAGAGCTACAGTCAACAAACAAACTGATAACGTTGTGTCCCCTTAAATCCCACTTTTCTCTTTCCATTCTGGCTGTCCAAACAACAGTGGTGAGCTCTTCCTGCAGTTGCGGCCTCGGCGTTCTTGAGATGAGCAGCTATTCTTCATCGTCTACAGAGCAAAACGGGCAACTTGGAAAGGCGACATCCGATATTCGCACGGACAATGAAAAGCTGGTGGTAAGGCAGAAAATCAATAATAACAGCAACAGCAACTACAGTTCTAGTTCTGCGGGTGCAGTCGGAGCAGCAGTGCACCAAAGAGAAACTGCATTGAAGGGCAGATGTGATAGTGTTGGTAGTGTTTTCACGGAAGACTGCAACGAGATGAATATCAACGGAGGAAGGGCGGATGAGGGGGTGGTGGAATCACCCGTGTTGGGTGGCTCGCAGACGTCCTTGAGCGAGGAACGACTACGTAGGAAGCTGCAATTTTTCTTCATGAATCCAATCGAGAAATGGCAAGCTAAAAGACGATTTCCCTACAAGTTTGTCGTTCAGGTCATAAAGATTGTACTGGTCACGCTCCAGTTGTGCCTTTTTGCGCACTCCCGATACATGCACGTGAACTACACGTGGGACAATACAATTACGTTCTCACACATGTTCCTTCGGGGATGGGACATCACAATGGAAGTCAGCACCTATCCGCCGGAGACGGGACCGCTTTCCGTCTATGCGATTGATGAATTCTTCCAAACCATCGACTACGCAATCGATGGCTACGCAAATCTGTCGGAAGCCATTGGGCCGTACTCCTACCCGAACGAAGACAACACTATGCCTCCGATGCAGTTCTGTTTGTACCGCTACAAGGACGGTACAATTTTCGGATTCAACGAGAGCTACGTTTTCAACCCGGAAATCGACACGCTCTGTCTGGACCTGGACAGCAACGTTACGGCCATCGGTAGTCGCAAGTATCTCCACCAGAAAGATATCCATATCAACTTCTCGGCTTTGGTGAAGGCCGAACTTAAGTTTGCCATCAAAACGGTCAACTTTAAAGCTGCCGGCCCAATAACGGCCCCGGACTGCTACCAATTCGATATCCTCATCTTCTTCAACAACCAAGATCACGACGGTCAAATGACGCTGAAACTCGAAGCGGAACCCATGCGTCTCATTTGCCACGGAGACGTTGAGTTCATCAAAAACTCACAAATCGATGACGCTCTCCGTAGCGCCCTGAACATTCTGGTAATCGTAATATGCGTCGTGTCGTTCGCCCTCTGCGCTCGTGCCATTTACCGGGCGCAGCTTCTCCGGATCATCACCGCCGACTTCTTCCAGCAAGTGTACGGCAAGGACCTCACCCTCGAAGGCAAGATGGAATTCGTCAACATGTGGTACATCATGATCGTCTGCAACGACGTCCTCCTTATCATTGGTTCGGCCCTCAAAGAGCAAATCGAGCAGAAACACTTCATCGCCGATGACTGGAACCTTTGCTCCTTGCTGCTTGGCATAGGCAACCTACTGGTCTGGTTCGGCGTCCTGCGATACTTGGGCTTCTTCAAAACCTATAATGTCGTCATCCTTACCCTGAAGAAAGCCGCCCCTAAAATCCTCCGATTCCTGCTGTGCGCTCTCCTGATCTACGCCGGTTTCACCTTCTGCGGCTGGCTCGTCCTCGGTCCCTACCACATCAAGTTCCGTTCCCTTTCCACCACTTCCGAGTGCCTCTTTTCCCTCATCAACGGCGATGACATGTTCGCCACCTTCACCATCATGTCCGAGAAATCCGTCATGCTGTGGTGGTTCTGCCGCATCTATCTCTACTCCTTCACCAGCCTGTATATCTACGTGGTCCTGTCGCTGTTCATCTCGGTCATCATGGACGCCTACGACACGATCAAGAAGTATTACAAGGACGGCTTCCCGCAGTCCGATCTGAGGCTATTCGTTGGTCCGTACCACCCGAACGACTTCTCCACCGGAGTGTTCCGCGACGACGATTTCGACTGTGATCAAAGAATCGGCTTTCTGGAGTCTCTGAAACGGATATTTTGCTTTTGGCGAAGCAATCGCGACCGAGGCCCAACCGGATACACGTCCCTCATACCGAAGGCGTCGTCTTCCTCCTCCGCCGAAGGCTATGTCTCGTAAATAAAGTAGCGAATTTAATTGCAAGTTGATATTTTGTACCCGGAGAAATATTCCAGGCTTTGTTTTAACATTCACTGTTATGTATCACGATTAGCCCGTAAGTTGAAATTGGAACTGCTACCAAAAACTAGAAATCCCTTTCTTTAGAGCACTGTCCAGCAAGCCATTGTAAAATTAGGTTAAATAGTAGTTATTCGTTTTCGTAGCCGCTCAAATATAACGCAAATATTATAGCATTGGGGAAATAACAATGCTTCAAAAAATAAGGGGATGAATTGAATTTTATGTGATGAAATAAAATTACCACTATTCTTATGAAATACTATTCTTTTTGTTTACCGAAAATCCTCTACATAATCTTCAATTTTGTGGCATGCCCCCAGGAAAGTCTTGGAATAGTTTTACACCTGTTTTTTTTACTCTTTATTTTTTCCATATTCAAATTAAAATACATTTTATTTTAATCTAGATTGTTCCAGATACTACAGTAATTTACCACCCTAAAGTATTATGATATATATCTAAGTGTTTTTACATTGTTTATGCTTAAGCAATTCAGGATTTTAACAGGTTGTCTATGCCTGTATGTCAGTATAACAATTGACATCTTAAAACTAAAAATTAAAACTACAGGGTGCGTGACGAATTTTTGCAGTAAATGGCATATATGGAAGTTGTAAGTAAATTTATTAAAAAAAAATTGCCTTCCCTTTCGACGACTGTAGTAAGACGCTTCCGGAAACTGCAGTATGCACGTTTTAAAATGTTTCGATCCATAGATGTCATCACTGCCTTGATTTTAGCTTTTAGCGACTTAAGTGTGGTGTGAGGGGTTCTATTGGTATCCCGTTGGACGACGCCCTATACAAAATAATCCAACGGATTGATATCGGGACTGCTTGGGGGCCAAATTTCTTCCTCCCAAATTTACGAAATATTTTCCGTAAGCCATTTCTGTGCTTTATTAGCAGCCTTTTTTAATATTATACACTGTTCTTTCAGACACATTTACCGACCGAATTATTTCTTTCATGCATACTCCGGCGCGCAACAAAGCGACAACGGCTGACAGATTGCTCTCTTGTTTCGACATCTTTACGTTTACTCAACATTGTTTGTTTAAATCTTACACCTAACAGTATAAGCTATCCAGTGCTGCCAAATATATCTAAATCATGATGCACAAGCATGATAAATTACTATTTGAAATTTACTGCAAAAATTCGTCACGTACCCTGTAAATCTTATCTAAATGTAAAGGGAATTGATCGTTGCAAGTGAGGATTGTAACGATTTTTGCCTGTAATTTTTTAATATTTTGTAGGACTCAACATCCGAAATTTTATGTACGTCGATAGTACTGTACCAGGGAGGCAACTTCAAAATCATCGTCAGAACTTTGTTCGGAATCATTTGAAGTGATTAATTCCAGATAGTGCAACAACTAGACTATATTGGCACAGTATAAAGCATGGCCAGTCTTAAATCTTGTTTGAATAGGGTTAACTACCCCATTTCCGGCCTATTAAGCACAACCCGCACTTAGTCTTTCTTAATCTAGCGCAGTTTAGCACCAAACGGAATGTTATTATTACTGATGGCTTCCAAATTTATTTACCTTTCCGTATGTACCGTAAGATTTGATAAAGAGAAACCAATTGATGAGATATTGTCAAAAGTCTAACACTGCTTCTTGACGCCAAACTCGGCCTACGGGTTCTAAACTTGGCCTAACGCTTTGAAACGCCATTGAAACGCCAATGAATTCACTTCGGCCTATCGGATGAAGATAAAACATGATTCGGTCGGAGCTCTTCTTTTGTTTTTTGGAATAATGGGTGCAAACCTTCATATCACGCGTTCTCATTGACTTCGTTCGGTAGCTTATTAACTAAAGTATCGTACCAACCGCATAATTGACTTGTTAACTCTGAAATCATGGATTTATTTGAAGTTTTCTGCTCGATAGGCCCAAAATGGGCGATTAGGCCGAAGTAGTTCTCTACCCTACCAGAAGTTTATTTCCTGTTTATCAGAGGATACAAACATTACATTTATATATTTATTACATTAAGCTAGAATGCCCTCAATGTGATCATTAAAAGATAACTTTTGGTCAAGTACTAATCCAATATATCTCACTTGACTTGACCATTGAATATAAGCTATTTTACGTGACGTCTTGATGACAGTTCCTGGCGGGCCACTCGAACGCGCTCGAGGCATTGTTATTGTTTACGTATGATGTTTTTGTTTTGATTTTGGTCGTATTTTGATTTTGTATCGTGTGAAAGTGAAAATTAAAAATGCCTCCGAAAAAAACTCCTAAACATATCGCAGCAAAACTGTTGAAAACTGCATCATCTTCAGCGCGATCAGGTAACATAATTAATTGATCTTAAGATGCCGTTAATTTCCCGATGTAGAGCAGCAATGGGGAAGGCCCAGTAAAACGCTAAAAGAAAATTTGCAACAACCCCTCCAAGAAATAGACTTTGGTTATACTCGCAGTAGTACAGATGCAGTATATGGAAATGTTCCAACTCTTGACCATCCTTCCATCCGAAATATTTTCAACGAGGTCTATCAGTTAAATTCTCTGTGTACTGCAATGCAAATATTTTGCATAAATGATAGTAAATGTTTTCGGTGCTTGCAGAATGCTCAGGAGAACGAAATCGAATCTTGCTTGCTGCTCAATGACTTGTACGACGAAACACTAATGGATATGTCTATTGAACGACTGAGATTTAATGCTGGTGATTTGTATGACACAATGCGAGAGACAATGAATGAAGAAGTCCAATTGCAAGTTGAGACAAAAACGAGAGGACAATGGAAATGTGACCTGTGGAAAAAGTTTCGTATTGGAAGAATTACTGCATCAATTTTAAAAAAGGTTGTATCGACAAAAATAGACGCTCCATCATTGTCACTTTTAAAAGCCATTTGCTATCCCGACACAACGTATTTCTCTACACAAGCAACGCGTTATGGCAAGAATATGGAAAAAGTCACTTTAAACAAGCTATCTGTTTATTTGATTAAAAATCACGCAGACGCTTCTATTATCGAAACGGGTTTGATAATAAGCAAACAACATCCTGAGATAGCTGCATCTCCTGATGGGCTCCTGGTTTGTGGTTGCTGCAGAAAGATTCCCCTTGAAATTAAGTGTCCCTTCAAATTTAAGGACGAGACAGATGTTCTTATTAAGCTCTCGCAGAAGCCGCAGCCTTACATTAGACAAACAGCAGATGGTTTCGAGCTTGTCACAACACACGACTACTATGCGCAAGTTCAGACGCAAATTATGCTAACCGAAGCTGACTATGGGTACTTTTACGTATGGACCAAACAGGAAGATGTGCTTATCAAGGTAGCAAAAGATGAAGAGTACTGGAAGCAAGCAGTATTCAAAGCGAACATATTTTTTAAGGCTGTGGTATTACCTGAGCTAATGGGAAAGTATTTTACAAGGAAGCGAGAATAATGCAGACGTCCTGAAAATGTACAGAATGTGTTGATAGTTGATTTGAAGAAATTTTTGAATTGTTTTTATTTCAATACAAGAAACAGTGTGGACAAATAGAACATTTTGTCCTATTTGGTTTTAATCAATTATGGGTTTACACATATTGACGAGAATCGATGCTACATACACTATCATATCCATTGCCATAACCCCGTTATGTTCTCGCATGATCAGGGTCATTGGCACATGTCCCTTCAATAGCTGATACTTCGCACGGATTAGTCCAATCACTCGTTCGACGTGAATTCTAACGGTTGCAATTTTCCTGGTATTTTCCACGTCTAAAGCTGTTAGCTGAGCCCCTGTTTTTTTGAAAGCTGGTAGATTCAATCTGGCATTTTTCTTTTTAATATCCGCATCTATAAGAAATCCACGATCCACCATTATAACATCACCCTCAGACACATTATAACATCACCCAAGAATCCACACGTTGTAGTAATATATTTGTCTGAAGCTCTACCTCCATAACCCTTTGAAATAAAAATCACGCATCCTGCTGGACTTATTCCAATCAAATATTTCAAAGTGTTTCCTTTTTTGTAATCCGACCATTGGGGTTTGATGATCGCTCACCACGAATTTCGAAACAATCAATTATGATCGAAGTTTCATCTCCAAACAAATCACGGAAACACTGAGGAGTATGTTCTCTTAAGGTGTCCCTCGACGGCCAGTGAACAACATTATGAAATGTTTTGTATAAAGTGTAAATAGTTGAAAGAAAGTATTTAGAGGTGGTTGCTGGGCACACTTCGTAGGCAATACTTAGTGATTTGTAAAAATAGTCAAATCGAAGCTTCTGCAGTGTCATGAGAAAAACCTGCTCCTTAGTCAGATTTAACGGGGCAACCATATATGGTTCAATGCTTCGAAAAATAATTTCTACAACATGATAGTTGTCGAGTCCCGTATAATATTTAATATCCAATGGTCTCTCCTTCAAGCTTTGCATATCAACTTTCGTTCGTCTTATGGTTTCTTTTAAATCTTCCATTTCCATGCTTTGTCGCATTATGATTTTTTCCAATCGCTTAACCTCCTGAGCAGCTTTATTATCTGTGGTGGGATCGTCGTTTTCAGCTGACACGGTCTGCGTAAAATGGCTTCTAACGAATGGTGTTGCTTGAACTGCCATATTACGTGTCTGCTGTTTGCGTCTCTTAATAGGGTCATCACCACCTCCTTTAGACAGATTCCCATAAAGTAACTGCTGCTCATCGAGAGGAAGCTGATCATCCCCTAAAAAAGATCACATACATTTTTAACAAAATTCATTTTTCATGAAACAAGATACATACCGTCACAAGAGAGAGTGCATTCTGAAGATGAACAAGAAGCGTCTACAGCTCGAAAGACAAGTTGAAAGTTATATTTTGATGATGCTACACCATTATGCATTGAGATACAAGAGAGGGTTCTTTCGGAAGATGATGAGGAAGCGTCCGAATCATTTTCTTTATTTTCAACAAACTTGACGGTATCAGTTGCTCCGGATGCGGACTTGTGACCATCGTACAATTTATCTGGATTTTCGAACTTGCAGTCGGTGGCCGTATTGGTCGTTCCCAATGCCTCTTCCGGAACGGCATTATACGTTCTGTTTGGGAGCAAAAGTACGGGAATCCAATCAATGTCACTTTTGCATGCCGGTTGAGCAGGTCGACCTACAATGGAGATGGGCATTTCAATGTTTATTACAAGATTATTGTAACAGGATGTTTCATATTATTAATTCATCAAACACACCTACCTGATACAAAGTGTCTGCTACAAATTCGACCAGTAGACGGCAAATATTCGGAAACTGCTTTCCGCCAAGCATCGAGTTGCAGTTCTGCTTGTGCCCGTAAGAAAGGCGAACTTAAGCGATCTGGATCGGGACAACGAAAGAATTTATCCGTTCCTTGCTTTCCTTTTATGCACTTGTCCGAGCATCCCGGTACACAACATCTAAATCGTGTTTTTCCCATTGTAAAACGCTACAAGCAACTGCAGTTACAAAAAACTGAGACCACCGAAGAACTTTCGCTGTACAAATTATAAACATCAACTGATGTCAACAAATCGGCCCGCTGGTAAACGTCAAAATAGGTAAACAGAAAAAAAAAAACAGCTGACTCGAAACGTCTCGTAAAATGCCTTATAGACGCTAATCTCACATTTAGGGAAGTTTACCACTACGAAAAAAAAAAAATTACGTTTTGTTTTTTTCTAAATCTAAAAAACACATTTTTTCTATTTAAAAAAAAAAATACGTGCAAAAATATTTTAAAAAAGACATCAAGACATAAAGTTGGACCCAAAAATCCACAAAACTTCGACTTTTCGGTTTTGCTGAGAGCAAGGTTGCAAAGACTCATTTCAGCTAAAATAATGTTTTTCGGAATAATAAAACCAACAGATGGTATGATGGCATGTTTTACTTGTAACTTACAAGAAGAGGTTACAAAGTATGCGTTGGAAACATAAAACCTGTAAATTTTGCTTTCTATGAGTCACAATCAGCGATTTGCTGATCGCTGAGTGAGTGAGTGAGTGAGTGAGTGAGTTTGTGAAAAATCGCTGATTGTGACTCTCATGAAGTGAAATAAACAGGTTTAATATGTCAAACACATTCTTTGCAACCTCTTCTTGTATCCTACCAATTCAAAATTTGATCATGGCATCTAATTATTTCATAATTTAGAAAAACATTGTTTTAGCTGAAATGAGTCTTTGCAACCTTGGCTGAGAGTCCAATTTGTTGACGTAGAATTTCGGCTTTCGAGGTTGCAATTTCAAAAATCCAAATTTGGCCGCATCACGAAAAGTGGTCAGGTTCTGTAATGTGGCGTAACTAGGGTAGGGCACTTGCCCTTGGCTGCGGAAATTTTTTGGGTACAAAACCATTTTGGGCGCAAAAAGCGATCACAAAAAAACCCACTCTAATGATATCTAGAAATTTTCGCAGTCGAGGGGGCGCCGCGGCGAATGACATTTGGGCGCGTAGCGCGCCCACGGAAAACGAAAAGTGCGCCCGATGCGAATGAGCGGCGCCCGACGTTGCGGAAAGGTTCGTTTGGGCGGATTGCTCCCCCGCCGGGCTCGCTGATCGGCGGATATTTAGTTTGTAAGGTCATAAAAAATTATCGCAAAAAAAACTAACTCATTTTTTCAGTATTCCATCGACTGTTCTCATAAATATTAACATGCTGATAATTATGACTGTAAATTATTATTATTATTTAGCTTTATTTAGGAGGCTTTCAGCCTTAGGCTGGTTCGCCTCCAACGTGACTGTAAATTGACAGTCCGCAATGCGCTGTAAGCGCGTAAGCTAACGAGATTTGTGATCCTATTCTTATAAGCGGTTTGAAATCTCCCGCATCGCGGTTGATACCAGCAGTCGTAACTGGGGGTAAGCAGTGAGCCAAAGGCTTCTACCATACCGACCTCTCATGTAGATGTCGCTTCAATAAAAACAGCAGAGAAACTCATATTTTCGTCGTCGTGCTTTTCAGCTCCGAGGTAATCAATTGATCATGAAGTATGTTTGTTAATTAATGTCTGCAAGTAAGTATTTATGTTTGGGTATTATCGTGATAATGAAATACCATATATGTGAGAAGAATGTCTCACTGACGTTTTTAAATCGTTTCAACTACGTTTAAAATGTAGTCGAACGATAGTCAATAACGATATGAGAATGTTTTACATAAACGTGTTGAAAAAGTTTTATGAACTTGAAAATCAAACATTTTGATTTGTTCACATTGTATTTAAACGGTTTGAACGTTTTGAAAACGTTTTTAAACTTATCTTATCTAACGTTTTAAAACGTTGTGTACAGTAACGTCCAACAGTCCAACTACTTCCGTAATATCCTCGTTCTATCACTAACGCTGTTACTTTTGCTTCAGATTGTCATCTGCACTCGACAAGAACGCCAATAACTCTTAGTCAACCTAAAACTTAGTTAAATGTGAGGTAAGAATAATAAGGGTCGTAGTTCGTGAATGTCAGGTTTGAAAATTATTCGTCTAATCAAAAACATATGCATATTATAGAGCGTATAGAAAACGGCGATGAAACGTACGCTTGTAAAGAAAAAGGAGTCTGGTGCGGAGGGGCGGAAAAGGCGCAAGTTGGAGACAGAGGAAGCCAAAAAGTCAAGTCAGCTTCTGAAGAGTTTTTTCGGAAAGCCCGCTCCTACAGATCCCCTTTCATCGTCGTCAAGTTTGGCTGCTTTGAACTCTAATGCATCAGAGATGGAGCCGGAAGACCAAACATCAGACAGATCCACCGCAACCACTGAAGATCACGCTGAACCGGACACTGCCAGTTCCACGGTTGGAGATGCTGGCGACGCTGCTCAAGATCCCAGGGGACCCGTCATTCCAAATGTCATCAATATGCACGACATTGGACTTCTGGAATTCCACGGTGCTGCCGGAAAAGTCAAGGTTGCTGATTCTCTGAGAGTGGAAATAGTCCAGTTGGGTTTCACCTATTTCCAGAACGACGAGGGGCCGTTTGCACCAACAAACAACCGGTCGATGAACAAATCCTGGTTCAAAAGGGGAGAAGGTGACTCGGTCCTGGCTAGTTTATTCTCCAGCAAAGCAATCAGCTTTCTGCATCTGCTGTTTGCTCTTTTCTCGATCAAACCCTCAGTCGAGTTTGGAGCAGGAATGCGGATTCAATCATTGGAAAGCACTTGAGCGCATGACTGTTCATGAAATGTCGAAGAATCATCGTGAATGCTTCACTCAATGGAAACAAATGGAACGGACTTTGGCCGAGAACAAAGGATTGATCGATGTGGAGCTGCAGTCAGAGATTGATGTGGAGAAACAAAAATGGCGAGACATCCTGGAACGACTTATTCACTGCATCAAGTTTCTTGCGACGCAAAACCTGGCTCTGCGAGGACACCGAGAATCCCTCCAGTCGGACGACGCCTCTAACGTCTGGAATTTTCTTGGACTCCTGAAACTTCTCGCCGCCTTCGACCCTGTCATGCAAGCGCACCTCAAAAATGCCAAAAATCGTCCCGGATCGACTTCTTACCTCTCGGCAGCCACACAGAACGAGTTTATCCATTTGATGGCGTCTATTGTTCGCGAAAATATGCTCGAAACGATCCGTCAAGCGAAATATTTTGGTATCATGTTTGATTCGACCCCTGATCAAGCACACCGTGAGCAAGTTTCAGAAGTAGTTAGATATGTGGACGTGGATTTTACAAAGAAAACGGTACGTGTTGCAGAATCTTTTCTAGGATTCATCCAGATCAACATGAAAGACGCTGAGAGCTTAGTTGGGACCATTTTGAGCCAGTTGGAGAAAGACGGTATGGACCTCCAGGATTGCCGGTCGCAGTGCTACGACAACGCTGCTGTGATGGCGGGACACAAAAGTGGTGTTCAACAAAGGATCATCGAGAAGAATCACCTGGCAGTTTTCGTGAACTGCGACAATCACTCACTCAACTTGGTTGGTGTCAACGCAGCCAAACAGGACGTAATGATGGTGACTTTTTTTGGGACCATTCAAGCTCTCTACGTATTCTTTTTCTCCTCGACTCAGCGCTGGGAAAAACTCAAGATTGCTGTTCCTAAAGTTGTGAAATCGGAGTCAACAACCAGATGGAGCGCAAGGGTGGAAGCGGTGAAGCCCATTAACAACCACCTCGACGAGATACTCCAAGTCCTTCAAGCCATGATGGATGGTGCCACGGAGACCACAGACACACGGAGCGAAGCGAGGCAGCTCTACAACCGGATGTTGACTCCTGAATTTTTGACCCTACTTGGATTTTGGACCAACGTGTCCGAGTCCAGAAAAGGTTGCAAGATCCGGCGATGAACTTCCACGATGCCGCGTTAGACCTGGAAAGCCTACGAGATTATTTCTACAACGAGAGGGAAAGACTAGTGAGTAAAGCTCTGGAGGTTGGGCTTAATCTCTGTCAAGAGTGGGAGGTTGAGACGGAAAGGCGACCAAGACGAAAGAAGACAATGGCTGGTGAAACATCTAAAGATGCTGGATTGAAAACAACGCAGGAAATCGAACGAGCTATGAAGGAGACGATCGACCGCCTGCACACCGAGATGGAGGACAGATTCACTCGTTTGCACGACACTGATGCGAAGTTTGGCTTTCTTCTCGACGTCGAGGGATTATGTACCGGTATCAGCAGGGACATCTTGAAGACAAAGTGCGAGAACTTCGGCCAGACTTACAACCGTGATGTTGATGGTGAGCAGCTGTACGAGGAGATTTTGGACTTCAGAATGATGATCAGTACGAGGACGAACGTCAAACTAACACGACCTGAAGATGTTCTGCTGTTCATCGTGCAATACGGAGATGAGAGCGTGTTCCCGAATCTTCGAATCGCCTTTCAGATCTTATTAACGATTGCTGTTTCGATTGCGAGCTGCGAAAGATCTTTCAGCAAATTAAAATTGATTTTAAACTATCTTCGAGCCTCCATGGGACAGGATCGGTTGAGCGACCTTGCTTTGCTGAGTGTTGAACGGGAAGAGGTCGAGAAGATTGATTTTAACTCCATTATCGATGCTTTTGCCGCAGCGAAGGCGAGGAAGATACACGTTTAGAACGGACGCAGACGTCAGTTTCTTCTAATGTACATGATTGTTAATATACATGATTGAAAATATACAATGTGATTTATTTTGTGGTTATACTTATTTTTATAGGTTAAAGATAATCGGTTGATACTTCAATGATTCAGTACATTTTCATGGGGGGGGGCGATCTCAGTACTTGCCATGGGCGCCATTTCGCCTTGTTACGCCACGCCACGGTTTTGACCACATATAACTCTGTCAATAGCGGATGGATTTTAATTCTGGAGTATCTGCTAAATTGAGCACTTTATTAATTTTCAATAGGTCACTACTGAAAATTACACAAATGTCCAACTGTTGGTCAAAGTTATCACCAATTTCCTGCAAACAGCGCGCTCCCTAACACAAATTTCTAAATCGAATTCGATCCTGTCTTACGAAACGGTGCTTATTCAATCACCGTGTTTGGTGGAGGTGTCCGGTCGGTCGTCAGCAGCAGTAGCAGTGCTTTCGGCGCGTGGCGTTGAACATTGTACACAACGAAAGGCTGTCCGCAAGCAGCGAGCTGCATCCCACATGAGCGTCCATTCACACCGAAGAAGGAGGAAGAAGCCTCACCGCTACTGTGAGTCGCTGTGGGCCATCTATACCAAGCGCGTCACCCTCGTTCCAAACAACATACAGCTCGCCAGCCTCATCCGTGTTGAACACCTTAATAGCTCAGCATTACCGAAGACAGCAAATCAAAAAAAAAATGGCAACTTTGCCAGAATCCAAGCGACAGATACAATGGCGCTGCGCTTGAGTGAAGGTGGAAGCAACGCATAGAAAAATGAGCAAATACACAAACCCTTCTTCTGAGAATGTAATCTTTGCTATCAAATTCGTTCGAAGCATTTACTTTTGAGCGACAGATTACGCCATTGTACCTGTGGAAAATGGAAGATTTGCCAGTCTTCTTGACTTGTTGTCTTCGGCATTACTCAACCATCACGACAAAACGGTCTCTTTCAGGACTACCATAAATTTGATAAAAAGTTTGGCCATTTGTCAAGGTCATCAATCGGATGACCGTTCCCATGTGTTTAAATCTAACATCCCATATATTTTTAAGGCAACATTGGCAGTACAATTTCAGAATCCAAAGTCGGTTGTGGCATGAAAGTGGTCTGATTTTGATCCACAGATGATGGATTTTAATTCTGAATACCCAAATCGATAGGAAATTTTTCTACGAATCTGTTAAAATTAAGGATTTATCATTTTTCAAAATGCCACTATTGAATATTGCAATAATGTGCAAGTGTTGCTATGATAATAAAATGGTCACCTGAGGAAAGCGCTTTCCCTAACACAGATTTCCAAATTGAACTCCATCCGATCTCACCGAGCGCTGTTCATTCAATCACCTCGTGTGGTGAGTGGTCGTATTCTCCAGTACACAACGAAAGGCTCCCCGTAAGCAGCTAGCTATCAAGGCTGCCCTCAACCACTGATCGGATTCAGTTGCTCGTCGTGGGCCACTGTGGGCCATCTATGCCGAGCGTGTCACCCTCGTTCCAAACAACATACAGCTCGTCAGCCTCATCCGTGTTGAACACCCTAATAGCTCAGCATTACTCAACCATCACGACAAAATGGTTCTCTTCGGGACCACCATAAATGATTGTTTTTTAAGAGCTAATTTTCATTGAATGTTCGCTTGCCATGCTGCCAGCGTGATGTATCTGGCAGGCTTAAAATTTGCATCAAAAAGCTTAAACGTAGGTACCGTCCGGTAGGTTCAGATTCTGTGATTGATGTGTTTTCCCTAATACATATTTCTATTCCGCACCGCTATCATCTCCTAGAACATCGAGGACAAATTTCCACAGCATTGTTCTAAACTAGTTTTAAAGCTTCCTTTTTCCATCGGTCCTTTTCAGGACCACAAATGACTGATAAAAGAGTGAGAGTTTGAATCCAAGACATACAGAACCTGCTGAATCGCGAAAATTTGGTCCGTGGTAGCGCGGGCATCCATGAATACCTCTTGGCATTGCTTCACGAACTCTCTTGCAAATGGTGACAGGCAGCGGCATAGAATTTGGGAGAGTACCTTTTGTAGGCGGCGCTCAGCAGTGTGTCCAACTGGAAGCTTATATTGACTAAATAAAAGTCACGCACAGCTACAGTGTGCTGTTTGTTTGTAAACATCAGCATAAACATATGGCCGAACATACACTGAAAAAAGTTTTCACTTAGTTTCTATTAGGAACGCACATAGTATTTTTTCAAAAACAAAAACAATGATTTTTACCTGAATATCACATAGCATTAGAAATTATATATGAGAAATCATATAGATTTCATTGGACACATAACGTTCATGTGATTTAGTGGAGCAATATCCAATTATGGGATCATATGAAAGTTATGTGAAATTCACATGGATATTTTCCACCGGTAATGTGATTTATTTTATAAGTGTATGGTATTTCCACTAGTCGTGTTGCCGGTTTATCCAGAAGAGAAAATATGTAGATTTATCATTATTTATATTTTTGAGATCGAAGTAGGCCGCGCTGCGAAAATGACGTGTTTTTGTTTTGCCGCGTCGTTTTCGTTCTAGTGGAAATTTTATAAGTTTACAATTTCATTTTTAAAAAGTGTTAATTTGAAAGTACAGAGAGGATATTGAAAAGTGCATTTAGTAAAAATTTTCAAATTCCTATTCGTTGCATGTGGTGCCGACTATTCTAACTTACACACTTAAGGCCTAAACGCAATGACAGCGGAAGCGGAAAAGCCCGATCTGAGTAAGGCTACTTGTCGAATTGAAAACTAGTTAAAATCAAATCGATTTCGGTTAGGCATCTTGATGTCATTTGTGACAACTGTCAAACTTTCCGTTTTCGTTCCGCTTCCGTCTACATTGCGTTTGGGCCTTTGGAAATAACTATTTTTACACGAGACGTAATCCATCTTTGAAGTAAATTATGGAACGTAAACAAACATGTCATGTAAAATTAAGTGTTCCCAAACCGATACATACGCATCTCGTCCAAAAGTACGTTTGATTGAATTGATTTTCTCGGGGGGAAGACGGCTTTCATTTGAGTACCTCTTTTATACAGAGTTGCTCAGAGCTACTCTGGTTTGCTCTGGATCTGATCTAATTTGTGACGAAAACAGAATTAGTAGGGCATATAGTTTTGAAATCTAACCATGAAAATGTCAGTTCGATAACGAAACGAAAACAATGAATGAAGAAAATAAATGGATGCAATATTTAAATATGGAAATGATCTCGTTTTCTACCAGTTCAATGAAGTTTTGGCTATTTCCTAAGATCACTCTGATGATGGCTTTCTGCAGGGCGCTTTCCTCTTTGCAATTGCAATGAAATTGACCGGGATCTTGCTATCGTAGCACTGGGCATCCAGATGCTTAGTAGGAACATTACTTGAGGATGAATCCTGTGAGGGTTTCGGTTGCTAGAACAGGGAAATATAAACGTACAAACTATTCCACCAAACCTCACACAGACGCCCCCCTAGCCCCATTTATTTTGTATCAAAACAGCAACGTTATTGCGTGTTGTTTGTTTTTCTAGCATGTTTTCCGATGAATTTACAGCATTTACGTGTAGCTACGGAATAGATCACCGGCTTTCATCAGAGAGCAAAAGAGTTCCTCAGAGTTACTCTGGATTGCTCTTAATTTCTCACTGTCTTCCCCCTCGGATTTTCTCGTTTCTTTCAACCAATTCTTATGTCATTTGGCCGCTTGCATGTGCCGGCCTCAGGGCACGGAAATTTACATGACTTTTTCGTAGTGTGTACGCGTAGCTACGCTCAGCTAAGTTTATTTACCTTTTCGTTCCTTTGTCCTCTATAGGAAATACCCATCTAATTCAAGACGATCATTTTAAACTTACTAAATACGCGTCAATCAAGTTTTGCACTACTGCTTGATTGAAAGTTTCAGTACATTATCAATGGTGTATATTTGCATCGATTATGTATTGGATCGGGGCTTAACATGTGTGAAAATAGCTTTGGAAAGCTTGCGTTCTTGGGCTATTGTAGCTGCGGTAGAGCTGTCACCTTCTAACTCCCGGGTTCAAGCTTGTTGCAGTCATAAGAAATGATTGCAGGCAGATTTTATCCATAATGCCACTGCCAGACAGTGGGAGTTAGGCCAAACGCGAATCTTCATTCTAATCTACTATTCCACATACTATTAATAACCTTGGGCGTACCCTCCCTAGTACCCTCCGTGGCGCTTATGAGGGGTCATAGAGTTCTCTGCAGCCCTCTTAAGTAAGTGTCGTACTAACATTCCTTCCCTTTCCCCATCAGATGCAAGGACGTGGCCAGGACAGCTTTGGTCTGTTGGACGGAGCCACATTCTTTATCTAAGAGGTAGTAATAAATCACAAATTACTATCTAACAGCAACGGATGAAGGTGGGTCTCCTTCTTAACAACAGTTTGGAGCTCGTACCACCTACGACATTGTACAACCTGGTTTATGCTATGCTATGCTATGCTAGTTTTTTCTTGGCGATGATTTAATCTTATCGATGTAAAAAAAACTCCTAAATAGTAAATAGTTAAGTTACCATGCAACAAGTTCCTCCTAACAATGGTACAATTCATCGTATTCAATGAAATTAGGGACTGTGACCACCGGAATATCTCTAATAATCTTTTAAGGTCTCCTGACTTTCTTGAAGATTACGAAATCTCTTAAGTGCTCTCACAAATTTCTCGAATTTATTGTAACATCAGCATTGAAGCATTGATCTTCCCGATTTTTTTTTTTAATTTTCATAGGTTATCGACACTGCCATTAAAAAAGTACAGAAATTCCCATAAAATGTACTCGCAATGTTCTACTGTTCATGTAACTTCCCTTACGTGTCCTAAATTTACATGAGCCCCTCAGGACATTGCTGAAGTTTTCGGAAATTGCCTGAGTTTCTCGGAACTCCTTTATAATTTCAGCAATTTCATTGAAATTAATTGATCTGTCCTGATGTTCTCTGAGCTTCACTAAAGTTCCTGAACCATTAAATTTCCCTGAAGTTCTTTAGGCTTGTGAAGATTCCAAAATGTTTATGATGTTTTCTTAAGTTCACTGGAGTTCGCTGGACTTTTCTGAAATTTCCGGGTTTTCGAATTGTAACAGAAGTTTTTGAAACTGTCTTTAATTTATCGAAACTAACACAAAAGTCTGGACTTTTCTGAACTTGCAGAACTTATTAAATGTTCCTGCAGCTAGTGTGGATCCGCAATAAAAATCAGATAGCATCCTTGAAGTTCCAGGAAAGTTGAAAAAACTGGCAGGAGATGATGAAAGAATCATTCGAGCAAAGGCTGAAGAAGCTTCCAAGGTAAGGTGGAAGAAAATTCCAGGGAAAGTTGGATGAAACGGAAGTTAAATAATGTTTAAAAAATATTTCTCGATTCCCTAGGAATTACCGGAAAGAGCCATCGACTATTTCTCGTTTGAGGGGTGGCTAATCAAAAGGAGGAAAATGCAAACATTAGTCAAAAGAGTATCAAGCATAAGACATCTTTAGAGATGATTTTTTAGAATTTTGAGGGCTAACAAAATATGAGGTATTCAAAGAGATACAAGTCACTCACACAAAATTTCTCCCAAATTCGACTGGAGGCAGACAATAATAATTTTGATTATTTAAAAAATCGGTATAAATCGGATAAAATCTTAAAAATCGGTATTCTGAGGAACCTTATCTGTATATCGGTATCGATAAATCGGTATATCTGGCAACGCATGGCAGTCATGGAAGTGGTGCCAGAATTAATAGAAAATTCTGGTGGAAGTGTGTTTGGAGTGCGTCGAACTGTGATTTTGGAGTTGTTAAACATAAGGTGGCAGAGTGAGTTACCCTTTGTCACAATCCCACTTTTTGATTATCATCATTGATGACACCTTTTGAGACTGACTGTTAGTTGCCTCTTAAGAATATATATAACATGTTCAGTAGACCTGTTCATTTTAACAGAAATGTTCAGGATGCACCGGGTCAACCGTGATTACTGTTCGTCATGTATATTTGAACTTCTGTGCATATTTTCAGAAAAATCGGTGATGATTAGGAGGTACAAGTTAATTTTATGTTTTTAAGGTAATTTACGGCTTATAATATTTGTATATCGTGACTGAAACAACGAAAACTGATGAAACAACTTTCATAGCAAAGCTTAATGTGTTATCTACCAAAGGTTGACTTTTCAAAGTGATTTTATTAGTTTCATGCTCGAAGATATCTTAAAAAGTGAAAATTTTTGAAGTATTTGTTCTAAGAACTTTCCACCCATATGATATAAAAATGTGTAGTTTATGGCATAATGTTCCTTATACTTTTCTTGAAATTTTGTTCAAACATAGTTTTCGTGTAAATTCCATAGATTGAGAGAAGAAAAGAGACCGTTATAGCTATAATTCACAAGATAACAGAGCCAATACAAGTTTCAATTAGATTGACAGAACATAGTTGCATTGCTTTTCAATGACGACCGATGACTGTTTCATTGATAGATGATTTTTTAGAAATATGAATCCTCAGTAGACGTGTTTTTTTATCAAAGGCAAGTCTCACTCGAGCCATAACAGCAATTTATAAAATAACGAAAATTTTGTTAAAACATTGTTCACACTTCACCGATTGTCAGCCGAGGTATACAATTTAGTCGCAGTACATTTTGCCCAATTTGCAGTGTTACAAATTTCATATAAAAATAAAATCGGCAGCTATGTATTGTGTATGTCAGAAACATATCTGGATTATTTGAAAATAATGAGATACTAAATGCTGACTAAAAGTAAATTGTTAGCACGCCTCTAGTGTTGGGAATTGAAAATCTTTGACAGTGGTTTGTTAACACTTCTATAGAGTTCTCTACCACCGTTAGTATTAGTGAGCAGTTTCACTAATACATGCGTTTTACTGGTTGAAAATTAAAAAAAAAAAACAAACCGCTGTCAAGTCGAACACTTTGACAGCTGATTTCGTGGATGAAAATAATAAACAAATCGATTATACACGGCTACACTAGCTAGATTGTACTAGTGAGATCTTGCGTCAAGAAGTCAATAGAGAACAACTGGTGCAAATTTGGTCAAAGTAGTCGATCGCGTTCAGAAATAACATCAGATGCAACTCGAAAGAAGAAAAAAATATATTGTGCACAAACACCTGGAAAATCCGGAGTCGTCCGGTTCCCACATGGCTAAAGTGCCGAAGATGCCGAAACAACAGTTTGTCGAGTGCTCAAAACCGGCAAGCAAACCCTGAGTGTGAAAAGGAATCAGCGGACATACGAAAAAACTGGAACCAAGGATCGTCAGCTACGCAGCAAGCGTTAAAGCCAACCCCGGTCTTTTGATCCAAGATGTGACCAGAAAGTACAACGCCAACTTTCAAACGGTGCGGTACATCCTTGCCAGGGAAGGATACAAGTCGTACAAAGCCAGTTAACATCCGAACCGGCACATGAAGCAGAATTCGGTGGCCAAAAAGCCGTGTTTTGACGAAACACAAGGACTGCACTTTGATCGATGACGAAACATACGTCAAACTCAATTTTAAGCATCTTCCCGGTCAAAATGTTTACATCGCGACTGGACGTGGGGATGTGCCGGGAAGATTCAAGGTTGTGTTTCACAATTTCGCGAAGAAGGTCATGATTTGTAGTTGTGACCGGAAAACAGAACCATTCGTCACATCATCGACGATGACATTGTAACTAGCGTAGCTCTACTGTCTGTTCCCGGTAAGTTCTCAATAGCAAGGGACCTCTCGAGCTGGGTCTCAAGGTTGGCTTACTATTGGGCAATCGGAGGGGCTACGCGACCAAACGTGCAGAATACTGTCACCTGATTTAAGTTGTGGAAAAAATGCAACTTTGAACCACAGTTGGTTCAATTTATTGAGGACAACTATTGTTTGAGAGGGTTGGTTTATACTACTACTATTGTGGGTGTGGGTGTAAAGTGGGTGGTTCATTCTTTAAAAAAAACGTACCGGTACTGCTGATGATGACGACTGATGCTGAAGATGGACGGCTTGGACGACGTTGGTCGAGCGCTCGCTAGACTCATTGTGCTACGAATTCTGCCAGATCCAGTGTGGCGATCGTGGTCAACGTTGGTTGAGTGGCGGGATGAGGAAGCAGTTTCGTTGGCGCGTGAAACTTCTATAGGTCCTCCCAGGCGTCTTCCCTCAAAGACTTACATCGGCAGAGCCCAGGCAAGGCCGGAGTGACTCTACCGAGAGGGGAACGCCTCCTTGGCGGTTAGGGAGGGTTCCCGACACCAATTCCTTCCTGCCGATTATTATTATTTTTGGTCTGGCTTGAGGAAGGCTAGTTCCTTTGCTTTTAGACCTAGCGGCCTCTAGAGACTGCTAAGCCGGATCACGTGCGCGTCGGTTGTTCTTGTCAACGGACAAAATGGCGGTGTTTGTACAACGTCATATATATGTACATTTACCTTACACACAGTATCGATACTACAGACTACAAAACCTCATAAAACAATAAACAGTATCTCACATGCCTCCGCCATGGCAGGACGGTCGAACAATCGGTGTGCTTTATTTCTTTTCGTATCAACACAACGTAGGAATCCCACCCGTGCGCGATCAGGCGGTGTGTACCAAATGGTAATACAAAAGGTCCTGTGAAGGTATCGAATGGACGTTATTTCAGCCGTTAGCTATAGATTGGGCAGAGAACTATTTACCTGAATTGAGCTGAGCTGCAGCAAATTGTCACACTCGAATATTACCACTCGCTACTGGCCTTTTCAAGCACTTTAACTGTTCAACACCTTTCACACGTGAACGCCTGGATAGTTATGAGGAATGGCGGGTCGTTCGTGGGCTATCTGACCTCTGTCCCTTCGCTTTTCCATCCCTCCATCCTATATCCCAATCAGAAAAATCCTTTCTTCATTTTCCCGCCTGCATCTCCTTGTAGTAGTTGCACCCACTGCAACCTATCCCCACTTTACTGTTATACAATTTAAAGTTTAAACAATTCTCTACTGACAAATTGACAATATTTTAAGGGGTTACGCCACTCTAGAATACAGAAAAATGCACCAACATCATTAATTTTTTTTTTTCTGTTTTTTAATAAAGTCACATACTAAATTAACTTATATGGGCTTATAGTACACATAATTAGGGGTGCTTACAGTATTTTTTCAAAAGGGGAAGCCATGTGTGGCAGTTGGCAGCACTGCGAGTTCCTGGCACTGCTTCCCGTGTAGTGTTACGCGGCCCACACTTTCTTCGTCGTAAATATGAACCTAGAACAAAAACGAGTGGTTTTTCTTATTTTATATAAAAATACCTAGAGAAGTACATACGGAGATGAAATTTTTTTTAATTTTACGCAAATGGGACTTGATTTTGCAAAAAATCAGTTTTTTCGTCTGAAATTTGTTTCTCAAATTGTTTACCACAATTGCATTTTTTGATCAATTGAAAAGTTCGTATGTACTTCTCTAGATAATTAATCAGAGAATGCAATCGTCAAAGTCTGTGGTCAAAGTCTAGATCAAATTGAGTCATAATTGCAGATGCTATCGTGTGGGCCGCGGAGAGAAATGTTGTATCGAAAAAAAAACGCGGTTGAAGTTTGAGGTACAGATTTAGGTGCGTGATGCAAAGTTTTGTAATTTCGTTTATAACTTTCGGAATTTTAATTTGTTCGACATGGAACCAATTGTCCCTGATTCTTGACACTTCAGAGTACCTTTTTTTGTAAAAAAAAAAAGATTTTTTGAAAATCCTAGGGTGGCGTAACCCCTTAATACATAATATTTTAATAATCCTACTAACCAACACCAAATAACTTATAAAAATGTGACAGTATATTAAGCAAATAAAAAATCATACAAATCTTGTAACAAGCGGTTACAACATCCCAAGTTTACATCGAAGAATGCCTGAAAAAGAGTGTATTTCCGTTCATCCGCAAGCATCTTTTGGCCCGATTTGGCCAGCTACCACTACTCCAAGGTGGTTCTGGAGTGGTATGCTGCCAACAAGCTCGATTTTGTCCCCATCGTCCGAATTATCCGGAATTTCGACCAATCGAAATTCCCGGGCAATTTCAAAGCAGCGACTTCGACGAAGCGGCGGAGCAGTGCAAATGCAGGCAAAATGGAATAAATGCGCTGATTCCGTGTCCGTTTCCACTGTGCGGGCGCTGATGGGCTTCATCAAGAGAAAAATTCGAGATTTCGTTCGAACTGTAGAAATGTTACCATCTAATGCTGTAACTTTGAAGTTGTAATAAAAGTACTGTAAAGCAACCATTAATGAACTTTTTAAACTTATTGAATCACTAATTACAGGTCTTTTTGTGCGTACTACTTTCCTAGTTTGCAGCAGAACATGAAAACAAGTCACATAAGAAAATCGGATTGCGACCGACCTACACCCCCCTGTGCAAACCAGTTACTAATAGCAACCCTCGTTTTGTGCGAAATTTAATGGAGGAGGCGAGTTTTGGTCTGTTAAAAAAAACCGAACACTCAAACGTGTCATTGCGATGTTGCGACACCTTCAACCAGTCAAAGCATACTGGCACGTGGTGTTGTTGCTGTTTGAACTGTAGTAAAATCTGATGTCTTGATGTCTGCACTCTTTGTCTCTTTGATGGCAACATGTAATAGAAACGGGGTGAACATCAAATCTAAGAGTCAATTTTATACATCCCCTGTAATTTTTCTTACAACAAATGTAATGTCAGTTCTTACAATGGACTGAAGTAGTCAAGCAAGTTTTTACAGAATTAATTTTTAAACCTTTACTAGATGATTTCTAAACCCAGTACATTTGGAGAAACAAAATTTATTTGAAATTTAATAAAAATATATTTAAAAAATTGCTAACGACCATATATCAGCGTACAGTTCCTAAATCGAAGCACTCCATAATGTTCGACTATTTTAAATATTTTTTTTTTAATGTTACTTAGAGCAACCGTACCAATGAGTAAATAAGGCACATTTACTAACCTCTACCATAACGCTACTTGCGTACCGGAGGTTGCTATTCAGGTGGGGGAAATAGCAATCCGCACCTTGGGAAGTAGTGAGTTCATAAATTTAGCAACGCATCAGACGGTTGCTATTTTTAATAAACGTCAAAAGTTTGTTTTGCCGGTGTGGAAAACGGTAACTTAAATAATGACTCTGATAGCAACGACCGGTGTGGAGAGGAGTGATTAAGCCAAAATAGAAACGCTGTGCGTAAGTAAAATAGTGCCGCAAATGGCAACGACTGGTACGGTTGCTCTTATGCAAATGTTAGTTTCAGTGCTCTAGGGATGATGGTGTTACAAGGTTTTAAAAAATATCTTTTCAAAATAGACGAGTGCGTCATCATTAGGAACGCGTCAAATATGGTGCTGGCATGGTATATCTAAACAGCGATGCATTTCGTGAATCTTCAGGGGTGGAAGGATGCGTGGACATACCGTATCAAACGCTCCGAGCTAGGTTATGAGTGAATGTAACAGTAATATGCAATGTAATGAATGGAATATAAAATACAGTGTAATGGAAGGATCTCACTAATTGCCTCCAATGTTAACCAAATTCCCGATTTCCATTTGACGTTTGTCAGCTGTAAGCTGTAATCTGGCACTTGAAAGTCCTACCTCAGCAACATGATCGCACTGAACGATGGGACGTTGGGGGTTTGCTGGCTTGACAGCGGCCCCAGGAACAAGCTGGGAGATATTGTAGGTCCTGCAGACCGTCGATGTACGTGCACTCGTGGTGTTCCGAATGGAAGATCTTCCGTTGCTGATGATTGGCCATTTGCGCCAGGAATTGAGCTGCTCGTGAAAATAACGTCTTGAATCTCGGCTTTGGTGGCGACCCAGAACCGGGCAATCAAATCCAGGTCCATCTATGGTAGTTGTTGACCGGATCAGCACCCATGTATAAATATAACACAGGTCATCACTGGAATTTCGAATCGCGGAAAATGTGCTCCAATTACGAGACAAACTATCTCACATAAATTATTAACTTTAATTTTTTTCAAATTTTCAAACGCGACAAAGAAAACAAACGTCACGGCCGTACGGACGCACAGCCTACTCCTCTTCTTCCCCCATTCTGGCAAAAAAAAAACTATGAGCATTTATGATGGAACTTATCAATTTTAACGTTTGAAACATACACGGCGAATGAGAACGAACCAAATTTGAGTTTAGTTCACTCATAATCGCCAAAAGTGCAGGAACTCAACGATGAGTAAAGTTTGTCTCATGTTTTCCCAGGTTTTACCAGGATTTTCCAGGGAAAAATTCCCAAATTTGAGAAAAGTAAAGATTGGATTCACTCAGTCAATTGATACTACTCCGAGACTGAATAAAAATTTCGTCAATTTCCTCATTTTCCGGCAGATTTTTTTCAGGTTTTCCACAGGAAACCATGAGACAAAATTTAATCATCGCTGAGTTCCTGCACTTTTGGCGATTATGAGTGAACTAAACTCAAATTTGGGTCGTTTTCATTCGCCGTGTATGTTTCAAACGTTAAAATTGATAAGTTCCATCATAAATGCTCATAGTTTTTTTTATTTGCTAGAATTGGGGAAGAAGAGGAGTAGTATTCGCCGTGTACACGGAGATAAAAAACTACCCAAAATTTAGTACTTTTCCTTCAATTCCGGGGTTCAGCCCAATTACCCAAATTTGAGAAATTCGCTTAAAGTAGTTTCCATTTTACACCAGCAACAAAATTACCTACTCTTTAGTATATTCTACCCAAAGTTAAGTTTAATTCGCGTAAATTTGAGAATATGCAATTTACTCAAAAAGTAACTTATTGGGCTGAACTATATCGTTGCGTTGAACCTCTCGTTCCTTTTTTGACAACATTGAAGAGTGCAAGTGAGAGGCTGAACTCAATATTAAGTAAAAAGAACTCTAATTTTGGGTAGTATTTTTTTCTCCTTGAAGGCAGTTCAATTCGAAATAAAGGTCTAGGCAGCTACTGAGAAGCAAGAGAAAAACATAATTTAACAGGACCTGAGCAACGAATCTAGAACTAGAAAATACAATCACTTCCTTCAATGCGTGGCGAAGCATACAATTTGTTACCAACCAGAAAATTTTCACCAATCACCAACAATCATTCATCACTATCATGGACTTTCAACGGAATAAATAATTGGTGGCGATTTTTTTTTGTTTCAAACTTGTTTTATTATTCAGAACTGATAAGCCTTCCGAGCAGCGCAATCATTATTCGGTTATGCTGGGAATTCAAAACCGAAAACCCCATTTGATTCCTGTGAATCACCATTGTTCACACAAATCCGATAAGGCCGTTTTCTCAACTGGAATGCGAAATGAATTTCATTCTACCTACCGTATGTATTTACAACTAATTTCAGTCTATTCAATTTCATAACCTAAAAGTAAACATATTGCATTTCTTATGTTACAAAGAAGCAAGCTTCCAATGCACACAAATTGAACAACCTAGGAACTGGAGTTTGAACTTGATTTTCTTGTCGACCTTCCACCCATCCATTCGCATCCAGTGCCGCTGCCCCCATTATAGTCGTTTCAAATCAATAAACTAAATGAGTATTCCACGCACAAATTGATCAATCTGCTGCCGGTTGAGTCGTTTCCAGCCCGTTGAGTACCCCTAATTGCACTTTATTTCTGTGGTGGTAGGGAGCGTAATCCGCATCATCTTCCCCGGCATTATCGTCATCATCTGCGTCGTATTCATCTTGACTGATGAACATGCTTCGTAACGATCCGGCAAACGGTGCCGCCTGTTCCGCACTTTCGTACGTCTCCTCGGCCGTTGACAGTTCCTCATCGTCGTACGGGCTGATGGCGGCGTACGCTGCCGAAAAGCCTTTGAACCCGACCGTATCGTCCGAACGGAACCGCACCACGATGACTTCGCTCATGGAAATTATTTCCGGCGGTAGGCGATTACCGCAGTACTTACCGTGCAGCTGTCCGTTTGTGGTATCATCGAATCCACTGGCCAGTTCCACGTAATCATACGAACACGTTTTCTCCTCTTCCAAATCGAAAGTCAGGAAGGTCAACTGGACCTTACGACCGGAATCGGCTTCGATGGTCCACTCGCAGTCGATGCCATTGTCATAAACTACGTCGCCGTACCCAACGTGTGAGTAGAAGTGGTTGATATCGTAGGTGGCCTGCAGATAGCCTCCGCAGGAGGTTGAGTGAGTAGCGAGAAAGCCTTTCCGTTGTACGCTTGCATCCGTGTTGAACACCATGTACATCTCGTTGGATGTAGAGGAAATCGGGTGCGGGAGCTTCGCTCCGCAGAATCGTCCCAAGGTGTGACTCTCCTGCGAGTCTCCATCGTAGATAGCGACGTTGTCGTACGCGCATTCCTGGTGCAACTCAACGTCGAAAATGTTGAATACCAGCTTGATCCGGTGACCTGGAGCAGTTGTAAAATGCCAGATGCAGTCCTTCTTCGCTGGGTAGTTATCCGGATAGTTCGGACTGAGGATCTGCCCGTTCGCGGTGGCGATTTCAAATTTGCATCCTCCTTCTTTGCAATCGTGGCCATTGTCGTGCAAAATATAGCCATTTCGACAGAAGCACTCATACGATCCCACCGTATTCTTACACTCGTGATGACAACCGCCATTATTCACGGAACATTCGTCTACGTCGGTGAAGAAGACCGCTGCAAAGCCGGTCTTCTGCATAGTTTTATCCGAACGGAACTCCAGCCGAAGAATGTGACTCTCCGACGTGATCACCGGAGGAAGCTTCGTACCGCAGAACGTTCCGTGTTTCTTCAATGCTTCCTCACCGATGCGCGAGTAGATCGAAACAGCATCGTAATCACACTCCGAAGGTTGATAGTGGACGTTCCCTTCCAAGTCAAAGTGTGTGAAATTCAAGGTGATCCTGTGCTGTCGCGAAGCGACAATCTCCCACGCACAGTCCTTCATCGCCGGATACTCCCTCGGGAAGGACGGTGACACAAGACTTCCGGTCCGTTGTGTGAGAATCCCACCACAAGCCTTCTCGCAGGACTTACGATCGCTGTGCAGTTCGTAGCCAATTTGACAACTGCACTCGTATCCACCGAGCGTATTGATACAGTCGTGCTCGCAGTTGTGATCCATCCTTTCGCATTCGTCTACTTCCCGGACCAGAGTCGCCAAGAACCCAGCTTTCTGCACCGACCCGTCCGAAACAAACTTGACGTACATGGTGTTCCCCGACGATCGCATATCCGGAGGAAGTTTATACCCACAGAATATGCCAATCTCCCTGGACTCCGGTGAATCACCGTCACGAATCTCGACGTAGTCATACGCGCAACTATCATGGTTCTCCACCTCAAACGACTGAAACTTGATCGCTACTTGGTAGTCCTTCGGCACTGTAATTTTCCATACACATTCCTTGTTCGGGAGGTAATCCGCCGGGTAGTTGGGTGATTCCAGTCGACCTCCGTTCTCCAGGTTGATGTCACCACCACAAATCGCTTCGTAGTTTGCGGCAAAGCCTCGCATACTGGCCTGCCGGAAGCTGGTTACGTAATTCAACAGCATGCGACTTCCGGTGGACACGATCAGATTGCTGTTACGGCCCGATCCGCAGAATCTCCCCAGCAAAGGAGACTTGTGCCAGTACCCGTCTCGGATCTCCAGGTAGTCCGTTCGGCAGTTTTCCGATTTGAAGATATCCAGATCGGTGATGTTCAGCACGATCTGCTCCCCGTGGGTTGCCGTTATACGCCACTCGCACCGTTCCGGATCGGCAGGAGGTATCTTCGAGTGGTAGCTGGGTGAAGTGAACGACCCGGAGTGATCTTGGAATGTTCGACCACATTTGGCACATTTATACAGCAGGTTGGCCTGAATGATGTCCCCTTCACTCAAGCGCAACCGTTGACCAATCTCCGGTCGCTTTTGTCCTGGAAGGTCTACGGGTAGGATCGTGTCTAAGTACGTTCCCTTGGAGAAGGTGTTTCTTGCGTAGTGCATGATTGAGTAGTAGTCATACGGTTGACCCAGAGAATTGACCTCATCGTCAGTGAGTTTGTTGAAGTTGTACTCCTGTCCGATCATGATGTTATGCTTCTCGATCACAACGTGATCCTCGCGATCCGGGCGTGTATGTTCATGCCAAAATCCCACCACGTGGCCCAGCTCATGAACCACGATTCCAAACTTGTCACAGTTCTTACCGATCGATATCGCTTGAGGTCCATTGCCTCGCTTGCCCACGAACGAGCAACATCCACAGGGACGTTCGGTAAATACGATAAAGTTTGGGTGAACCTCCGGATCACGTTCAACAAATTTGATGCACGTGTAGTTCTCCCAATGTCGCATGGCTTGTTTGAATAGAGCTTTGTGCAAACCGCTGAAATTGCCATCGATCTCGTAGGGGATCACTCCAAAGTCCCAAATTCGCTCCTTTTTTGCCGTAGCTGCCCGCGTAGATCGGTGCAGCACCCGATCGCCTTGTTTACCTCTCGATCGTCGCACCTTGCGGGGTGTATTTGCTTTCCTGTGCTTTAAACTCCTTTTCCTACCTATTCCACTCGATCTACGATCATTGCTCTGTTGCCCTATTTTCCTAGAAACTGATCTAACATTTGTGGCAATCACCTCCCTTGTTTTGCCACGATTATCATCCTTTATTCGACGTTTGTTGTGTCGCTTCCTGGATTTTACATTTTTGTTTTCATTCATCTTCTGCAATTGTCGCACGAGCTCACTACCACTTCTCTTATCGCTAGGATGCCCTCTCAACCGAACAGGTGCTACTACCGTGGTAAGCCCTTCTGCCTCTACCTGCAGCCCTTCTTCGATCTCTTTCTTCAACCTCTCCTCCTCCACCTCCTCCTGCCGCTGCTTCAGTCTTTGTTTATGAAACTCACTCTCATAGTTCACATTGGGCAGTGCAATATCACCCATGAATCCGCTCGACTTGCACGGATCCATGTCTATATCGTTGGATATCCCTGTTGGGAAGGTACTCTGAAGTAGCTCGTCAACTGTGTAAGTTCGTTGAACGCCCTCCACCTTGATCGCTACCGCTATCACCACCAGCATCAGCACAAGCATTCTAATCCCTTCCAGGCGCCTCTGCCTCCGCCAGGAACAACGAACCATCAAGGACGACATCGTGCAAGATTACGCCCTACGACAAGGAACACCTTTCTCGTGACCTCCTCGTACGAACCTCGATTACTCGAATGCGCCTGGTTTTAATTCGACTCACTAGCACTGATACTGATACTGCTAATGCTGCTCACATCTTACGTCTCGCGCTCAGTACGACCGATGATAGGCCCTGGAGGCAAGCGAAAGAGAAGGAGAAAACGAAAACATAAACAGATGAGCGAGCACTTCGATCTCCTGAACTCAAGCTGATCATCTTCTTGATAAAGAAACGCACTTTTTTCCAGCACGCACACACTCACCCGAACAACGAAAACAGTTCTGAGAATCCTTCCCGTCTGACCCAGCTCCTTTCAGCTTGCTGATAGGGGATTTGCAACACTTATCACACAAAATCCGAACGCGATAGCAGACTCTTCTTACTTATCGCTTCGTTTGCAAGTGCGTTGATAAACCAAAAACGATCGAGCTGCGGACGATCGCGACCGGTTTCGTAAACTATCCACTCACGACTGACCAACCGAGCAGCGAGACCAACGCTCAGATGGCGACGAGCGTGTTTGCTGGACAAACAAACAGCGATGATCGTCTTCGCGTGATTTCCAGCATGTGGTGGTGTGTTATACAGTGTTGGTCTCTTTAAATTGATGATTATTTTCGTAACGTGTAGGTATGTATATGAAAGAGAGAGAACTTGTATGCAACATTCATTTCACAGACACATGGACGAGGCGAACCACCTGTGTCCATTTGAAAGCACTCTTGGTGATGCGATTTGATGGGAGGAACCGGTGATCCTCGTGCTTTTCCTGGGTAGTAGTATGTGTTTGGGACAATGGGACAATGTTGTACCTGATGTTGAAGAATGCATTAGGTCCTAAGTAATATTGACAGATTCGCTTCGTCTGCTTTCTCTTTGCATCCTCCTTGTTCAGCTTGATTTAATGATGAACATCGTATTTTTTAATTCAATGGATTATCTCATTTGTTTCAATACCTAACCATATAATGTCTTGGACAAAGTTGTTGTAGTGGGTTAGACCAACAAGCCTGTGCCATTGGATTCAGGTTTAATTGGGAACTATGCCGCTAGAGGCGCTTCACTTTTATATTACTTATGACGGGCGTTATAATATATGGAACGTTGGACCCTTGTTAGAAAATTTCGCGATCCTGGCCATACAGAAAGTTGCTGTCTTCAGCGAAGTTGTTTAAGTGATCAAGTCCTTTTGGATGGTGGCCATATTAGTTCAGAACTTTCTCACTACGCAGCGCTAGTGTGCAAGTGAACTTCCTGTATAAGCTGTATCTCGAGAACCAATAGAAGGCAATATAGAAGGTTACTGTGTTCAGCAAAGTTGTTCAGGTGACTCAGTCCTTGCGGATGGTGCTCATGTTATTTCAAAACTCTCACACTACGCGGCGTCACGACAAAATTTAATTGAATATTATAAAGGAATGAATTTCTTGGGGTACCAACGTAACCAAGCGTATTAAAATAAAAATCATAATAGATCGATCTACCAAAGATCAATTCTTTGGTTCCGATTTAATCAATGGATCGATTTTAGAGCCGAAAATAAGATCGATCCGTCAAGATCGATCTTTCTCTGAAGAACTTCTCGTCGGAACTTCAGAGATCTTGAATGAAGTGCTGTGAACTTCTCGGAACTTCTCTTCGGAAAATGTCTGAACTACTCGCCGGAAGTTCTCTGATACTCTTGTCGGAAATTCTCTGAGCTTCTCGTCGCATGATTACATATCATCAGAAGTTCGCTGAACTGCTCCTCGGAAGATCTCAACTACTCGCATAAAGTTCTCTAAACTTCTAGTCGGAAATTGCTTTAACTTAGGGAACTTTGATTGTGAACTTCAGGGAAGTTCTGTGAACTTTGGGGATTTTTTTAAGTACTCTTAACTTCAGAGCAGGGCTGTTAACTTTTCGTTGAAAGTTCTGTGAACATCAGTTCAGTTCAGAGAACTTCCCTTGGAGTTCAGAGAATTTCGCCTGAACTTCAAAGAGCTTTGATTGTAGTTCAGAGAACATCCCTTGAAGTTATCAGATCATTCATAAATTGTATAGGAATTCTTAAATGCTCCTTAGGAGTAGTTCTGTGATTTTCAATGAAGTATTGTAAACTCTAAAGAAGTTCAACGCACTTCGTAGTTGTTTTGTAAACTTCAGAGAAACTATTCGACCGTCAAAAATGTCTGAGAACTTCTCCGAATTTTGCGAACTTCACGTTTAATCTTCAGTGATCTTAAAATATCATGCCTAAGGTTGAGGTGACATCCCAACACACGATTTTAGCTACATACTAGCTTCCCAATTAACCAAAAGTTCCACATTTAACGATTAAAATCACTTCCAAGTTCCATAAAGTTCAAATAAAGTTCCGACAGAACTTTCAAGTTCCATAAAGTTCAAATAAAGTTCCGACAGAACTGTCAAGCCACATGAAGCAATCTGCACAAGTCTTTATTAGTAACAAAATTTAATGTGCGTAAATATGAAATGATCAATGGCCCGAATAAATCATAATTCTTATATTTATGCAGTGCATGAACATTCTATCCAAACATAAAAAAATGAAGAGAAATTTTCTAGATCCTAACCCGTGTATTCAGCATGCGATCTACGAACGCTAGCCACTGCGCCACAAGTGTGTTGGAATACCATGCGGGCAAACACCAATTTAAAATTCATCAAGGTGTTGTGTTTCGTATTCAAGTTAGTCAGCTGGCACTGAAAACTCCAATAGCAGGCGGGACAACAGCTCACTTGAATATATCTCAGATGACGTAGCGGTTCGTGTTGGGGCTCTCACGCAGAAGGACTGGGTTTAATTCTTCAAACAGCTCCAATTCTACTACTAATGCTGATAAATCAATATACATTAATACCTGCCTTTAGAAAAAACCTTTTTTTTTTTTAATTTATTTTCTAAAAGTTCCATCCAAGTTCCACCAGAAGCTGCTTAGAATGCTCTTCAGTTAGGGTACCGGAACTTTCAAGTTCTTATAACGACTTGAAAATGAGGCTGCTTAGAATTCTATAGATCACCTTCAACCAAGCTGCTTAAGCCACAAATAGCCTTTTATCAGAACTTTTGGTTACTTGGGTTATACAGACAAAAAGTATCTGAATAAGCCATTTTTTGGTTGTATAGGCTAGTCTGCTGCTAAAATTGTTAGTTAGGATGTTACTTCACCACGACAGCAAGCCACTTAATATCTCACACAACTCAGAATACAGGAAATTGGTAAGAGAAAGTTTGTGAAACTACTCTGAAGAAGGGCAGACTTCATCAGAATGCAAAGGACTTTACTTAGGGTAGCAGAGTCAAGTTCGTAGAACTTCTCTGAAGTTATCTGATCTTCTATGAAGTATGCAGAACACTTTTGAGATGTTTAGTGTAATTCAGAGAACTCTACTGAAGCTATTTGAGGCTTGTAGCTCATCTGAAATCTGTCAAATTGGTCTGGTTATTGCAAATTGGTGAATAATGAGAAGCTAGACAATTTGACGAAATCTATACGAAATGGATTGAACGATTGAACTTAAAGAAAGTAGGTTTTGCTACTCGATATGCAAAGGAAATTTGTTGAATAGTTGGGGAAGTTGGGAAAGTATAAGCTATGGGTGAATATGCAGATATTGGAAAATACCATGCACCGGTGGTTTGCGACGATGAATAGCTTGGAGACGATGGGGAGTCGTTAGGTGGTATCGGACTTGTTAGTGATTGACTTAAGAGTGAGTGTTTTGGACTGGTTGGCAAATCGCTAGGACTCGTTGCAAAGTACGCAGAGAGGCGATACTTGACAATGTAAGCCTGTTAGATAAAAGGTGGTCGTGTTAAGGGGTATTCAACTCTGCACACCGTTATCTGTGCCAAGAGTTTTAGCTGTGGGCCAAAGTGTGTCAACTTCGACCGTTCCACAAGATTCTGACTCGATGACAATTTGAATTACTGATTCCTTGCAGGTGTGCAGAAACGAAGTCGTAGCCAGATCGATGGAGGAAGAAAAGGTCACCAACATCATGTGAAATTCTATCGATCTAAAGTAAACAAAGAACTCGAACGGATGAACAGATGATCGACGGTCATCTAATCGACACGTTGAGTACCTAGTGCGGACTCAGAGCCATCCCTGCAAGAATTTCCAGAAATTTGCATTGCACAATTATTACTACTGCTAGCTTGTCCATAATTTGTTCAAAAGTCTAGTGTAGATGTTACTAGTAGTTCAGATTGCAAATATATTCATATATTTAAAGCGTGATTCAGATATGCTTTGCATCTGCAGGCAGCACCCTGTGGTTGTAGTTGGTTAATCCCATAGGCTCTTGCGAGGATCTTGCTAAACAGCAAATTGCTTTAGGGTCGTCAAGCGGGAACCACTGAGTGCGCCGAAACTCACTGTGCAGCGAGTCAAATTTCCAAATTCAGTAAGGTCTTACAGTTGAGCGATCGGAAGGCCACACATCACACCGGGGCCTCTGCGATGAACAAGTTGCATTAGTGAGGTGACAAAAATCACGTCGTGTGAGGTGACTCTCCGTGCAAATCAAATTATTGCGTGCAAAAGGTGATTATTGTCACTGCACTAGTGACAGAGAGTCACACGATTCACAGAATAGGCCTGAATGATAAGAAAGAATGTCTAAAGAAAATCTCAGCAGAAATCGAGAAAAATTCCATATTGGAAGATCCCCGGCAAATCCTGTTGTAGGGTATTGACAGTTTTTCTTGAACCGATGGCCACCACCTTGGATTCCAAAATATTGTCTGACATCGATTTCTAGCCTCTACACGTCATTCCCTATCAAGAAATACCCATATTGTAGTGTATTTGACAGTTTTTCTTGACCCAATGGTCGCCATCTTGGATTCCAAAATGACGTCTGGCAATGGTATCCGGCCTCTATACATCGTTCCTTTTCCGAAAATACCCATATTGCGGAATTTTATATTTTCTTGAACTTATGGCCTCCATCTTGGATTTGAAAATGACGTCTGGCATCGATTTCCGGCCTCTACACGTCGTCCCCTTTCCGGAAATACCCGTATTGTAGGGTATTTGACTGTTTTTCTTGAACCGATGGCCGCCATCTTGGATTCCTAAATGGCGTCTGGCATCGATTTCCAGCCTCTACACGTCGTCTCCTTTCCAAAAATATCTATATTGTAGCGTATTTAACAGTTTTTCTCGAACCGATGGCCGTCATCTCTGATTCCAAAATGGCGTTTGACATCGATTTCCAGCCTCTACACGTCATCTCTTTTTCGGTTTCTGTTCTCACGTTGCACAGCAATATCTTATATGGACAAGCTTTCGAGACATAACATATTAACTTCTATACAATTTTCATACTGCCGTACTCTAACGGAACTATCCACCTACCCTCTTCTAAAAAGATCATTCTCTAGCTAATAAATCATCACACTAAAGCTTCATATTAGCATTTCCAACCAACTCTGATATTAAGGAAGTTCATATGCACACTAGCGCCGCGTAGTGTGAGAGTTCTGAAATACCATGAGCACCATCCGAAAGGACTTAGTCACCTGAACCCCTTTGCTGAAGACAGTAACCTTCTATATGGCCAGGTTCTCGAGATACAGCTTATACAGGAAGTTCACTTGTACGCTAGTGACGCATAGTGAGAGAGTTTTGAACTATTATGGCCACCATCCAAAAGGACATGATCACCTGAAAAACTTTGCTGAAGACAGTAACCTTCTATATGGCCAGCATGTTGAGATACAGCTTATACAGGAAGCTCGTGTGAACACTAGCGCTGCGTAGTGAAAGAGTTCTGAACCACCCAAAAGGACTTGGTCACCTGAACAACTTCGCTCAAGACAGCAACTTTCTGTATGGCCAGGATCACGAAATATTCTAACAAGGGTCCAACGTTCCATATATTATAACGCCCGTCAAGTGAAGCACCTCTAGCGGCATAGTTCCCAACTTAACCTGAATCCAATCCAATACACCTGATTGTCCTGGCAAACGACACGAACGAGGTGAAAGCGGAAAAGGCGAAGAAATCGGAGAAGCGTACGAAGAAAGACCGCAGAAGCAAGTCCTTGCTTGGTTTCAAGGATTCATGATTCGCAGCTGGAGTATATCCAAGGGAAGCAATACCCCAAGGATATCTGGGACGCCTTGTATCGAGTATTCGAGCACCGTAGCATTGCAAGCCACATGCATTTGAAGCGGGAGATGCTGCAACTGTGGTTCTAAGGCGGAAAACTACAACAACATTTTCTCCACTTTGATAAGCTGGTTCGTGAATATCGTTCAACTGGCTGTTCTGGAGGATTTGGACGTGGTTTGCCACATCCGGTCTTCGTATTCCGGAATTGTAACGGCACTCGAGACGATGCCCGAGGAGAATTTATTGCTCGAGTTTGTGAAGTGCAGATTGCTGGATGAAGAAACCAAGCGGCTAGGTATGGAATTGGTTCCATCGCAGAGCGGAGAAGCAGCTTTTTCCGGATCAGATGTAGTCGAGCAGAAGAAGCTGATTTGTTTTCACTGCAAGAGGGAAGGGCATAAGCAGATCGATTGCTTCGATCGGAAAAAAGCATGTAAGTCAGAAGAAGCAGCAAAAGTCTAAAGCCTACGTTGCCGAAGCGGACGACGGAATAGCAGTTTGTCTTGGAGAAACCGGTCGAGATTGCAATAGCAAAGGACGGTGAGACGATAGTGGCGAAACATACTGGCACTGTGAAAGTGATTTCGGTCGTTGACGGGAAACAGATTGATTTCGGTTTTCGGTGCTGAAGGTGGAAAAAGCCGGAATGCGTGTGGTGTTCGAGTCCGGGAAAGCGAAAGTCTATCGAGGATCCGAAGTCGTCGCGAGTGCGTCTCGTCGCGAAAAGTTGTACATACTTGATTTCTACTCGGTTGGGCACAATAACGGTGAAGCCTTGTTGTCGTGTGAGGTCAAATTCGGAAGAGTTCGGAACTGTTGCACCTCTGGTTCGGCCATCTGAACGAGAACTGTCTAAAGCAGATGGTTCAGTATGGCATGGTATCGGGAATGAACATTACCATACCCAAGTAACAACTTTGGTTTTATAAGGGTTCTGCAGACTATGATTTAGACTTGTAGAATGCTATAAATCCTCCATAAAGCTTGCAATGTTACTTGGGTATGGGGTGTTTACATCTGCACAATGCCGTGAGCGAACGGGAGAAACCGCACGCTCGTTCGGGCAATGTTGGAGGATTCAGGTGTCGGAAAAGAGATTCTGGGGGTAAGCTGTGTTGACAGCGGCCTACCTGACTAACAGATATCCCACTAGTTCGCTGAGCATGAAGCAAACCCCGTTCGAGCGGTGGTAGTCCGGGAAACCGAATGTATCCAAGGTAAGAGTTTTTGGTAGCAAGGTTTTCGTTCATGTTCTGGATGAACTGCGACGGAAGCTAGACGCGAAAGCCTGGAGAGGCATTTTGCTGGGATATCGCCAGAATGGGTACCGAGTTTGGAATCCCGTGAAGAAGCAGATTGTAGTTGCACGCGATGTCGATTTCGTTGAAGGCAACCTGGTGGAGTTTATCCGCGTTTCTGCAGGCGGTGATGAAGATGACGAAGTCAGTGTTCAATCAGCGGACGCGGAAAAGGGTACATCCGACGGGAATTTCGAATGTTTCGAGGAAGAGGAAGAGTCTGAGGAACAAGTTACCGAGTCTGAGCCAGAGGAAGCTGAGAGCGAGCTACATGGTAGACCTCAGCGGAACCGCTGTGACCCTGCGTGGCATCAGGATTTCGAAATGGATTGCACATCAACTATTTACTTTGATCAAATTCCAGGGACAATCGCTGAGCTGCAGGAGTGTGATCACTGGAAGGATTGGAAAGCTGCAATAGAAGACGAGCTGAATTCGCTGAAGCGTAACAGCACTTGGACTCTTGTTGAGAAACCGGAAAGACGTTCGGTGATCTCGTGCAAATGGGTATTCCGTGTAAAGCACGGTGAATCTAGCGGATGCACGAAGTACAAAGCAAGACTGGTCGCTTGAGGTTTTAGCCAAAAACGAGGTTTTGATTATGGTGAGACCTACTCTCCTGTTGCGAAGATGGATACTTTGCAAACGGTTTTTGAACGGCGAGCTAAAGGAGGAAATCTTCATGGCTCAACCAGACGGGTTTGAGCAGGGGAGTGGACTTGTTTGGAGGTTGAACCGGGCACTTTATGGCCTGAAACAAGCGTTGCGGACATGGAATGAAAAGTTTCATCGTTCGTCGAGCAGTTGCTTTTCGTTCGTAGTGCCAACGATCAATGCCTCTACACATTTGGATCTGGAGTCCCTCACTGCAGCTTCTACAGATGGTAAAGAAAAGATTGTCGGAGCAGTTTGAAGAGACGGATGCTGGTGAAGTCAAGCAGTTCTTAGGCATGATGATCGACAGCTGGCCGTGCTGAAGATAAGTCAACGGGAGTATATGGAGGGTTTACTCAAGCGTTTCGGGATGAGCGAATTCAAGTCGATTGAACATCGCTTGAAGTTGAGTAAGGGAGATGAGAAACAGAGGACAGACAAGCCGTAACCGAAGCCCGTTGGCTGTTTGATTTATGCTTCACTCACTACTAGACCGAATCTGTCGGCGGTCATCGACTATTTCAGCTAATTCCAATCATGTCCCAACTGGAACTATTTGAAGCAAATATTGCGGTACGTCCAAGGAACGCTGGATGTTGGTTCAGTTTACCGGAAGCAGCCAAACGCACAGTTATTGGAAGTCTCCTCCGATGCAGATTGGGCGAACAATAATCTAGACCTGCGATCTGTAACGGGATGTGTTTGTAAGGTGTACGGATGCACCGTGAGCTGACTGACACGCAAGCAGCAAACGGTCGCCTTATCGTCCACCGAAGCAGAACTGGCAGCGTTATGTACAGCCACGTGTCAGTTCGTATGGATGAAGAGAATGCTTGGAGATCTTGGATGTTCAATCGAAAGCCCCATACCATTCACATCGCTGAGGAGTATCAAGTTCGTTCTTCGGACCAAGACCAAGACGCGGACATCATGACGAAGGGTCTACCGGTTACCGTCTTCAGAGGACTCCGCACCAGGTTGGGACTGGAGACTACTGTGGTTAAACAGGGGGTGTTAAGTGTGTAATCACAGTACCCTAATTGCCCCTATTTTTGATACGCCCCTGTGAGTTATTCTACTGCGCCAATCAAGAAGTATAAACAAAAAGTAAAACACGTTTTCAATAAAAGTTCAATTCGTTTTTCCTTAATTCGCTAGTTTTCTCGGCTTATTTCCTCCTCGTTTATCCAAAACCACTTCAGACTTTTCCCCCAGGCTGTGTTCCATTTGGTGAATTTTCACTTAAATTTGACTGATGGAAAATTTTCAAATAAACCTGCTTTTCCAGCAGACTTATTTCTGACAGACAAGCAATAAGTTTTGACAGACACCTTCTAGAAAATTGGTCGATCAACAACAGAGGGATTTATGAACATCTTTTCGAAGTGTCAAATTTAAGTGAAAATTTCCAAATGGAACACAGCCTTAGAACCCAATGAGTGCTCTTCTGAATTGGATCCCGATCACAACTAGCATGTGTTGGTAATTGTTTACTCAATATTGGTTGATAAGATTTATCAACCCCGGTAGTGGTGTAACACCAGTGTTGTATTCCTGGGTGGGTGTTGTTTACTCTCGAACATTGATTATTAATGACTTCCATGCTCAAATTTCATGATTTCGAAAAACGGGAACAATTTGTCGAGGCCGGAAGTCAAAACCGAACCTCGTTAGTATGGACAATTCAAGCATTTGGATTGCGACACTTCCCGAATTATTTCTTAGCAGTTCCTCAAACCCCCGTTCAATATCATTAAAAAATGCATTGATTCAAACGACCAAACTATAACCATTTCCACAATTTCCTCCATCTCTCCTTTTTCCAGGAACGAAATTCCTGTGCTCCGAAGTGATTGCCCCGATCCGGTCCGAGGTCGATGACATCTCGCTGTTCATCATCAACTTCGAGGACCTGACGAACCCGACCAGCCCGGACCCCATCGAGCCGGTGAAGTTGAGTAAATGTAAGCACTGTACATTCTTATTCCGGTTTCTTACCCCTTGCAGACTCACCACCGCAGTTTTCTTTCAGTCGACCGCGCTAGAGCGAGCTTTCGACAATCGTTTCGCATCGGACACATCGCTCTGCGGGATCGGGGTCTCCGGTTGGCCGGATACCTCACGCCCCCATCCGATGCCACTCAGGAGGAGGAGGAAGTGGGCATCAACAAGAGTGCGATTGAGAGGTATAATTTCATGTATGATTGGATTTTTTGGATCTTGACTTATGGTCAGTCTGAATGTGTGAATTAACGGTTAAACTTTCCCGCAAACATTAGGGGGTTTTGCAGTGACAGGGTTAGCCAAACGACGGTGCTCAAGGTGGAGACGAACATCTGGGCGCCGATGTCGACGCCGGCACTGACGAGGACGAAGGAACTGGAAGCGCTTCATACCGATGGCGATACGCTCAGTGGACCAGGAGAAATTGTGATAACTGCCCCGGAGGTTCGTTTCACCCATTTTTTAAAAGAGAATTCGTTTTCTAACAATCGAATCCCCCTTTTTAGGTGGCCAAAGTGGAAGCGACAACGATCGAGCTTCCGACACCAATCGTCGATTCCAAACCAGAGTTTCAGCAAACCAAAAGTTTAGACTTTGAGATACAATCAAAACGTAGGTATAGTCTGGCAACACTGGCCGCTACGCAATTAAGCGAAATAATGCATTACCCCCCCATGCAAAGACACACAGTTACTCGATTTGGTTTTTGACAGTTCACTTTTGAATTTGATTTCAACTAACGAACTTTTTTGGTTCCGTTTTCCCCATGCCTTACAAGCTGATTTCAAGAGACACATATTTTGCACCGTTGCGTGATTTTTTGAATGATTTTCGTGAACTTTGTTTTTCGATCTATTTTGGCATTGATTTTCAAAAGCAATCAAATACTAAACACTCATTCTACAATCAATCGAAGAACAGAACAACAGACATTAATTAGGGCTGGGTGCCAGTTTGCGTCAATCCAATATGCCATGATCCATACCGGCGACGGAAGCTAGCACCCGTCCGAAGAAATACAAACATATGCAAATATTTGTTGAATAGCGAGTGAAACTAAAAAACAAACTGACAAGCTTTTCGTATGTATATTCATAGCGCTGCAATTTGGCAAGCAATCGCCTTACGAATGTAATAAACATTTTATTTAAAACCTCAATTTGTTGATTTCCGCTGTGTACTTTTGGAGTCTGTTCTTCCCCGTTTGGAGTTTTCTTCCCCGTTCGTTTTGTGATTATTAGTTTTACTCTTTGGTTTTTTGAACTTGTTACATTTTATACCTCACAGTTGATCAATCGTGTAGTGTTGCTGTTGTTGACGTTTCGTGTGCCAGCTGATGATTGTGTTTGATTAAAAATGAAAAATAAAAAAAAGGATAATTGCAATTTGTGATGGTAATTCGCTGCCCTGTTGTTTGTGGCATGTGGCGTGCTGTTTTTGAACTGTTGAATATCATTGTTCTTTGTGAAATTGTGATCGTTGCGTGCTTATCTGTTTGCACATGTTTGTACTAGCGCTTTGTTTCAACAAGTTGTATAATTTGATTCATTTTCCGTTTCATTGTCGATCAACGTTGTGATCTAATCGAGTGTTGTGGATTGAACTGCAGTCCCGCAAATAGTCTTGTTGGCTATGAGAGGGTATGGCATATTCTACATCTAATATATTTTAGTGTTATCATAGTGCCTTCTAGAGAGGTATAAAGATAATTATAAGAGAAGAGCAGATTAAAAATAAACTGCTATCCAGCTTTCCATGCTCGGTAATGGCGACCTGTTTGTATGAATAAATGTATCCTTCACTGTGCTTTTTGACACTAACTGGAGGGCGTATGTTGTTCCATTTTTATTTCGTTCCTGGGAGAGGGAAAATGAGGGGTCAAATTCCGAACATGCAGATAGTGTAAAAAAGCACAGTGAAGGATACATTTATTCATACAAACAGGCCGCCATTACCGAACATGGAAAGCTGGATGCCTAGGTGGTTTCTAGCAACACTGCCAAGGCAGTCAAGATAGTCGCTGTTCGGTTGGCTCTGGCTTTGACAGTTCGTTATGCTCAAAACCAGCCAGTCTCCTCTCTTATACTAGACCCTCTCTAGTGCCTTCAACACCGACCAATGGAAAGTTTACTGTATGTTGACTAACTTCACAGTGTTGATAAACAAAAATCATATTGCCAATTCAGAGAAAAATCATCATTTGGCTTCAGATTATCAGCTTTAATCCAGCTTTCCATGCTCGTTAATGGCGGCCTGTTTGTATGAATAAATGTATCCTTCACTGTGATTTTTGACACTATCTGGATGTTCGGATTTTTACCCCTCTTTTTCTCTCTCTCAGGAACAGAAGAAAATGGAACAACATACGCCCTCCAGTTAGTTTCAAAAAGCACAGTGAAGCATACATTTATTCATACAAACAGGCCGCCATTACCGAGCATGGAAAGCTGGATAGCATGCTGTGGCTGTCAGTTGCGATGAAATGATTTCCCTAAAACGGAAATATTTAACATTCAGGCTGTGTTCCATTTGGTGAATTTTCACTTAAATTTGACAGATGGAAAATTTTCAAATAAACCTGTTATTCCAGCAGATTTATTTCTGACAGAAAAGGAATCAATTTTGACCAAAACCTTCTCGAAAATCGGCCAATCGACAACAGAGGGATTTTCGAACATCCTAATTAATTTTCGAAATGGCAAATTTAAGTGAAAATTCACCAAATGGAACACATTCTCAGAATCATAAGAGCCTAGATGCAATGCTAATATAAATTTTTACTCACTGTATTGGAATGAAAAAATCGAAAAATTGGTTCACTTAACTGTAATAATGTAAAGAGAAAATCGATAAAGATAATCGATCATCGTAGTGAGGCTCTAATGATCCTGAACCCTTTTCTACCCTCAAATTAGGTAAACTAACCAATCTTCACAGTTATAGACCTTTTGACGTTTTAAGCGTCTTTCTCTATCTAGCACACATGGATGAATGGACGGTTTGTTTTCCCCACTAATCTGTTTCCCTCTTGATCGCACTCGTTCGATTTAAATGGATCAGCAGTGTGCACTGATCAAACGTCAAAAAGCTCCATACCAGCTACCTGTATGAGTTGGAGTTTTGACATGATGTCAACTTTTGCTTTGATTCACTCATAGATGGATGCTCAGTAGACTGATGCAAAATTTAAAATTGTTGCTCCACAGTGCTCAATCGGTTCCAAATCAGGTCCTTATTAACGTCCCACAATTAAAGCGCATTTTATAAGACACTGACTTGGCACAAATCATTTGATATTTACATGGAAATTACTATAGGAAATCCAAACTAGTTGTTCATTGTCTTCTAACATTTTGCCATATAAGGTAATCCAAGAGACGTTTCTCAGTGGAACTGACAGCTAGAAATCTAGAGTGTGTGAGTGATCTGGTCATAATGGTGCATAGTGTAAACATAAGCAAAGCAGAAATTCATATGAGAATAAACAGGGACGATAAGAGAAGCGCGAAGACTGAACCCAAAAGTTCCAATCGAACCGTCAAACGTGGTTATAATTAAGTTTGCGTATGAAAACTGCAATTGTAAAGCACAAGTAAAATCATTTGAGATTTTTTAATGTTTTCCCTCAATGTCAAAAAGCAAATATTTATGTAAAATTATCAATTGTTATTCACCAGATGCATTTTCGTTATGTTCTCACGAAATGTGCACTCCAGTGCAACGAAAAACATATACACAGGCCCTGTAACGTTGATCAAGGCGTTTCCAGTGTAATCTGTCAAGATAGTGAATTTGGTAAAAGACTTCAAAGGGGATTTCTCGATTACTTTTTAAAGGGACGTATCTGCTTTTGTAAACAATGCATTTGCTCGTCGATTGAGCGTAACTGGTAGCTCACCCACGCATACTGACACCACCGTCAGGTAGTGCATGCGTGGGTGAGCTACCAGTTAAGCTAAATCGACGAGCAAATACATTGTTTACAAAAGCAGATACGTCCATTCGAAAAAAAAATCGAGATTTCATTCATACACGGTAGGAAGCCGAACCACAGATTGCATAATTTTGCGCAACGCTCTACAAAATGTCCCCTCCGATGCTGAGTACTGTGAACTCAGCCGATTTTATTTTTCAAGTGAGCTAGAAAACATCTTGAAAATCTTGTTTTGTTGAAACAGCTCACGAAATTGTATATACATGCTGTCAAATGAACTCTTGGCTCCTCCTCCTCTGCTCCAAAAATAACGTATACATGGTGATGGGAGTGCACCTGCCCACAAAGCTCACATGACTCTTATAAATTTTCATTACATTCTTGTTTCAGCAACCCAGTTTTGGCATTATTAATATCAAATAAAAACACTTTTTCGAGCATCACGCATACATTATCCGCCTACTAAGGTTGATGTTTCGACAGTTTCATAATTATAATTCTTTTTTTTTTTTTTTTTAATTATAGTCACTTTAACGCTCTTGGGTCATTCGTGACTTGTCCGGGGGTGAGATTTGAACTCGTGACTTTGGCGTGAGAGGTATGGATGCTAACCACTACGCCGGGGTCTTAATTTGTTTTCAGTAGGTGGCAACACCTTTACTTGTGGTTCAAACAGTAACTACCTACGTGACTTCTGAGCTCTTTTGAATGTTTGGCTCCCGTTTGACAGTTTGACTCGGCTCCCAGATGACAAGCATTTTGAGTTAGTTCGCAGTACTCAGCTCCAATGAAGTATATTTGGTTTCACTTAGTGTTGTCAAATACTTCGTTTGAATACCGATACTACCGAAATGATTAAAAATATATTCGCTCAAATTAAAAGTCACTCAAAGTAAACACCAAATTGCGGGTTGCCAAACCATGCAGACCAAATGACTTTGTTGGCTGAGCAACCAGATTTTATTATATTCTCTCCTTGCGTCTCTTATAAAACATGTGATCTGTTAAAAGTTCTTGGTAAATAATAAAGTCAGCTGATCGCAACTGTCTCGTGGGCAGCCTTATTGCACTGTAAAAATATCTATAGCAATTCTTATGGAAAATTTTCTCAGCTACAACTTTGCAGAAGATCGTTTTTCAGCAAACGCGAAATTAAATAGACAATAATTGTTTAAGAGATTGATAATCTTATGGTAGGATCATGCAGCTGTTTTGTGGGCAACACTGTTTTCTGCAGTGTAACATAGTAGCCATGATTTTTGTGCTCTATTCTACGCGCTAGAAACACCAATGTTGCCTGCTGAACATAAGACATTAGTGACTTGAATCATCAAACTTTTGCTCTTTACATTTGATCGTTGTAGTTGTAGCTGAGAACATTTTCTAGAAGCACAGTTACCAATTATAAAAGCAGAGATTGGAATGGTTAATTTTGAGATAGAAATCAATAAAAAAAAATTGTTTTCTCATAGTAATTTCCACATAAAATTCATAAGGTTTGTGCCAAGTCAGTTTATTGATATCAAGCGTAACATTTGATAATGGCACAAAAGCATTTGTAAGCAAAAATTAGAGATGAACTAGCCTAAGGCTAAAAATCTCTTTAATAAAGAATTAAAAAAAAAAAAAATTGTAAGCAAACTTTCTAAGGCCCTTTACTCGCTAACCAAAGTACGCCCACGCAAACCAATACCACTTTCGGAAAGGTGAGAGTTGCCCCTTTTCAATGATGTTGTAGGTTTGCGTGAGCGTACTTCGGTTCGCGTGTAAAGGGCCTTAAAAAGTGTGTTTACAAAAGCTTTTGTGCCGTTATCAAATGATGCGCGTGATATATGAGTTCAAATTTTGGGAGGCGAAATTTCAGGATCCGTTTGAGCACCGTGAAGTTAAATTTCAAATTTTGCATCAGTCTAATGCTCAGGCTCAGTGTTCCAAAATCTTTCTTTTGATCACCGGCCGATTTTCGCGAAGGTGATTGTCAAAATTGATTCCTTGTCTGCCAGAAATGTCGACAGTGAACATGCATAAAAGCGATTCTCTTCATCAGTTTTCTCTTTGCATTACTACAGCTAAGCGAAACAATTTTCAAGAATTTGTTCAATGCAGTACTATAACAGCACCAGCTCCAGCAAACGCACCGAGAAACGTTAATCCAAGCGAGTTATTAACACCTGGGACGGGACTTGACAATCGGGTAGCGATTTTGAGCCAATTTTCTGTCAAATCCGAGCCAGTTGCTGATTGGCCGATTTGACAGTAGCAATCGTAGAATAAAAAGGACAGAGGGATCACATCAATCTGACTGGCAGTGATGCCGGAATCAATGTTGACGTCAATGGCGTTGTTAATTGTTAATATTTGCGAAGGAAAGTTGGAAAATAGGGTCCACGGCGTGCTTTAAGGGATGGATATTTTTGTTTGTTTATGGTTGTTTTTATTGTGTTAAGCAAAAATGATGTACGAGGTGTTAACTGTGGTAGAAACTCTGAACCAAATTAAAATTAAAATATAAAAATCATTTTGCAATAATGGCATCATTGGTCAACTCCGTCAAACACCATGCACTAATTTTCAACGGACATTCATCAAAAACATTAACACAAGAGAAAACAGACGAAGAGAATCGATCATCGCGTTTACGCCCTTATGCATGCTCACTGCCGATGTATCTGCATAGACCTTTTTGACGTTCAATCGTTTTTCTCTACACTGTACCAAAACATCATCCTTTGTTCGAATGAAAACTCAGACCATTCAAATCGAAACCGAAATCGCTTTTTCGAATGATAGCTGCAACTGGATGATGGTTGTTTTGCGATCAGATGATGCTCCTCCCGAATACAGGATGAACATTTATACGAGAAGCGAGCGGACCTCAGTTGAAACAACAATCAATACGAAACCAACGATTTTAAATTGGCTCACTACTTGACTAGCCTATTGGTCCCAAGCAAACGATTAACGTACCCCATTCTAGTCGAAATTCTAGTACTACACTATGTTTGTTTTCATTCGCTATGAAAGTTTGACAGATAAAATGAGGGGTTATTGGTTTTTCCTAAGTTTCGAGATAGGCCGAAGAGAGTACCAGAGCTGACCCAAAAAGTTGTGCACGTTATTTCGGGACCTTCTAGTCTTATGCTCTCTGCGTAATGCTCTCTGCAGAATGATTGTCATCTAAAATTGAAATGCATATGGCATTGGTTCAGCCCCATAACGCAAATCATCCAAAATGATGATGTAAATAATTCCATCGAACGTCATTTGCTGATCTGAGCTGACAAACGAGGTAGAAACATAGTCATCGCTATCAAAGATGATACAAACATTGGTAAACCGTTGAAACCGAAGATTTTATATTTCGTGGTGGAGGAAGTTTCCTCTACCAATAAACGATGTTTGTATCCATAATAGAATGGTTGTTCATGGCTATTCAACATGGAAATGTAAATAATCGCATAAATCTAATCTGAAGCATTTGCAAGTCATCCTATCCTTAAATTGCTGTCATCTGATAGAGGACAGTCATATGGATGCTCATCAGTTGATGACGAATTTAAGGATACCCTTTCTGGACTTTCGCCGGGCCGATTACACTGCATTGAACAATGCGCTTGCGGAAATAGATTGGCACTGTATCGAAACGGCCGCTAGTGTCAATGATGCTGTGGATTGTTTCAGCTCTGCGCTGGAAGAAGTTATTTTCCGCACTGTCCCAGCAAGACGTCCCCCGCAGAAGCCTCCATGGTCGAACCCACGCCTACGTAAACTAAAACGTCAGCGCTCCGCCGCACTCCGAAGGTACTGCAGCTCTCGCTTACCGTTCTACAAGCAACAGTTTAAATTCGCAAGTCGTCACTATCGAAACTACAGCCACTTCCTCTATAATCGGCACGTGAGACGCACGGAAGCGAACCTTCGGTCGAACCCGAAAGGTTTTTGGTCGTTTGTAAATTCAAAACGGAAAGAATCCGGGCTGCCTTGTTCCATGTTCCTCGGAGATGATACGGCCTGCAGCGAAAGTGAAAAATGCAGCTTGTTTGCTCGTCAATTCAAACAAGTCTTCCACGATTTTTCCGCTTCACCGACACAGGTGTTGGTCGCAACCTCCGGGATGCCACGTGATGTTTTTAGTTTTGACATACCTCACATCACTGAAGACATGGTGATAGCCGCAACACGCAAAATGAAGAACTCATTCGCCGCTGGTCCTGACGGAATTCCCTCGTCAGTTTTAAAACGATGTGCAGTCAACCTCTGCCTTCCACTTGCGCGACTTTTTAATTTCTTGGCACAGCAAAGTGAATTCCCCTCCCGCTGGAAGCTTTCCTATCTGTTTCCAATTCACAAAAAAGGAGACAAACGGAATGTCGCTTATTATCGTGGGATTTCCTCCATGTGCGCCTGCTCTAAACTTTTCGAGATTATTGTAAATGATGCTCTGTTTATGTGCTGTAAAAATTATATCGATACGGACCAACATGGTTTTTACCCCCAAGCGATCGGTTTCCACGAACCTGGTGCAGTTTACCTCTGACTGTCTGCGAAGCTTGGACGCTGGATGGCAAGTTGATGCTGCATACATGGACTTAAAAGCCGCTTTTGACAGGGTGGATCATGAAATCCTGCTTGCTAAGTTGGAGATACTAGGTGTCTCGTCTACGGCTGTGAAATGGTTCAGATCGTACTTAGTGAATCGCTCTGTACGAGTCAAGATTGGCGCGACAGATTCAAATGTTTTCTCCAACAACTCGGGAGTCCCGCAAGGCAGCAACCTGGGACCTCTGCTGTTTTCGATCTTTTTAAACGACATCGCTCTGTTGTTACCATCTGGATGTCGTCTTTTCTACGCAGATGACGCCAAAATCTACAAAATTATCAAAAGCCTCTCGGACTGTTGGGATCTCCAGCATATGCTATGTATTTTCGCTGACTGGTGCACGAGAAATTTGATGGGCCTGAGCATCGAAAAATGCAACGTCATCTCCTATCACCGTAAAAACGAACCAATTATGTTTGACTATGTGCTCTTTGGACGTTGCATTGCCCGTGTAGAACAAATAAAGGATCTCGGTGTTACTCTGGACTGCGGACTCACCTTCAAAATCCATTATAACGACATCATATCCCGAGCCAATCGCCAACTGGGTTTTATTTTCAAAATTGCCGATGAGTTGCGGGACCCGTTATGCCTCAGATCACTTTACTGCTCACTTGTGCGGTCTATATTAGAATCAAGTGCAGTTGTATGGTGCCCTTTCCAAGCCACTTGGATCGTTAGAATCAAATCTGTTCAACGAAAGTTTGTGAGATATGCTCTTCGTTTCTTGAACTGGCGTGACTCATCGAACCTGCCACCGTACGAGGAGCGTTGCCGTCTTCTGGGCATCGAACCGCTAGTGGTGCGACGGACGGTCGCTCAAGCTATGTTTGCTGGAAAGCTTCTCATGGGTGACATCGACTGTCCAACGTTGCTGGCCCAGCTAAATATGTATGCTCCTGAGAGACCTCTTCGTCAACGCGAATTTCTGTTTTTGGAGCCACGAGGCAGAAATTATACGCAGAATGAGCCAATTCGTGCAATCAGCCGACAATTTAACTACTTTTATTGCGAATTTGACTTTAACGTATCAGCAAATGTGTTTCGTCACCGGTTACTTGACCGTTTTCGTTTCGTTGACCATAACTATTTAGATTAAGTTTTATTCATTAAGACATTAATTGTCAGTTGAATTATTAAATAAACAAATAAACAAATTAACAAAATAAAAAAAAATATGGTTATTTTGCTTAACGACGTGTTTCCTCCAAACCATTTGTGGAATAGTTCAATCATTTGGGTTATCGTTTGGATTGCGGATGTAGTGTAAAGATGGTAATTTACCAAATGGAACACAGTCGAACAGTGCCCGGCCAAATACCATAAAACTAAACCAATTTGAGATTTGACCTCTCATGAATCTTCGCATAAGAGCGACGATTGTTTGTCGATTTTTTTAACCAACCGTTAATTTGAAATTTTGCACAGTTGTGTGTTATTGCCCAACATCTCACTTTACACATTTGGTTGCTTAGTATTGTACGCAACGAACTTTAAAAAGTGCTCATCCAAAATGATATCCTTTAATTCTAAAATAACTATCTTGAGAACGATTTGTTTGTTCGAAATAGGGTCTTTGGCGAAGTTGTGGAGCAGTATTGTATCTTTCTCGAAAAAATAACACTGAAATAAAAACCAAAATATCTCAAATTGCATATTCGAAAAAAAAAATATTTTATATAAAATTGAAGCTCAGATAACGTGTGGACTACTGGCAAAAAATAGTATTTTTGAAAATACTGACAACAGTTATCATAACGATCATAATGCTTACATTGCTCAGTGTTGTTACTTTCGAAATGTTCATAGCTTAAAATTTACTAATCGTGTAATTTGGGCTATTTTCCAATCTTGAGAATATTTTTTAACGAAAAGCGTAAAAGAGTAACTGTGAAAGTTGATTCCTTGTCTGTCAGAAATAAGTTTGCTGGAATAGCAGGTTTATTTGAAAATTTTCCATCTGACAAATTTAAGTGAAAATGCACCAAATAGAACACAGGCTAAGGAAACAAATGTGTGAAATGGAATGTTTGGCAGTAATCTTGGCTATAACAAACAACTTTGTTAAATAACAAGTATATCTAAAAACACCGATCCGATACGATTTGCGAGTTTCGCGTGGAACTGCTCATAATTGTTCGCTAGGGGCAATGAACCAAGTTTGTGCTGAAAGCAGAGCTGGTAAATATTACGGCCGTCATGTCACAATGAGAAAACAGGCCCTCTCACTATCACGAGACGAAACTACCTATCATTGGCTTTCTTGTCATTTTCCAATGATCAAGCACTCATGAGAATAATTCTTAAGCGATTTTGAAATCAACACTACTAACTGATTTAGATGAATTAAAGCAAGCAACCGTATGTAATCGGTAGAGTGAATATAGTATTAACAATTCTTTGGAACTAGTAACATTAAAAGCAATAAATGAGCTTGTAATTACGATGAACACAACACTGTCACGTTCTGTAATGACAAAAAATTCGATGAGATTTTGAAAAAAAATTCTATCATCATTTTCTCATCCGATGATAGTGGCAGAAGTATCTCTGTAAATATCGCGTGAGATCTTTCATTGAAAATGACATTTGCCAGCCCTGGCTGAAAGTCGGCCGATTTGACTGTCGCCTAATTTTTCAAAAGGGCATATTCATATTTTTTTCAATAAATCATAGCACGAAAACGGCTCATCTTATCAAAATTACATCTGAATCAAAGTTGTAGGAAACTGAATTGAATTTTTCAGAAAAAAAACACTCTGGTAGTAAATTTATCGAATTCCTTGGGCATAGGTAAGGTTAGGTTACTTTATCAAAAAGACTTTCAGTTAATGAAGCTAAAATATGGCCTTCAGCAAAGCTGTAGTTGAGAAAATCTTACAAAAGTAGAGACCCAACAAGCAATCGCCTATTGAAGAAACGACTTCTTGACGATTTTACTCAACTGCATGCTTCATAATACTTGTACTATTTTTAATCATAACTTCTGCTCAAGCTGTGTTCACACAAATCTGGAGAATTTATTCAACCAACATTGAACTACTTTGGTGCTGTATAAGGTATGTCGAGAAGCTTTTATTCGACTTGCATGAGTTGTACAGAACTTATTCAATCAAATTTGTGATTATTCAGTGTTTATTGAACACCATCATTGCTTCCTTAAGCAGCGATACTGTTACATATTGCTTGATTCTCATGTGAAGTAACGTTTAATTAGACACTATCATGCATTTAATAAACGATTAATCAAACTGCGGGAACATTAACATGAAAATAAAAACGGGAGACAGGTGATGGGGTTTCCTTTAGTGATAGTGATGATTGTTTTTCATTGCGAAGCACGCACTAGCAGATATTAGAAATTTTATTACATACATACACAAACACATGTCATCGTTCAACGGGGATTCGAACCAAGTACCTTCTGATCACCAGCCCCTTGCCTTACCATCTGAGCTATCCTAGAATACATCATATTGGCAGCTGGATAATTAATAAAAGCTTGTATGAAACTGAATATCTATCAGCACTCCCGATCACAACTCTAGCTCCAGCTCTAGGTCCTGTTGGAACGAATCCAGTGTTACCTCTTCACCTTCCAATTTCTAAGGAAAGGATGCTGGGTTATTTTTCTTAACTAGATCAATTAATTCGATGTCGTGATTGATGTGATCGATGATTGCGATTTAAATTAATTTGACGTAGAACATAAATAAAAATAAATGGTTGAGGTTGGCATTGAACTCGCGACCTTCTACTTGAAAATCAGAAACGGTAACCACTACTCTACTGATTTTGTCTTGTTGTGAGACTGCATACGATTAAAACATGGTCGCATAGTGGTATAATTGAGATAATGCTGACTGTATTCATCTTTATTCAGCAATATTGTAAAGCAATGCAATGGAATCTAATAATTTAGCTAGAAAACAATTATTAGACGTCTAATAAAGCATTTTATTAAATCAATTGTGAACAGTTGAATTAAAGCGTCAATGTATGTGAAAATTACATTTATTCAGTTTATTATTAGATCAAACTGCTGGTGTTGAATCGGGAAGACAGCCAAAGCTTATAAAGCTTTTAATGAATAAATTAATCAGATCAGAGCCAACAGCGGAACAAAGGTGCATCTATCGAACTCAATGAGCTTTTTTTCGACAACCCGTTTTATTCAGCATTGTACACTGTTGTACAGCATTTATTCAATCCATATGCTTATTAGTGACTCTGAATTGTTTGTTGGGGACAGCAAGCTTACCCGTAAATAATTATGGAAAACGCTAGAATGATGAGAACAAAATGTTCACTTTTCCCATAGTAAATCCCACATAAACTTGAAAGGGCCAGTGCAGTATAAATTCGCAACCGAATGACCTTAAATATTGGTAAATTGATCAGGACCTGATTTAGAAAAGATTGAGCTTGGTAAAGCAAAATCGATATGTTGATGTATACCCTTCTGTGAAACGCACAGCCTACCACCAACCGGAGGAAACTAACGATTTAAATTTGGCTCACTACTTGACTAGCCTATTGGTCCCAAGCAAACGATTAACGTACCCCATTCTAGTCGAAATTCTAGTACTACACTATGTTTGTTTTGATTCGCTATGAAAGTTTGACAGATAAAATGAGGGGTTCGATTAGCTTGGGACCGAACATATGTGGAGCTCGATCATCAAAAATCGACCCTATTTCAGTGATTTCAAGTGGTATAGTAGGACTTCGATATGTCAAACTGATTATACCAGCTGTAAATGAGGAAGGAGATCAAGGGTGTCTTAGTCTTCTTCGTCTTCTTGAACTAATGTCTTTGTATTGCCATAATAATTTACGTTCTTTATTTATAATTATTCGGTTCCTTAGTGCAAATAATTTAAGGAGCGATAGAAGATCATATTTTAAGTAAAACATTGTTCTACGCATATGATCAAATCTCAAAGATTACTGAGTTATTGAACTTTTCCTGTTTTGGTCTATGCTAGCCATAAATTGGCTTTTAGCGTTAGCGTTGTTATGATATACTTCGTAGTTTGGATACTAGCGGCACTGACGTCTCTTCTGAAATTCTCAGTTAGACTACTTTCAGAAATAATGCTGGGGAGTAAACATTGGTTCCAATCTAAACAAGAGTAACAGAAGCATGACTGTTGCTATTCCCGGCCTCGCCCATCTTTACCATAACTAGGTATCGGGAAGGAAATGTTGATGTAGTACTTACTTGACGAGAGGCCACCGACTTAGCGACACCCTCATAAGTGCTACGGAGTTGGAGGGTTGGGTAGGGTATTCGGTTAGGATTCACCTCAAGTTGGCGATGCAACCAAAAGTATGTATTGTTTATTGGGATTAAACCCATGATTTTCTGCTCAGTAAGCAAAAACCGATCCCTCCAGGGTCATCGAGCATCTCAGAACCATAACGCTTCACGACAATACAGGACTACGTTTTCGCTTGATATGCAAATAGTTGCCGAGGTGAATGTTCAATATCAAATAAACAAATGATGGTGGCGATTTATTGTGCTGTGGAAGAACTTGGGGTTAAATTCATGATTTTCTGCTCAGTAAGCAAAATCGATCCCTCCAGGGTCATCGAGCATCTCATAATCCACAGCGTTTCGCGTCAAAGTACGAATATATGGATGAACTATCTATTATTGAATGACTATTATTTACGATAATTACATGAAAGAAACAACAAACAAAACGTGACTACTAAAAAAACTTGAAAAAAACTTTCAATGGTAGTTACAAGTAAAATAAATATTGATTATTTTACGCAAAAACGAGCAAGTAATATTAAATCTCTTGTATCGTATGCTAATGCTAATTGACTGTAACAAAAATAATATGCTTAAATAAAATAAAATATTATTAAAATTATATGAAAAATTTACTAGAAGATCATTACTTTATTTGTGAGAAGTTTCTAATAAGACCTCCCAGTTCCTCTGTATACAGAACAAATCTGATATTATTGCTCAGTCTGCATGAAGCAGCCGATTTCATCAAGGAAGTTCTATTAACAACCAAGAATTAATCGTTTGAGGCATACTGAAGCATTAAGAAGGTGATATGTATCACTATAGGAAATCATCATCGTTGCAAATATAAAGAAATTAAACATAACCCTTTGCTTCAGTACTGCCAACCTCCATGTCCATGGGGAGGGATGCTAGCCATAAATAGGCTTTTACTCGAAAACTATGATATTTAGTGCAAAACTGCAATGGACAGCTTGATTAATTTCCTACTTAATAGTTTCATTTCTGCTTTAAGTAAGCTGCATTTAAACACATTTTAGGGATAAACGAGTTTAAAAATTATGTTTTCCTACGGGTTTTTTTCCTTATTATTCAAACAAATACGTAATAAAGTGTGTTGTTTTGTCTAATCAAAAGATGCCTCTCAATGCGTTCTACAACTCTCTCTTAGACACCAATTTTCTATCTTGTTTAGTTTTGTCGCAATTTCGTACTAAACACATCATGTTGGGTCGCTAATTAACGGTTGCGTAAAATACGAATTCAACCCACCGAGCGTTGCTGTTGACGTCTGTTTGCAGCGCGCATAGCACACTTGATTGCCAAGCATTTTGGCACTGAGCTGCCTCAGTACCAAAATGCGAGGTTGAATTTGATTCAATTATAATAGACGACGATCTTCAGCTCTTGATCCACCTTAAAAATGTCCGTAGGAGGCAATATCAAAGAACACACGATCCTGACATGAAAGTTATCTGACGGGATTTGCAAAAAAAAATTAAAAAAGCAAGTGCTACCAAAAATTTAGTATTTTGTGATCGTAAAATTGAACATATTTGTAGTTCTTTGGTGAACGTTTCAGTTCAAATTATCATAAGTTAACAAAGTTACATCATGTCAAAGTTGACCATTTTGTATGAAAATCGGCATGCGCTGTTATTTTATCGAACACAGCTGTAGGTTTAAATGGAATGTAATTAATTTTGAATTTGGAACAAACAAAGAGTTCTTTTTTCTTTAAATTAATCCGTAGAACGGAAATAAATCTCTAGAATACAATATAAACGTCATTTTCGCTGAAAAATAGAAAAACTGAGAAATTTAGACTTCCGTCGAAAGCAACCTAATTCAACTGGTTCGAAACTACAACCTATTGAATGCCGATTTCTCATGCTGAATGGCAATTTTAAAGAGCATCTTTAAATGGATGTTAAGAGTTCTGAAACGTTGAAATAGTAAAAAAAAAAATACTGTAACGATGCGTTCAAAAACACGAGAATGCACTGTCAAAAATCTAATATGAGAAACTAAATCTAACGTGATACCAGTCCATTAAAGAATATTTTTTGGTTTATTTTTCTTTGTTAAGTTTTAAAGAAGGACGTGACACACATAATCGAAGATCTTTTTTTTATAAAAAAAAATGTTTTTCTTTCTCATTTGGAAGGAAAATGTTGGTTACAACTTATTTTCGATCCAGTCCTTACTCACCCATAAGCTAGACAGTCTTCGAAAACAGTAGTCCCAAATTAATCAAAATAATCTTCATTTTACTTTATTTGCTGCACCACCCCACCGCAATCGGCCGTTTGCCTGCAAATCGCGTATTCCACCCGGCTGCCGCTTTCAAGTTTGCATGCAACAACATAAGTATTCCGTACAAGCACCATTCATACATATTCGAAAACATACTTCTTGTAAGCGACCACCACCGCACTCACCACCCACTTGCATACAACATTCGATTTTCCACATCCCCCAAAAAAATTCGATTTCGTGAAAGCATTTCCGTTTTCACTTCAGATTGTTTTTCTTCTCGTTCTCTTTTTTCTCTCGTTTTTGGTACCTTTTGAACCTGCCTTTGAACCACCCCACCCTACCTACTACCATGTGTTTTTGATGTGCGTGTGCGTGTGCCTCGTGTGGTTTTTCTTCGTTTTCTTTTTCTTCCCCCCTGTTTTTTGTGCTTCTCCGTATTTTGTTTGTTTGTTTTTTTCTCCAATTGTAGATCCCGAACACACTAAACTTATGCAGTCTTATGAAAGTACGCACGCAAAAAATTGTCGAGGGTTGATAGAAAAGCGTGCTCATACGATAGACGATTTTATGCGAGGTAAAATTTTCCAAATATGCCACCAATTGATCTTAGATCAAAGTAGGTCAAACTTTCTTCATACTGCAACTCTGCTACTCAACTACTTCTCCTTCTACTACTGCTACTACTACTACTACTACTTCTTTTTTATCGAATCAAAACATACTTAGATGATAAATTGCCGTACTTCCCGGCGCCCCCCGTCCCGGATCGACTCGGCACGGGGGAATGTCGCTTCTTCTTGTGCACATATTTCTTTCCGCGAAATAGAATGTAGCAAATAAAAAAAACATCACAACACAAATTCAAGGGTCACTAGGATTAGTGTGACATCTGTTGAGTGAACCCGGCGAACCATTCTGTTTTTTGTTTATGTTTTCCTCCCCATTTTTCTCGTTTTCGTTAAAGCATCCGGTAGCTGCATGAACCTCACCGCCTACTATCTAATTGTTTTTCGTTCACTTTCGTTTTCCTTACCATTTGAAGTTTAAAGACGATCCAAAATTTCATTATTTTCAGCTGCATTTTGTTCAAAATCACGTTTAATCGTACAGTAAAAAAAAAGTACAATATTGCCACAAAGCAAAATCGCTTCCCATTCAAGAGTTCGCAGCGCCAATGTGTGAAAGCTCGCTTGCTGCCCGACGAGCTTTCTGCCTACATACTTCTTCTTTGTACAGACAAGTTTACGATTGTTTGCGATCTGTAGAAAAAAAAAATGTCAAGAGTAGCATGACGGCGATGATGGTCATGAACCTCCCGCGCAAGGTGAGTATCGATCGAGGAAGAGAATTGGTGTGCTTCCGATATCTAGGTGTTACTCCTATTCCGCTCTGTCTATATTATGAATGTGTATCATGCGCATAAATGCGGTTGATTGTGGAATGTGCTTCAATGTACGTAGAAAAGCTCGATGCAAAGCCTCTGTACTAGGAAAACTGTGTAATTGTTAGCCACCATTTCCGTCCGTCAAGTGATGCCCTCCCTCGCAGCAGTGGAGAAAACACATTTCCTATCATGGGTCCCAACCACACACACAAACATACACACAGAGAGAAGGCAGTGCGCAGCTGGTTGTACGACTTTGTTGGGTTGGTTGTGCGAATGGAAATACGGTATAACAGGTACAGCGTTTCTCAACCTATGGGTCACGACCCACCGGTGAGTTGCAAATTGTGCATAAGTAAAATAAAATAAAAACCTGTTTGATTGAACTTTTCATTAGTAGCAGCGGATTGAATTGTAAATAAATAAATAGTTGCTCAAATCTCAAACTAATTCTCATGAAAGCTAAGAAACGGACATCATTCGAGTACCGTAAAACGGGGTAACATTGGTAGTTTTTTTTAAGTATATTCTAAATATTTGTTACAGCAATTCATGTTTTTCAATTTTTTTTTTTAACAAATACTGAGGATTCTAGAGTCGATTCGTTAGTAATATAATTATCGGAAATTAAAGCATTTGCATGGAATTTGTACGAATGGACGACTAATTGCCTGGACACATCTTTTTCCAGTCCGGTATAATATGGACCAAATTTCACTAGGTTGTAAGCTAATACTTCCAAGAAATTTAGATCTACGCTTGTGATCTACCCCAACTGCAGAGCAAATGTTCCGAGGTTTCACGTTCAAAATTACAGAAACGACAGATATCACTCTGAACCCGACCAATGTTCTTCATGTCATATCTACTAGGACAGTGACCAGCTACTAGGCCAGTGTATATACTAAGAGCTCTTTCATTGAGCTCTAAGAGCTTTTTGGTGGTTTGCTATTTTAGTTAACTATCGATTTACGCACCGGCCGTTGCTGTCATAGTTGTTAATTTACCTTCTAATTTTCGCACCGCTAGTAGCTAATGCTGATAGCTATCACCGTTGCAGGAAGAACTTTGAAAGAGTGACAGCTGTTTGCTGTTGTTTGAGTTTCTTTTAAATTTACCTGCCGGATAGAACAATAATTCTCGATTGATTTTAGAATAGGTCCTATCTTCATTGGTCGATCAAGTAATCGATTATTTTTATTTACTTTCTACAGCGATCTGAGCGATGGATTTGCAATACCGAAACTTGCAATCAACAGTTCCATGTTTGAGCTTTTTATTGCATGTGTCGATGTTGAAAATCCATCGCTCAGATAGCGGTAGAAACCGAATAAAGTTGATCGATTCTTTGATCGAAAAATGGATTTAGGAACTACTCTAAAATCAATCTAGAATTTTGAAATGAAGAACGAGGATATTTTATTTGAGTATTTCTCAGAATCCAGTGATGAGGAAGAACAATTTGCTATGAAGCTACTCCTGTATGCGCAGGGAACCGGATTCTTGAATGCTGAAAAAGTAGGGGTGGTTCCCTAGCCTGGGAAACGGCCGAACATTAACCCTCCGTTACTCGCGCCAACTTTTGTAACACGAGTACTCGCGCGTTGTACTTTGTACAACAGTGTGAGTTTTCCATTGCCATTTTGCAGTCGAGCTACCAATCGATATGAAACCAACTGGTATGCCTTAACAAACTTGTTTTTAACTAAACAAGCTAAACTTTTATCACAGTTGACCCCCAAAAAATGCGGATAATAGAGAACATGTGAATGGAAACCGCGTAAACGGTGTCCGTACTACGTGGGATTTGAGTTAATTGGTTACAACATGGAAAATCTCGAGATCCTGACAGGTAGAAAGTTACTGTATTTGGCAAAGTTGTTCTAGAGATCATAACCTTTTTGCTGGTGGAGAGTAGTTCCGAATTTTCTCACTACGTAGCGCTAGAATACATGTGAAATTATCGCATGTGATATATATCAAGATCATGACCAGATAGAAAGTTACAGTCGTCGACAAAGTCGTTGATGAGATCAAAGCCTATTTCTTGATGCACAATAGTTCAAAATTTTCTCAATACGCGCCGCTGCACGTGAAATTCTCATACAAAATATCTCGAGATTCTGACCAGATAGAAAGTTACTGTCTTGGGCAAAGTTTTTCAGGAAGTCAAGATCTTTTCGTTGGTGGAGTAGTTCAGAAAATTCTCACTACGTGGCGCTAGTATATACGTACAATTTTCGCATATACAATAGCTCAAGATCCTGAGCAGATAGAAAGCTACTGTCTTCGGCAAACTTGTTCAGGGAGTCAAGTATTTTTGGTATTTTTGGACAGTAGTTCACAACTTTCTCACTACACGGCGCTAATATACACGTGAAATTCTCACATAAAATATCTCGAAATCCTGACCAGATAGAAAGTTACTGTCTTAGGCAAAGCTGTTCAGGAGATCATAGCCTTTTTGCTGGTGAACAGTAGTTCAGAATCTTCTCACTAAGTAGTGCTCGTATACATGCTAAGTTCTCGCATGTGATACATCACTAGATCCTGACCAGATAGAGAGTAAATGTCTTTTGCAAAGTTGTTCAGGAAGTCATGATTTTTTGCTTGGTGGACAGTTGTTCAGATTTTTCTCACTACTCGGTGCTAGTATACACATGTAACTCTCGCATATACAATAGCTCGAGATCCTGAGCAGATAGAAAGTTAATGTTTTCGGCAAACTTGTTCCGGAGGTCAAGATTTTTTGGCTGGTGGACAGAAGCCCAGAATTTTCTCACCACGTGGCGCTAGTAAACGTGTACAATTCTCGCGTATGCTATAGCTCGAGATTCTGAACAGGTAGTACATTACTGTCTTCGAAAAAGTTGTTCATGAGGTCAATGCCTATTGCTTGGTGCACAATAGTTCAGAATTTTCACACTACGTGGCGTTAGTATACGCACTAAATTCTCGCATGTAAAATATTCTGATCAGATAGATTTCGCTAGTGGACAGTAGTTTCAAATTTTCTCACTACGTAGCGCTAGAATACACGTCAAATTCTCGCATGTGGTTTGTTTCGAAATCCTGATCAGATAGAAACTTACTGTCTTCGATAAAGTTGTTCAGGAGGCCAAAGCCTATTGCTTGGAGTACAAAAAGTTGAGAATTTCCTTAGCGGCGCTACTATACACGTGACATTTTCACATATAAAATATCACGAGATTCTGACCAAATAGAATGTTACTGTCTTCGGCAAAGTTGTTCAGGGAGCCAAGGCCTTTTGGCTGGTGGACAGAAATTTTTTTTTTTCACATCATTGCGCTTGTATACACGTGCAATTCTCGCATTAGATATATTTCGAGACTGCTAAACTGTCATCGGCAAAGTTGTCCAGGAGATCAAAACTTTTTCTTTGGTCGACAGTACAGAATTTTCTCACTACGCGGTGCTTGGATATACATGAAGTCTTCGCATATTTAATATCTTGCGATCCTGGACAGATAGAAATTTACTGTATGTGGTAAAGCTGTTAAGGAGATAAAGATTTTTTGGCTGATGAACAGTAGTTCAGAAATAAAAAATACAATTTATATCAGCCTAAGTGGGATAAGACAAATATATTCTGGATTTCTTTTCGTTCCGCTTGTATACTTCTGATAAATTAGTGGTAACACGTATCTCAGATGGAAAACATTATCTTAAAATATCAATATAACTGAAAATTCAACCAAATGAATGCTTAGAGTCAATTTCCTTTAGACTAATTTCAAAATGTCTTATCGAGGGGTCTAGAACAAAAAAAAAATGTACACGGACAACGAGACTAACTCAGAGAGTGAGGCACTTTTGCTCAGTTAAATATAGAAATTTATAAAACCGTACACTCCCGATCATAAGTTTAAGGACACCCCCTAAAAACATCAAATTTTCGTTCTTTTTAGAACATTTGAAAGATTTTGAATCGAAATACGAAGAGCCAAATTGCTCAATATCATTTTTAAATGTTGTATACCAAAGGTTCACCTTAAGTTACACTATTTTTCAAAATTTACTCTGAAGAATCATGATTAATTTTCTCAGAATTGAATTGAAAAAAAAGATAAATTAAAAGTAGTAGCAGAACCCGGGGCCTCCCTTAGCTCAGTCGGTAAAGGCGCAGCTACAAAGCAAGACCATGCTGGAGGTGGCTGGGTTCGATTCCCGGTCCGGTCTAGGAATTTTTCGGGTTGGAAAATTTCTCGACTTCCCTGGGCATAGAAGTATGATTGGACTTGCCACACAATTATACCAATGCAAAAATGGTACAGGCATCGAAAGCTCTCAATTAATAACTGTGGAAGTGCATCTAGAACACTAAGTTGAGAGCACGCAATAAGCTAATATGCGATATGCAATAAGCTTGAAATGCGAAGAAGAAGAAAGAAGAAGCAGAACCCTTATGCTTTACCATTCATACCATTCAAATAACCTAAGGAGATCAAAAATTGGACGTAAAATGAGAGAGCTTTGAACAAAACACATTTGCATGTTCATCATCCGGAAGAACTTTGCCGCATGTACAACTTTGACGATGACAGCTACTTCCTGACCTTAAGCTATAGCATATACAAATATTTTACATGCACACTAGCGCCACATACCGAAAATATTCTGAACTATTTACTGTTCACCAGTAAAAAAGCTTTGATCTCCTAAACAACTGTGCCGATCACTGTAATTTTCTAGCTGTTCGGGATCTGGAGCTGTAGCATATATGAGGATTGCACGTGTATACTAGCGCAGCGCAGTGAGAAAAATTTGAACTACTGTTCACTAGCCAAACCTTGACCTCCTGAACAACTTTGTACAAGACAGTAACCTTTTATTTGGTCAGGATCTCGAGATATTTTATACGTGAAAATTTCACGTGTATACTAGCGCCACGGGGTGAGAAAATTCTGAAACATTGTGCACCAAAAAATAGGCTTTAACCTCCTGAACAACTTTGTCTACGACAGTAACTTTCTATCTGGTCAGGATAGAGAGATATATCACAGGCGAAAATTTTACATTTCACCAACAATACGTAGTGAGAAAGTTTTGAACAACTGTCCACGAACAAAAATTTTGTGATATCCTGAACAACTTTGCCGACGACAGTAATTTTCTATCTAGTCATGAACTTGAGATATTTTATATGTGAGAATTCCACATGTATACTAGCACCATGAAGTAAGAAAATTCTGAACTACTGTCCACCAGCCAAAAGACCTTGAGCACCTGAACAACTTTGTCGTCGACAGTAACTTTCTATCTAATCAGGGTCTTGAGATATAACATATGCGAGAAGTTTACATGTATACTAACGCAACGTGGTGAGAAAATTCTTAACTACTGTTTACCAGCCAAAAAGTCTTGACCCCCTAAGCAACTTTGCCGAAGACAGCAGCTTTCTAGCTGATCAAGATCTCGAGCTATTAAACATGCGAGAAACGCACGTATATACTAGTGCCGCATAGTGAGAAAATTCTGAACTATTGTCACCCAACAAAAAGATCTTGATGTTCTGAAAAACTTTGAGAGTTTCACATGTATAGTAACGCCGCAAAGTGAGAAAACTCTGAACTACTGTCCACCTGCGAAAAAGCCTTGACCTCCTGAACAACTATGCCGAAGACAGAACCTTTCTATCTGGTTGGGCACTCGAGATATTTTTTATGAAAATTTCACGTGTATACTAGCGTCGCGTAGTGAGCAAATTCTGAACTATTGGGCACCAAGCAATAGACTTTGACCTCCTGAAAAACTTTGTGAAAGACAGCTAGTCAGGATCTCGAGATACTTATATCACATGCGAGAATTTCACATGTATACTAGCGCTACGTAGTGAGAAAATTCTGAACTACTCTCCGCCAGCGACAAGGCTATGATCTCCTGAACAACTTTATCGGAGACAGTAACTTTCTATCTGGTCAGGATCTCGATATATTCCATGTTATAATCAATTAAGTCAAATCCCATGTAGTATGGTCACAGTTTACGCGGTTTCCATTTTCATTTTCCCTATTATCCGCATTTCTTAGGTGTTTACTGTAATCAAAGTTTAGCTTGTTTAGATCAAAACAAGTTTTTTGAGGAATACTCGTTGGTTTCAGATCGATTAGTAACTCAGCAACAAAATGGCAATGGAAAACTCATGTGTGTTGTGCAAAGTACAACAGCGCGAGTAACGGAGGGTTAACAGATATGCAGAGGAAGGAGCAACTCGTTTGTATGAAGATTATTTTTCTGAGATGTCAACTTATACGAATGAACGGTTTTGACGGCGATTTCGGATGAATCGGAATTTGTTTCTGAAAATCAAAACAGCGATGGAAACAAACGAATATTTCCGTCAAAAACCTGATGTCACAGGAAAAAAGGGGTTTGATATGCATCCAAAAATGTACTGCAAATGATTCGGCAACTCGCATATGGCTCACCATCGGATGCTATTGACGAACACGTCCTAATCGAAGAGTCAACAGCTCGGAAGTGCCTGCTTGAGTTGTGTCGCACTGTTGATGAAATTTTTAGCGAGGAATACTTGCACTCTCCAACGCAAATGGATTTGCAACAATTGCTTGAAGTAGGAGAAAAGCGGGGCTTTCCAGGTATGTTAGGATCGCTGGATTGCTGCCATTGGCAGTGGAAAAACTGCCCTACTGCTTGGACTGGGCAGTATAAAGGGAAGGAGAAAAAACCTACAGTAATCCTCGAAGCGGTCGCGTCGTATGATCTGTGGATTTGGCACGCTTTCTTTGGAATGCCAGGATCCAACAATAGCATAAATGTGCTCTTCTCCAACGTTTACTGCGGCAAAACTCCAATGCTTCATCCTCCTGCGGGGTCCTATTTGATCCGCGTTTTGAAGCACTCATTGTTAAAAAAAAACTGTAATATTAACACTTTCAAAATCACCGCTTGCACCGAAAATCACGTAAACAAAATCAAGGCGGACAAAAACCAAAACAAACTTTTAACGTTTGTTTCAAATAGCAACTTTGCGTTGCGTTGCTACCGTGTTGCTAGATTTATCTAAGAGAAGAGGTGACAATACGGGGGCGAACATAAACCACTTTTCTGTCAAACGTGAACCAGCTCCTGATTGGCCAATTCCATGCAGTATGTGCACTCTGGTGGCCATGAAACGGTCCTTCGAAAGATCCGGAGCATCCGTAAAGGGGGCCGATTCATAGAAAACATCCTAGAGCTCTGTATTTTCTTAAATCACTTATTTTAATGCTACATTAATGAATTTGGATCTGGGACCAGCATGCGAACTCTGCTGGCCACAATCCGGTCTTTCGGGAGGTCCGGACCATGCGTAAAAGTGATCAGTTCATAAAAAAGATTCAAGAGCTTCACAATTCACTTATTCTGAAGCTACATGTATGAATTAGGATCTAGGACAAGCATATGCAATCAGGTAGCGGTGTGGTTGGCTGGAAGATTTTGAACATCCACAAAAGTAGACAATTCGCGTAAAAATCTTAGTTTTATTTGGACTTCGGTGAGGTTTTGAATCTTTCCTGACGTTCATTAATTTTTCTATTGTTCCGGAAATTTTAATCAGATTTATAAAATTTCTTGAAGACCTCGCATTGATTCTGAAGCATCGCAAAATTCATGAAATTCTTGAAATATCACATAATTCCTTTGAATTCCTTGAAATATCATACAATTTTCCTTAAATAAATGGAACTGATATGAAGATCTCTAATCATCTATAAAGTTCCAAAAACTTCCCAAAATATAATGAAACTACCAAAAAATCTATATACTTCTCTGAAGGTCTCTAGACGTTCTTGAAGATTTCTGAACATTTTAAAAGATCTCGTGATTTTCTTGAACATAATCTAATCGTCGCTGAAGTTCCTGCATTTTTGCAGTTCTTTAAACTGCATTGAAAACCATGGAACTCCCTTAAAATGATCTCAGATTTGCTTGATGCTCATGTAACATCTATTATGTTGCTGAAATTGAAATAAAGGTCTTGATACTTTGATGAAGTTTCGGAAATTCCCTGAGTTTCTTGGAAATTCTTAAACATTCTTCGATTTCCTTGAAATAAGTTGGACTTTTCTTAGTCTGATCAGTCCTTCTGCTTTAGAAGCATTCCTGAAATACTCTCAATTCTATTGAAGTTCTTGGTATTACCCTGTACTAAACAGAACTGTAAAAAAAAAAAAAAACAAATTCCTTTGGTTTGTTTTTTCCGTCGATCTTGTTTTCCGTGCTGAGCACCAATGCTACCGACGTGCCAGGAAGGCAGCTCCTGGACCCTACCTATCGACCCATCAACTCATGAACCGGGGACCAACGGCTTTAATTCCCTTCCGAAGGAAGGCGTGATCAGAGATGTTATGCCTCAGAACATCCCGGCGGTGCCGACTGGGATTGAACCCAGGCCTGCTGGGGTGAGAGATAATCACACTTACCACTACACCACCGGAGCCGTTATGTCAAAAAAATTCTTGAGGATTTTCTGAAGTTTATGGAACTGACCGGAATTTATCGGACCAAACAAATCTTTGAACTTCCCAGAAAGTCTGGAATTTCTTGAATTTCAAGAAGTTATGTTTAGTTAAGTTCCCTAAAGCTATCTAGTCTAACTTCTTCGAGGTACTTGGAGGTTCTTTAAAATGTCAATTCGCTGTTTGCTGGATATCGCTGAATTTCTCAAATTTTCCTAAAAGTTCCTGCAGTTTCCTGAAGTTTCTGGAACCACTTTGGAAATCCTGAAGTTCACCAAAATTTCCGGAAGTTTTCGAAACTTCCCTTTTGTTCCCGCAGTTTACCTATAAAACTTCCTGAAATTCTCAGTACTTCTTTTCATTCCTCAGACTCTCCTGAAGATCTCTATTGTTTCCCAAAGCTGACGGAACTTCCCTTATGATGTTGTTAATGATGTTTCTGGAATTGTTCAGAAATTAGTGAAACTGACCAGAAGATCTTTAAACTTCCCTTTAAACATAGATCTTCTGTGTAGTTTTCTGAATGTTTTTAAGTTCATTCCCTGAAGTTTTTTTTACTATCCTTAAATCTTCGGAACTTCTTGATGGTTTCCTTTATTTCACTGAAATAGATGGAACTGCCATAAAGATCTAGAAACGAATCTAAAGTTTTAGGAACGTCCCTCAAGTTCTCACAGTTATCCTGATATTCATGGAACTGCCCTAACATTTTCAGAACTTACCCGTAGTTCACGTAACCTACTCATATGTCTTCTTCTTCTTCTTCTTCTTCGCTTTTTAAGCTTATTGCATATGGCATATTTGCTTATTGCGTGCTCTCAACTTAGTGTCCTAGATGCACTTCCACGGTTATTAATTGAGAGCTTTCGATGCCTGTACCATTTTGGCATTGGTATAATTGTGTGGCAAGTCCAATCATACTTCTATACCCAGGGAAGTCGAGAAATTTTCCAACCCGAAAAATTCCTAGACCGGACCGGGAATTGAACCCAGCCACCTCCAGCATGGTCTTGCTTTGTAGCTGCGCCTTTACCGACTGAGCTAAAGGAGGCCCCCGTTATTAAGCTTAAATTTTCCTGAATCTAATGGAACTGCCCTGAAACTCTTGATATTCGCTGAAATAAATTTTCCTGAAATCTATTAGATTGCCCTGGAGCTGTCAAAACTTACTCTTAAAGATCTTTTAACTTCCCTACATTTCTATCAATCAGAACTTTTTAAAAGTTTCGATTTTTTTTCTGATGTTAATAGATCTACCGTTTTAAATTCGACCAACCGAGCTTAATACATTCACAAGCGAAAATAATTAATCTAGTAATCCAGATGGGCATCCGAAAATGCCTTTATGCATTTTGGTGAGCAACTTTTATAAGATGAGCATACGAAGATCGATATTTCGATCATTTTTATGAATTGACCACTTTTATGGATGTTCTAAGTCTCCCAGAGGACAGTTTCGTGACCACCAGAGTGCGCATGCTGGTTAGGTATATCAATATCGTCGAAAAAATAATCACGAAACTCTGTGATCAATTTCAGTTCGAAGTTCGACGATAAGTTTAGCAACTATCGGTTGCTAACTAAAATAGCAAAGGCTAAAGTTGTCAAACTAGTAGCCCGAAAAGCAACGCATTGGTGCGGGTGCTCTTAGGAGTTATAAATCTTTTCGACTGGTTGCAGTTTGTGACAGTCAGCACCCTTTGCTCTTCCCAGCATTTGAGTTCCATTTTTACCGTACAGTATGATATTCCACAGTATGGTTCTGGGCCAACAAACTGTGAATTGGAACCTAACTTTGCTAGGTCGTCTGCCCTTTCATTCCCTTCAATGCACCAGTATCCTGGTACCCAATATAAGTTTACTGAGTTCCGTTGGCACAGTTGCCGAAGCGAGAGAATACATTCCCAGACGATCTTTGATGTACATTTGCAGGCACTCAGTGCTTTCAGCGCTGCTTGACTATTAGAAAAAAAAAACACAAATATTTGCACATCTATATTTCCTCCTCAGACAAACATGTATACATTCAAGTATGGCTACAATTTCCACTTGAAACACTGTTGGAAAATGTACCATCGCAACTGAAATATTTGTCCCAGGGCCAAAGATTCCTGCACCTATTCGTATTCCAATTTTTGAGCCATCTGTGAAATACATGATTGAGCCTTGACGAACGTTAGGACCACCAGTTTCCCAATCCGAACGTACCGTTTCACATACGTTGAAGGGAATTTCATAGTTGTTCTCTGGTTTCATCCAGTATCCATTCATACTCATCACTGGTTCTCTTTGGAAGTATTGTAAGATGCTTAGACGACCAACAAGATCACCTGGCATGACAATGAAATGCATTTTAAATTAAAAATAATTCAATATTCGTAGTTATTTTCAATCACACATTTGAAATCAGAGCATAAGTCCTCGTAATTTTATGGTGAATACTTAGGGGGTGATCCCCTTTACTAAAAGGAGGATTACAATTAAATCTAAGAATAACTCCAGGAGATCTTCAAAGAAATTCGGAAAATAACTTCAGAGAACCCCCAGGGAACAGACCAGAATATGTCATTTTAATGTATTTTAATGAATTTTAAAACAAGCATCAAGATTTCCATTATTCCAGACATATTCAGGAGCTTTGTATAAGTTGAGGATATTTTCAAGAACGTTTGGAAATTATGTAGATGTTCAGGAAACCTTTTAGAAGCTATAGGATATTCTCTTCTTAGAAGTGCAACGAGCTTTGTAGGAAAGAAGCAAATTAAATAGCAAACCGTGGAACTACGCATAACTTCATGAAAAGGTTCAGGGAATTCCGAAGCAGATCAAAACATTTCGTAAAGGTTCAGCAAATTTCTAGGAACTTCAGAAACCTTCGTTTCAGGTTAAGGAACTTCGTAGCAGTTTTTAAGAGATCTTACTTCAAAAAAGCCCAATGAGCTTCTTGGTTGTCTTTTGAACTTCGTTTGATATCATGGACATCCCAGATGATCAGAAATATTAATAGAATATTGGAGGGCTTTTCCGGAAGTTCAGTGAAGTTTATTGATGTTCTGAGGACTTGGTAGAATTAAGATAGCTCAACAAAAAAAAAAATTGAAACAAGTTCAGATAAGTTAAAGGAAATACACTCGGATATTGTTCCTAGATGGCAAGATGGCCAGGAAGTATTCAAAAGATCTACAGATCTGAATATTTTTATTTTAAAACATCGCGTTGATTAATTATTCGATTGTTCAAAAACACTAATAACGTCTCTAAAATAGTCTTCCAAGAAGGCTGCCTGATCAGGAAGCATTCAGAAGATATCCAGCTAATCGAAGATTTTAGTTAAGTGCTGTAGATATGTTTTAATAGATAATAATTGATAAGCTACACCAAGAAGGAACTTAAACTGAAGTCAAAATATTCATTTATTTAGAAAAAAAATCTTTCTCTGGAATTCCTTCGGAAGCCAAATCACAAATCATGAAATGTCTTCAAAATATCTGCGGGAAAAAATGTCTTCACTGGATTTCAAATTCAAATTGGGTGTGTAGGTGCTTTATTTTCGTGGCGTTTTATATCGACCATGTGATGGTCTTCGCAAACGCCAGTGGATGGATAGAATTAATGGAAACTCTCAATTCTCAACCCTCAATTTTGAACCACTGGGCCAATTTCAAAGATCAAAATGTAAAATGAAAGTTAAATAAAAATAATTTATAGGAAAAATATAATGAAACTATAAATTTGAATTCAAAAAAACATAGATTGTAATTGCTTTCTATGGTTTTCATGATTTAAAGAAAGAGAGCGCATTATGTTTTTAAATTTTTCCTTGAAAATTAAGGCTCTTTTACACAAGATATAAGAAAATCAACGATGTATTTCTTTTTCATTTTTGAGCTATGTTTTTTTTTTAAGTTAACAAGTTTTGGGATTACGCTCAATACTCCTATGTGAATGGACTACCAATATGAGGCAATGTGAGCGTCTGAAAATTTAAAATTTTCGCTCCAAAGTGCTTAAACAATTCCAAATTGGGTTCTGATTAGCCTCCCAAAATTTAAACTCATTTGGAAGAAGCCACAATCAAACAGAACCATTTCAAGTATGTATATACATTACTGTGGGAAAACAATATCTTTTAGTCAAGTAATTACGCCCAAATCTCGAATCAGTCGATATATCGATTGCTTTCGATGCAAGACAAGCAAATACACTTTTTGACACCTTATGCTTCCCGAATCCAACTAGTAGGCTAAGAAATTATCGTTCTCAATGTCGATCTCTCCCTATCTCGATGGTCCCTTCAATATCAAGATAAAGAAAGTTGACTGTACAACAAATAAAAAAAAATGCTCTAAGAAGACGGTTATCATGGACTTTTAAACCTATTCAACCAATCGGAAGATTAAAACCCGCTAGACCATTAACCAACACGTTGTACAACCGAGTAGCATTGCGTTTGGGTCTCATCACTACATTCATGGTGCCAGCTGATATCCTCCTCATTTAACATCTCTGTATCGCTCTCGTGACCTAGAATAGCCACTATGCCACTCGTGTTATGATCATCAACGGAAAGCTCCATCCACCGCCGTTCCCTACCTTTCTAAACATACAAACACACACACTGAAAACATGCTTCTATCGCATGTACCCACCAACGACACCTGAGCTGCCAATTTTTGCTCAATTAGGAAATGGAGTCACTTGGTTTGCAATATGCAGGCTAATTAAATTGCAGCCACCGACGACGACGATGACGACGACTGTTGTGTGTAGGCACGTAGGTACCGGAATAGGTGAATCCGAGGGCGCAATGTTTGTGTTTAATTGTCACCCACACGTGGCGTGCCTGGACCATCATCAACGAGAAAAGGCCATCCAACCGAATTGCCCTTGACGTATTCGTACGAGCGAGCGAGCATGGGAAGAAGGCGAAACGTGCTTTAATAACACTAATTGATCCACCGCATCCGGAATTATTGATTTACAGAGAGGAAGTGCACCCTAACCTCAATCCGGAAACGAGTAAGCAGATCGCAGTTACCCAATCGAACAAAAAATCCATTCTCGATTCATTTTTGAATAGGTCCTATTTGTCGATCGAAAAATCGATTAACGTGATTCGATTTCTAACGCGATTCGTAATTTAAAATAAATAGGCCCTATTCAAAACGACCTCCAGCATTCTTCTCACTCGTAGATCGATAGTATCTCGCCATGGCAACTCAGCAAAGTAACCCCTGCTGTCACATTGCCTAGCATTCTCTGTAATAATGATTCATGAAGTAGATACCATGGCATGCCACAAAGGTAGTGTAATCAATTTTCCCTCTATTCTACTTTCCATGCGTAATCAATCAATTTTATTGCGATTCATCCCTCTCACCGCATCTTGAGTCATTGCTTGCGTGCGTAAATTACCGCCTATCTCGCTCTTTGTTGCCCCCCCCATAGCTACGTAGTTGCGTAGATCCATGTTGTAAATATTCCGTTTCCGATCTCCTACTTTACGGTGGCTCGTTCTCCTGAGCCCCCTCATTCGTATTTGTCAATCAAATAATGCCACCAAAAGAAAAGAAAAAAAAAATCCCACCTCCAGCCGAGCATCGAGAGCAACCCAAAATCGAATTAACACGTGTCTTTTCTCCGCATATCTATCCCCAAATGCACGGCTTCGTCGTCGCTGTCGTATTTCTATGCTTTCTGTTTGTGACGTGGCATCCCAATCTCAAGGACCCACGGGATACCATGCGCGACAGTATTTTCCGTATGTTTCGTCCGAGAGCGACCTCCAACGCTACAAAGCAGTGCCATTAAAGCAGAACTCGAGCCACGAGCCGCGGACCAGTTCATCACTTTCTAATGTGCCTTCAGACTCTAATAAAACTAAGGTACAACCGCGCTCAATCGATGGTTAGATTTGGTTCGACTGATTGAAGTATTGTTCTCTCATCTTATCTTTGCAGCAGGATAATGGATCAGCGAAATACTTTCAGGGAACAAGACAAACAATAAATATGGGTGAAAAAGTAGCACAGGTAGGTGGAACTTGTTATTGATACTGCAACAAGCTGATGATATTGATTGCTCAACTGCAAATGAAAGAAAATGTCTGCTATCAGAGTATCCGATCAATTGACTACCTAGTTCTTATAATACCCGAGACGCACAATTTCATCGTGATAAGTGGCATAAGCTTGATTATGACTTAAATTGGTAGTATACAAGTTTCAATAACCGTTTTGCAACAAGCGTAGAAGTACTTATTTAAGATAGCAAAAATGGCTGTCTAAGGCAGCCGAGTCCCTCGTATCACAACACAATACTTATATTAAAGCTATACCCATTTGCAGTGATGCATTTGAACGCGATCAATTCGAGATCTGATCAAGAGATCTGAACTTGCATTCAATTTGGATGGAAGCCCGTGCAGTTCATAAGAAAGAACTCGAGGAGGCTTTTCCAGAACGGACCATGAACGCTGGGTGCCTTTTATGAGTTGCTATGGTTCATTTCACTATTATTTTGTGTTTTTCGATATCCACTACTACTCTTTGGACGATTTGGTAATTTTCTGCGGGTTTTCTTGCTGATGATGTGTTCTTTGATGCTGCTGATGAATGCACTGTTGCTGCTGATATGTTTTCTACTAGTTCTACTATTGTTTAAATTGTGCTGAGCTTCACTGTAGATGGAACACCCAGCGGCATGATGCTGCTCGTTTGCTCATTGGAGACATTCTGCCAGTGCTGATAAAAATAATTTCTTCTATGCAGAAATGTAAAAACTGAACCTGCCCAAAAATGGGTAAACTATGTTAGGAGTGAAAAGTTGACAAATGGACAACATCGACATTAATCCGATCGATTTTGTTCATTTGTCAACTTGTCACTCCCAACATAGTTTACCCATATCTCAAAATGACAAAATGACAAGCGATCAACGCACCGAATGATAACGCTATGTCAGAAGTGGAAAGCAGTAATGATATAATCTGCTTCCTTTGTTTTCATGACAAGCAGTCTATGCGACACAGCTCACTCGGGGCCTAGGGGCAGATCACTTAAGGTGCATTTATTATAACAAAAAAAAATGCATTTTCTCAGTGCATTTTTGCTATGTGTAGCTTTCAGTGACACCTCCCACCAATACATGCATGTATACATGAAGGGTTTTGTCCTGTTTTATTGTTCGCTTCGGTTTCGCTCAAATCCACACTCCTGGCTTGAGAAAATTATTCCAGAAGCTCCTCGACCGAGAATGCGGAAAAAAATCCCATAGCCCTCCCAAGTGACATTGCAAGCTTTATAGAAGTTTTATAGCATTCTACAAGTCCAACTCATGTTCTAAAGAACCCAAATTGTTTCTTGAGCTATTACCATCAGAAAAGCGAGTTTTTGGTCGCCTTATTGGAGTAATATTTAATTTGCATGGCAAAATTGTGTTCAGATTAAAAACGGTCAGATTATCGGAGGTCCATGGTACATCATTTGCGACAGAACTACAACCCCCCTCATCCCCCTCTACGGCGTAACTCAGATTAATTTTAATTACTGGCCCTAGCCGACGTCAAGGTAACCCGACATTCAGAAATCCGGGAATCCGTGTAGGTAGGAGTATGATGCCATTAAAGAATATTTTACATACATCTAGACTAAAAACTGAAAACCTCCCAGTCACGAATGACCCAAGAGCGTTAAAGTGACTATAATAATAATAAAAAAAACCTCCCAAGAGTAATTCAAGAGACCCTTGAGAATATTTTTTTTTTTTCAAACATACAACAGTACTGCTGGGGATTTCCACGTTTTGGAAACATCACATGGAAAGTTCACAATTGACTTTGGAGGTTATTGAAAATCCGCGCGGACAGATATTATCCCTTCGTCTGTGCAAAAAAAACCAACGTAACCTATAATCTGGGGTCAATTTGCCCCAATTTTACATTGCCATATCTTAGCGAAATTTCAATAAATTTTTGGAGTTGGTTGGAAATGCTAACGTGAAGCTTTAGTGTGATGATTTATTAGCTAGAGAATGATCTTTAGAAGAGGGTAGGTGGATAGTTCCGTTAGAGTACGGCAGTATGAACATTGAATAGAAGTTGAAAATGAGCGGAGGGCCATTAATGCGACAGTTTTTTTTTTAAAGATAGACGCACATTTTTGCCTAACCCGTACGATGTACGTGGAGACTTGAAGTATGTCTCCAGGTCTACAGGCAAAAATGTGCGTCCCTCTTTTGCTCATAAACTGACTGCGACTGTGGAATAGTTCTAGCGACGTTTTCATCACTACCTAAAGCCCCACGTTGCGAGAGCATTTTTGATCATTCCAATAGCTCGAACTTTTTCTTTTTCTAATTCAGCAGGGCCATTTTGTATTGTATTTTTTTTCTACATGCATAGGGCATTTTAATGATCGAGCAGGTTCTTTTTCTTCTGTAAATAATATCTTTTCCTAGAGTACCGTGATAAGTCCTTTTTACCATCTCGGATTTCTTTAAGAAATCCTGTTTGCGTTTTCAGCAGCTCTGCACGTTGGTTTTTCTTCTGCACACTTTGTTGATTAAAATCGGCATTTCATCAGGAAATCCAGCATCGTCCTGAGGATCAATGTTCTCCTCATTACTGCTGTCTGGATCTGGTTCTTGACGAACTGCTCTGTTAATCGTGAAATTCCAGAGCACGAAGGTTCTCAATAATCAACATCGACTTGATCTGCCGATCGTGAGGACGTGACAGTCAGTCCCAACCCAAAAACGTTGCCTATAAACAACTTATATTACTTTCCAATTACTTTATATGCAAAAACTTACCTTCAGTAGCAATAGCTTTATCTAGTTAAAGCAGTGCTACAACTGCTTCCTCACATGATGTGAGATTTGCCATCTGGTTCGGGCCTCCTTCCGTCACACGTGCCTCAATGCTAATGTGGGATAATTTCCTATTGGTTTTCTACTTATTATCATTCCATACAATGAATTACATTAAAACACAAAATAAGCAATAACACAATTCTGGCATAATTTGACAGTTGGGAAAAACTGTTTTTGTAAACAATGACTATAATCACCGATTTCTCGCGTATCAAACCTGAATTCCGAAAACTAGCATCACAGTTGGTATAGTTTGTTTGCGAGAGCCAGTTTTTGTTCGTTAGACATCGGTGATTGGAGCCATTGTTCACAAAAGCAGATACACTCGAATCTCGAATCACTCCGTAATTATCAATCAGTACTTACTTTCTGCCATCCAAACATAGACCGGATTGGTGGTTTCAGACATCACCAAATTTGTTGAATTTAATCGAATCGTGAAATTTGAAAAAAAACTTACTTCTTCGCTTCCATTTCCACTGGTTATCAATTAGAATTAGAATGAAATTTGAGAATGACAATCATCGCTCAATTTTGACTGCAAGAATGCAGTGAGATTTCATCCGAGGTGACCTTTCTCACTTCATTCGCCTGTCAGAATCGCGTGAGCTTGTTGACTCGAGTCGTCTCACCTCACTCGTCACGCAGAATAACCCTGTATGTGTCGACTTGATCAAAGTATGCTATGCTATTTGAAAAACCAGAACTCATGGCTTTCATCTCCAGAAGCTCCATGAGGTAAGACATATTTTAGCAGCAAACTACAGCATTGGGAGATTTCCCTTCGAATGAAGCAGAAATTCACACCATTCAAACCCATCGATGGTACACCAATATAGACCGATAACTTTTCAAATCCTGAGACATAAAGCTTATTCTTCTTCTAAGCTTTTTACGCTTCTGTAACGAGTGTTATTAATTAAGAGCCGTCTATGTCAACCAATGCATGGATTTGTATATTGTGTGGCAAGCACAATAATACCACATGACATATGTGGAACTTTGAATAACATGACGAAGTCATCTCATCTTGCTTGCCCTGTTTTAAAACTGATATCGCACTGTTTGCCCACACGTCAAATATTTGACCCGTAAGTTTTGCCAAATAATACTATTTGTCATATTTGTTTGCCTAAGCCATTACATTTGTCTGATATTTGGAAAATAGTTGAACAAACACAACAAAATGGTTATTTGACCAGACATATTACATTGTTTGCAGTTGATCGAGTTTATTTATTTGGCCTCTGATTTCATATTTAATAGCTGATTGTATCTGGTTCAATTTAATTTATGTCAAGAAAGCAAAATTTTGCTACTCTCAGACCTCATCCCAGAAAGGCGTGAATCATAGTTCATAGATCATATGACCCATATCACACAGCAATCGAATATTCTTTATTTATGCATGAAAACCAAAGACCCAACGACTGCGAATACGAAGAAGTCTTTGAATACAAATTAGCAGACTACGAAAAAATAAAATTTAAATTAAACAGTGTCAATTGGCAATTAATTTTAAGGAATGTAGGAAATGTCAAAATTTGTATAGACGTGTTCTACAAAATTTTAACAGAAATAATTTCGGAAGAAATACCTTTGAAGAAAAAAAGACGTAACAGAAACACACAAAATCCAGTCTGGTTCAACAGACAAATAAAAAACTTGAAAAATCGGAAGCAAAAAGCACATAAAATTTATAAAAAAACACAATAGTAGTAATAATTTATTAATTTATTTGGATCTATGCAATCAACTGAATTTAGCTATCAGTACTGCATTTGAAGAATATAATGCAAAAACTGAACGTGAAATAAAGTCCTGTCCAAAGAACTTCTTTAATTACGTAAAAACGAAATTAAAATCTGACAAATTTTCCTTCAATAATGCATCTAGACGAAAATGTCGGTGATATTTCGGAAAAAAAAGTAAAATATTCGCAAATTTTTTTCAAGAAATTTATACGACATTTTCTGAAGAAGATCATGACCGCGATTATTTTGCATTTTATCCAGAATTTTCAAGGGACATTGGCCTCAATCAACTTCAAGTGCAGGACATTTTGCAGGCTTTAAAAAATTTAGATGCCTCAAAAGGTTCTGGACCTGACGGAATTCCTCCAGTATTTATTAAATGTCTAGCAATGGAACTCACTGCTCCATTGTTTTGGCTTTTTAATATGTCCCTGGAATCTGAAACCTTCGCTAAAATTTGGAAAAGCTCATTTCTATTACCTATCTTTAAATCTGGTCGAAAATCTGACGTACGTAATTATCGTGGTATAGCCATTATCTTTTGCATTCCTAAGCTTTTCGAGTCAATTATCAACGAAAAATTAAAATTCTCCAAATCAAAAATAGAATTACTGACATGCAACTCGGCTTTTTCAAGGGTCGTTCGACTTCGACCAACTTACTTGAATTTATAGACTATTCATTGAATGCAATGGATAATGGAAACCACGTAGAAGCTCTCTATACAGACTTTAGCAAGGCATTTGACCGCATTGACATACCAATGTTACTCTTTAAACTGCAAAAAATTGGAATTAAGTCAGGGCTCCTGAAATGGCTTGAATCATATTTAAGTAACCGCCAACAAATAATTAAATTCAACGGAAAGAAATCGAGCCCAATTCAAGTCACTTCAGGCGTCCCCCAAGGCTCTCATTTGGGACCTCTCCTTTTTATTCTATACGTAAACGACATATCTTACATTCTCAAAAAACTTAAATTGCTTATTTATGCCGACGACATGAAGCTCTTTTTGGAAATAAGAAATGAAGAAGACATCAATATATTCCGGAATGAAATACACATATTCTACACATGGTGCAAAAAAAAGTCTACTAGAATTGAATGTAAAAAAATGTAACTTAATATCATTTAGTAGAAAAAGAACAACTTCAAATATTTCAATTGCATTAAGAAATCAAACTGTAGACAAATGTGAAAGAGTTAGGGATTTAGGAATTATCTTAGACTCTAAGCTAAGTTTCATAGACCATTACAATACAATTATTCACAGGGCAAATAACATGCTAGGCTTTATCAAGCGCTTTTGCTATAACTTTCAGGACCCTTACACAATTAAAACACTATATATTGCCTATGTGAGGTCAATACTGGAATATTGCAGCATTGTATGGTCTCCATTTTCAATCACGCACGAAGAAAGATTAGAATCAGTACAAAAACAATTTCTATTATACGCTCTTCGTAAATTAGGTTGGACTTCATTTCCTCTTCCATCATATGAAGCACGCTGCATGCTTATAAACATACAAACATTAAAAGAGCGTCGTGAATATGCAATGGTTTCATTTGTAAATGATATCGTTTCGCAGCGAATTGACTCAACAGAACTTTTATCAAAATTAAACTTCCATGCACCCACTCGGCAACTCCGAAATCGAAATTTATTTGCCATAAAACATCATCGCACAAATTATGCAAAATATGGGCCATTAAACCGCATGATGGCCTCTTACAATAAACACAGCGAAACCATTGACTTTACAATGTCTCGGCATAAACTAAAGCAATATTTTTATTCCATAAGAAATAACAACTCATAAAAGAAAAGACAAGACAGCTGACACTACTTTTTTTTATATAAATATATATTTAAGAAAACAAAACTGTATTAGTTGTACTAGTCTACGTTGGTTGACGAAATAAATAAATAAATATCAGGTTTGGAGACGATGATGAGTTCTTTCCGGGTTCTTTGGAATCGGTTCTAGAACAAATTTTCTGGAGAAAAACTTTTCTGTGACAAGCAAATAATGCTCATCTCGTGTTTCTTCGAGAATCATATTACCGTTTGCTGATTTCGGATCAGCTACTTCAGAATCAGTTCTGAACCATATTTACAGAAGCAATTGATTCATATTATGTGATACATCGAAAACACCAATTTTTGGCAAGAATCTGTTCACGACTCGGAAAAGGTCATACGCTAAAGATTAAATTAGAACGGTTAATAAGGAATGCACTAAGTACAGTACAGGTGACAGAGGTGGCATTTGCCACCATAATCTGAGGGGTGGAAAAATTGCTCTACTGTTCCTTGAACATCTGCAAAGGTCCCTTATCCATGCTTCTTAACTTAAAGGATGTCGACAGTTAAATTGCATCACTTAGAAGTACTCGCCGAAGTACTCGGTAGCATTGGTACTCAGTACGTAAAACAAGATCGACGACCATGAACATGCCCATTAGACTGATGCAAAATTTGACTTTTTCGCTCCACAGTGCTTAAATGGTTTCAAATCAGGTCCTGATTAGCCTTCCAAAGTTACAACTCATTTGGTTAGAAACAGACTTCGCACAAGCCATTTGAAGTTTACATGTAAATTACTATGGGAAATCTCAACTTTTTGTTCATTGCCTTCTATTCTTTTTCCACATTGAGCTGCGAAACAGTTCGATAGCCATTGAACAAAAATATTGGTTTTACCATAGTAATTCCCATACAAACTTCAAATGGTTTGTGCTATCCCAGTTTCTCACCAAATGGGTTCAAATTTTGAGTGGTTAGTCAGGATCCGATTTGGAATCGTTTAAGTATTGTGGAGCGAAAATTTCAAATTTTGCATAACTCTAATGCCCATGAGACCATGACTTCAACATTTTCTGCTCCGTAGCAACGATTTTAGGATGCTTACGGAGTTCGTGCTTCATTATAGCCCAGTATCTTTCGATCGGCTGCAACTCCGGTATTTATTTATTCAATAATTCATCTGACAAAGTTGTCTTAATGGATAAACTATTCGTTATTTTAAATAAGGTTAAGTCTTCTTACTCTATTCACAAATTGAGGTGTGGACATACCAAAATCAAACGCGGATTCGACGGATACAAACATAAGAGCAATTGCACAAATAAGCTGGTTGTAGCCATAGAGAGTACGATGAAAGCTCGGTTGCATCAGGGATTGCTGACGTAACATCCTACCAGAAGCACGGAAATCAAGCAGTGACAGAAGATGACAAAGATCGACGTCACCGTTGAGTAATTTAGCTATAAACGTAGCCTATTGTAGCTTACGTCTTCGATCAAGCATTTCGAGGTCAAGCAGACGGCATCTATCGGGATATCCTGGAAGGTTAAAAGGATCACGCCACGGTAGGTTTCTGAGCGCAAGTCGTATGAATCTTTTTTGCACACGCTCGATTCTTAGGTTCCATGTTACGTCGTTTGGAGCCCATACAGCTGAAGCATTTTCTAGGATCGGCCTTACGAGTGAACAATGCAGTGCTTTTAGACAGTGTGGATCCGTGAAATCCTTGGCAATCTTAGAGATCGATGTGGTATTCATAAATGTTCGGGTCTTTGGACCGATAGAAGGTCATCACATGACATTTCGTGACGCTGATGACAAGCTTGTTCGAGCAGCACCAGTGAACGAACATGTTAAGTAACATTTGCAGGAGAAAGCAGTCCTCGATGCAGCGTACCACCACATAGATTTTCAGATCATCAGCATATACGAGCTTGCACACAAACAATAACGGTCCCAAATTCCTTCCTTGAGGGACACCGGACGTGCTAGCAAATGGCGATGAAACATAAGATCCGTGTTTAACGTGCCAGTCAAGTCCGATGACAATCACGACACCAATCGATTTGAGGCTCCCAACCGCGATAGCTTGCAGAGCAACACTTTATGATGAATTTTGTCAAAAGCCGCCTTTAGGTCCGTACAGATTACGTCAACCTGCGCTTTATGTTTGGGGGATTGGGATCCTTCGGCACGAAATTGACCTCATTCGTCTTGTACCACTCCAGAACGTCCTTGGAGTGGTGACAAGAGGCTAGATCCGGCCAAAAGAAAATGTAGGAGCGTTGTGTGATTTCAGAAACGGAAGCAGTCGTTTCTTCAGGCACTCATTCATTTACGGTTGTACTTCGCACTTAGAATTTATTATTTTTACACGAGACGTAATTCATCTTTGACGTAAATCATGGAACGTAAACAAACATTGCATGTAAAATTAAGTGTCCTGAAACTGAAACATATGCAACTCGACGAAAAGTGCGTTTGATTGAATTGATTTTCTCGTCCTTTTCAACTGATTCTTATGTCAAAAGGGCCGCTTGCATGTGTTGGTCTCAGGGCACTGAAATTTACACGTCTTTTTCGTAGTGTGTTGTTACGAAAGGCTTGCTTCGTTTTCCGCACGAATAAATCGTCAGTCAAATGAATGATTTTTTTAGAGCACTTCGACACTTGCGGTTTCCTGACGGACTCTGAAACATCGAACTTGTCTTTCGCAGTCACTTACTGGTTTCCCGGAATTTGTTTGAAGTCCGCTTTTACGTCCATGATACAGCAGTGTGGTTTTGTCAACATTTGTGTGTACAGCTTACGTGCCCGCGTTATAGCTGTCGTATTCTTTCGTTCATTGCAGGTTGTTGGCTTTCTGCAGGAACTTTTTTGTCAGTTGCAGTTTTTTCGCGATAGTCCGAACGGAATAGTTGGATTTGCGTTTGAAGACAGCAACCACTCGCTTGTGATCTTCAACGCAGTACGGATCACTTTTTCTTGCACTGGATTCCCAACATCTTTCACATGGATCGGTGCGAAAGATGCGGGTTGTCCAGGTGAGAGTGCAACATTTTTTCGCGCACGCGCTCTATTTTCAAAACTACTAGAAATTTCACAATGAAACTCACGCAGTGTAAACAATTTACGCTGAGGCCATCTCACCCAAAATTTTCATTAGAATTAACCCAAAGGGCAAAATGTTACAGCTTTTTTTTAAAGTGATGCAATTTATCTGTGGACACCCTTTATACGAAGTGCCGTCAACTACTTTCACGTTTCATAGTTATGTTTTTCCAAGTGCTCTCAACTCAATCAAGATCTCAGGACATCTATAACCTTCTCCAAACTTCAGGAAATACTTTGAACCTGTTCTATGATTATTTTTTTTAAGCAACGGAGTCAAACAAAATTTTCAAAATTTCCCAACTCAAACCATAAAGTTTTAAGATAATGAGATATAAATCATGAAAATAAGAATTTTAGAATTTACTCGCACTGCGATCAATAGCATTTCATCTCAAATATCATTTAAGATGGCCCATCGGCAGTTCGAAAAACTAGGAAAATTATTTCCGGATCTCAGTTCTGTGTTGAAAAGGTTCAAATCTCCATATAAATAATTAAAACTACAATTTAATAAAAATGTCGGGTTAGGCTCATTGAAATTTCACCTCGAATGTAAATGAAGTTGGTTCGTTGGCACAACGCATCGCAGGAATGGCCAAAGGATCCATGCTGCATGGTTCAGGTTTGGTGATGGTCAGTTCTCCATATATTTAAATCACAATTTAAAAAAAAAATCGGACTGAGATCATTTATATTTTATCTCAAACAGCATAGAAATAGGTCCATCGGCATGTTTATGAACAGTCTCGCAATATCAAAGGAGCCTGTAAAATCAATATTTTGTTCCAATATCACGGGTGATATTGAGAGCGTATGAGAGTGGAAAAAATATCAGTTGTTTGATGATTTTGCCAACAATGATTATTAACAAGCTTTAATGACCCAATGATAACAAAAAGCCAGGGCCCCGACAAATGTTAAAGACGGCCCTGCTGACTAGTGATATGAATATTTGCAATAGAGTTGGTGCTAGCCATCAATCTTCAACTGATCAACATATCTTCCATCTTGACGAGCTAATGGACACCTAGCCCCGGGTCAGCTACTTCGCACTGCAGTATTTACTGTTCCAAGGCCGTTAACTGGCGCGTAACGGGCTAAGGTGACGATTGGGTTGTGCTATTTCCTAGCAATAAAACAAAGCCAAGTAAACTGAGCTATTACTCACTACGAAAAGATTATGCATATTAGTCACATAAATGTAACCACTTTAGCATAGGAATGATTGCGGGAACTTCGGCGTGAGCCAGCCCAAAGACAAAAATTCAATCATCGGCTCACGCTACCTTTGCTGGGGTGATTGCATGTCTTGAAAGTCGAGGAATTCGTGTGCAAAAGTTTCATATTATGCAAACCAACGAAAGAAATAAAGCTTCACTCTAACCAGGAACTCCAACCACGTGCTGATGGTTGCGAACTTTTTCTCCGCTTTTGCCCAAACACAAATATTCGGAAAATGGTTCGAAAAGGAAGGGATCGCCAAGATTTATGATCGAAACCTGAAAGTCGTGTAAAGCCGACGACGGACGGAGAATATAAAAAAAAAAAACTAAAATCACATTTCGGCTACCGCACATTTAGTTATGCGCCCATACATCACACTAATTCACCCGTCTGGGCCTTGGTTCGAGCTGGACGGCACACATGGACTTTTGTCACAATATTGCATGGCACATGGCCGGTTAGCTTTTTTTCCAGTCTCTTCCTTCCGTCCTGGAGAGAGCTAGTCCGTTTCATAGCAAACAAGAAGAAGGAAGCGCCGACATCTTCTATTTTAATTATACATTCAGCTTTAGGGAAATTTGAAAAGCGCTCTCCGGAGCATGTTGGATGTAGTCAAGCCGTCGTCGCCTTCCTGGGTAGGTGGAAGAAAGGCCAATGCCAATATTTGAAGGAGCACACACCAGGCGGCTCCGAGTAGCAAGTGTAGTGCACATTTTTCTTCGGGGGACTTCCTTTTTCTCACAGGCACACGGTGAGAATTGTCGTTTGCCTATGCTATAACTGTCGACGGTTTTTTTTTTTGGTTTTGCCCCATTCTTGTTCCGTCTTAGAAGTTTGTCCCCATATGGCTGGGACAAACATTCTTCGAGAGCTGTCTTCCGTTTTGCCTTCCTTGGCCGTCTAATGTCTGTGTCGGATTCTTTTGGTGGTGCAGCGAGACGTTCTTCAGGTTCCGTGATGGAATTCTGCTCCGTGTGATAGGAAGGTGAGAAGGAAGCCGCATTCCGATGAGTGTTTCGAGAATCACGTTGATGAATTTATGATTAGGTGCTAGATTGAGTATAGTTGCCTAGCGAGATTAGTCGACGGTGTAGGAATTTAAGCTTGGTGGCGTAAAATCAAAATGTGACACCGAAAGTTTTTAACCTACCGGCCTGAAAATCGTATTAAATTTATTAAATTCAAACTTTCCATCCTGTGCTGGAAGCAACCTATTGTCGCTCCACTAGAAGAAGTGTCTGATTTCAAGCAAAAATGTGTTTGATCAAACACTGAGCAACACGCATTGGCGTTGGGAAAAGCGGGTGCAGAAGGTGTTATGCACCCCTGGAGCTCCCTTTTCACTCCCTGAGAATGAACAGGGTTTTTTAATTTTCCGATTTTGGTACATAATGGGAACATTATTTTTCAAACTCAGACGAAAGCATTTCAAATATCAGTTTGATTAAAGACTGACTAAATGTAAATTGGTACGCACAAAAAGACCTATAATTCGTGATTCAATACGTTTAAAAAGTCCATTAATGGTTGCTTTACAGTACTTTTTTTTAAAACTTCAAAGTTACAGCGTTAGATGGTTACAATTCTCCAGTTTGAACGAAATCTCGAACCTTCCTCTTGATGGAGCCCATCGCCGCCCACACAGTGAAAACGGACACGGAATCAGCGCATTTCTTCCATTTTGCCCGCATTTGATGAACGTCCTTGACTGCCCCGCCGCTTCGTCGAAGTCGTTGCTTTCAAATTGCCCGGTATTTTTCGATTGGTCGAAATTCCGGCCAATTCGGAAGATTCATTAGCTTAGGGACAAAATCAATCTTCTTGGCAGCATACCACTCCTGAACCACCTTGGAGTAGTGGCAGCTGGCCAAATCTGGCCAAAAGATGACTTTGCCCCTATGCTTGAGGATTAAAGGCAATAAACGCTTTTTCAGGCAGTATTCGATCTAAACTCATCGAAGAGGATGTGACGAATGGTTCCGTTTTCAGACCACAACTGCAAACTGCTTGCTAAATCATGGCCTTCTTCGCGAACTTGTCGGCAAACAAAAACTTGAACCTTCCCGGCACATCCCCACGTCCAGCCGCGACGATGTAATACTTTTGACCGGGAAGCTGCTTCGTACGTCGAGTATTTCATAAAAACACGGTCGTAAATACAAGAGCCTTGCACGCTTTATGGCCACGGAATTCTGCTTCATGTGCCGGTTCGGATGTTTACTGGCTTTGTACGACTTGTATCCTTCCCTGGCAAGGATGTTCCACACCCTTTGTGGCGTTGGCGTTGTACCTTCTGGCCACATCTCGGATCGAATGACCGGGGTTGGCTTCAACGCACCTCAACACCTTGCTGCGCAGCTGACGATCCCTGGTTCCAGTTTTTTCGTAGGTCCGCTGATTCCTTTCCACACTTAGGGGTTCCTTGTAGGTTTTGAGCACTCGACAAACTGCTGTTTTCGGCATCTTCAGCACGTTAGCCAGCTTGGAAGCGGACCACTCCGGATTTTTTATTTTGTTTGTGCACAATATTTTTTCTTCTTTCGAGTTTCATTTGACGTTATTTCTGAACACGATCGACTACTTTGATCAAACTTGCACCAGTTTTCCTATATAGAAGTGTAAACAAACCACTGTGAAAGATTTTCAATTCCCAACACTAGAGGCTTGCTAGCGGCGCGCGAGGGGCGTACCAATTTACTTTTAGTCAGCCTTCAGCCATGCGAAGATATTTCAAAAGCAAACTATGAAAGACTCTTCACACATTTAAAGCAGTGAGCTCCTTCGAAGATAATACGGATATCTCGAATTATCCTTGATTTTGCTAAGCACCATGCCGTATTATCCGCAATTTTAATCTCGGATATAACTGTAATACGCGGACTTCAGCATTACAGAAAAAATCTCGTATTTTGAAAAAGAACGCAGTCTAAAAAAAATACTCTTACGCACACATATGCACGAGCACCAAATGAAATTTTTCTGTTTATGTTTGCGGAATCCAATTTGTCTGCAGCAGTTTCGACTGTTCCGACAGCAGCTACCTTATGCGTGATAATATTTGCACCATTGAGCAATGTCAAAATAAAAAAAATAAATCTCAAAAATTACGGCCTCCACACGCTTCCGGAATGCACGGCAGGTTCTAATAATGTAGTCTGGATCCATTTCTCTCCAGGTACGGGTCAATGTTTGTCTGAGGCTTGCTGTACTCGGGTGGCGTTTAGAACAGGCCTTGGCCTTCATGACGCACCATATTGAGTAATCCAGCGGATTAGGATCGGGGCTGGATGGCAGCCACATATCCTTCACCCAGAACGGAAGATGTTCCTGCAATCACTTCTGAGAGCGGTTCGAGGTGTGACACGGAGCCCCATCTTGTTGAAATACAACATTTGGTTTCGGACCGTACTGTTCTTTGACCCACGGAAGAACATACTTACTTAAAATCCCGATGTAGACCTCCGTGTTGACCTTGTCGCCTTCTGGAATGAACACCGGGTCCATTTTTTTTTGCCATCGGAAGCCACCAATCCAAACACCATAATGCTAGCAGGATGCTTGGTCAGATACACGTTCTTGTGCTCGTCGGCCACGTCTTTTACCGGAAGAGAACTAATGTACCGGTCGGTTCTGGAATTTGATACGGGATCGACGGTAAACATGCTCTCGTCGGTGAACAGGATTACCGAATTTTTCGCTGAAGGAAGTTCAAGATTTTCTTGCATCGTTCGACTCGTAGCTCCCGGATGCGGTTGGTAATCTTATGAGTTTTTTTTTTCCGTGCCCTCGACTTCGCCCCGCAATCTTTCTTTACGATCTTCCGTGCCGTAAAGTCACTTATCCTGTGTTCCTTTGCCATTTTCCATATTGAACGCACTGGATTCACCCGAATCTTCCTTTTGATAGCAGCGATAACCCTCGGAGCCCGGGCTGACCTCGGACGACCTGTGGCCACCTTCGCGGATAGTTGTCCTTTCTTTTCTCGGTCTAAAACCCTTTTGACGGTCCACTGGGACACTCCCACGGCAATTTGCGCGTGGGACAAATCACGAATACGCTGCCACTTCGTCATGGTGCAACTGTCAAACTAAGTAAATCATTTTCTTTTATACACAGCCTACTACGGTATGAGCTATAGTTTACGTGCATGCAAAGAAAACCAAGGCATTGTATGCACAGGTGAAACGGGAACCTTATTTGAACGATGGTGCAAACAGTATCACTCATACGATACGTTCCGTGGGTGGTTTTTTCTGGTTATTCTGGTATAAGGCTGCCAGCGCTTGACAGCCTTCGTTGGTGCATGAAACATCCCCTTTATCACTCTTAGACAGTCTTCACGAAAGTATGTACCATGTTGAGGTTGTGTACAAAAATCAAAGTGAATGTTCAGCTTGAACGTACAGGGGGTAGACCAAGGGGTAAGTCACTCAGCACATTGTGCCGAAATTAGATTCGGCACAGCTTGGGTACAATCTCGTAGGCATTAGGTTGTTGTAAATAAATGGGGAGCACTGCTGAATAACTGTCATTGAAGTTTTTCACAACATTACGTGCTGCTTGACCAGAGGAACTCAGACCAGCAGTTCAGTTAGTCAATTCATCATCCTCTAGATAGTCGGTCTACAACAATGTTCCCCACCGATTCCATCTCTTTCCGGCCGCTGATAGACCGTTGTTTTCCACAGTGCGATAGGCTAGGTTTCTGGTCTGTCTTTGAGAGCATTATAAAATCCTAAAACCCAGGACTGATAAACCTATGAACATAAAACACCAACACCCGCATCATCCTCAATCCGATTTATCCTTGCGATATCAAACCAAAACATTCAAGGTGTCAGAAATACCGGGTTGCCGGGATGGGTAATTTATAAACAATCGCAGCTTGCTCTATGACCGCCACAATCGGCACATCTGCGCACACTGGAAAAAAAAAAGATGGCCAAAGATTGGTATGACAGCGGCGCCGGTAGTGTAGTGGTAAGCGTGATTGCCTCTCACCCCAGCAAGCCTGGGTTCAGTCCCAGTCGGCGCTGCCGGGGTGTTCTGAGGCATAACATCTCTGATCACGCCTTCCTTCGGAAGGGAAGTAAAGCCGTTGGTCCCCGGTTCATGAGTTCATGGGTCGATAGGTAGGGTCCAGGTGTGGGAGCTGCCTCCCTGGCGTCGGTAGCATTGGTGCTCAGCACGGAAAATGAGATCAACGGAAAACAAATCAAGGAAAAAAGAGATTGGTGGGCGGAGTGACCTACCCCTTGGGGTAGACAAAATAATTAAGACAGGCTAAACTTTGTCAAAATTCAGATGACCATAACTTTTCGAAAAATGATCCAAATTTTATGAATCCTGGAAATTTATCGAAATTTTAATAAACCAGTCCGATGAAATGTTCCAGTTTATTCGGAGGCATGTAAAAAAAAATCATCGCTTAGTATTTTCTTGAGCGTTATTTTTTCCTCAATTTTGCATTTTTTTTTCTAATACTAGAATAAATTCTTAATTCACTGGTGGTAAAAGATCCAAGATCGGTTGAGAAACAACCGAGATCTGGCCATTTCTGTGAAATCGGTTCCGGTAATGCGAAACGTAATGTTAATCTCTTGAATAACGTCAACACAGGTATCGATCCTCATTATTTGGCAGCTCGATATCTCCAGAAGCATTTTCAGAATCACGAGTTGCGATGGTCATCTTGGAGTAGATCTTGGGTCCCATGGGCAAGTGGCCAATCGAGGCCATGACAGGAACCATATCAATATGGATGTCAAACTTCATGTTTGTGCTTGCCTATGACAATGGAAGTTCGTGGACCTGACAGCTTGCTCTGGTTATCTTTGAGCAAGTTCTGGGAGCCCCGAGGGATGTGATCAATTGGGGCCATGAGTGGAACCATATCAATATAGGTGTCAAATCTCATGTATGACCATGGAACTTCAATAAGATCCACGACTTGCTCTGGTTATCTTGATGCTAGTTCTGGGTGCCCCGGGGGTTTGGGGCCATGACCAGAACCATATCAATAAGGGTGTCAAACTTCATGGTTTTGCTTGTCTATGACCATGGAAGTTCAATCAGATCCACGACTTGCTCTGGCAATCTTGGAGCAAGCTCTGGGTGCCCCAGGGTATGTGGACATTTGGGGCCATAACTGGAACCATAGCAATATGGGTGTCAAACTTCATGGTTTTGCTTGCCCATTTTTGCCTTCATCGCTAGGAATCGATTCTAATTGAAAGGTTCCGCTATTTATACCCTTCGCAGAGTGAGAGCACCCTCCAAAGGCACGTTCTTCTGTCGGTCAAAATTGGCCTCCTTAGCAAACAAAATTAAGCAATGACACCGATAATGACCATGCACCAGAACTCTAGTCTTAACCACTTCAAACTAGAGGACAACGAATAGAAGATTAGAAATCACATAGATAACTAACTCATTTTTTCCTTGTTTCAAGATCATCCTCGGTGGACAAAGTCGAGTCTTGTCACTATCAACAAGGCATATAGTAAAAAGTAACAAGATCTAAGATGTGTTCCTTTGATTACTGAAACATACTGTTCCTCTAGATTGAAGTAGCCAAACTAGTGGTAGATCTTACATCCCGTAACGTACCAACCACGAAAAGGTGATCTACCCACGTTTCGGGGCACTGAGAATTCAAACAACGTAAACAAACAAACTCGTAGCGTAGACAAAGATCAAGTCACGCACAAAGCTGGAACATTTTGCTCCGTGGCAAGTGTTGGCAGCTTTTGTGAACAAAACATATCACGTGGCCAAATCGTTTGAAAATATATCCGCGAATCTGTATATAGGATTACTACCACCATAAATGTTCATTATTCAGCTCCAACCGGTATTATCCTCGGATTAAATCCCGATCACAAATGACAGGTTGTTTTGTTGTCGACGTTGATGTTAACCAATACTATCCTTAACACACATTTGGCAGATCGTCCAATAAGGAACACTATTGAAGGAAAACCAAGTTGAAGCTTACCGCCATCAGTGTTCATGATTAGTAAACATTGCCCGCAGCTTGTGCCACTTTTTCTCGAGTGAGTGAACTAAAATCCATCCGTGCACTCGTCTATGGGTTTGTACATATTCAAACATAACAAGCGAAGAACAAGTGAGTGCAAAACATTCGTACACAGTCGTCACGGTACAACATGTGTATAAATTGCATGAATGTTTTGCAATCACTTGTGCTTCGCTTATTGCTATGTTCGAATATGTACATACAAGCCCATTTGTACACAAGTTTGTACTCAATTACAATGAACGAGTTTACACTCCTGTACAAACTCATGTACTTGTACTCATATGGAAGACGGCTTGCATAAAGGGCAGACGAATTAGTTCCCTTGACGACTACGAGCGCTTCTTATATGCCTTTTAATCACAAGAGTCATGGTACGAGTCCTCGGTCAGCCGCGTTTTACGGGAAAATACCTGGGGTAAATCTAAAATCTAAAATGGCGACCGTCACGAAATGTGTAAGGTTTTGAACGCTTATAACTTTGTCATCTATTGATGAAATAAAAATCCAAATATCCACACCGATAGGAAATAATTCTACGAATCTGGTAAAAAACAGTTTTCAATGTTAAACTTTTGATAAATGTATTAAAATATGTATCACTGTTTTCATTAAAAAAAAAATAACGTTTTCCCTAACCCAGTAGTCATAATCGAAAACCACTTGGTTGCGAATCGTTCTGCTTTAAACTTTAAAGTTAAAAATCAGGATGCTGACCTGCCTCCGCTGATTTTCACATCAGACGGCGTGATGAGTGACATCACCTTGACAACCAGCGGTGAGGTGGAAGGAGACTCACCTTTGCAACGAGCTGTTTTTGAATAAAGCATCAGAATATGTAAGCTTGAAATCCCTCCAATCAATTCTCGGTAAATCTTTAATCTACCGATGGAGTAAAAAAAATCTCTAAATATTGCTTTTTTAAGATTTCGGGCGTTTTGGCATATCAACTATTTTGCATAAAAAGGAGTGTTTCTGCGGTTGGAAAAAAGGGATTTCCCTATCACAGATTACAGATTTCAGTACCAAGCACTGAAATAACAGACAGTACCTCTATTTCCATATGCTTTAAGATTAGCATTGTAATTACTTGAATAATTATTCTATGGAACGGCTTGCTATGCCCCACCCTTTTATGCATTCTGAATCACTAGAAAGCTGAGACGGAAAACTACACTAAAAACGAATTTTATTCAAAGAGTGAGTCACTATTACTAATTCAGCACTTGGCAAAACTTGGAGATCAGGAACACTGAAAAAAATATTTTACTAATATAATATATTTTGTTTTTTAACTACATCTTCTTCTTCTTTGCTTTTTAAGCTTATTGCATATGGCATATTAGCTTATTGCGTGCTCTCAACTTAGTGTTCTAGATGCACTTCCACAGTTATTAATTGAGAGCTTTCGATGCCTGCACCATTTTTGCATTGGTATAATTGTGTGGCAAGTCCAATCATACTTCTATGCCCAGGGAAGTCGAGAAATTTTCCAACCCGAAAAATTCTAGACCGGACCGGGAATTGAACCCAGCCACCTCCAGCATGGTCTTGCTTTGTAGCTGCGCCTTTAACGACTGAGCTAAGGAGACCCCCTTTTAACTACATCTGGGATCTAAATAGTAACGACCGTTGTTACAAAAATCTGTGCAACAAAATATCACAAGATGCAATAATCATGCTATTTTCTTCTGGCCGAGATATTTCATTAATCGATCAACAAAACACAACTATATACGGTGCAGACAAAATATAGGAAATGAAGCAAATAAAATTAAAAATTCCATTTTACCTCACTGGTGCGTTTCGGGTGGTCTTACAACAATCCCTGAAAACTTTCAAACTATTCCAACAGTACCGGAATGCATCAACATCCGGACACTTTTAAAAGTTGATTATCATTGCCAAATTCCATTGTTCCAAATACAACGTACGATCCTATAGTGTCATCCATGATCTACTGACATAATAATTATGTTGCCAAGTGGATGTAATCTTTAATTAAATATGAAGTGTTCGAATTAAAAGACTGTCCGGTATTCGGTGAATTCTTCATCTTCTTCTTCCTCGAACTTCAAGCTTATTGCTTATAGCATATAGACTGTTCCAGAAAGTATAAGCACACCTTATTTTAACGATCACTTTGAATGTAATGAAATAATTCAACATGTTTTGGCTGCGTCCTTTGGTTGCTCGTTTCTGAATGACATAGCATCAAAAAAGTGCTCAGTTTTGTGTTTCCTGTCAAAATGCGTGGTCTTACTCCGGAACAACGAAAAAGTATCGTGCACAAATGGTGCACTGTGAGCGGACTCTCCTTGAGAAAATTGGCTAAAGAAGAGGCTGTAAGCGTCGGAGCGGTACGAACTGCGATTAAAACATATAGAGAACAGTGTACGTTTGAAGATGCGCCGAAGAGTGGCCGGAAGTCCGGTCCTGTAAGTCCGGATATCGATAAAAAGAACAGGGATGCCTACAAACGAAAACCAGCGACTTCCGTTCGGGATGTTGCGAAAAAACTAGGGACCTCGTCGAGTAACGTCATGCGCGCCAAAAACATACCGGAAGCAGAAAAAACCCAAAAGGAACCCAAAACAGGCCGCGTCCATGAAACCACGGGCCTGCAAACTCTACGATTCGTTATTGTGTCAAAATTCTGGGTGTATAATAATGGACGACGAAACGTACGTGAAACTAGATTACAAAACGCTTCTCGGACCACAATTCTATACTGTAAGCGAAGGCAAGGACATCCCCGAAACGGAGAAGGCAATTTTTACCGAAAAATTGGGAAAGAACACGAAACGAAAATCAATTATTTGATTCATGCGTTTCACTTAAACATTTTTGCCAAAGCATCAGCCTTATACATTCCATAAGACAAGCCACATAGGTCCTATTAGAATGCATAGAAGGTATGTGTGACCGCTTATACATTTCATTTGACACATGATCTTTATTAACTTTTTGCAAGGCGTCTGCTTATTAGTTGACTTATACAATTTATGAATAATCAGCAATGGAAATTTGCCAAAAGGTATAAGGGGATTTCTATCCGTGAAGGTTGAAGGCAGGCAATATGCGAGTGTGGTAAAACATCTAGTCCGTGCATCACAACAGAGACGATGAACACTCAGAAATACGTTAAGGAATGTTTCCAGAAGCGATTGTTGCCGATGATCAGGCAGCACGAAGGTCAAGTAGTATTTTGGCCTGATTTGGCGTCATGTCATTACGCAAAGGACACTTTAGAATGGTACAAAAGTCAAAATGTATGTTTCGTGCCGAAAGACATGAATCCGCCGAACTGCCCGGAGGCACGGCCAATCGAGACTTTTTGGGCTTTAACCAAAGCAAAGCTTCGAAAATTAATAAAACCAGCGGACGACATCCAAAAATTGAAAAAAGATTGGCCTAAAGTGGTAAAAATGGTGGGAAGTACCACTGTGCAGAAGCTAATGGGTCATGTTCGAGGAAAAGTTAAGAGTCTTGGCTATGATTAAATATGTTGATTAAACGAGAGTAAAATATCATTTGAAATACAAATACAAATATGATTTGCCAAATAAAATTATTAAAACTTAAAAAAACATTACTTTTTTGTTATTTTGAAAGTGTGCTTATACTTTTTGGAACAGCCTATATTAGTTTATAGCGTGCTTTCAACTTAGTGCTTAAGATGCACTTCCACAGTTATTAATTGAGAGTTTTTGATGTCTCTATACCACTTTTGCATTAGTATAGTTGTGTATGCTCAGGAAAGTCGAGAAATTTGACAACCCGGAAAATTCCACCAGCCACCTCCAGTATGGTCTTTGCTTTGTAGCTGCGCCTTTACCGACTGAGCTGAGGGAGGCCCCGTATTCGGTGCATTACGGTGCTTTAATCAACAAAAGTACACGTGCACCTAGGTCAGCTTGTAATTAATCTCCCCCAGCAGCAGCAGCATCAAAATTTCATACCGATCGGGAATCCCCTCGGTTGTGTGAACTTTAGACACTCTTGCGTTGATCCTTTTGTGAACCCAACCACCCACTTTCGCGCGCGTCGACCACCCAAATACAAGATACGAGAGAGTTTTACCCCCTCATCACAATCATCATCATCATCATTATCGTCATCATGGGGGGGGGGGCGGCAAAGCAACAATTGCAATAACGACAACAACAAAAACAACAACAAGCCATAAAGTTGTATGCAATTGAACGAAACATATCCGTTTAGGGAATTTCAATACATTTCTCCCAGTCGCTCTCGGAAAAGGACCACGGGAGTCTTTTCCCTAGTTGGGTATCCACTCTCCCTCTCTGAATGTGGAGCACAGATGTATGTGGGTAGGGTAGGACAGGCCAAAACACACGCCTGAAGTAAAATGGATCCAAGCGGTTTTTCATTGCTTTCACATTATCAATTCCTGACTTTAACATGCAGCATTGATAGTTTAATACTTAAATTAGGATTTGGGTACATTCAATTCCAGAATTGATAATGGAAAGGCAGCGAAAAACAGTGGTGCATTATGGGCTGTTCTCCCCTACCTAGCTAATACCGATCCTAGTAGCTCTAGTAGATGTGCTTTCGGAATCGCAAGGACCTACGACCGGTCGGTCGGTCGGTCGGTCGGTGATGTATGAAAGGCTTGTGCTTGTGCATGTCCTTGCAAAAGTGTAGGTGGATGATGGTCATGTGGCAAAGGACAGAGTGAGACAGAGAAAAGAGAGCCAAAGGGGTGAATCAGAGAGAATTGCTTAGATTGTAGCCGTACGTGTGTATTTGATACACGGTATGTGTGGAGGTGTTGCTTCTGCTGTTATGAAGGAATCGTCCTGTTGTTTTGCGGGAGAATCGTAAATGGGTCGTACATTTTAGTCTGTGTCGGTATTCTGCGAAAACAAACGGTGTTTGTTTTGAAGACCTTTTTCATCCAATCGGAAGTTACACGAAATGTCGAAATACTTCATTAGTCTTTATCTCAAAACTGATATTTAACAAATAACTTTGCACTCCACAGGTGGTATGTGCATCTCAACTGCCATTCCTCCTTCAGTATGACAGAACATAAGATGCACAGCGTTGTGCTTCAACCAAAACTCGTCTGCTCACTGATATCCAGTAAGTTGCTCCCATCTCAAAGTGATTCACATCCAGTGCACTATGGGCCTGGAAGAGAATTGTATGACTACCCGAGCAAAGTCCAGCATCTAAATGACAGCTCTCAATGTTGATATTTTAACCGTTAAAACGACCAAAACAACATCAATCTGAGCAATCATTATGAGCGAAATCACAACATCAAATTTAGATTTCAATTTGATCTCAGACGTTGCTCGAGTACCCGAGCAAAGTCTAAGATCAAATTGAAATCTAAATTTGATGTTGTGATTTCGCTGATAATGATTACTCATGTTGCTGTCGTTTTGGTCGTTTTAACGGATAAAAGTAGATGGGTCTGTGCTAGAGGCACGAACGGGAGCTAGACGTAGGACCGCTAAGGCACGGAACAAATGTGAAGAAAATTTAGTTCTTTTAATTGATCGTTCATCTATTATCTTAACTCTTTCCGTTTTTGAATTGTAGGCGTCACTTGTAGGAATCACTTCCAAGTTTGGTTACAAGATTAAAACTCTGGAGAGCATTTTGTGTGGTCGTTGGAGGAGTGAGGTTCTGAATATGGACAAACAGACACAGAAAAATTCTATTCCAACTTTTTACTGTAATAAACTTGTTGACCCAGAAAAGAGCCGTTTTGTTGCCAAAGTTGGTGAAGTTGAAACTGTACAGTGTTCGTCTGTCGCTTCAAAGCGTAGACGACATCGATGGCCGCTTACGCTTGGCGTGTTCAGTATAGGTGACAGCATCATTTCCAAGAGGCTTTTTTTTGACTTTAAATGATCTTTATTTCTAGTACTTGTGTGGTTAACATGTATTACTTATCAAGTTTTGTTTGATTATAACGTTGCTGGGACTGCAGTTCAACGTGTCGATCACGTTAAAGACCTCGGTGTCATGTTGGATGAAAAGCTCACATACACTCGCCACTTCTCAACCATGATAGACAAAGCTAATCGTCAGCTTGGATTCATGTTCAAGATATCTAAGGAATTTCGTGATCCTCTGTGTTTTGAAGCCCTTTACTGTTCATTGGTACGCTCACTACTGGAATTCGCGTGTGTTGTCTGGAATCCCTACCAAGCAGTATGGAGTGGACGATTCGAAGCTGTTCAACGCAAATTCGTCAGATACGCACTGCGCTATCTTCCATGGAGTGACCCGCTGAATTTACCACCGTATGCTGACCGCTGTCGTTTACTGGGTTTGGATACTCTTGCTAAGCGACGAAACATATCGCAGGTCGTCTTCGTTGCTAAAGTTTTACTCACAGAATATGATGTTCCTGAGTTACTGGCCAAAATTAATCTGTATGCTCCTGCCCGAACACTCCGTCCGAGAACCTTGCTACATGAAGCCAACCAACTATGCTGCAAACAATTCCTTTGTCGCCATGATTCATCAATTCAACAAAGCCTCTGACCTATTTGACTTTGACATCAATGCCTCCAGGTTTCGTCATCGTTTGCTGTCGGCCAATTTTTAATTTTTAATGAGTGACTACATTTAGATTTAAGTGTTTCATTGAGACTATCAAGTCAGATGGACTATAATAATAATAAGTGACACAGATGCGTCATTTCAACTCAAGGGGGTAGTCCACTCTGGAAATTAAAAAAAAAAATTTTTGGCTTAAAAAATACTTTGGAATGTCTACTTTGACATATATACCGCAAGTCCGCAAATGACATCGTTCCAAAGTTATAGGCCGATTAGTGGACTCATGTCCAGACGCTCCAAGCGCGCTCAGGTGAGTGCTCGGAGTACCCGCCCGTTACCGGCGAAACGGCGTGTCTTAGTAGTTCCAACTGCTGCCGCGATTATCTCTAAACGATGTTTTTGGGCGCTGTATTTTAGAAACGGCTCATTCGATTTAAACGGCGATTGAATTTTCGAGTTAAGTACCTTTTTTTTAGTCTTGTACATAGCCGATTTTCAAAAGAATCAAAAATGGATTTTTGGTGCAAGCTTTTATCTCCAATTTTAGGGTACAAAAACGGACTGTTTTTTTTTTTTCAAAACGTCGCCAAATTTATATTTTTCAACCAAATCAAAAACGGCTTCATACAAGACTGGGTCATCTATCAGAGAATAGCCACAAAAAAATGCGTTGTTCCAGCTCCAGTGGTGTAACCGCCAGACGTCCCACCCCGCGACGACACAGACGGGAGGTCTCCTGGGGAACCTGGTGCAGCGGCTACAGGAGACATCCAATCGCGCCAAAAAAATCTCAATTAAAGAGGACATTTTAATTGACAAAACCATGCATTCTTTTTTTGAATTGATCGTTATTCACCCTCAAAAAAAATCATGAAAATGGCCCATTTTTCATGCCGCCAGAGTGGACTACCCCCTTAAGTTTCTTTGAAATTTCCATTATTATAAATTACAGTTCCTAGTCCTATCAGGGCTGTTTAAATGGTGGGATTGGTTTCTTTAAATTTGAAAAAGGTGACTACTTATAACTACTATTTACAACTACAACTAACCTATAACTACTATAACCACCTAATCTACTATATACAAATTTCTTATCAAAGCATGTTCTTATAAATTACATTTTTGTGCAAATTTAGTTTTTTTTCGTTTTCGTTTTAATTTCGTTAATTCTGGAATCTATTTTGACAATGCCTGCCTCTTCGTGTAAATTTGTTATTCTAGTGTCGAAAGGACGATCAAGTACCATCCTCAGCACTCTATTATGAGCAACCTGGATTTTGTTCCTGTGAGTCTGTGCACATGATTCCCACACCGGAGCTGCGTAGAGGCAAATCAGCGGATACAGACACCTAACCAAGGCAGAACACTTGACTACAGTTTACTCCACATGCGAGCGGAAGAGAAGCTTTTCATCGAACAACATCCCGAGATAGGTTACTTCGGCAGACCACTCAACCCTTGTGCCATCCATTATTACAGTACAAGATGGAGCCGGTTTCAGTTTGAGCAATTGCCGATGGAGGAACATGATTGTTTGTGTTTTGGAAGCATTGATTTTGATTTTCCACGTGGTGGCATAATCAGCAAAGGCGTTAAGGCATCGTTGAAGTTTGTTCGTTATTTCGCGAGGCAACCTTCCTTTGACGGCTATTGCGGTATCATCTGCGAACAGGAAAAACACGCAACCGTCACCGAGGGGAGGAATGTCGGAAGTGCTGTAAAGCAAGGGGCCCAGCAGACTGCCTTGCGGAACTCCTGCTGGGATGGAAAACGTGTCTGAAAGACAACCATTCAACAATACCTTAAACGACCTTTGCTGAAGGTAGTTACGGGTGATTTTAACAAGATCCAAAGGACAGTTGAAGTTACAAAGCTTGTATACAAGCCCATTGTGCCAGATATTGTCAAACGCTTTCTCAACGTCTAACAAGGCCATGGCTGTGGACTTGGATACAGCTTTGTTACTTCGGATGTTATTCATCACCCGCACTAGCTGGTGATTGGTGTAGTGCCCCTTTCTGAATCCAAACTGTTCCGGAAGGAGAATGTTATTTTCCTCGACAAACTTGAGCAAACGATTGAGAATAAGTTTCTCGAACAATTTGCTCAGCGCTGAAAGGAGGCTGATTGGTCTGTAGCTTGAAGCTAGCGTTGGGTCCTTACCGGGCTTGCGGATAGGTATGATTTTCGCTGTCTTCCGTATTGCAGTTCCAAGCATCTGTTGAAGACAGCAGCCAGCAGAGAGTGAACCTTCATGCTGAGATTTTTCAATACTAGGTTGAATATTCCTTCAAACCTGGGGCCATCATGTTTTTGGTGCATTCAGCGCTGAGCAAATCTGTTCCACTGTGATTCTGATGGCACAAGGGGAGGAATCAAGGTTCAGTACGCATTGCTCAACCTGAACTTCGAGCGGACTTTGGATGTTGGAGCCAAGCAAGTGCGATTTGGCAATATGCTCACCAATCGCATTTGCTTTCTCCTGAGGGGTGATTATGAGCCGATCGTCATCATTTTCATCTTTGAGTAGTGGAATGGGTTTGGGGTGCGTCTTTAAGACCTTGGCAACTTTCCAGAATGGTCTGGAGCGGTCGTCCAGATTCTGAAACTCCAGAAACTTTCGTTCCGGAGTGAGACCATTCTGGAAGCAATCTCCTTGTTCAGATCGGCAATTTCACGTTTCCTCGCTAGATCTCCAGTCCTCTGAAACTGGCGTCTACGAACATTTCTCAGGCGAATCAAGAGTTGGGTGTGAGAATCAATGGCAATAAACTTACCCCTCACAGGAACTCGTCGGACGCACGCCTTGTCAGCCACGGTTATGGCTTGGTGGAGTCCCTCCAACGCTCGGTCGATGTCCGCCACGGAGTCAAGCGGCGGGTTGTCGATGATGTGCCACGCGTCCAAACTGGGCCCAGTTTACGCGATGATAGTCCTTGCGCAGGCTTGAAGCAGGAGCCACGTTGCAGCCCAGTTTAGCCACCACCGGTTGGTGGTCGGAGCTGAGTTCGTTCAAGGCTACCGGCTTAGACAAGCCGATATTTGTCAGGAACAGGTCTAGCGTCGATAGGTTGCCCGCCGGTGAGATAAATGTTGGCTCATCCTAAAACCCATGCTGTGAGTGGTCGAACAGCAGACAACCGTTCTGGTTCTGCTGGTAGTTCCACCAGGCCTCATGGCGAGCGTTTAGATCTCCTCCTACTACGAAGCGGGAACCGTTACGGGCGATGGTGGATGGTCCTTCTTGAATTTAGCCGCTAGTCCACTGCTGGCGGCACACTGTCGAGGGCAGTAGACGGCGATGAACTGGACGTATCCAGTTGACGACTCCACCTCCACACCTAGGGCCTCGATGATAGAGGTGTGGATATGGGACAGAGTGTGGTATTTTATTTCTTTCTTGACGACGACCGCAACACCAGTCCCCCCCCCCCCCTGGAGCTGGTGCGATCAAGCCGAATAATGTCGTGGTCAGGCAACCAGAAGCTGTCGCCGGACTTTAGATGGGTCTCGGTTAGAAGGCCCACGTCGATGCTGTGCTTGCGGAGGAAGTCGGCAAGCTCAATCTCTTTTGCTCTTACAGAGCAAGCATTCCAGGTGACGATAGTTAGCGGTTTAGACGCCATACTGGATGATGAACTTACCGAGGACTTGGATCTGTTCGGGCTTATTGCGGCACTTACGAAGAGCACCGGACATGTTGACGAAAATTTCCATCAGTTCATCCGCTGAGAACAGATCGGGGTTGTTGTTTTGCGCTGTTGGTTGTCTCCAGAATCCAGGGGGATTGAGAGCTTTGGCCAGCAGAATCACCGGAAGCTTCTTGAGAGGAGTGGGTTGCACTCGCGCATTTGCTTGACTTTGCTGGGGAGCACGAAGAGGCGGGAAATCCTCCGACCTGAATGCTGGGGTTCCTGGTTGATTGTTGTTTGACGCCTGCTTTCGGATGCGTTTGAAGTCCTCGCGTTTGGAGCACTGTCTGTCGGAACCTTGATGTGCACCACCACAGTTGGCGCATTTTAACGCCACGGCTCCATCGGCAGGGCAATCAGAAGTGGCGTGTTAGTGAGCGCAGTTACTGCAGCATGGATTGATGTTGCAGTAGACTGATGCAAAATTTGACTTTTTCGCTCCACAGTGCTTAAATGGTTTCAAATCGGGTCCTGATTAGCCTCCCAAAGTTACAACTCATTTGGTTAGAAACAGACTTCGCACAAGCCATTTGAAGTTTACTTGTAAATTACTATGGGAAATCTCAACTTTTTGTTCATTGCCTTCTAGTCTTTTTCCATATTGAGCTGCGAAACAGTTTGATAGCCATTCTTATAAAAAAATTTATCAGCTACAACTTTGCTGAAGATCATTTCTATGTAAAACGAGACAGTAAAAAGTTATTAATTATTTAAGAGATTGGTAAACTTATGACAAGATCAACCAGCTGCTCTGTAGGCAGCACTGTATTTTGCAGTGTGACATAGTAGCCATGATTTTTGTGTCCTATTCAACGGCCAAGAAACACCAATGTTGCCTGCTGAGCAGTTGATTGAGCATGATCATAAGACATCAGCGCATTGAACCATTGATAACTTTCGATCCTAGCATTTAATAAAAAAGTGGTCTTGAGCAAAGTTGTAGCTGGGAAAATTTCCTACAAGCACAATTAAATGTTTTTGAAGCAGACCGATATGGTGAATTATTAGATAGACACGAACAAAAATCTTAGTTTTACCATAGTAATTCCCATACAAACTTCAAATGGTTTGTGCCATCTCAGTTTCTCACCAAATGGGTTCAAATTTTGAGAGGTTAGTCAGGATCCGATTTGGAATCGTTTAAGTATTGTGGAGCGAAAATTTCAAATTTTGCATCACTCTAATGTTGCAGTTGCGGGTACCGTGTCCAAAATTGAGGCACCGCTGGCACTGCGTTACGTCACGATGGCCGACACGGTATGGCTTCCACCGTACGATGATGGACTAGATCGATCGGATGGCTTGCAGCGCATTGAGCGTCACCGTCCCATGCTGGAAGTGCACCAGGAAAAGACAATCCGGGTACGTCTTCACGTTTACGTCTCTCCTTGTCATTCGGAAGACAGCGATTGGGGCTAGCTTGTACCGATTGATTTCAGCTTCGACCACCTTGGGGTTGAAGTTTGGTAGACCCCTGATGACTACCTTGAAGGGATGTCGTGCGTGAAAAATTCCGCCTTGGAATCCTTCAGATATTTCACGGCCACCTCGTACTCCACTTTCGTTCGGAGCATCACCTTGGTGCCGATTCTGCCGAGCTTAAACTCAGCTGCAACGCCCAGCGATGAGAGATCGCCAATCAGCGTGTTGAGTGGCACTTGCTTCACCACCAGTGGAGGAAGCTTGATTTTTGCTGCATTTTGGCTGGCAGCGGTTTCATTTTCAACGGCGTCGCCGAAATCACCAATGACGCTGACGTTCGTCGCGGTGGCATCGTCCCGTCAACTCGCACCATCGGACTGGCCCAGATTTTTCTTACTCTTCTATCTTTTCAGGTTAAAGCAGAATGATGTGCAACCAAGTGGTATTTGATTATGACGACTGCGTTTGGGAACAACGTTTATTTCATAAAAACAGTGAAAAAAATATCACTTTTTATTTGTACTTTGGATAATGCTTGACATTACCACCTTTTCAATAGTTTCTTGTTGAAAATCATCATATTTCTGATCGATTGGTGATAAAATTATTGAAATTGATCCAGGGACAGCTGAGTTATTAATGTTCAAAATCTTTCATAATTTTGTTTCATGTTCCATTTTCGGTTTTCACAAAGTGTACCCCAGTATAGAAATTAAAGACGTAGTCCTAAGTCAAAAAACTCAAAATACACGCTATGAAAGATTTTTAACATTTCTAAGAACACCTCATCCATCCGCCCCCACAATAAAATTCGGGAAACCGTCATCATCACCATACAGAGCAGCTGCCCCGGAGCTCGCGTGAGAGCCTCGAAAGCACCAAACATACACATTTCAATAAAATATTCCTTTCCTCTCGGGCTCCAATCTTCGACACCCCCCTCCCCGCCAAACTACCACCGTTCATTGCGGGCGGGGGTGGATGAATGTTACAACCATTTTCGGAAACACCGCGCTCACTACAGAGTAGAGTTGTACAACAAACACGACTACGACTAGGAGGACGACTGCGAACGTGGAAAACAACAACACCATCAACAATGTTGTACTCAAAATCCTCGCAGTTGTCGGTGTCGTCGTCGTCGTCGTCGTCGTCGTCGTCGTCACCGCCGTCGTCGTCGTGGTCGTTGTCGGGAAGAAATTGAGAGCAAATGACGATCATTTAGCATAGCAGGGAAATCAGTGCAAACAGGACTATCGGTTCGGTTGGTTCCATTTCCCAGGTTTGACCGCAGATTCGGAGCCAGATATAGTTAGAGCTGGGGTGAAATCTCGGAGGAGGTGGCATTTTGCTTTCTTTCTTATGTTGTCGGTTAATCTAGATGAACAATAGATTACCAGGCGTGATGGAGCCTTATTGCGTTTCATCTCGGTCCGGCGGCGTTCCGAGCTGATCCGTGTCGAAGGTTGTGCGAGGAGAAGCCAGTGTAAGGATAACGAACAGTGCTGGGTGTGGGTGGGGAGTGTATGTGAACGATTGGGAGATCTGTGATAGCCGTCAAGCTGGAATTCGCCAGAAGGTGTTGTTCTTCGTTAGTCAGCATTATCTTGAAAGAAATGCGATTATCTGATTTATTGTCGTGGATGAGTGGAATTTGGTTTCTTCGTCGGTGCAGGTGATACACACCTCCACAGAGCCTGCTATGGATCGGGGGAAGAGAAAGAGAGTGAGAGATGGTGAAGAAAATGGAAAACGGTGAAATGCTAATGGTTCGCGATATCATAAATTGTGTGAGGAAAATGTCAACATGATAGCACCTCTTCCCAGGAGAGTGAGCGCAAGTGAAAAGACGAGGACGAAATTATATAATAAGTGAATAGCCAAAAACGAGCCCTCGAGGAAAACTGCAACGAAGGTTTCTAGTCGGTCGACAACGGTTTGCCGATACGTGCACTGTTGGTGATGAAATTTTCGGGGAAATTTCCACTTAATCAAACTGGATGGCGGAGGAAGCTGTACCACCGTGAGAGTGATAAATGTTTGACCTCAGCTGCTGACCTATTTTTCTAACTTCCAATCGAGCTCGGTGTGTGTGATTTGAAACATTGCAACCACGAGAAAAAAAAGAAAGGATGCGATGTGCTTCCAATCCTCATTATCGTAGGTCGGTTTTAAGTTTCCGAAGAGATCACCTCAGTGAGAAAAACACAAGCATCCCCAGCAAGAGAGAGAGGGAGCGAGAGACTAAAAACAGGATACTATGAGAAATGAATCCTTTCGAATTTGCGTCTGCCATTAGCATCTCATAAAGAATCACATGTCACATTATATATTGATGCCGAATCGGTTTGCTAGTGAATTGCGGGCAATGAATGGGTGACTGAAAGATGAGAAGCAAGTTGATTGAGACGAGCAGAAGCTGGTGCGGCCATATTAAGAGCAGGAAAATAATAATAATAATAATAAAGAATAACAGGAATCTCCGAAAGCTACAGACTCATTGCCTCCGGCTTTTGTTTGTCCCCGAAAAATAAAACATAAATACAGAGGAAAAAATACACACGTTTGGATGGGGGAGGTTGAAAATACAAACCTCGTGCCGTTTCCCCATCCACTCAGTGTTTGTATGACTTGGCACTTGGCTTCCGGTTTGGAGGATTCTGCTGTGCGGATTATTTAGGTTGGTTTCTGCAAATTGATATTCATAATCTCATACGATTGACGTTCCATAAGCAAATAGCACAAGATTTATTTTCATTGAAGGGAATTAATATTTGATAATTTTCCTGCTTTCTCCATCATCGTCGAGGCTTCAAGCCAAGGAGTGAATTCATCAAAATTAGGCTTGTATTTCTGCAATTGCAATTTTGCTGGTTAATCTTAATTAAAGAGGCTTCAGCAATATGAATTCTAGGGTAAAGGGTTATTTTATTTTATTCTAATTAGTTCGTAGTGAATTTTTCAGATCTGATATACTGCTTTGTAGAAGATATAAAATGATAAAACACAATACTCGATTAACGGTACCGTAGTGACACATTCAAACCTTGTTGAATCAAATAAAGTAGGTTAAATCATCCAATTAATGTTCATCCCCAACTTGTTACTGGGACTGCACTTTGCTTGATTGTACAAAATCCTTAGCTTATAGCATTAAGCACATCGCAGAATTAAACGGACAAGTTTACCAAAGAGTTCTATGAAAAGTGCTCATTCCCAAAAATTTGACCCAAAACAAACATCTCTTGCAGGGTCGATAAGCATTCGTACTATTGGATAATGCTGAATATTTCGTGTAAAAATGTTAATAACAATGTTTTGGCCAGTTGTAGAAAAATAAAGGTGAAGGACCTTCAAATTTAATTTCCACCATCCAAAAAAATCGGGATTTTTTAAAACTTCTGTTAAACCAGCAATTTGACTGATCTGGCTATGAATGTTATACAGATTGAATGTTTGAAAATGGAATTAATGGTGTCGATTGAATTTGTCCATTTAATTACGCAAGCAGATGAAAATTAGCCCGTCTGTTTACATTTCCGACTGATGTGGTTTGATGGCTATATCGGCCGGATGGTACTGAGTACACGCAAAATAACCGTTCCGATATTCGTGGACAGAAAATCACTATAAGTTGAACTACAGTTCTTTCGAATTCATGACTATAGTTCCGATAAACGTGATCGAGTAAATCAAATTTTCGTGAATTTAAATCTCAAGTCCATGAACTTAGTTCAGGCCTGTTCAGCGCGACTAGCGATTCCGTAACGCTAAGCAAAATACAAATTAAAATCATGTCTCCGTGACAACCAATAGTAATTATTGTGATTTTTGTTCCTGAAATCGTGAACTTGGATCACATGAAAAGCTTCAGCTGAGTGCTCGCATTTATCGCGAATAGTGTGTAGCTTATTAGTGAATTCCTCGAAGGAAAAGGAGAACCAGTGAACGTCCTGTATTCAAAGCGACAAAGCGGCACCAGCTGTGGAGAAAGCTTTGAAGATTGCCCCAGAGGCGATTAGTATGATTTCTGATAGGTCGGACCTTAGAAGTAGCATGGGAGGGAAGGTGAGCAAACAGCTGAGTGGGGATGTGATCAGTGCTTGTTGCTTGTTATGATGATGATGATGATGATGAAGGTGGTAGTAGCTGCTTTGATGGTGACCGAAGATCCGTAAGCTGAAAGTGTGTCCAGCCCATCTGCTGGAAAGATGCCTTCAGCTAATTTGGAGTATGGGTGAAACATGTATTGTTCGGTTGATACAGCCAGTCGTTTTCAGATTCCTCCAATTTCCATGCTGTACAATCCAATCAAAACATTGCAAATTATTTTCAAGATCCTGATGTTCAGAACAGATTTCACGGTGCAACGTCACGCAGGCGTTACGTTTATTTTGCGGAACAATGTTCAGGAGTTCATGATTTTTATTCGTTAACCAAAAAATAACTTGTTCCGAAAATCGTGACTTGAGGCACAGAACAGAAGGGAAAGTGCAAACAAATCGGTGAATCAAAAAGTGAAACGTTTTTCTGCTCAACAAGCGATGCGTTGTGGCAGCGTTCCACACGGGCTTTCTATGTGCACTCACACTATCATATCACTGCCTATCGTAACTGCAGACAGAAGATGCCTTCTACCGCTAGGTGCGCTAGTGTTCCCAATGAAACGTGGAGCCACTTTCTGATCTGAAGTTCCCCTTCTGTTCTGTGCTCGAGGTTGACGAATTTTGTAACGGATTTTTTTTCCGGATATACCGTAATAATTGAGCAAAGTCAAAATTAAAAAAAAAAACTCATAAATTTCGTTTTCGAGTTTGTTTCACAGAGTCTTAAACTATGTTAATCATCGATCGAGTTTCCACTTGCTGCAATTACGGCCTCCACACGCTTCCGGAATGCACAGCAGGTTCTAACAATGTAGTCTGGATCTATTTCTCTCCAGGTACGGGTCAATGTTTGTCTGAGGCTTGCTGTACTCGGGTGGCGTTTAGAACAGGCCTTGGCCTAGGGGTTAGACAACTGTACTCAGAGTTAATTTATTTGCAGTGAGTAAATTTGAGTTACTCATATTTACTCAAAAACAAACAAAGTAGTCTAATATTTTTCATCAAATAGTGTTCAAACAATCCCCGTCTGACAGCATGTTTTAATTTCAAGATTTAGTTTTCATTCATTAAAAGATCCAAGTTAGATGGCTCTTGTCCAGGTCAGGGGATGTTTAGGTCTCTTTTCCTTCCTAGGATGGATGGCTAAAGTGTAATTTCTTTGAAGTTTTTGATGATGTGGTGGTGTTAGTGTTTCCATATCCCAGCCATTTCTGATTACCTGGGAATTTTAAAATAGCTGAAGACTCTTCCCGGGAATCGGGAAATATTTTCGGTAGTTATTTATTAAAACTTGAACTTCGTCAGGATTTCCCCCGGAAGATTTTTCCAACAATATCTGGAAGTTTCTTCCAACTTCCCCTTGAAGATTTCGATCAGCTTCTTCGGAAGGATTCTTATGATTTCTCTCGGAGGTTTCGTCTGACTTTGCACGAAAGCTTCTTCCAACATCTCCTGCAAGTTTTTTTTAACTCGCCCTGAAAGAATCTTCCACCTTCTCCCGCAAATTTCGTCCATTGTTCAACGGAAGTTTCATCATCTTTTCATTCCAACAGTATCAGATAACAATCAGAAGTCCTACCGCTAGAAGAGGAAACTATTTCCCATTTCATCCGAACTTCCCACGGAAAACTTTTCTGAATTATTATTAAAGTTTCATCCGGCTGTATAGATGTCTCTTCTAACTTCGCCCGGGAATATCTCACAGATTGTGTCAGAAGCGTCTACCGGTTTCGTTTGGAAGATTCTTCGCCAGAAAGCTTTCCTGACTTCGCACCAAAAATTCGTCAAACTTTCTCCGGAAATTTCAATCAATTTTCCCCAAAAGTTGTGTGGTAATTTTAAATATAATATATGTTTAACATGGTTGTCGACAAAAAAAAAACTGCTTCTCGGGAAGTCAAACTAGTTTTCTGAGAAATCTGGTAAATTCCCGGGCAGGAAACACTAGATGGTGTGATTTCAAGACTAAGGAAGTAAGAATTTGGCCAAATGTTTTCAGAAGATGAATTTATCTCATGAAAAATAATACTCAATGTCACAAAATCGGTTTAATATTTTGTTGCACTACATGCCTGAAATGAGGAAACTGATAATTAATAATTATTATTAATAATTACGGAAGACGGATTTAATTCTCTGAAAATATTTAGCTGGAAAATGTCAGAGTTAGGGTCAACTCTCTCCAGAAGCGTTCGTTGTTTTCCCTGATACTCCTGCAAAAATACATCAATAGACACTAGTTGAAAAGGTTCAACAGGAACAGGTTGAATTTTCATCGTCTAGTGTTGTTGTGTTGATCGATATTTAGCACAAAAGGAGCATTGTTGAATGCAGTCTTTTATTTAACTGTTCATCCCAGGTCAAAATAGGTCAATTCTGGCCAACTTCATAGTTGATTCTATTCTGAAACTTATATGAAGTTTGTCAATGAGCGATCGTCGAAGGGATGTAGGAACCACCACATACCATTTTTTCATACTGGGATTGTCCAGAATCTACCTTTGGATTGACTGGATTATTTGGAATCCCCCTCAATATTGAGTGAAATTCTTACTGTGATTGTCCGGAATCCTCCCTGGGATAGTTCATATTCCTTCTAAGGATTTTCCGAAGTTACCTTTGATATTTTTGGGAAATCTAACTGGGATTGTCTGAAATTCCCCCTAGGCTTGTTCGGAATTTCTACTGAGACTGCCATAAATCCCCTTTGCGATTGACTGAAACCCTCCTAAAGATTGTACAAAATCCAGCAGTAAAGCAAGACAGCTCTGACTGTTCCGTAAGGTCACCATAAAAATCTTCCATCGATTTTGAGGGGGCAGCTTGTAGTTCCTTTCATACACGTGCAATTGCCCTTTCATTGCTGAAAGATCTTCCCAGTAAAGCATTGCAAGCGCACCGTTGTTGCTTTGCATTGCTTGACAGTATCGATTGCTATGTGTATTGTATGTTGAGCAACGCGAGTTACTCAGAGCTACTCAAAATTAACTCCGGTTTTACTCATGATCAAAAGCTGTCTTGCCCCAAGGCCTTGGCCTTCATGATGCGCCATTTGAGTAATCCAGCGGATTAGGATCGGGCCCAGAACGGAAGATGTTCCTGCAACCACTTCTGAGTGCGGTTCGAGGTGTGGCATGGAACCCCATCTTGTTGAAATACAACATTTGGCTTCGGACCGTTCTGTTATTTGAACATACTTACCTAAAATTCCGATATAGACCTCCGTGTTGACCTTGTCGCCTTCTGGAATGAACACCGGGTCCATTTTTTTGCCATCGGAAGCTACCAATCCAAACACCATAACGCTAGCAGGATGCTTGGTCAGATACACGTTCTTGTGCTCGTCGGCCACGTCTTTTACCGGAAGAGAACTAATATACCGGTCGGTTCTGGAATTTGATACGGGATCGACGGTAAACATGCTCTTGTCGGTTAACAGGATTACCGGATTTTTTTTCGCTTAAGGAAGTTCAAGATTTTCTTGCATCGTTCGACTCGTAGCTCCCAGATGCGGTTGGTAATCATGTGAGTTTTTTTTTCCGTGCCCTCAAATTCGCCCCGCAATCTTCCTTTACGATCTTCCGTGCCGTAAAGTCACTGATCCCGTGTTCCTTTGCCATTTTCCTTAATGAACGCACTGGATTCACCCGAATCTTCCTTTTGATAGCAGCGATAACCCTCGGAACCCGAGCTCCCACGGCGATTGAAATGTCTTTTTGCGACATTTGCGCGTGGGACAAATCACGAATACGCTGCCACTTCGTCATGGTGCAACTGTCAAACTAAGTAAATCATTTTCTTTTATACACAGCCTACTACGGTATGAGCTATAGGTGTGCATGCAAAGAAAACCAAGGCATTGTATGCACAGGTGAAACGGGAACCTTATTTGTACGATGGTGCAAACATTATCACGCATAAGGTAAATGCTAGATAAAAGCATCTTTTATCGATCTGTGTGCTGAAAATACCTGGGAATGTCTTTACATGGCCGTGGGGATGCAAATAGAAAGTCGACGAAGAGAATCTGTCAATGTTACTTAGGACATAATGCAATCTTCAGCTTGAACTGTTTTACCTCATATTCGACTGCACGAGTTTTTACGAGCTGTCAGATATATAATCGTTCGCATTAAAGAGCCTGAATTTATAAAGAGACGACATGTCAAAATTTGAACAATCGATTATCTGTAAAAGTCATATGAAAAGTTATTCCAATCGAGCAAGAGACTTGTCAAATGGATAATTATAAATTGAGGCTCTTTAGTTTGCATTATTGCTACAGATCTCACAAATACATGCTAACGAATGTGAGAATAATAGGGTGGTTGATTTTCACTGTGATTGTATTTTAGCTTTTATTTTCCAAACGTCAGTTGTTTGGGGACTATCAATATGTAATAGAAATTTGATTGCGTAAATGAAAACCTGCTTCATAGTGGCGTTTGATTTATGCATATAATTTTAGTTAAGATTTTACCGTTTCAAATATTTTCGGGAAAATATTTACATTAAGAAGGTGGACGATTTTCACTGTGACTCACTGTAGGTTAATGTTCCGCATCCAAATAGGCCTTTTTAATGCACCACCAACGTAGAGGGCAACACACGAGTTCGAGAGGAAACGTCAACCAAACCGTTTGTTTGCATCAGAAGAAGGATTTTTCACAACGCAAATTAAAGCATTTTTCATTGAACATCTTGCGAATTTCCATCAGTAATTGTCTTATTTTACGATTTTCCACCCATCTGAACTGATTTGCACCTAAACTATCCACATTCAAGAAATCCGGAAGATCATAACCACTAAGTCACTATTGGAATTTTGCATTTTTCTCAACAAAAATATTCCTGAACACTAGCAGAATCCTTGCAAAAATAATACACAATTAAATTTTTCAACTATAGATCAAGGTTTCGAGCATCTCAGATGAATTAATTTATCAGGAAGAGTGAAAAAGTGTTCCACTTTCAATGTCTCACGGCAAAAAAATCTGCTCACAACACTCTTTTTGACGTTCTCGTATTCACCACCAATCGATCGCTTAGTTTCTATTAAAAAGGCGTATTAAAATCAAAGAAACGCTTGGCAGTCGCAAATGCTTTCCAATTTCTACGTACACGGAAAGACGAAACAACTCAAAATTAAGTTTTTTGTACTCATCTTGACACCTAAGTGCAACCAGACAAAATTGAGTTCTTTGCCAAGTATCCAATTTTCAGTATTTTGCAAAGACACCATTTTGAGTAAAAGGTATCTGTTGCATAAAGAGTGACTATTAGGTAAAAATTACTTAAAATTGGGTTTTTATCTCAGAAAATTTTATCGCAAAAATTTGGATGTAATTGTTTCTCTTCAATATTTAAATCAAGCATTCTTATAAATAAAACACATATTTTATTAATTACTATCAATATGTACACAAGTAAGGATCGATACATAAATTTTACATTGATATTTTCTTTGAAAAATCTCTTCATGTAACCAACCTTTCCTTCCTCTTGACTGTGCAGTCCTAGCTGGTACTGTAGATATCATCTTGTGCTCCAGATTGACCATGTGTGGATGTCCGTTGTCCAGACTGAGGTATTCCTGAATTGGACACTTCGATCACCGAAACCGCACACCATAATCTTCTTTCGAACGGGGTCTATAATAATTAAAACTCCTGTTTATTTCTGACTTTAAATTTACATGAAAACTTACCCCATCGAACAGTACGTCAGTTCAATGGTAATGTTAATTCACTACCTTATGCACTACCGATTAAAGGTCACGAAATTCTGTTGCTTCCAACAGAATAGAAATCGAAAACGAAATAAATATGGCGTACGCTGCGAATTTTCATCCAAAATTAAGAGCAATCGCAACACTTGATTTTGGATACTTTCGAACGAAGAAAAAAAATTAACTCAAAATCGAGATAAAATGTCCTCATAAATAAGATCTCTCTTAAGACTAGTGTTTGAGTAAAATTAATGAAAAGTAAGTGTTCTGGTTATACTTTAGAGTAAGTTAAAAGTATTCATCAATGAGAACGAAATTTCATCCAAAAGAGCAGTGATAGCGGAGTACTTATTTTGCAGTACTTTCTATCTCGATATTGAGTTGTTCCATCTTTCCGTGTATGCTCGCGTTTAACAGTAGTCAAGTTCCTTTTTTTGTCCCTTCGCAGTATCTAGCCTCTTTCAGCAGCCTAACGGAAGCTCACACAAGAACTCTTAAATTAAACCTTCAAATATTCTGAAGTGATTTCACAAAGGCATTTTACAATATTTAATCAAATTCCGAGCTAATAGAAACCGTAATTCATGTGTAAGTTTTTGTGTTGTAAACTTTATACATGTTCCCCTTATCTAGATCTTGCCATCAAATTTAAGCCATGTAAATTTAAAAAAGAGGAATATTAAACAGATGTTAGAAGATATCCAAGTGATAATTCTTAGTAAATTCTGCATTTGAAATTCAAGCAATTCTGAAGAGATTAATGCTTTTTTAATGGCATGGCAAGAGGATTTTGAGGAACATTACAAGAAAATTGTGTGGAGATGCTTTGCAAAACTACAGAATGACATCCCATGGTGGTTCTGAGGAGATTTCTATGGAGATTTACTAGGGAATCGTATGCTGAAAATTTGTTAGTGAATGAAATTATGGGAAGAGTTTCAAGTAAATTCTGTAACTTCAAGAGAATGCGAAAGAAACGAGTTTGAGAAGAATTCCCAGCCAAATGTTAAGTACAACTTCAAGATTCTTGAAAGTATTTCAGGAGAATGGGGAATGGAGAATTCCAAAGAGAACTCCAATTCTAAGTCAAGGCTTAGCAGTTATTTTGAACCTCTCAGTGTGGATTTATTTTTAATGGTAACTATAGTTGCAATGTGCTTTGTTGAATAGCCGTAGCCTGCTAGTTATTTTGTTCTCGCAGTTAGAAAGCATCGATTCTCCTTACTGAAGTTATGTGACACAAAAAGTTCAGCTTTTTGACACCCTGCCTCCTAAATAACAATAAGTAACACTTGACAACACCCCCTACTAAAATAACGTAGAGCTTTCGCAAGGAGGCTTCCCTTTATCAAGATTAAAAAAAAACCTCACTCACAAATGATTAATTTGCACAGAAGCTTATTTTGTCATAAGAAAAAATACGCTGGGTTGGTAAAAAATTTGACATTTAAAAAAAATAAAGCACAGAACCACAATCAGTACTCACAATGGGAACTATTTTACTTCGTTCACTATGAGCTACAGCATGGTTGTCTTTTAAAAAACTGATTTCGTTGTTGCAGCCAAGTAACAACTTAGTAAAGAGAATAACTTTTTTACTGAGTTGAATTCAGGACCCTTCAGACAAATTAAGGAAAGTTACAGCTGAAAACTGGAAAAACTCACCAGTGAAAATTGATTTTACTCTCGATCCATACGTTAAACATAGTGTCGAAAGCAGTGCGCATTATTCTGCCACTACAGCACATTACTTTCGAAACTATGTATACACTAGATTGATGTAAAATTTGAAATTTTCGCTCCACTGTGATCAAACGGTTTCAAATCGGGTCCTGATTAGCCTCCCAAAGTTTCAACTTATTATTGGATAAGAAACTAACTTGGCACAAACCATTTGAAGTTTATATGGAAATTACTATGGGAAAACAGAACTTTTTGTTCATTGTCTTTCAGCCTTTTCACATATTGTACTGTTAACAAACTCTATTGCTATTCTTATGGGATTTTTTTTTTTCCTTTGGTTTATTTTATCCGTCGATCTTGTTTTCCGTGCTGAGCACCAATGCTACCGACGTGCCAGGAAGGCAGCTCCCACACCTGGACCCTACCTATCGACCCATCAACTCATGAACCGGGGACCAACGGCTTTACTTCCCATCCGAAGGAAGGCGTGATCAGAGATGTTATGCCTCAGAACATCCCGGCGGCGCCGACTGGGATTGAACCCAGGCCTGCTGGGGTGAGAGGTAATCACGCTTACCACTACACCACCGGCGCCGTTTAATGTCCCAACATGTAGTCAAACATTATCGGTTGAACTCTTTTGGGGTGTATCTTAACGGAGCATTTGTTTGGATTTACACTTATTCCGTTTTCAACGACAAATCTTTCGAACCTTCGTTACATCATCTGCGTATACGAGTACTATGTCCTTAGTAATGAATACGGGTATTCATAACAATGACAAAAAGAAGTGGACTCAGATGGCTGCCATGCGGAACTCCTGAATGGACGCCAAAGGAGCTGGATGTATTGTTAAGCACTCTGACTTACTGTACCCTGTCTTGTAGATATGCCTTAATCCATTCCATTGATACCGAAATCTATACCCACCACATGAAAGGCCTTGCTCACGTCCGTACATACACCGTCGACCCTTTGGATATGTAATCCATTACCATGGAACTGAATTCACACACGTTCGTGATGACTGACTTTGCTTTCAAGACCCCATGTTGTGTTGCTGAAACACGCTCGTTAATTATCTCATAAGAGATGGGAGTAGACAAGTCGCTCTGACAGTTTTGGCATCGCGGACTGAATCATTACACCCCGGTTGTATCACCCCGGCTCAGCATCAGAACGAGAGCCCTTCTTATGGATTGGAGCTACACACTACCAAAAAGTCATGTAAATTTCCATGCCCTGAGACCGACACATGCAAGCGGCCCAAATGACATAAGAATGAGTTGAAAGAAACGAGAAAATTAATTCAATCAATAAGCCTTTTTTGTGATCTTTCAATGGATAGGCCCTTTTTGTTAAGCCGTTGTGCTTGTCATCAGAAATGGTAGGCCCTTTGCTAAGCCTTTTCGCAACGTCAAATAAATTCAAAACAAATCATCGGCCCTGCCTCAAGCAGTAGGGCCTAGCTTTGGTTTGAAATTTTTCAATCATCGGCCCTTCTACGTCACTAGGCTTATCAATGAAATGAAATAAATGAATGGTTGGCCGTTTTAGCGTGCGGGCCTATTAATGAATCGAAAAATTTCGTTGATCGGCCGTTTCGAAAATCGAGTTATTTTTAATGATTTTTCTCGATTATGCGGAACTTTCCTACACGATTAGTAGCTATCAAGCAGTGCTAAGGAATGGTATCAAAACCCGATTTGTTTACGTTTTGGACATAGGCCCATTTCAAATGTTACTCGAGAATTGTACTTTTCGTCGAGTTGCGTATGTTTTGGTTTGAGAACACTTAATTTTACATGACATGTTTGTTTACGTTCCATAATTTACGTCAGAGATGGATTACGTCTCGTGTAAAATTAGTTATTGTTAAGTGTGTATGTGTGAGATTTTCCATAGAGGCGGGAAATAACCAGACGAAGCGATGAATTGAAAAGAATAGACAGGGGTTCGACTTGAATTCCTTCAAATGCATATTTAAAAATCTGTCTGGTCCTGCTGACTTTCCTGTGTCTACCTTGTCTCACTTCTTCACGAGATAACTCTAACGAATCAGCGGTTTCATGACTGGGAAGTTGATTTCATTTGAGTGATCGTTTCAATAACAATCATGAAGTACTCCGCAAAAAGTTCAGTGGAATCCTGTCCATTGGCAGAAGTCCTGTTTCCATACTTTATCACCTCCGGAATTCCCATGGTTTTTGACGCCGTTAATCCCATTCTCAATCCCAGGTTACGTTTCTCTGTGTAACACTTGGATCGCTCCCAGTAGTTGTTTGTAAGAAGCAATGTTATCCGGAGTGCCATTGCGGCGTTTTTTCTTCAGTGCTTTTCGTTTGTCGTTCGCGTTCGTTTGAACTTGAATGAGTATCGGCGAGAACAATTCTGGGTACAGGTTTTCCCAATTCGATCGATCCTTGAAGAAGGGGACAAACCTTGCGAAGATGCTGAAGAACACGAAATAAAACGACACATTCGTTCAAATCTATGCTGTTGCCTACAATAGTAGAAGATTTGAGACCACAGTTCAGAACATCGACTAAGTGTCAGATCCCATTATTTCAGGGTATCGCACAGTGGGACGAAATGAAAAAAGAGAGGCATGGCCATTTGCGACGAAACTATTGAGTGTAGCATTTTGATGCCTTCTAAAATGTTTCTTTATTTTTTAAATACTTTGTTGCAGTGGTAAATTTTTTTGTTTAAGGTGAGTATACACTTTGATAAAAAAAAATAACTTTTTTATGTCTTGTTGAAATTGATGATGATCTATGGAAACATAGCAGATGAAGTCATTTTAAGAAACTTTGTCCAAGACGTCAATTTTCCATCTCTCAAGTGGACGAAATTATAGGGTGAAAATGGAGTATAAACGGTAGTACCCCTTGAAAACCGGTTTTTTACCATAACCATTAGTTTGAATTATACAATTTTTTCAATGTTGTACAGAGTTGGAAGTGCTCCAAAACTGCACATTTTTGCTGCAAAAAATATACAATTCATACAATACATATACAATTCATAGGGGGATTCAAGGGGATCCATAATGAATTTTCTAAAAAGTATCTAAATATGTTGCTACGTTTTGCATTTTTCCAAGTGTTTACATTAGAGTGCGTTTCCCACTGCTCTATCAAAGCATATTCTGGTCTCCAACAACTGGGCAAAATTTGAACGAATTTGGTTATAATCTCGATATGCGGGAGAATTTTTAATTTTGTACGGGAAACGGAACGATCCTAATCATTTGCTTGCCAACAATCCAAATATTTCTCAAATTTCACCAAAACTTTAGAAAATTTAGATTGAGAATACCATACCAAACAACTTTGTCAAAGCTACAGCCCACTCTAATGTACATAACTGGAAAAATGGTCATTAAAACAGCAAAACGTAACAAAACATTGAGGTACTATATTAGAAAAAAACATTAGGCATCTTCTTTAATCCCCCTTGTTTGAATTGTATATGTAACATTAGGGTGTAAGTTGCTAAACAAAATTACGTCGCGTTTAGCTGCTAATATCTGCTAACCTGCAAGATACACCCCTTTAAAGTAAGTGTTGAAAAATTATAAATACGTTCGTAAATCCTTTACATGAAGAGATAGCGATTTGTTTTGTTGAGCAAAAATGTGCATTTTTACAGCACTTACAACTTTGTAGAACATTGAAAAAATTGAAAAATCCAAACTAAAAAGTTATGGTAAAAGAAGGTTTTTAAGGGGGTACTAGCGTTACTACTCCATTATCACCCTATAACTTCGTCCACTTGAGAGATAAAAACTAAACGTCTTCGACAAAGTTTCTTAAAATGACTTCATGTACAATGTTTCTATAGGTGTTCATCAATTTCAGCAAGACATAACAAAGTTATTTTTTTTTATCTTAGTGTAAACCCTCCTTAATTAAAAATGTTCACCTCTCAATTAAAGTACTCAAAAAATGAAAAAAACATTCTAAAAGACATCAAAATGCCACACCCAATAGTTTCGTCGCAAATAGCCATGTCCCACTATTTTTGATTTCGTCACACAAGGGAACAGAACGCGAATCCATGATTTCTAATAAAATCTAATCTAATCTAACACCAACACAGCCAGTTCTTGAAAGCATCCTGGAAAATGATATATATACCTACATAATTTTTCTTGTTTATTTGATATATGTTTCACATCGAAAATGCGTCACACATATCAAAACGGCCAGGCCTACTGTGCCATTTAAGGGGCATGATGATTCAGAAAACATCGGGCCTGTTTAAATCGATTTAAACACGATGCTTCAGAATCCAATAAATGGATGAAACGTGGACATCTCGTACCGTACGTTCCGATTTTGGTAATTATACGATTGGTTGGTCATTGGAAGCATCAATGCTAAAAAGGTTAAGTGATACTCCATTTTCTTCTGATGCTTGAGGCATGAGCACTAACTCTTGTCCTAGCATTTTATGACTTATGGCTATAGCGCCATTACTCGCTTTCTGAAAAGAGAAGAGGGAAGGGAAAAGGAAAAGGACAAAGAGAAAAGGATTATATTTTTGATTTGAAATATACAATATAGAAATGCATAACGGTGCGGTGGTCACTACACGAGTCTTGTCGCTATTATCAAGTCATAAAAAGTAACCAGGACTAAAATGTGATCCTTTGGTAACTGGAAAATCATGATTCCCTAGTTTGAAGTTGTCACGACTAGGGTTCGGTGGTAGATCTTATAACAGTAACGCACCACAAAAAGGTGATCTCCCAAAGTTACTGGTTTGAAAAGATAAAAATTTACAAAATGGAACGAACTCACCAAGTTTAGCCAATTGAACCTGATGACTGCCTGACATGTGTTGATGTAGAAATTCAAATTGTAGACGAAGCTTGACGAAGTTTAACATGAACTCAAATGTTCGGATGTATGTAGTCGATTTTTGATGTGCATTGGCAAGCCTTTTCGTGACCAATAGTCAGGTTCAACGCTGTGACTCAACGAATGATGGAACTAGGGACCTATAATGAGGAACTAGAAATTGTCTCCTGGGCCTGGTTATGGCCAGATCAGGAACCGACTATAGATATAAAAAAAACCCCACGGAAAAAAACAAACGTCAGGTTCGAACACACGTACAACCTACTCCTTACTTGGGCGAATCCATGATTAACCCTAAAATGTTAAAACGCTTTAGAGGATGGAAGAGGATGATATTAAAATGAACAAAAAATAATTACAGTCTTTTCATCAACATAAATGTAAAATCTAATATTTTTGAACCAGCCTAATGATCCAAAACAGATTTAAATACCAAAATTATACAGCTGATAACAAGTTAAACAGAAATAAGTTCATATTTTAGAAATAGTAAAATCTCCTCCTCCCTCTCCCCATCCATAAAATTGTAAATCTCCACTAACCTCGAGACACCGCGAGCATTCGGTTCACAGGGCTGGAAATCCCCTCAGAGCGTTCGCAAATCAACTTTGTGCATGCATCTCACAACACTCGACAAAGAGTGTGTGGTTCTCCCGTTTACTCTGCACATTCTTTTCCAAATAATCTGTGAGAAAGCGATCCACACAATGAGCGGTACACTCCGTGTGGCGCAGGGAGCGAATATAATACTAGCGCTAATGTCTTCTAATATGCTAATTTGCAGACTTTGCTTACCACGACTGCATGCAGAGGAGATGAAGAATAGCATAACGAAGAAGAATTTTGTCTTTTTGCTGGATTTCCCATTTGCAACCCTACACTAAGTGGCGCTCTTTGCGTCGGAGCCGTCGGAGCGATGGCTACACATTGAGCTTTCGTTATTTCTGGGTGTGTGCCTGTCTTATCTTCTCTGCTGCTGTATAGCATTTGTGTTTGCTTGATTCTCACTATGTTTATTTCAGAAAATCAGTACATTATGAACATTGAGTGATCAGATGACAGCCCTGCCTGTAACTCTAGATTTAAGATTACACACTTAGAAATACCTAATCTTACACGTGACGGAATCCATCTTTGACATAAAGAATGACATGAACAAGCATGTCATGTTAAATTAAGTGCTCCGAGACTGAAAAGTTCGAAAGTACGTTTGATTGAGCTGAATTTTAATATACGCAATTTTAGGTCAAAATTGACGCTCGTATATGTCAGTCTCTCTAAGCGCCTCTGTAAAGTTTATTCGAATGAGCTTTCAATTCATAAAAAAAGATTTAAATACCAGCCTATTTCGCTCATATAGCTTTTAATTTGTTATAAAATTCAAATGAGAATATTGAGTCCAGTACTAGCTGAAGACTGGTATCGAATCTGAATTTAACTGATTTGAATATCACTGTAAGTATTAGTAAAACCAATCTATTATAATAATTATAAATTCAATAATTCCTATGTTTCCTCACAAAACATCAATAAATTAAAAAAAAAAACATAATAATGCAGCAATTTTTATACAATCAATATTTTTTGGAACCACCCTACACAATTATATCTTCTATGGTACTTTTGTGTAAAAAAAAAGTTTGTCCTGCTTTCGTATGAAGTGGATGCATAGTGCATCGTTTAGTCCAACTAAGATGCTCAAAGCTAATTTAATCTGAGAAAAAATGGGAGCGGGCCATTTCGGCGAAGGACGTTTCGCCAAATGGGTCATTTCACCGAAGAGTAAGCCATTTTCTACAGTTTCGAATTTTTCTCAAAGCTCAGTAAATTTTGAAATCAGTCTCGAAAAAAGATTAAGATTAGAGATCATTTTTTTTTAACTTGGCATGCTATTCAAATGTAATGCTTCCTTCTTTTAAACAGTTCAGTTTGATTTAAGATTAAAATTCGGCGAAATTACCCATTCTGCGAAATATTCTACGGTGGAATGACACAGCCACGAAAAAACAGGATCTAAAGTAGAATGAACTTAACATTGATCATCTTTGATCGGAGGTTTTCTACATTTTTTTTTTTTTTTGTTTAGTTGAGAGCTTTCTACAATTATATGAAATTGTACGTTCATACATTAAGCACGGAGAAATTGTGAAAATATGTGACAGTATCAGTGCTTTGCGAAGCGAAAGATAATAAATAACGTGACAAAATTTGACCATGAAACTCAATCGAAAAAAGTAATTCACAAACATGAGATCCTTTACATATATAACGAAAAATATGTTGATACCCCAAACCGCTCAGTAGAATCCTTTACTGTACCCAAAGCAGTCTTTCCGTCACCAGCCGACGAGCCTATCGAGCTCAGAATAGCCATATCGATACAATCCCACCGTGAGCAACAAAAAAAAAGGTGGTGGATAACAAACAACAGCCTTCATCGGGGCCAATAACGAACGTGTGTTGCTGGTTATTGCACAGCCGGGCCGCCGACTAGTGGTGCACATATTAAACTACTAAAGTCCTCCAGCCAAACCAGCTTGACTTGGGCCACAGAGTGGTAGTAGGTCCATCAACCTGTGACACGCGCCGTCCTAGCTCGGAATAGAAAAAAAAAAACAAACTATTTACCTAACGCTGTCCTTCCCGTCTGAGCTTCCGAGAGAGGAGTGTCGCAAGAAAGATGTTTTTGTGGCCAAGTTTGTCATGCTGTCACAACGGAATAAATAAATTATGGGCATGACTTTGGGAAACCCAACTATACCGGTGGGTGCACACCGACGGACGACTGCTCGGAATAACACTCCCTCAAAAGAAGAAGATTTATTCAACAGCCAACAACAGTGAACGAAGAAAATCGTGATGGCATGATCCTTTGCACGGCCTAAGGTTGGAACGCTTCGTCAATGCCTTGTTTAATTAGGAACTCCTGTGTCCCTCTCGCTCTCTCTGTCTCTCTGGCGCGCGCATTTAGTATGTACGTAAATATTAATCCTGCTTCGAAATTCGATAGTGTTGAACGAGTCTTATTAAGTGTTGTTTCTGGTAAACGAGAAGATAATGAACCCGCGATTGAAATACAGGTGTTATTAAATTAGGCAGCAGAAGAACGCAAAAGGATTCAAATCAACTTAGCATACCCACCCGAGTAGGCCTGGGATGAAAGGAAAAATACGGAATTGAATTACGTGGTTATTCTCGGAAGGCTGCTGCTGCTGCTGGTGCGAAGAAAAACTTTTCGATTCGGTGCTAATATACGTGCGTGAGTGTGTGTGTGGGAGGGAATGTACTCATGTTTCGTTTGATGTGGTCGGAGGAGCTGGAAAAAAGTTATGGAAAACATCTCGTCAAGGAAATTTATAGCCACGCCAAAGAGATTTACATTTACTTTAATCATCATTATTGTGCGGAGTAGCGGTGACTTTGACATTGAAAAGCACGTGAAGTGTTCGGCGGTATCGATTGGGAAGGGGGGCAAGTGCGTTGTGGTCGTTACCGCATTTGCTCAACAAGTGGGGTATTGGCATTTTTAAACAGAAAGCCGGCAAATGTTCCGTTAATAGGGGCACGAAGAAGTTCATTCTGTATTAATTTAAATGACAAATGCTACAATGACCTGTTCATTTTAACAGAAATGTTCGGGATGCACCGGGTCAACCGTGATCACTGTTCGTCATGTTAATTTGCACTTCAGTGCAAATTTTCAGCAAAATCGGTGATGATTTAGAGGTGCTTCAAGTTAATTTTATGTTTGTAAGGTAATTCACGGCTTATAATATTTGTATCTCGAGACTGAAACAACGAAAACTGCTGTAACTACTTTCATAATTCAGATCGAAAATTGAAATGCGATGCCATTTAGAAATCCAAGATGCTGGCTTCCGATTTCAGAACAAATCAAGAACAACATGTGAAAAGGGCATACAAGCTTTTTGTAAACAAACCTTCGGTAAGGGGAAGCTTTCTCCTTCCCGGTGATGTTGTTGGTTTGCGTGGGTGACCCTCGGTTGGCGAGAAAAGGGCCCACAAAGGTTGTTTGGATATTTCAAATGAATTAAAAACGGTTAAAACCTAAACCTGATACAATCCAGTTTTTCTTAACCATAGATCAAACATCACAAAGAAATCGATCATGGAGAATTTAAGAGGGGGTTAACATAGCTTTATAAATTTACCTTTAGTAAACTTGACATTATGGTGTTTTCAAACCATTTTATAGATGAGAGCAGATCATAACATCGAAGGACATTTCTTCTTTAATAAATCGTCGTTTAAACATGCGCAGTAATTCCGAAATTGTTTCATGTTTTTTTTTTCGGGAGCTAAAAAGCAGGTTTTAAGCTTATTCTGAGCTGTAACGTCATTTTGACCATTCGTCATTTTATTTTTGAAGCTATTTTGGAATTTTGGATGCCACTTTTTGCGGTTCCAGCTCCAGGCCATTTTGTCGTTTTAAAGATTAGATTGACGTTTTCAAGTTATTTTGAGGACTTTTACGTTTATCGTATCATCATTATTTGGTGCTGCTTTTTGGCGTTTTCAATCCATTATGACAATTTGAAGGCCATTTTGGAAATTTTAATGTACTTTTAGCAATATTATTTCATTTCTTAAGCCTGATGCAATTTTGACGTTTCCATGGTTATCTTCAGACCGATATGACATTGATATGGTATGTTCGCCTTTTCGTATATTTTTAAATTTTCGTGCTAAGTGCATTTTCACTTTTGATTTTGTACGATTAAGGGCCAAGAGGGAAGACTGCTTCATTTGAGTACCTCTTTTACTCTGAGTTGCTCAGAGTTACTCTGGTTTACTCTGAGATGTGATCTAATTTGCGGCTCAAACAGAAACGTTAACAATAAAACAAGGAAAGCAATGGATGCAATATTTAAATTAAGAAAATGATTTTATTTTCTTTCAGTTCATTGAAGTTTTGGCAATTTTTTTTAATCACTGTGGCGATGGGTTTCTGCACCACATTTTTCGCAGCATCCAGATGCCTAGAGCAAGCGAATAGATATTCCTTTCCGGCTATTAGCTTCATTGGGGAGATAAACTTGAGGATGCAATGATGCCAGCTCAGATCTCAGATGAATTTATTGTATTTTTCAGCATAGATCACCGGCTGAAAAAAAAATAAACGTCCCATGACACCGAAAGATTTGAATGCTTGAGCTGCACTGTCAAAACAATTGAGAGAATAGAATCGTTCATCAGAGAGCAAAAGAGTTCCTCATAATTACTCTTGATTGCTCTGAATTTCTCACTGTCATCCCGCTAAGGGCAATTTAATTATTTAATGTTCGGATTATTTTGACGTCTCAATGCCATTTCCATAATTCTAAATTCTAAATTTATTCACATTTCCATACGTACCGTAGGATTTGAAAAAAAGTCACAAATAGTTGAGTTATTGTTTAAAATCTAATACTGCTTCTTGATTCTAAATTCGTCCTACGAGTTAAAATTCCGTCCTAACGCATTAAAACGCCATTAGATTTTCTTCGTCCTACGGATAAACGTTGAAAAAGGGGGTTCGCTGGGAGCGCTTCTTTTGTTTTGAGAACAATAAGCGTAAATATTCATACAATGCGCTCTAACAGGATTTATGTTGTAGCTAATGAACAAACGCATCGGAACAAACCTATTATTGATTTGTGCACGGTGAAAACATTGATGTTATTGATATTTTTTGACTGATAGAACGGAAATGGGCGATTACGACGAAGTAGCGCTCTACCCTATTTTATATCTTAACGTTCTCAGTTAAGAGTTATTTTTAAGAATTGAATAAGAGTCAGGGCTGGTAGTGCCGATGCGATATAATAGTAGTGACTTTAGTGACTAAAATTACGGAAATAGTGACCAAATAGTGACTTGTAAATACTAAATAAGTAACCATTTATATGGTAACTTAAAAATTCAAATATAGTTATTAAGTCATGGAACTAAAAAATCAAATGTCATAAATTCCTCTAATTTAATCGAATCTCACAACGTAATCTCCTGTGAATATCATTTCAAGTGATTTGAATAATTTACTTTTGCTTACGTTATACATAATGACTAGCAAATAGTAATTCCCCTCTTTTTATGATCTTGAATTTGATTCTGTGTTCGAAATCATTTTTTTTATATATCTAGGTAGATAAATTTGATAATTCGCTAAGAACTGTTCACAGAATTTCTTCAGAATGATCTCAAAAACTTTTTTAGAATAGTTCCCTTTCTCTTAAACTTCTTAAACTCTTAACATTTTTGAATTTTTTTTTTGCAGTACAATCAACGAAATTCTTGGAAATAGATTATTTTCGTAGTTGGAAATGCTTAACATCAAATATCAGAATTTAAGTGGACATTTTATACGATAGATGAGGAGATGGAAGTAAAGACTTGATAGTTCCGTTATAGTAGTGTGAAATTTGTATGTAGAAAGTAGAAAGCGAACAAAGGACAATTTTGATGAAGGTACGAATAGGGTAGAGCATCTCCTTTACCAAGCTCATCTGTTAATGAAGGATGGTGAGGGGTATTTCCCCCTGCCACCACTGGCAAAAGCGCTGATCGCCAATTTGCTCATGTACCGCCGATGTGCGGAAACAGTTCTATCGATTGCTTCACACTCAAGTCGCCATCTGACGTAAACAACTACCCGATTCGTACCTTCCTCAAAATTGTCCTTTGCTAATTTTTTACTTTCTATATACAATTTTCACACTGCCGTACTATAACGGAACTATCAGCTCTATAATTGAATCTCCTCATCTATCGTATAAAATCTCCACTTAAAGTCTGATATTTGATGTTAAGCATTTCCAACTATGTAAATCGTTAAATTCACGCATGAAGTAATAACACATGATTAGTTAAAGTAGCTTATTTTCGATTTTGAAATGTATGGAATCTCCTGAAGGCTCCTTCCATAAATCCGGAATTTATTTCGAACTCTTTATAATTCTCTTAAAAGTATCTTCAGAAATCACTTCAGAATTCTTTTAGAATTATCCACAGAGACCATCTTTGGAGTTCACGGAATTTTCTTGGACTTACCATCAGAGTTCTTTAAGTAAAATTTTGGAACTAATTTTGAATTCTTATTAGAATTGGACCTATAATCCTCATCCAATCATCATAGAATTCTTCACAGAACTCTCGTTAAAATGCACTCTCAATTATATTGGGTTAATTTTGCGTCTCTAATAATTTAAACAATAATCAAAAGCGGCGCTCGTATGTGTTGAGCCAAGTTTAACTATATAGGTAAACCTGGCTTAAGATTTAAGCGGAGATGAAGATATCGGTCCTTAGAGCACTTTATTTTACATGAGACTTCCGTAGTCTGTACTTTGGTATTCTTCTCTGATATATCTCGGTGTCATCCCTAGAATCCTTAGAAATTCTCTTAAAAATTACTTTGGATTTTTTTTAAAGTTCTTAATCATTCTTGAAAGACTTTTGAAAATCTATCGCAGACAGATACAATTGGAAAGTTTCTAAGGTTTACAATAAATTTTCTGGGAAAGGAGATATATTTTCCCCGATGATTTTTAATTGAAATTGAAGGCATTTCCCAATAGTTTTCCTGGTGTTCTAAAGTTTTGCATTTCACACTGGTTAAAATTTTCAATTTTTATAACAGAAAGGGGAAATGGCTCTTATGTTGGCCTATGGATCTAAGATTGGGCCCATCGCTAAAAATCTGCTATTTATCAATTTTATCTAGATGAACGCCATTGGGACGGTACTAATGGATATTTTTGGACGCTGTTGATATTTTTAGATTTCACTCTATTTTAGTAGTGAAAAAGTGACTTTAGTGACTAATTTTAGAGAAATAGTGATTTTAGTGACTTTTTGGTGACTACCTTCAAAATAGTGACCAAGTCATTAAAAAGTGACCTGCTACCAGCCCTGAAGAATGTATCTGAATAATTTAGGTTTTTAGCACTAACTTTTATAGTAATAAAATTCTTATAAAAATTGACTCTGAGAGACCCATATTCTAAAAATGATCAAAGTCAAATTGATTTTATAGAAACGATAAAATAACATATATTCCTAACACTTTGCAAAATACGCCTTTGCGATTTTTTTATAAAACATAAAAAAATTATCTTTGATTTGGTTCCACTTAATTAATTTTGGTATCCAGGTAAATGAAACTACAACGTGTAGAATTGGAACCAACCTGACTAATAATAATACACTGAAACCTCCGTTTACGAAGTCTTTTTTACGCAGTATTCAATTTACGTCCCTCTTTTTACGAAGTAAATCCCAAATAACGAGTTTTTTTAGTGATTTTGGGAAACTGAGATATACTGTGAAATACCCCACAATATGGGTGTTGTTGGAATCGGAGTGACGTGTAGAGACCGGAAATCGATGTGTCACGCCATTTTGAAATCCAAGATGGCGACTTCCGGTTACAAAAAATCTTGGAAATTCTGCCAAATACCCCACAATATGGGTATTTTTGGAATCGGAGTGACGTGTAGCGACCGGAAATCAATGTCTGATGCCATTTTTAAATCCAAGATGGCGACTTCCGGTTACATAAAAACTTGGAAATCTACCAAATACCCCACAATATGGGTATTTTTGGAATCGGAGTGACGTGTAGAGACCGGAAATCAATGTCTGACGCCATTTTTAAATCCAAGATCGCGACTTCCGGTTACATAAAAACTTGGAAATTCTGCCAAATACCCCACAATATGGGTATTTTTGGAATTGGAATGACGTGTAGCGACCGGAAATCGAAGTCTGACGCCATTTTTAAATCCAAGATGGCGACTTCCGGTTACATAAAATCTTGGATATTCTGCCAAATACCCCACAATATGGGTATTTTTGGAATTGGAGTGACGTGTAGCGACCGGAAATCAATGTCTGATGCCATTTATAAATCCAAGATGGCGACTTCCGGTTACATAAAAACTTGGGAATTCTGCCAAATACCCCACAATATGGCTTTTTTTTGGAATCGGAGTGACGTGTAGAGACCGGAAATCAATGTCTGATGCCATTTTTAAATCCAAGATGGCGACTTCCGGTTACATAAAAACTTGGGAATTCTGCCAAATACCCCACAATATGGCTTTTTTTTTGGAATCGGAGTGACGTGTAGAGACCGGAAATCAATGTCTGATGCCATTTTTAAATCCAAGATGGCGACTTCCGGTTACATAAAAACTTGGAAATTCTGCCAAATACCCCACAATATGGGTATTTTTGGAATCGGAGTGACGTGTAGAGACCGGAAATCAATGTCTGACGCCATTTTTAAATCCAAGATCGCGACTTCCGGTTACATAAAAACTTGGAAATTCTGCCAAATACCCCACAATATGGGTATTTTTGGAATCGGAGTGACGTGTGGAGACCGGAAATCAATGTCTGACGCCATTTTTAAATCCAAGATGGCGACTTCCGTTTACATGAAAACTTGGAAATTCTGCCAAATACCCCACAATATGGGTATTTTTGGAATCGGAGTGACGTGTAGCAACCGGAAATCAATGTCTGACGCCATTTTTAAATCCAAGATGGCGACTTCCGGTTACATAAAATCTTGGAAATTCTGCCAAATACCCCACAATATGGCTTTTTTTTGGAATCGGAGTGACGTGTAGCGACCGGAAATCAATGTCTGATGCCATTTTTAAATCCAAGATGGCGACTTCCGGTTACATAAAAACTTGGAAATTCTGCCAAATATCCCACAATATGGCTATTTTTGGAATCGGAGTGACGTGTAGCGACCGGAAATCGATTTCTGACGCCATTTTGAAATCCAAGATGGTGGCTTCCGGTAACAGAAAAGCTTGGAAATTCTGTCATATACCCCACAATATGGGTATTTTGGAATTGGAGTGACGTGTAAGAATCGGAAATTTATGTCTGACGCCATTTTGAAATCCAAGATGGTGGCTTCCGGTTACAGAAAAATTGGCAAATACCACCACATCACCCCGATTCTTAAGATACCCATATTGTAGGTTATATAACATTATTTTTATGTTTTTATGTAACCGGAAGTCGCCATACTGAATTTCAAAATGGCGTCAGACACGGGTTTTCAGTCCTTATAAGTCACCCCGATTCCAAAAAACCCATATTGTGGAGTATTTGACAGTATTTTCCAGTGTTTCTGTAACCGGATGACACCATCTTGGATTTCGAAATGGCGTCAGACATGGATTCCCGGTTCTCACAGGTCACCCCGATTCCAGAAATAGCCATATTGTTGTGTATTTAATGGTATTTTTCTGTTTTCGTGTAACCGGAAGCCGTAATCTTGGATTTCAAAATGGTGTCAGACATCGATTTCCGGTCCCTACACGTCACTCCGATTCCAACAATACCCATATTGTAGGGTATTTGACAATATTTTCAAAAACCTCTTTTAACGAAGTAAATCCCAAAAAACGAGTTTTCTTTTTACGAACTAATTCGATTTACGAACCCCCGTTTTGGTTCGTAAATGGAGGTTCCAGTTTATTAAGATTTAAGGTTCAATTTACGCATAATTTCAGATTGCAAAAAGCTTGTGTCATTTTCTGTAAAGTAGCAAAGGGAAAAGAATGACGCGAGCTTTTTTGCAATCAGAAGTGAGGCATCGAAAAAAAAAACTGCTTTTTAAATTTTTCGAAAAGGCAAAAAAGTAAATTGAACCTTAAGTTAACTAAAGGTGAAAAATCTATACAACTCTCTAATAAGCGATCTTGACATTTTTACCTAGGAGATGAGTCATTAAGGGGGTTAGATTTTGATAAGTTTTTAGTGGGAATGACGCTGATAAATACTACACATTATAGTCGAAATACGTATCTGTCATGAATACCAAAATCGATTAAGTGGAATGAAATGGAAGATAACCTTTTTGGCTGTTTTGTTTAAGCATTCCACTAACAACCCAATTTCATTACTTCAATATTTTCAATGTTCTCCTGAACCAGAGATAATAACATTTAAAAAAGGCAAATTTTTAAAAGAAAATTGTGAATAACTCTTGATTGGCAAAATATATCAAAGAGTTCTGTACGGTAAAAGTTGCGTCTTCAGATGTTTTTAACTTCCATCTAGAGACAACTGTGCGAAAAAATTTGAAATTATAAAATTAGAGCAAAAATTCGGTTTTTTTTTAGAGACCCCCTAAGCAAATTTAAAAAAAAATTGCCCTAAATCGGTCCTTTCAAAAGATACATAAATATGTCCGAAAAAAATTGCTTTAAATTAGCTGATCAACAGCTTTGCTGAAGAATGTAAACCTTTATTTCTGCAAATAAAAAAGAATATTTTTTAATTCAATGACAATTAGGATCACCCTAGTATTAATTGACACCTAACTTTAAGAAAAAAAATGTGTCTCTAAACTTTCAATTTGCGGCTCTAAATGCATCTTTTCCACTAAATTCCCATTCTGGACAACTATGGCCGAAGAAAAAAAAAAATCATAAAACCAAGAAAAAATTAGCCTATACGATTTTCAAAACTTTTGACAGCTTGGACCTGAGCAGTTCCAGACAAAATGACGGAAGAAAAATAATTTTTAAATCGACTTTCACCGATTTGCGAAACTTTGAGTCATTGTTTGGGCAATGATTCACATTTTTGCAAAAATTCGTCCATTTTGGATCTTTTAAAATTTTTAAAATGACGTCCTCGAAATTTTTCAAAAAACTGTAGCATGCAAACGGTATTTCTGATCGAAATGATGTCTGATACAAAGTTGTAGAGAAGTATTATCGCTTTCTGAAAAAATAAACTAAAAATAATTATATTTTATTTCAAGAAAAAATTAAAAAAAAATGTTAAAACCCCAAATATTTTAAAAATGCCTGACCGATTTTTGAATTTTATATTTTTCCTAAAAAATAGCTTATGAAAAATGCACACTTTAAAACTGATATTAATCTTAGAAAAAGGACATTTGGTAAGTTTTATGAAATTTTTGTTAGAGCGCTTTCTTGTGACATTTTTCACAGGAAAAAAATAAATGTTGTTTTTTGAGCATAAATTACATTCAATGAGAAGAAAAAAGTTTGAGTCTTTTTTGAACGATTGTTATCAATTTTAAAGTGTCCATAATTTTAAATATTTCAAAAGTTTTCATTTTTCATGTAGGTCATTTTGAAATATGTAGTTTTATTTATTTTTTTAATTTTTACTTAAGATTACTAAAATGAAATTGTTTGTACATTTTTTCAAAAAAAAAATTTTTTTCTCTAAAACTTTGTCTTAGATTTCGATAAGAAATGCTGCTTTAGTGAAACAATTATTTCAAAATTTTTAAGACCGCCATTTTGAAAATTTTGCAAGACTCAAAATGGCCGAAATTTAGCAAGAATCATTACCCTTAACACGAAATTATGCAAAGCTTCATTGGAATCGAATAAGGTTAAAAAAATCGTTTCGTTATTTGGCGTGAAACTGCTCACCTAACAAAAATATGTATATTGGAGAACATGAAAAATTGGTGTAGGAAAAAATAAAATCAGAATTTGAATTTGCTTTGCATTTGTTTTATTTTTTTTAATTTAACCCACAGTCAACGCTGTATATTTCTCTCAACTCGACAAAAAAATTTCTTCAATTTTACAAGCAATACTCTCTCCCGAACTCGAACTAGCTTTGATTAATTTTTCCATACATTTTCACCTCCCTAAGTCGATTTAATATATTTTTATTCGATATTATTAGATAAAGCCGAAGCAGCAAAATTGATCATTGAGATTCAAAATTTACCTTTAATGTAATCTAGTAAATGATTTTACTATCAAGCATTATTTTATTAATAAAAAATTTGAAAACAAAATTTCCACTCGAATATTTGCTCGAATAAAATACTACATAGAGAAAATGGTTGTAATGTCGGCCTAAATGTCCCTAATTTGAGCCCATACATAAATTCAGCAATTGACTAAATTTTCAATAGCGACCAAAAATATACATTTGTACCGTCCCAATGACGCGTTCATCTAGATAAAATTTATAAATAGAAAATTTTAAGCGATGGGCCCCAAGCCCAACATTAGAGCCATTTCCCCTATAATCTTCAATTTGATATCAAAATCATAGCAAAATAGGCAACTCAATTATTGGGTTACAGGGGAAATGGCTCTAATGTTGGCCTATGGATCTAAGATTGGGCCCATCTCTAAAAATCTCCTATATATCAATTTTATCTAGATGAACGCGTCATTGGGACGGTACTCATGGATAGTTTTGGTCGCTATTGAAAATTTAGTCTATTGCTGAGTTTATGTATGGGCCCAAATTAGGGGCATTTAAGCCGACATTACATCCATTTCCCCTATTAAGGAATTTAATAATTGTGCTTTTTTCTGTTGTTCTGTAGCTCGATACCTTTCTAAGTTGACGATCTCTCGAGTAAGAAAGAGTTGACTGTAACATCGAATTAGGTGTGGGGTGCATCCCAGGTAACAATTTGATGCTTAAAAAGTGTTGTTTAATCGATTTTAATTTCACCTTAGATTGAATAAATGCTGTACATAGACCACGTTAACCTTTGTTCAGCTTCTAAACATCTAAATCTGGTGATTTTAATCAGCCAAAAGCTTAACAGTAAGCTTTTTAAGGCATTAAATAACAGTCTTTTCCAACTCTTGTTCAGCCTTCTAGTTTTATTTCAAAAAGAATAATGGAAGACCGCTTCAAATCTCATGCTAGAATGCACTTAAGTATAATGTTTTTTATATGAAATCGGGCTAAAATTTTTCGAGGAATCCAATTCCGTACCCAGAATTCATATATAAACCTATTGAAAAAGTTCAGTATAAGCATTTAAGTGAAAATAGGAAGCACGTTAAAAATGAATTACAGATTCGTAAAGTACGCATTTGGTACGTCACATTTCCGTAGAAATATGGTCGATCGACTTAGTCATTGCTGAAATCGTATGTCTATCCAGCGGGACACGGATTTTCCGGGAAGCTTTGAGGTACGTTCAAAATCCTTGAAGGTACGCAATGGTACGCTATTGCTACATTCCAAAACATGTATCAACTTTGAAATTCGTTAAGTTTGTCCCGTAATATTTTTGGAATGCGGTCTGAAACTTCAGTGCAATATAACAGACAAAACATAGGAATACAAATGTTAATACTTCCGACGTCGTCGCAGCTCACATCTACCTGGAGCTATTCCTAAAAATCTCCTCTTCCTTGTCCCTACTGCTGCCACTGCTTGTAATTAGAACGGTAGGCAGTGAATTTAGAAGAACTAAATTGTCGGAAATGCTACGAGTGACACAGACACTGACGACATACAACAAATCAAGCTATCAAAATATGTGTAACGCATTGCTGATTTGTGGAGTTGTGTTAAGCTTAAGTAAGGCTTGTTAAATCTTTAGATCAGCTAATTTATTGAGGTTGGATTATGGTGTTACAATTCGCTTCATGCACTACTAATCAACTATATATTCAGCCTAATGGTAATCAACTTTTTACACCTTAAATCAACCAATAATCAGCTTCTGTTCTTACTGTTCAGCTTGAATTGTTACTTGGATTCTAGCTCTTTTGTCCCCTCCCGCTCATGTAAGGTTAATGTCCCTAATGTCGGCCTAACTGTCTCCAATATTGGGTCCTTACATAAATTTCGAAGGTAATCATTGTTTAAAAATGTTTCACTAGCTACCAAAAATATCCACATGTTCTTCTCTCTGCGATGACTGCGTTGGTCATGACAAGAGAAGCAAAACAATAGTTGGGTAAAGAAGAGTGGCATTATAACACACCATAGACTGGAAGGCTTTCGATAAAGTGGGGCTTTAGGTAGTGATAAAACGTCGCTAGAACTATTCCACAGCCGCAGACAATTTAAGGAAAAACCTCAAGTCCCCTTATCCGTTAATTAATAAGCTAGGTAAAGAAATGTTCAATTTTAATAATGCCGTACTCTATTGGAACTATCAATCTCAAATTTTAAAAATATTTACAATACCGTAACCATAGAGTTGTCAAAAAGGATGCACTGACTAAAAGGATTTTACTCATATTTAAAGAAATAATGATGAAGATTTTGGATAAGCAATCGGAAACAGCTCTAAATTATGAGACACAACTCTCATTCAACTTCCATGTCAAATCACCGCTACTCCGGCCAAATGCCCAGCAATATTCCACCGAAATCCTATCGACTGCCATTATTTTCCATTTTATCAGTTACACAATCAATTCCAAGGCTGAAATATTGTAATGAATAAGTGCCCATCGAAATCGGAACCGAAAACAGCGAACCCAGTGACGAGTGACTGACTGAAAGTGTGCGACCGCAAATCATAAAAAAAACCGAGAGTGAAAAACCGAAAGTAACCAAACAATCCCATTTCGAGTCATGCAAAAACCCGCGCCCACGGATCCATCAGTGCACGACTGCTGTTAGGCCGTGAATGATGTGCTGCCACCGATCCGGAGAACCATGTCGGAGACAAGCTTGCGTGCCAACTCCTGTATCGAATTATCCGAAATCAAGAAGCTGGACAGTTTGCTGCGACAATGTGAAACGCTAAGCTACGACGACCTGTCCTCAAGCAGCAATGGCGACCACGAGCTGGCAGACTACATGGAACCGAAGGGACGCTTGAAGCGGAGGAACTCGTCAGCCAATCTGATCACGACACCGCCGATCACCAAGACGGCCATCGGGACGCTTTCGAATTTGAACATTTTCACCAGTGCTAAAAAGATCATGCGGATGGTAAATGAAAACTCGGCCTACTACGACCGAAACTGTTTGCTACCCCAGAAAAGCCAGGACAGCTACAAAACCAAAAGCTGTTCGAATCTGCAGAAACCGATGTGCTACGGAAATCACAAGGCGAACGACTTTTTCAGTATATCGGAAAATTTCCTATCGACTGCTGCTGTCACTTCTCCTGTTCGCGAAGTGGATTGTAGTGAATGTGAATGCCACTGTCCACTGCCCCCGGTACCGGAACCGACGACGGTGGCTGCCCATGCCGATAACAGCGCCAACAACAGCAGCATCGGTGGTAACCAGAATGCCCTCAGTCAGAAAGCAATCCGCAAGCGTAGGCCAACGGAGAAGCAAAGCAATAATCACCACCATCATCACAGTCATCATCCGCCGTCGAAGGATAGCAGTCACGTCACGTCTCCCACCGCCACCGCCGCCCGTAGACCGAGCAAACTAGACAATGCGTACCCAAAACACCGAAAGTTCGACGTCGACGATGAGAATCGTATCGTTAATATCAACGAAACGCCCAAAATTGTTCCTATTTCGCTGACCAGTATCAACGATTCGGCCTCGTTCGAAGGAGGAGCTGGGTGCTGCGGGGATGACGTCGCCGGGATGGGTGAACACCGAGCGTCGATACGGCATCAGAAATCCCTCGATAACAAATCGGATAAATCACAGCTTTCGCAGGCTAACAGCACCAAATCCCGGTCCAAGTTCTCTCCCCCATACCTAAGCCGCAAGATTTCCCACAAGACCCAAGGCAGCGTCGGTCCGGGAGACGGCGAAGCGACAGGCGAGGGCGGTGCGAAGGAGTCGCTTCTGGGACACACATTCGAGAAAATTCTCACAGAGCCGGTCGAAACCGTAAGTACCCCTCAATAGTAATCATAACAATAAATATCACACAGCCATACACGAACTCGAACGGTTGGATTTGCTCCCACCATTCCTTTGGGGCGGGGGTGTAGTCTATTGTTTCATTGGCAGCCTTAAACTTTGACAGAGGTTATCCTAAAGTCATGGTTGTTGTGGGACGAAGAACAGAAGAAGCAAATCAGTGCCGTTAATCTCCGAAGAGCCCATCAAGGCAATAAAGACGACGGGGGGGGGAAGGAATTCGATATGGCCACTCCCCCGCTCTGGATGAGGATGCCGTGATTGTCGGTCGGGTGAAAATAGATTCAGTTGTGCGCGAAGATAATGCCAGGGCCACTTTGCGACTAATTAGTGTTGATTAATTTCCCCCTGTTTTGGCGTGGAATGGAAGGGTAATGTTACATCACGAGCGCCGGCAGAGATTGATGGTTGGATTAGGTTAACTATTAGGTTGGTTTTGTTTTGGGGGGTGTTCCAATTGTTGACTTATAACACCCTAGTAAAAATTAAGCTCCAACTAGTCGTGCCCCTGACGTGTGGAGGCGAAGGGGCCTACCATAAGGGGCGCTACATCTCGTACCAACCATCAAGGCTTGATCAACTGATTATAAATTCATGCCTCGTCACGCCACAAATTTCCCATCAGGAGCAGCACTAAGTGGGCATGATTCACCACTGCAAATCGCGAGCGGAGAAAACTAAAAAAAAAAATTACAGTCATCCTCTCGGGAAATCTATGCTCACCATCGCTTAGCTATGAAATTACGACACCTTAGCAGTCACCAACAGATTGGCAGGTATAGAAGTGAGAAGAAGAAAGCTGACAACAATCCCAGGTGTGAACTTGCACAGGACATAAACGCTTAAACGCCACTAAACCGCCGTCGAACCTCCCCCCACATGGTGTTTGACATCGTAAAATAGCGTTACAATTTGCGCGACGCTGGCTTCTTAGAGCACCGACCGCCGTCAGCTGGCAATGATGGCGGTGGTTCGTCTAATGAAAAATGAATAAGTAGCCGACATGCTGCCAACCATCGTCGACCTTCGCTGTCGTTGATTGGTAGAGTGAAAATTAAGAGCCATTTAATTATCCGCGTATGTGCGCAGGAAATATGAGGATAGTGGGAACAGTGTGCTCCCTTGGGGATGTCCTAGTGATGTCGTAAATCTAATATAAATACGGAGGGAAGAGGCAGCTGCTAGCGGTTGGCTTGGTGTGAAGTGTGATTTCATTTAAGTAAGCCCAGACTGATACATCCTAATTGGAATTTTGCGCCGGCCTTCAGTTTCATGCTCTTCGAGCACTTTCACAGTGTGCTAATTGAGAGCTTTCATTAATTGTTGCATTCATCTCTTATTTGGCTTTATTTCGTCCCAACTTAGTATTCTTTGCGCACTTCCACAGTTGTTAATTGAGAGCTTTCTAATCACGTACCATTTTTTTCCTTAGTATAATTGTGTGGCAAGTACATTCTAACACTGTGCCCAGGGACCGAACTGGGAATCGAACTCAGCCGCGTCCATCCATCATGATCTTTCTTTATAGCTGCACCTTTACCGACTGAGCTAAGGGAGTCCCCTTCATTCATATGGTGCGTGATTCTATGCCCAGATAAGTTGAGAGAATTTTCAACCCAAAAACTTCCTCTACTGAACTGTGAGTGGACCCCATCGCTTCCAGCATAGCCTTTGCTCTATAGTTGTGTTTTCACCGACTGAACTAAATAGGACTAATGGGCCAATTATATAGAATGCCCTTTCGAGCTGTATTGAGGACCCCCACAACTGTGTCAAATTTGAACGAATTTAGGACACTTTTAAAAGTTGATGGTCAATGCCTACTATGCTCAAAATAGCACATTAATTCCATCATGGTATTTTAATATCGTTCATAATTATCACACATACGGTACACCAGGGCAAGTTGAAACGCGCGAGGAAGACGATACGGTAAGTGTATCTCTTAAGGGACGTTTAGACCACAGACAAACAGACGTAACACTTTGAAAAAGTTTTTCTTGAAATCATAGTATCTCAAAACATAGGACCTCAGTAACGACATCTCTCTGGCTTCTCGCGGAAAACAAGACTGCTCGCTAACTCGCAAACAATATTGCATAAAAGTTCTACAGAATGTATAGAAACGTCAAAGTGATCCGATGCCAGCGCTGCGGCGAGTAGTTCGCGGAACTGATAATATTCAAATCAACCGTTAATTGCGTGAACGAAGATACACAATGAAGTGTTACGTCTGTTTGTCTGTGTTTAGACTATCTGATTTGTTGGTCTGATTCGAGCGGACTGCTCGATAATTTTGTCGGATGCAATGTTCGGATGCGTTCACACTTTTCCGACATGATGATAAGATTTGACGTTTGATTTGTCGAACAAAATAGGTTTGTGTTTAATTTTCATTCGACTTATTAAGCGAAATAGCCGCAAGTGAAGGTGAAAATATTGATTTTTTTTTCTAGATTTCATGGAACTTAAAGAACGCTTGAATTATGCTTTGCTGGCATCCAGCAGCAAGGTAAAACCGATTTACTATTCAATATTGTCCTGTGTATGATTTGACAGGTTTTTATTTTCCAGTGTGATTGGCCGAAAGATGCCGTAATGGCTTTGATCATAGCATGGTCAACAAAACAGTGTTTATATAATACGAAGCATGTATTGTATAAGAATAAGCATGGCAGACAGCAGGTCTAAGAGCCTACTAAGAATTTTTCTGGAGCTTCAGTTAGGTTCGGAGATCTACTGAGAAATTTGTTGAGCTTCAGGGTAGTACGTAGATCTTAAGAATTTGCAGAAATTCACACAAAAAAATTGTAAGAGAGATCCTATATCTTCAGATAAATGTTCAATGAAATTTCAAAACTTCAAGCAAGCTAAAATATTTTCAGATCAATTTGTAAAATTATAAGCAAAATTTTGCAAATCTTCAGGGAAATTCGCGTAACTTCAGGCAAGTCCAAGAATCGACAGTGCGATATACAGATGGAGATCTACTTAAAAAATATTCAACATCAGAAAAGTTTGTAGATCTTCAGAACAAAGCTACAGAGCTTTGAAAAAATCACAAAAATGGTCATAGATCTTCAGATAAATTCGAAGACCTTCAAGAAAGTGTGCAGATTTTCTGATAAATTTTTAGAATCTCAGAAATTTCAATGGATCTTCAGGGAAGTTCGGCGATTAAAAAAAATATTTATTCTATTTCAGGGAAATTTGTAGATCTTGAGAGAGACATTTCAAACTTCAAGGAAGCTCAAATATTTTCAGATAAATTTTGGGAACTTTAGGTAATTTCGAAGATCTCCAGCGAAATTTTCAGATCTTCAGGGTAGCCCTACAGAGGATTTAACAAAACATCAGAGAAGTTTGCAGTTCTACTGAGAAATTTAATGAGCCTTAAGAATTTTTTTGTAGATCTTGAGAATAGAACAACGGAGCTTCAGACAACTTTACAGACTTTGAAGATACTAATTTCAAATAACAGACTGTAGTGGTAATTTTTATACGATAGATGGAGTAGATGAAAGCATAAAGTTGATAGTTCCGTTAGAGTACGGCAGTGTGAAGATTGCATATAGAAATTTCTATTTTTTTTTTCATATCTTTTTGCCAGTGGTGGCGGGGGGGGAGACACCCCTCACCATCCCTCTCCAAAGGGGGAGTTTGGTAAAGAGAGATGAAAAACCGATTTGTACCTTCCTTAAAAGTTGTCCTAGCTCGCTATTCTAATATCTATATGCAATCTTCACACTGCCGTACTCTAACGGAACTATCAACTCTATGCTTTCATCTACTCCATCCATCGTATAAAAATTACCACTACAGTCTGTTATTTGAAATTAGCATCTTCAACTATGTAAAATCGTTGACTTCACGTAGAAGTAATACTAAAACATATAGTCAAAGAACTTTACAGAACTTTAAATATATTTGCAGGAATTTTTCAGAAAGTCTCACAGTTTCAGAAAAATGTGAGGTCTTCAGAAAAATTAATCAAATGTCAGAAAATTACCTCAATTCCATAAACAAATCGCAGCGAAGTACAAAAGTACAAGATTTTACAGAACTCCATGGAAGTTGAAAATAGTTAGATCTGAAGAACTTCAGAGAAGTCCGTAGAACTTCGGGAAAGTTCGCCGATCTTTAGAAGTATTTACACAACTTCAGTGAAATTCGTAAATCTTCAGTTATTTTTTTTTTTTATTCTTCAGCGAAGTTCAAATATTTTCAGATTATTTGTAGAGCTTTGAGGAACTTCAAAGAATTTTTGATAAATCTGCAGAACTTTATGGAAATCCAAGAATCCACAAAGAAATTTACTGAACTTTAGAAAGTTCGGAGATCTACTGAGAAATTTATTGAACTTAAGGGCAGTTCGTAGATCTTTAGAGCAGAAATACAGTACTTCAGAAAACTTAACAGAATTTGTAATAAATTTTAGGAAAACTTAGCAAAACTTCAGGAAACTACCTAAAACTTCCGGAAAGCACAAAAATTTCTAGATAATGTTTTAATTCTTTAGGAAATTGTGTACATGTTCAGAGACATATTCAATCATTCATTGAATCATGAAAATCTACAGAGAAAATTACAGAACTTTCGAGAAGTTCGTAGATTATTAGAAATTTTGTGAACATCAGAGATAATGGTTGATCTTTAAGGAATTCAGGAACTTTGTAGATTTTCACGAAAATTTGCAGAACTTCTGCAGAACACATTGAACTTCAAAGAAATCTGCAGAACTACCGAGAAATTTGCAGATCTTCAGGAAAGTATGTTGATCTTCAAAGATATTTGACCAGAGAACAGAAACAAAATTTCAGGAACGTCCGAAGGTCTTCAAAGAAATATTCAGAACTGAGTTCTTAACAGAAATTTTCTGAACTCAAGAAATCATGTAGATCTATTGAGAACTTTTCCCACTAGCTTGTCGAACGTTGGTATCGACATTCTGGCTTCCCTTCATATCGCAGCTCTTCAAGGACAAGATGAGCCAGATCCCTGCCGGTGTTCCTCCTGAGGAACCATTCCCTACTCCACAAAGTTCACCTTCTCCTTCTCATTTTATTTAAAATAATAAAAGCAAATACGCCTGTCGAAGCTATGGGCAATTTTCCGGTAATTCATTATGGAAGTATTTACTTTTGATTATTGATACAGTTTTGTTTTGAAATCTAAATTGACAGTTATTTCGACACGTGCAAGCAGTGTGAACACCAACAAACAGGGGGGGCTCGACAAAGTGTGTCGAAAGTAAATTCGAGCAGATTTTTCATTATGGCGGCGGTCAAAATCAGACCAAAAAATCATATAGTCTAAATGGACATTTACACGCGAACCGAAGTACGCTCACGCAAACCAACAACATCATCGGATAGGGGCAACTCTCACCTTTCCGAAAGTGGTATTGGTTTGCGTGGGCGTACTTTGGTTAGCGTGTAAAGGGCCTTAGAAAGTTTGTTTACGAATGCTTTTGTGCCGTTATCAAATGTTACGCCTGATGTATTATATAAAAATGAGCATGCAAGACAGCCTCTCTGAGAGCCTACTAAGATTTTTTTTAAGAGCTTCAGAGAGGTTCGAATATCTACTGAGAAATTTGTTGAGTGTCAGGGTAGTTTGTAGAACTTGGGAACAAAACAACAAAACATCAGAAAATTTTACAGAAATTTAAATAAATTTGAAAAAACAATTAAGAAAAATTCCCAAGAGAGATCGTAGATCTTCAGATAAATTTTCAAATAAATTTTCAAAACTAAAGCTAGCAAGCTAAAATATTTCCAGGTCAATTTGTAAAGCTATAAGCGAGCTTTTTTTGCAAATCTTCAGGAAAACTCGCAGAACTTCAGATAAATCCAAGAATCTACAGTCAGATGCAAAGAATTTCACAGAATTTTAGAAATCCACTGAAAAATTTTTGAACGTCAGAAAAGTTCGTAGATCTTCTGAACAAAGCTACAGAACTTTGAAAAAAATCACAGAACTTCTGAAAAAGCACAAGAATGGTCACAGATCATTTTGAAGACCTTCAAGAAAGTGTGCAGATTTTCTGAAAATTTTTTAGAATCCCAGAAATTTTAATGAATCTTCAGTGAAATTTGCAGAACTTCGAAAGCTTACAGCGGAATATACAAAACTTCAGAGAATTCCACTGAAAAATTGATTGAGCCTCATGGTTTATTTTTCATATATCTTGAGAATAGAACTACGGAGCTTCAGACAACTTTATAGAACTTAAAAGACATTTGCAGAACTTTAGAAAAGTAGATATAAAGAGAAATCTGCAAAACTGCAAGGAATTTTGCAAATCTCCAGAGACATTCAGTAGTTCAGAAAGCTTCACAGTTTCAGACAAATGTGAGATCTTCTGAAAAATTCGTAAAATTTCAGAAAAGTACTTCAATTCCAAAAACAAATCGCAGAGAAGCACGAAAGTCCAAGATTTTGCAGGGCTCCATGGAAGTTGAAAATGGTTACAGTGTATCGCAAAATTGAGCGTACACCCTAGTGGAACATTTGTTGAAACATTCTGAAAAGATATATTTTTTAAATCTTGGCTGGTGGTTAAACATATGTTTATTGAATTATCGTTTTAGTTTTGGACTTTCTTGGAATAACCTGTATGAAGTTAGATTAATTTTAGTAAAAAGCACGATTTTTAACTTTTTACCTAGTGGACGAATTTTAGTCAAACTAGTGGAACATGAATGATCTTTATAATGACAAAATATGAGCAAAATAAAAAAAAGTTTAGTTCATTATATTTCAAGATATTAAAGTTTTCCAAGGAAAAGGCGTTTTTTTCTCAAATAGCTCTTACTTTTAATAAATGCAACCAAATAAGCACAACACTGTACCAATAAAGGGTGTCCCACATCAAATTGCATCATGGAAAAAAACGCTGAAGAAAATTACCCATTGGGTATTTTCTCTTGAAAATTTGGGTAGAAGTAGTTTAGAGTGTATTTTTACACTGCATTTTTATCGCTGTCAGTTTTTCGAAGGTTTGAAAAAATGGCGTCACCCGAAAAGCAACGTTGCGAATTGATTTTGCGCAAGCACCTGGAAAATCCTCAACTCTTCCATCGGGACATCGGAAAACAACTCAGAATCGTGCAGTCAACGGTGAGTCGGGTGATTAAACGTTAGTACGAAACTCTAAGCATCGAACGGAAGGAGAAATGCAGTCAAAATGGATGTTCTATTTGTGATCAGGATCACAAGCGTGTCGTGAAAGCGTTTAAGCATCGGGGATGTGGCCAAAAACTTGAATCTGTCCAAGTCTTTCGTTCAGAGAGCCAAGGGAGGGACTGCATACGTACAAAGTGCAGAAGGCTCCAAATCGTGACGAACGGCAAAATACGGTGGAAAAGTCACGTCAAGGTGGACTTCCGGCAGCTTCCGGGGCTACTGTTCTTGACCGCCCAGCACAAGTTTGATGTTCCGGAGGCAGTAAGGAAGCAGAAACTTTCAAAGTTTGCCAAGAAATACATGATTTGGCAAGCAATCTGCTCATGTGGTAAACGGAGTGCGCCGTTCGTGACTACCGGGACTGTAAACGGGGGGATCTACCTCAAGGAGTGTCTACAGAAGCGTCTGCTTCCTCTGTTGAAGCAACACGAGGGCCCTACGATCTTCTGGTCGGATCTAACTTCGTGCCACTATTCAAATGTTATCCTGGAGTGGTACGAAGCCAAGGACATGAACCCCCACAACGCACCGGAACTAAGGCCCATCGAAAAATACTGGGCTATTATGAAGCAGGCACTACGGAAGCATCCCAAGGAGGTCAAATCTGAGGAAGATATGAAGAAAAAGTGGGTTTCCGTACAGAAGAAGCTGCAGCCAGATGTTGTACAGAACCTAATGAGTGGAACTAAGCGTAAGGTGCGAGCGTACGGTTATGGTATAGTAGTTGAATTAAATAAATATGACAAAAGCTTACTAATGGGTTATATTTTATTGTCTGAAAGTTTGAAAAGGATCGGTCAACTAAGTAATTTTCTACAGCGATTTTTCCGTGATGCAATTTGATGTGGGACACCCTTTAATTGATAAATGTATGATGGTTCAGCTGCCAAAAATTCAGAAAAGTATTTCTTGAAATTGCGCTTTTAAAGTTATTTTTTTCTAAAATTTAAGGACATCTGTACGCTGTAGAGCTTAAGAGAAGTCTGTAGAACTGCAGGAAGTTCGTACATTTTTAGAAAAGAATGCAAAACTTTAGTAAAACTCGCAAAACTTCGGGAAAGTTCGCCAATCTTTAGAAATATTTACGCAACTTCAGAGAAATTCGTAAATCTTCAGAGAAATTATTAAAAACTTCAGCGAAGTTCAAATATTTTCATAATAATTTGTGGAATTTTGGGGGAATTCAAAGAATTTCAGATAATTCTTCAGAACTTTATGGAAATCCAAGAATCCACAAAAAAATTTACAGAAGTTTGGAGATCTACTGAATTTATTAAACTTCAGGGCAGTTCGTAGATCTTCAGAGCAGAAATACAGTACTTTAGAAAGCTTTACAGAATTTGAAAGAAATTTTAGGAACTTCAGAAAAGTTCAGAGGGTGATCGTAAATCTACTGAAAAATCTGCAGATATTTAAATAAATTTTCAGAATTTTATTGCGATTCTTGGATTGAGAGGCAGGGAAGAGAAACTTACAGAACTTCAGAGAAGTTCGCTGATCTTTGGAGATATTTTCACAAAAAATAGTAGATCTTCAGAGAAATTTCTACATAAAATCTACAGAAGAAAGTACAGAACTATAGTGAATATCAGAGATAATTGTTGATCTTTAAGGATCTTAAATCTGCAGGGATTCAGGAACACTCTGAAGATTTTTAGAGAAAGTTGCAGAACTTCTGAAGAACACACAGAACTTCAAATAAATCTGCAGAACTACTGAGAAATTTGCGAATCTTCAGAAAAGTTTGTTGATTTTTAAAGGTTTTTTTACCAGAGAACAGAAATAAAACTTCAAGGACGTCCGAAAGTCTACAGAGAAATATGCAAAATTGAGTTCCAGGGTAGCCAGTGAATTTTCATTTGGAAATTCCCGGTTTTTTTTCCTGGTTTTCCCGGTTCAAATCTTAAGAAATTCCCGAACAAAATTGAACACGTTTTTTAAGAACGTGCTGAAAAGAGCTTACCGAAGTGAAAAAAAATGTTACTTAAGAAGATTCCCAAGATTCTGGGGCTTTAAAATTTGTGTAGAGTCTGAAACTAGAACTTTTTTTCAAAATGTGTGATTAATAACAATCTTCTTTTCACAATTAACAATCTTGCATCACGATTTGAAGAAAAAATAATTGAAATGCGAGATTTAGAAAAAAAATTCAAGATCACAGATTTGAAAAAAAAAATGATACTTATGAGTCGTGGAGTCATAATTGTCACGCTCTGAGACTTGGAAACATTTTAAGAGTTATAAAAAATTACAGAACAGTCTATAGAATCTTGTGGACAAACTCTGAAGTTTTTAGTAAAATTTTACAGAATTCAAAGTGTTGATTTCAAACAAATGTTGAGAAGGATTCCCAAATAGTTTTCAAAGGAAAAGTTCTGAGAAGAATTCCAGAATTATTATGACACGAAATCCTTAGAAAGTTTTAGATGAATTTGGAGAAGAGTGGTAGTTCTAAATTAAATTGTTAGGTAATTTTAAAAGATTTAAAAAGGAGTTATGAAGAACAAAACTTTGCGGAAAATTCCTACGTGATTCTGAGGAGATTTGTATGGGGATCGTGAGGAAAATGACAGATGAATTTTAAGAAGTACTCCAAGAGAATTAAAATAAGAATTCAACAAGAAACATAGTTCGAAGAGTGTTCTGGCAATAATTTCAGCCATAGTACGAAAGATTCATCACAGAACTCCAACAAAATTGATTGCAAAAAATTTGCTAATAATTAGAAGGAAATTCTTTAAAATACTCCAAGGGGTTTCTTAATAAAATTTCGAAAGATTTCTGCTGTTTTGAATAGAGTTAAAGGAAATTTTTGAATTTTTTTTTTCTAAGGAATCAATGTGTCTGGATAGGCTCAAGGGAATTCTAAGAAGGATACCAATTAAATTCAAGGAAATCCCAAAAAGAATTCAACGGTAATATTACGCGGACTGTTTTCTGATTTATTTCAGAACAATTTCAAGAGCAGAATTCAATTTAATTCTGGAATTCATATCATGAGAATTTTGAACAACATAAAATTGAAACCCCGGAAAAGATTCAGTTTCGTTTTTTACAAATTTTTGTTGTCCAAAGTCCAGCATCTTCAGTATTTTCTTTTAAGGACCATGCACTTTACATCTGACATTGAAACGACAAAAATCAATTTGCAATATTGCTGAGTGATTAAATTCTAAAAACAATAAGACGGAAAACTGAAGAAAATTATGCAGCAAATAGAGCAAGACATTCATTTGGTAAAGGATCACTCTGTTTTAATGATTTATTCTAAAATTCTGGTGTAAAAATTTGTTCCTATGGTACGGTTAATTTATTTTTCCTGGTTCTCTCGCCGAATTCTCGGGTTTTTTCCCGGTTACTTTGCAAATTCCCGGATATTTTCCGGTATTCCCGGTTTTCCGGTTTGCTGGTCACCCTGAACTCAGTTCTTAACAGAAATTTTCAGAACTCAAGGAATCATGTAGATCTATAGAAAAAAAAATTCCACTAGCTAGTCGAATGTTGGTATCGACATACTGGGGAAGTTTTGAAATCCTGACAAGATGAGCCAGACAGCGGCGCCGGTGGTGTAGTGGTAAGCGTGATTGCCTCTCACCCCAGCAGGCCTGGGTTCAATCATAATAACATCACATCAATAACATCTCTGATCACGCCTTCCTTCGGAAGGGAAGTAAAGCCGTTGGTCCCCGGTTCATGAGTTGATGGGTCGATAGGTAGGGTCCAGGTGTAGGAGCTGCCTTCCTAGCGTCGGTAGCATTGGTGCTTAGCACGGAAAACAAGATCGACGGAAAACAAACCAAAGGAAAAAAAAGATGAGCCAGATCCCTGCCGGTATTCCAACCATTTCCTAATCCACAAAGTTCACCTTCTCCTTCTAATTTAATTTAAAATAACAAAAGCAAATACGCCTACCGAAGTGAGAGCTATTTCCCGGTAATTCATGATGGAATTATTTACTTTTGATTCCTGATACACTTTTGTTTTAAAATCTAAATTGACAGTTCTTTCGACTTCTGCAAGCAGTGTGGCGATTTTAAGATTATTTTGACGATGAAAGTTGATCCGAAGTTGGTTTTTATCCTACTATTTCATCGATTTGATGTGCTTTTCTAATTAATTTTCATACTACTTTATCGTTTTGACAATATCCATACCCCAACTAACAAGTTTAGCTGCAGAATAGCTAATACTAGAGAGGGTCTAGTATAAGAGAGGAGCGGACTGGCTGGTTTTAAGCCGAACGAACTGTCAAAGCCAGAGCCAATCGAGCAGCGCCTATCTTGATTGCATTGCCAGTGTTGCTAGAAATCACCTAGGCATAGGTTGCCAAGGCAGTTTGTTCTGAATCCACTCAATATTTTGACGTAGGACTACGTCTGTGATTTCTATATGGGAGTACACTTAGTGAAAACTGAAAATGAAACATGTAACAAAATTATGAAAGATTTTGAACGTCAATTACTCAGCTGCCCATGGACCAATTTGAATAATTGTATCATCAATCGATCAAATATATTCCTAGGCATTTGTTAAATTGAAGACTTTTTAATTTTTCAAAATGTCACTTTTGAAAATAGTACGATGTGCACTTGTTGGTATGATTATTAAAATTATCACCGATTGCCTGCGAAAAGCGATTTCTCTAACACAGATTTCAAAGTTGAGTTCCATCAGGTCTCACCAAACGGTGTTTATTCAATCACCGCGTGGTGAATGGTGGTGTTCTCCAGTACACAACGAAAGGCTGCCTGCAAGCAGCGAGCTGCAGCCCACATGAGCATCCATAGAAAAAGGAAGAAACCGCACCGCTATTGATCGGAATCAGTAGCTCTTCGTGAGTTGCTGTGGGCCATCTATGTCAAGCGCGTTATACTAAAGAATATAAACAGAGAGAACCTCGGTCAAAGTTTGTTTTGTTTGTTTGTTTATTGTCCAGTAGCGTAAGATACATATCTTTTCAAATTACTACCTCCGGTTTAGCAATGGATACAAATATCAAAAATATTACTAATTAAATTAATCATTACTACCTAGCCTATTCAATTTATAAAACTCTCTAATTCATTTGGGACCAAAAATTGATGCAGCCACTCTTGAAAATTGCTTCCGACGAAGAGCGCTTTACTGCGGGTGGTAACGAGTTGTAGTTTACCACACCTCGAACGAACTGGCGTAACCTGCGGTGTTGTTAGGTTGGTATTACTAGGTTCTGCAAGCGACGACCTCGAGCTAGGATGAGTCTGCCATGAAGTATAGCTGGGGACTGTGTTGATAGCAGTTTTGTCAGGAAAATGCAGGAGCGATATGCGTAGCGGCTCAATCCATAGACATATCTCACACAGCAGTTTAGCGCCACAGGTAATCGGTCGAAGCAGCTTGCACTAGGACGGATATGTAGAACATTGCCGAACAAGAAATGTGGTAGGATCAAGGATTTGAAGAGTTTCAATCTGGTCTCAGACGGCGCGGTGGAGGTACAGCAGTATAGCGAGCGAAGACAAGCATAGATCTTTCCACACTGTTGCGTTATCAGGCCATCCCACTACAGATCACTTTAGAAGATGAACCCTAGGTCATCCATCACAATTCCCGGTACGGGTGGAACAAAGCCGCTGGCTCTGCGACGCCAACTTGTGATGAACATCGGCTTACTCTTTGCTGGATCCACGTGAAGGTCGTTTCGCCGCGACCAATCCGCAACTCGTTCGAGATCTGCATTCACCATCCTGACCAACTCACGATCACAAGGACCGAGCCGGCTGACGTAAAGTTCCACATCATCGGCAAAAATCTGAATAGAACAGAACTGCAGTACCGTCGGTAGGTCGTTAATATAGTCAGACGGCACCTCGGCGCTGCTGGGCAGCGATCACCACAGAATACCGTCTGTCTTCTTCCACGAAGGTACGACTCCATCAGGTATACAGCACCAAAGGAAAAGTTGAACTGTACTTCCAGCTTTGCTAATAGTTTGCTATGAGGGATAGTATCGAAAGCCTTTGAGAAGTCCAGAAGTAGCAGTATACCAGCACCTTTTTTTTTATCAACGATGGCTCATAAGTCGTCGTGCACTCGAAGAACCGCAGTTTTGGTACTCTAGCCTCCACGGAAACCAGCCTGACAGTAAGTCAGCAGGTTGTTACCTTCGATGTACAAGGACATTTGCTGTTTGAGAAGCTTCTCAAAAATGCTAGTCCTATTCCTACACAAAACACAAGCTTCTGCTGCAGTTAACAAATAATATTTATTATATAAGACTACGTAGTCCTACGTCACCATTGCGTACTACCCCATAGGGCTGTCCCTTGTAGTTTTTCAATGAAATATAATTTTTTAATATCATTATATTTTTTTCCTTAGAAGTATTTTTAATTACCTGTATTTGATATGTTGATCTTTGAAATCGGCCAAGTGGTTCAAAAGTTATAAAAGTTTAGTTGAAATGAAATGATTTTTTGAACCACCCTAACATAAAAATGGCTACTCTAATGACAAAAAAATACGGGTCTAATATTTTTGGTCCGATGAAGTCGGTAAAAGAATGCTCTGATGGTCATGGTCTTCTGCTGTTAGTGCAAAAGCTGATTGGAGGCCCAGAGGTTTTCAAATCATGCTCTTTGGAGCACAAAGTGCTCCATCAAGCCTGTACTTGTGTTCCGTGGTACTTTTATGATATTTGGTAAAGTTGAGTAAAGATTGCGACCGATTGCTACAGTTTCTAGACCGTCGAAAGTTGATCACAATATCGTATACGCGACTATGTCGTAACACGGCAGCATTGTGTTTAGGCATATATACTTTGATACTAGCCAAGTAATAAATCCCTTTTCTCCATCTCATGTGTTAATTAATAAGTCCTTGGTATATTAGCACAGACAAACAGACGTACCTCCTTAGCTATTCAAGGAAAATCGTTTGCTTGTCATTTCTCAAACAATGTTGCATACAAATTCGAAAAAAAATGACAAACGTCAAAGTGATCCGAAGTGAGGGATTCGCAAAACTAATAATATTTAAATTGAACGTTAAATGCATGTACGACGATTGAGGCGAAAGATTACGTCTGATTATCTATGAAATTAGCTTTCAATAAATAATTAAGTCGCATATTACGACTCCTGGCCAGTAGTAATTTCCCAAGTAGATTAAATCTACATGACAAATGGCTTACAACCTGCATTGCTGCTTGTGTAAAAATGACCTCGATCAATCTTATTCTTATCTCTTAAAATCTAGATTTCTCACATTTCTCCCATCCCTTCAGCACGAACAATGATTCTTCTCGACATAAATTATAAAAAAGTACACTGAATCGAAAACCCTCGGAAAGAAAGCAACCAAAACTCCCCTAAAAAGTTCACTAAAGAAGAACCTCCTTTTGAGCTATTTCGAAGCTTTTTATTATCGAAAATACCCAATTGAATATATAAATATCCGAGGATAAAAGGTACCATGCTGGAAAACAATAAAACAATAATCCCCCAGCTTAGCTCCATTTTTCCACCATCGTCATCATAATCATTGCGCTAGGCCCGCACACAAACACACACACACACACACCCAAAGCCAGCGATGATTACATTTCCATGTCCCATTTCTGCTTTCCAACCCAACCGAACAATTTCCTTTTTCCTTCACCCCACCACCCCAGGCGCCACTGAGCGAGTACTGAGAAGAATGCTATACACTACACACGAAGCTACCTATGTATTTCAATGGCACCATCCGTCCCTCTTGAAGTGAAACAGCAGCCAGGAAAGCGCCACATCAGTACACTTCTACCTTCCCCCCCTAGCGTGTTTTCTTGCCCCTCAGCAGCGCTACGGGACAGAAGAACCAGTGGGAAAGGTTATGTACCAACAATAGCCGGGTTTCACTGCTGCACTACCACAGCTACTAGGCACTACTAAGGCAACCAATGAGCAGGAAAAGTCCTAAATTGAATGAGTAAGGATCCTTTGTTTGACCCAAAGAAGCTTACACCGACTGACTGTGCATTCGCAACGCAGCAGTCGACGCCGTCGTCGTCTTGGATGCGATGCCGGGAAACCTAGCGAGTGCGAGAAAAAAAAAGGAAGAGCTTTCACCATTCAGCTCCGAAGGATGCCTTGCCTTGGCAATGCTGCTTTGGAGCGGGCAAGGAAGAAAAATGCACCGAGAAGGAATTGAAAAATTCTGAAAAGCAGCCAAATTCCTCGATGACGATGACGATGATGATCGTTTTTCCCTCTCATTGCTCTACTCAATTATTCATGGGTGTCTTTTGTGTGTATGTGTGTGTGTGTGTGTGTATGGAAAGCGGAGGGAAACAAAAGTGGTTTTAAACTTCACGGTAGGGTTGAAACCATTTACGCTTTAAACGTGAAGAAGCCATCACAACACAACGGTGAATCGTTGGAATTTTCCGGGGCATGAGTAATTCTAGATAAACAACTGAAATGGGCGGATAAACAATGGCTTTCAACGCGCATTTCTTGAGAATCAAAACACATTCAAGCAATCTGACACCAACAGCTGAGATACAACAGGTGTGTTTTGATTCTGGAGAAATTTGCGTTTAAAGTCAATGGTTACGTTTGGTTGTCCCGCCCTTTTCAATTGTTGGTGTAGAATTGTTGCTCAAGCAGAGGGCGGGGGAAGGATTTAAATCTTTCTCAAAGTGTATTCTGCGGGTTGCCTGTTGTCGATGACAGACAGGATCCGCTTGAGCTTCGTTGTGTGGCGGTCGTCGGTCCTTGATCGGCGTTGAATGGTTAGTACTTTCCGGCTTAGGATATGTCAGACACGGAAGGCTTTCTCTCTCTCTCAGTGTGAGTCGCGATGAGTGGGGAAAAGTTGAAGAGTGGTTTTTTTTGCGTTAGTCTGTGTTTTGATGAACTGAGTGAAAGGAAGAGGTAGGGTGTCTTCTATGCTAGTTCACAGGATGAAAGAGTGTTGAAGATTAGGCGATGGCTGGTTGCGTGCAAGCTTGAGCCTTTTGCATGCAACAATCACGGTGATCCTAAATATGTACTAGGAATGATTTTTGTTCCTGGGGAAATTATGCCGATATTTTTTTCCTTGATTTGTTTTCCGTGCTGAGCACCAATGCTACCGACGCCAGGGAGGTAGCTCCCACACCTGGACCCTACCTATCGACCCATGAACGCATGAACCGGGGACCAACGACTGTTCTTCCTTTCCGAAAAAAGACGTGATCAGAGATTTTATGCCTCAGAAAATCTTGGCGGCGCCGACTGGGACTTACTACTACATCACCGGCGCCGCTGAATTATCGATATTATAAACAGGGCACTTTAATTTATTTTCCCTGCAAATGGCTGATTATTATTCAACAAAATCCCGATTAATCGACCTATCTTATGTTAGATTTTGAAAACTCTTCCAATGTGATCTAAAATCAACATTTTCTATTGTAAACAGCGTTGTTAGTATTCCAGATTTTTAGCCATCTTGCCAGATACACATACAGAGTTCGTTAATTTCCAGGCTTTTCTTAATATATTCCAGATATTCTCAGATGCTTCAAACAACTTGTTTTCAAAATATCACTGCTATTGTTTCACCCTCTGATCTAAGAAAAATAAGCAGAAACAAAAACTTAAATGATTTAAGAGTTGATGACTATCTTGCAGTACCGTACTTCCTATAAGACAAATCTCTGACAATATTGTGAAATCGTTCGTGAAATTTATAACCTTTTTGCTGCACTACAGCATACTTTAAATATCAGTTTTATTATTGTACGTTTTGTGAGACCTGATATGTGCGCTTTTGAAGTTTGGGAATGATCAACCTAAATGGAAATGATTCACCTTAAAATGTCTGCTTGGTGTAAAACATAGGCAGTCAAATTGCAAATTGAGATATTTTACATACCGATGGAGGCTATTTATACAGTTGAAATCTGGGCACTTTTACCGTGATTCGTGCACACAATAGAGCTTTCAAACCACTCAATGTCCAACAAATAATTAAGATTTAACAATGTTATTTTACTTCACTCGTCGATGGTTGTTAAGGGACTCAGAAAAATGATTGAAGCCTTGGTGCATGGCTTACTTGATTTCAACAGTAGCATTATAATGTATACAAGATATCTCTAGCACTAGGTGACGCAATTCTTTTTTTTTTAACTCTTTATTTGTTCCAAATTCAAAATAAATTACATTTCATTTTAACCTAGGTGCTCCAGTTACTGCAGTAACGTACCAGCCTTAATTGTTATGATATATATCTAAGTGTTTTTACATTGTTCATGTCTTGGCAATTCAGTATTTTAAACAGGTTTTTTAACCTGCATGTCAGTATAACAATTGATATCTTAAAACTAAAAACTAAAAGTAAATCTTATCTAAGTATAAAGGGAATTAATCGTTGCAATTGAGGATTGCAACGATTTTTGCCTGAAATTATTAATTATTTTGTTGGACATTTGTGCTAAAGTCTCAACATTCGAAATTCTATGTACTTCGGTTGTACTGTACCAGGGAGGCAACTTCAAAATCATTTTCAGAATTTTGTTCTGAATCCTTTGAAGTGCTTTTTTCCTGGTAGTGCAGCAACTAGACCATATTGGCACAGCGTAAAGCATGGCCGGTCTAAAAACTTGTTTAAATATTAGAAGTTTATTCGTCAGGCAAAGTTTGGATTTTCTGTTTATAAGAGGATACAAACATTTAATATATTTGTTACATTTGGCTTGAATGCCCTCAATGTGATCTTTAAAAGTTAATTTTTGGTCAAGTATTAATCCAAGATATTTCACTTGGTTTGACCAGGAAATTGGAACTCCGTTCATAGTGACATTGTGACTACTACTAGGTTTCAAAAACGAAGCTCTAGGCTTATGTGGAAATATTATAAGTTGAGTTTTGGAAGCGTTGGGAGAAATCTTCCATTTTTGTAAATAAGAAGAGAAAATATCTAAACTTTTCTGCAGTCTGCTGCAAATAACACGAAGACTTCTTCCTTTAGCGGAAATGCCTGTGTCATCAGCGAACAAAGATTTGTGGCAACCCTGAGGCAAATCAGGGAGGTCCGAAGTGAAAATGTTATACAATATAGGCCCAAGAATGCTACCCTGAGGAACTCCTGCCCTAACAGGTAGTCGATTAGATTTGGAATTTTGATAATTTACTTGAAGAGTTCTGTCAGTTAAATAATTTTGAACTAATTTCATAATATAAAGTGGAAAATTAAACTTTTTCAATTTAGCAATCAAACCTTCATGCCAAACACTGTCGAATGCTTTTTCTATGTCTAGAAGAGCAACTCCAGTTGAGTGGCCTTCAGATTTGTTTAAACGAATTAAATTGGTAACTCTTAAGAGTTGATGAGTAGTTGAATGCCCATGGCGAAATCCAAACTGCTCATCTGCAAAAATTGAGTTCGTATTGATGTGAAGCATCATTCTATTCAAAATTATCTTTTCAAAAAGTTTACTTATTGAAGAAAGCAAACTTATTGGACGGTAGCTAGAAGCTTCAGCTGGATTTTTATCCGGCTTCAAAATTGGAACAACTTTTGCATTTTTCCATTTATCAGGAAAGTATGCCAAATGAAAACATCTGTTAAATAATTTTACCAAGAAAGACAAGGTACTCTCTGGGAGTTTTTTGATGAGGATATAGAAAATTCCATCATCACCTGGAGCTTTCATATTTTGAAATTTTTTAGTTATAGACCTTACTTCGTCCAAATCAGTCCCCCAGGAATCATCAAAAATATTTTCCCGAGAGAAAATATTCAGAAAATCCCGAGCAACCTGATCCTCAATAGGACTAGTAAGACCCAAACTGAAATTATCGGAACTCTCGAATTGCTTAGCAAGTTTCTGAGCTTTTTCCAAATTTGTGATCAAAATTTTACCACCTTCTTTAAGCGCTGGAATAGGCTTTTGAGGTTTTTTCAAAATTTTTGTGAGTTTCCAAAAGGGTTTGGAACTCGGGTCTAATTTAGAAATATTATTTTCAAAAGTTTTGTTCCTCAGGGCAGAGAATCGCTTTTTAATTTGTTTTTGCAAATCCCGCCAGATAACTTTCATGGCAGGATCGCGTGTTCTTTGATATTGTCTCCTACGGACATTTTTAAGACGGATCAAGAGCTGAAAATCATCGTCTATTATAATTGAATCGAATTTAACCTCGCATTTTGGTACTGAGGCAGCTCTTGCTTCAACTATAGAAGTAGTCAGAGATTCAAGAGCATAATTAATTTCATCTTTGGTTTGCAAAGGAATGTTTGGATCGAAGTTATATTCCATAAATGTTCGATATTGCTCCCAATCAGCCCTATGGTAATTGAAAGTAGAGCTGTTGGGATTAGAAATTATTTCTTGGGATATTTCAAAAGTTACTGGAAGGTGATCAGAACCGAAGTCAGCATGGGTAACCAATTGGCTACAAAGTTGACATGAATCAGTTAAGACCAAATCAATAGTGGAGGGATTTCTTGCAGAAGAAAAGCATGTTGGGCTGTTTGGATATTGAATAGTGTAATAACCTGCAGAACAATCATCAAACAGAATATTACCATTGGAATTGCTTTGAGCATTATTCCATGAGCGGTGTTTTGCATTAAAATCACCAATAATGAAGAATTTAGACCTATGACGGGTAAGTTTCTGGAGGTCACCCTTGAGAAAATTCTTTTGCTGGCCTACGCATTGGAATGGCAAATAGGCAGCTATAAACGTAAGTTGTCCAAATTTTGTTTCAACAGAAACCCCCAAAGTTTCAAAAACTTTGGTTTCAAATGAAGAAAGAATTTTATGTTTGATTCGTCTATGAATAATGATGGCAACGCCACCACAGGGTCCATCAAGACGATCATTTCTATAAATCAAGTAATTTGCGTCCTTCTTAACCTTATGGTCAGGTTTAAGGAATGTTTCAGGCAATATGCACGTTATGAACTCGGAAAAAGTTAAATAGCTCGTCTTCATTATCTTTAAGACATCGAGCATTCCAATTTACAATATTTAATGCTTTAAAATCCATTACTGAATTTTAAAGTCATGACAATATTATTTGCAAATTTTACTCCAGTTTGAATAGCATCAAACATGGAGTTAGATTTAAGCATATCAGAAATCATGTCAATTAATGAATTCTGTAAAAATTCCATTTTGGGGGCAGTAATGCTTCCTAAGTCAAAATTGTCAAAATTTCCGTTAGAATTACTTTGGTTAGTATTTTGATTTCTACCCGCTGCAATAGCAGCATAGGTAGCTCCATTAACTCGCTGAACATTGTTAGCAGCGAGGGGAGTAGGTACAGATGAAACATTTGAAGCAGGGGTGATATTTGTACCTACGGGTACGAATGTAGAATTTGTTCCTCGCTGACCGTTGTTAACAGCAGAGGAATTTGTACCTGGTCGGAAACGTGGAGTGTTTCCTACCTGACGGTTAGAACGAGATTGTAGGATCGCTTTGCGAGTCTTACATTCCCGAAAATTGGATTTGTGGTTTTCACCACAATTTGAACATTTAAATTTCTTAGGATCTTCCTTCACAGGACAGTCGTCCTTTGCGTGAGAGGAATCACCACAATTCATGCATTTAGCTGGCATGTAGCAATTTTTAGTTCCGTGACCCCATCCCTGGCACTTACGGCACTGTGTGAGGTTTTGGAAATTTCCTCCAGTCTTCCTGAAGTGTTCCCACTTCACTCGGACATGGAGCATAAGGCTAGCTTTTTCTAAGGCCTTAAGGTTGTTTAGTTCACTAGACTTGAAGTGAACTAAATAAAAATCATTAGAAATCCCGTTGCGCGAATCGCCAGGACGGGATTTCATTTTCATTTTGATTACTTGGAGTGGCACAACTCCAAGTAATTTTGCCAGTTCATCTTTGATCTGATCCAGGGATTCACCACTGGGCAGTCCTTTCATGACAACCTTGAACACACGTTCAGTTTTGGTGTCGTAAGTAAAAAATTTGTGCTTCTTCTCAGTAAGATACTTGAGAAGACATTTAAATCCGTCCAAGGTTTCAGCCAATACACGGCATTCACCCCGACGTCCAATTTGTAGTGAAAACTTAACTTTCACGAAATTCAAAAGTTCCAAGCGAAGAGCATGGAAATCGGTTGTGGTTATCACAATAGGGGGAATCTTTTCCTTCTTGGCATTAAGCCGGGAAAGTTTACTAGAATTTTTCTTGGATGATGGATCATTCTCATCATCCGTGAGCAAATCAAATTGATTACTCAAATTAATTTCATCAGAAGGGGGGTCAAGAGTTTGCCCCTTTCTTTTGCGTTTAGGCGCCATGGCGGCAGTAAATTTTTATCCAGATCGACTTCCAAGCAGATTACTATAAGAATCTGAAGGATCGAAGAGGAATTTTCCAAATCGATATCCAAGAAGGATTACCTCGGGTAGGGTCCAAACAAGGATCGAAGAGGAATAAGAGTTGAACAAGGTAGAAAATTTTTACAGGTTGAGCACTGAAAAGTGCTGTTTAAATTTGTTGTAGCTTTAGGTAGTAGTAACACTTCCTTCAGCAAAAAGCAAATAGATCCGCACGGCAAGAGAGCACGATGCGGGACGCAATTCTGAGTTTGTTTAAATCAAAGTCTACCAACAATCGCTTACGAACGCAGATGTTTCCTATCATTTTGAAGTAAATTTGTTGAAGTTTTAGATGCACTTTGCCCCATTTTGCCCCCTGCTAAGTTAAAAGTTCTTAAACTATGGTCTAAAAATCTACAAAAACTTTAATAACTTTCTTTCTACAAAAGATACTGCAATGCGGTGCTCTGCAATATTGTGTATACAACTTATTAGAACATGGCAAAACTGTAAAGATTTAGACCAAAAAGTTATGATGAGAAAACCATATTTGATGGACCGTCGGCAAAAAACGTTACATATCTTTAAAAGTAAAAAATAAATCAATTAAAAATTTTCGACAAACTTGTTTGTAAAGAATTTTTCAACAACTTTGTCTAAGACACCAACCCTGTATCTTGAAAAGTTGAAAAATAAATTTTCTATCTCAATTTTAGGGGGATTACTATTTTAATTGAAAACATCAAAAGAAGCGCAGTAACATGTTGAAACACTTCTCTAAAAACACGATATCTCTAAATTCCATAATAAAGGAGCTATTGATTAAGCGCACGAAAATGCCAATTTCAACCACTGTGGGGCGCCCCAAAACGAATGTTTTGAGTTAATGTATGGTGTTTTCTATTTGCCGCTGCTGTTGTAAGATGCTACGATCTGGCAACACTATGGTCTGATGACGCTTCGGTCTGACGGGAGGACGCTTCAGTCCGACGGGAGGACGCTTCGGTCCGACGGGAGGACGCTTCGGTCCGACGGGAGGACGCTTTGGTCTGACGGGAGGACGCTTCGGTCTGACGGGAGGACGCTTCGGTCCGACGGGAGGACGCTTCGGTCCGACGGGAGGACGCTTCGGTCCGACGAGAGGACGCTTCGGTCCGACGGAAGGACGCTTCGGTCCGACGGGAGGACGCTTCGGTTTAACGGGACCAATAGAATCTTTCAATCATCATGATTTGGCCTATGCTGGGATGTTGAAAAAATTTTCTGAAATCTCAAAAATCCATGAATACTGAATAATTTCTCAATTTTCCAAATTCAAGATTTCAAAGATTCAAGGATGCAAGGCCTTAATATTCTTACTTGATGTTTGATTATTTTAATCACAAAAATATTATTCCTTGACTTTAAAGGGCTTTTAAAATCTTGGACTTAAAAAGATAGCAAAACTTTGAGATTTGCGAATACACTTAGAAATACCTAATCTTACACGTGATGGAATCTATCTTTGACATAAAGGATGAGACGTAAATAAATATGTTATGTAAAATTAAGTGCTCCGAGACTGAAAGGTTCATTACTCGACGAAAAGTACGTTTGATTGAGCTGTATTTCGCGTCTATTATGACTCAATTTTATGTCAAAATTGACGCTCGTATATGTCAGTTTTAGAGCACCTAAATTTACATCGATTTTTCTAAATGTGTAGATTAGGCTATTCTATGAACTAAGTGATAGTTAAAGGGTGGGGAAGATTTCAACTGGTTCGTTTATTTGGAAGGCTCAATCGCCTTAGCTTTACGAAGCCGATAGTTCATTGTTCTTTGTTTGTAACAAAATTCTCTTATTTCTATGTCTAGTAGGAGTTGGGCTGAATACTCGCGGCTTACTCGAGGTTAAAGAGGTACATTGTCGAAGGAAGCTTGGGGGTAGGGTTTCGTTGTCTCATCAGAGCGTTGTTGCCAGTATGAACAATAGTGCGGTTCTAGTTTCGTCTGGGGTTCGACCGGCTATGGTGACCAGTGAGCGACGATGAGACTCATCGAGACGGAGGGGACAAGACAAACAAAAACTATTAAAGAGAGACAAAAGAAAAAGGAATTAAATTCTCATACTGGACATTTGGAGAAACACATAAACCGTCTCTGATAGGAACATATGGTTGTCTTCCATGGGCCTCGAGGGTATTCAAAAGTCGCTCTCTGGCAGCGTCCTTATCCGTACATTGCCAAACTGCGTGGTCGATGTCTTCGTAACCTTTTAACATCGACAGATGTTGCTGTCAACGAGATTTATTCTATTGAGATGAGCATCTAGCGAGTAGTAGTTGGACATAAGTCTACTCATCACGCGAATGAAGTCACGACTTAAGTCCAAGCCTTTAAACCACGCTCGCGAAGAATCATTAGATATAATTGAATGTAACCACCGCCCAAGATTTCCTTTGCCCTAATCAGTTTGCCAACTCGAAAGGGTACTCTGACGCACTAAATGGTAAAATTCATCGTGTGAAATTTGCCTGTCATAAAATTCGCCTTCCTGCGTGCCCACCTTTGCGAGAGAGTCCGCCTTTTCATTGCCTGGGATTGAGCAATGTGAGGGAACCCATACAAAGGTAATCATGAGTGCCTACACACTTAGAAATAACTAATTTTACACGTGAAGGAATCCGCCTTTGACATAAAAGATGAGACGTAAACAAACATGTCATGTAATATTAAGTGCTCCGAGACTGAAAAGTTCGTTGCTCGACGAAAAATACGTTTGATTGAGCTTTATTTCGCGTCTGTTATGACTCAAATGTATGTCAAAATTGACGCTCGTATATGTCACTCTCAGAGCACCTAAATTTACATGATTTTTTCTAAGTGTGTACTTGGTTTCATCGACCGAATAGCCTCGATCGAACTGAGACTATCCGAGAAGATGAAGTAATGGTCAGCGGACATGTTGGAAATCATCCCCAATGCGAAGTTGATTGCTGCCAGCTCAGCAACAAAAACGGAACAAGGTTCCTGGAGTTTGCGGAAGGCGCTAGAGTTTTCATTGAAGACACCGAAGCCAGTGAATCCACTGAGACGAGGCCAGTCTGTAAAATATCTGTTTACGCAATTGACGTGTTGGTACTTTTCAGTAAAAATACGTGGGATAATAATAGGTCGAAGTTGATCGGGAATCCCATGAGTTGCTTGTTTCATGGTCAGATCATATTCAATTGAGGAACTGGGATTGGTGAAGTGAGCACGGTCTGGAGTGTAACAAGGAAGACACATATCTGACGATATGTTGTGGTGGTAGATTCTCATAAATTGAGATTGTTTGTTCAGTCCTAGAATTTCGTCAAAATTTGCAATTATAAGTGTATTCGTCACTCCGCATTTGATTAGTATTCTGAGAGAGAGCTCTCAGAAACGGTTCTGGAAGGGTGTTACTCCTTCCAGAACCTCGAGATTCATGTTATGCGTTCATTGCATAGAGCCGATAGCAATACGCAGACAACGATATTGAATTCGTTTCAATTTTATTAGGTGACTTTTTCTTGCCGAGAGAAAGTAGAAAGAGCCGTACTCTAGAACAGAGAGAATTGTTGATCTATAAAGCGTTATGAAGTCTCCCGGATGAGCACCCCACCATGTGCTACAAATTGATTGGAGATCCTCTGCTGACATTTTTGCTTCAAACACGTAATATGGGTATTCCAAGTGCACTTTGAATCAAACCAGACCCCAAGGTACTTGAAAGACAATGATTGAGTAATGTTTCTGCCCAAAAGATTAAGATGCATTTGGGCTGGGTACCGCTTTCGAGTAAACACTACCAGTTCAGTTTTCTGCGGCGAGAATTCGATCCCTAGATTCATAGCCCAAGAAGACAAGTTATCTAAGGAATTTTGCAATGGTCCTTGCAAGTCCACGGCATGTGGACCTCTTACGGAAACCACACCGTCATCTGCAAGTTGTCTTAGCGTGCATTGTTCTGCCAAACAGTTGTCGATATCTTTGACATAAAAGTTATAAAGAAGAGGGCTGAGACCTGAGCCTTGGGGCAGACCCATGTAGCTAATTCTGGAAGTTGTCAGTTGTCCAAGGGTCATTTGCTTTTCTGACAACAAATTGTACAAGAAATTATTTAAAATTCCAAAAAGTCCACATCTGTGCAGATTGTCTGACAGAATTTCAATGGAAACTGAATCAGAAGCCCCCTTAATGTCCAAGATTACTGAAGCCAATTGCTCCTTGTGCGCAAAGGTCAGTTGAATATCTGTGGAAAGCAGCGCTAGACAATCGTTTGTTCCTCTGCTCTTGCGGAACCCAAACTGTGTATTTGATAGCGAGTTATTTGCTTCGACCCACTGATCGAGTCTCCGAAGGATCATTTTCTCCAACAATTTCCTAATGCACGAAAGCATGGCAATCGGACGGTATGAGTTATGGTCAGACGCTGGTTTGCCAGGTTTTTGAATGGCTATTACTTTGACCTGTCTCCATTCAGGCGGTATAATGTTATTTTCTAGTAAGGAATTGAATAAGTCTAGCAAGCGTCTTTTAGCGATATCTGGGAGATTTTTCAGAAGATTGAATTTAATCATATGGCTTCCCGGTGAGGAGTTGTTCGATGAAAGAAGAGCCATAGAGAATTCCAGCATTGTGAATGGTCTATCCAGAGAGCTGCCGCTCGGAGACGCTTCTCGAAGAATGTGTTGTGCTGGAACTGAGTCCGGACAGACCTTTTTAGCGAAATCGAATATCCATCGGTTGGAGTATTCTTCACTCTCATTAGAAGATGAGCGGTTACGCATGTTGCGAGCCACCCTCCACAAGGTGTTCATTGAGTTCCCGTGAGAATCCCTCAACGAAATTACGCCAATAACCGCGTTTTTTTGCTTTGATTAAATGTTTCAGCTTTGTCTCAAGCTTTGAATATTCCTCGGAGTATTTAGAAATTTTGTGTCTACGAAAAGCTTTGAAAGTATCAGATTTTTCAACATACAGCTTTGTGCATTCTTCGTCCCATCCAGGTGTGGCTGGTCTCCTTTTAAAGGGTGCACTTGGAACTTTTCTTTTTTGTGCTTCCAGTGAGCTTTTGTAAATTAAATCGGCTAGGAATCGATATTCTTCCAATGGTGGGAGCATATCTATTGATTCGATAACGGTTGTCACCGCCGTTGCATATTTCTGCCAGTCGATGTTCCTGGTAAGATCAACTCGAGGTGGTTCTGCAGAGTGAGGGCCACACTTTATTGAAATGATGATTGGCAAATGATCGCTACCATGGGGATCATTGATAACCTTCCACTGACAATCCAATGATAGCGATCTTGAACACAAAGATAGGTCGAGTCGGCTTTCTCGAGCCGGAGATTTAGCTATACGTGTCACTTCACCAGTGTTCAAAATAGTCAAGTTGAAATCGTCACATAAATCGTAAAAAATTGCCGCTCTATTGTCATCGTATAGATCGCCCCACCCAGTACCATGGGAGTTCATATCACCTAGAAATAATACTGGGGATGGAAGAATCGAAACTAGATTCCAGAGTTGACTACGGCTAATGGAGGTTCTTGGTGGAACATATACTGAAGCTATGCAAAGATTTTTGTTCTTCACATTTATTTGGCAAGCGACGATTTCGACGCCTGGTAGAGCAGGAAGGGAAATTTTGTAGAAAGGGTAGCACTTTTTGATCCCCAAAAGTACTCCTCCATAAGAATCGTCTATATCCAGGCGAATAATGTTAAAATCGTGGAAGTTGAGTTCTTTATCGGAAGAAAGCCATGTTTCACAGAGAGCAAATTCATATATCACAATCAGAATTGTGAAGTAAAAATTTGAACGAGTCTAGTCCTCGACACTAGACTACGGCAGTTCCACTGTAGCACAGTGATAATATCTTCAACCTCGTTCGACGAATTATCCATCGAAAGATATGATTGATGCAAGGAGGGGCCATGTCAGTCAATTACTTAAGAGGGGCCATGAAACAGTCAATTGCTTAAGATATGATTCTAACGTTGGAAGCAAGGAAGAAACTAATAAGAAGCTCTTGTATGTTGAACATGTTTAATATGAATTCCACAATGTCCGAAAAAGCTAGCAAACCTCGTTCAGACTTGGATTTCTTTCGAGAAGTTTTATTATTTTTCTTATCTTTTTTGGGTAATGGTGGAAAGTTCCTGCTGCTGCCAGGGATTGAATCAGCAGGAGCCTTCGGTTTCAATTTTTCGTCCCCATTACCCTGGGAATTTGCCAATCTTCTGGAGGTGACTTTATATTTCTTACGGTGCACTTTCGGGGAGGGGCATTTTCTTTTTGAGGATCCGTCCATTTTTGAAGGTGCGTGTACCACCGTAGAATCACCTTCATCGGATGAGTCAGAGTCCGATTCAAAATCGAAAATTGGTTTGCATCTTGGACGGCTGATGCAGCCTTCACCATTTGAGCATATGTCTGCTTGGAGCGTCCAGAGATTGAACGCTGCAGTTTATCGGAGTGCTGCTTGTTCATAAAAAAAAACTTCACGAGGCACGTTTTAAGTCCTCGACAGTCAGACTCGCGTCGGAGACCACGCCTTTTATCTCCACATCTCGAGAAGGGATGTTATACTCAACACTAAAAAGCTCGTGTTCAGCAATTTTATTTGCCACATCATAAGTTGGTGCTTCTACCCGCAGTTTGTTGAATCTTTCCTTGTGTACCAAGATGCCCTGATCTTTCGCAGCAAATCTCTCGTAATGTCGAGAGTTTTCAAAGGTTTATTTTTGGGCCGAAAAAAGATAGCCCATGGTCCTTTCAAAGACGGTTGGTAGTATCTGGTTCGCGCAACGTAGGTATCCGAAGACGCCATAAGTGTTGCGCAAAAGCGGTGCACAACTGCTTAAAATGAAAAAAAAACCTTAAAATAACCTTCACCAATTAATTAACTTAACTGCTAGTTGTTAATATTTTGTTGCCCGGTGTGCGAGCAACCATACAAAAAAAAATATAAAAAAAATTATATAAAAAAAATTTAACTTTTTACTAGTTGCAAAAATGCCCCACCCTATTAGGGAGAGCGCACTGCTACAAGGCAACTTTGCTATACAATAGCAAGGCAATCGGAAAAAACTATCCTATTAGGTATACTTATGCCGTTTTCTGCTGCTTGCTTGCAGCTGCAGGTGCTGATACAATGGAGACGTCGTGATGATGGTGATCTTTCACCGGGATGGATAGAGATGGATACTCGAAATAAACGGGCTCGCAGAATTTCGGTGCTTCCGAGACACGCTCGCTTATCACCTGGACCAGGGCTCTACATTTTCGATGCGCTAAAATGAACTCGAGTTTTGTTTCTCTCATACAAACGTGTTCAACGCTTCATTTCTATAACGCCTAGCTAAACTATCAGCAAGAAATGATAATGAAAAAGAAGCACGCTTAGAAGGAAACGCTGGCTGTGGATTTTCTCGTCGTTGCTTTGCTCATCGCTTTCAATGTAACTAACGTCGGTTTTCTAGTTAAACGAAACCTCATTATGGCTTTCAATCCCCTTTCACGAACACTCTATCACCGCTCTTTCAATTTGTTTAAAATGCGTTATGTTCCGTTTTCGTTAATTTTTTTTAGATAAATATGTGGATGGAAGGTAAATTAAACATATTACGTGTAATCTTCAACTGTTTTCACGTGAGAAATGCTTTAATTGTGTTATCTCATTTTCCGTCATATACGTCATGAAACCTCTGTTGATGTGTTTCATGAAAGAGAAAACTATCAAAGTCGAGCGCTCTTTCGCTCATCCGTTTCACCGAAGCTTGAAAGGAAGACCAATGGAGCGACGGGAGAAAGAGAGACAAGCGATTGAACATTTGTTTGTGCACGCCGACTGAGGTTCTAGAATGCTGCGAAGCTGTTCGACTTTATCAGAAAAAGAAAGCCAGCAGTCTCTTCGTGGCATCGATTTGGTCGATTGAAGCTGATATTGCGACGCCCTAACCTGGACACTGCACTGTGATGTGAAAAAAAAACCACGCGGGTGGAACAAAAATCACAAGTAATGCTTAATGTCGTGTGAGAGACAGGGACCGTGTTAACCAAGGGGGGGAGGTGGCTGTCAAATACGAACAATCGTCGCCTACCTCGCATGCCTCGCATAACTGGTTCCAAACGTAAACAAGCCATAAGAAACCTACAGCGATTGTTTACGTTTGGAGCCAGTTTCATACAAGAATGATCAGTAGGCTGATTTGACAGCACGTCCTCCCCCCCAGGTGTTAACCGACTCAGCGCTCGATACGGAATGGGTGGGGAAGATGTTGGCGATTCCAATAATTGTTTGTTATGGGCAATGATTCACAGTTTTGCTAAAATGCTGCCATTTTGAATTTTCAAAATAGTGTCCTTGGAATTTTTCAATAATTTGTAGGACGAAAACAGCATTTCCGATCAAAATGGCGCCCGAGACAAAGTGATAAAGAAAAATCATTTCTTTCTGAAAAAAAAACAAAAATGTTTTTTTTTTTAAGTAAAAGTTCTATAGAAAATGTAAAAAACCCAAAAATTTCATAATGAATCCGGTTTTTTTTTTAAGGGTTATAAAAATGCAAATTTTTGAAATATCTGTAACCTTGGACTTTTGAAAACTTACAAAAATCGTAGAACAAGAACTTATCGTAATATTTTTGAAATTTTAAGTGTCCATAGTTTCAAACATTGTTGCATTTTTCATAAGCTTGTTTAAAATAAAAAAAACTCCAAAAATTGGGCAAAGACATTTTAAGATATTTAGTTTTTTAACATTTTTTTAAAATTTGTACATGTGAGCAATTGTCCTTAACAAACAATTATCAGCGGCGCCGGTGGTGTAGCGGTAAGCGTGATTGCCTCTCACCCCAGAGGGCCTGGGTTCAATCCCAGTCGGCGCCACCAAGATTTTCTGAGGCATAAAATCTCTGACCACGTCTTGCTTCGCAAGGGAAGAACAGCCGTTGGTCCCGGTCCATAAGTTGATGGGTCGATAGGTAGCTGCCTCTCTGGCGTCGGTAGCATTGGTACTCAGTACGAAAAATAAGATCGACGGAAAACAATTCAAGGAAAAAAAAACAAACAATTATGCAAAGTTTCATGCAAATCGGAGAAGGACGAATTTGCCGATCCGTCATTTACGTGGAACTGCTCAGTTTTGAGTAACTGAAAAATGGGATCGCAATGAAAGTGTAAACGTCGGCTTCGACCTTACCCGCTTTACGATGCAGCAAAGGCATTTTATTATGAAATTAAACACATCCACCACAACATTCCAGCCAGTTGCTAGCAGCTGTCTCAAACACAGTTAAAATAGGAAGGGTGCCCGGCCCACAAATAAGTCGGAAAGAATGCGAGTAATTTTGAGAGATTTATAGTTTCATTTCCCAAATTTACAAACGTTAGAAAAAAAAACACAATTTGAACCATTGCAAAAATATCAGTGTCCATGTTTTAAGAATTAATTCAATTGAATTCTTGATCATCTTCTTGATTGGACAAAACAACACCTCTAAAAGAACCATTAATCATGCTTCCAAAGTATTATTGCCATACCGCGAGTAAGATATCAGATCTAATTTCCATCCAAATGAATTCCGTCCCAGGTAATTCATTCTATCCACTTCGACCCCAACAATCACCCAGAGTGATCCTCTCTCATCCATCACTTTCGCTGAGCCGTACCGTTCTGTGAGAGCCTGAATCACATTCTCAAAGCTGAGGAAAACCCACAACAAACGGACGCCCATTCGAATTTCCACCCACAACACACAACTCGGCGCGAGCTAGAACGGGTCCAACGACTCATCCGTCTAGCTAAAATGTTCTGTGAAGCAGCCTGTATTAGTAACCAACAAATGTCACTCACTATTTTGAGTTACCCGGCACCTACACGGCCGATGAGATTGACTCAAAATCGAGTGATTTATCACTCACAATCGCAAAATCGTAGGTTACTCATAGACTGAGTAAAATCGACGAAATGTTTACTCAGTCTAGAAGTATACAAATAGACTGAGTGAAACCCTCATATTCGAAAGGTATTTCGTGGGAAATCGAGGAAAATTTTACTCAGTCTGTGAGAAGCAGACGTTTTAGCGAATTTGAGTGAACGAAACTCATGTTGAGTTGGTTTAATCGGCCGTGTATGAATGTCCCTTCACCCACCACCGAGTGAGTGTCGGACGCTTTCGTTTCGCTTCCGAGAGTAAAGGGGTGCAGAAACTAGCATTCCTATTCTGACCGTATTTTGCCAACTGTGCATTGGAATACAATTTCCGGTGACTTCTTCTGTACTTGAACACAAGAAGTCTACGAAATCATGAAATAATCAAACCGTCGAGGTGGCAAAAGGACGACCGTCTCTCTCCGTCTCTTTTCCGTCACAAACACATGCAAATGTATTCGGTTCCGGTTCATGGGATTCGGGTGGGAAAGCTCGAGAGAGCGCCAAACTGAGTTCAAGCCACATCGCGTCATCGTGTGGGTTTCGAGATTTCGAGTCGAGGGAAAGCCATATTTCCGCCACACTCACATACGCGCGTCCACGGTGCGGCCAAGATTTTTCTCATCGTCGCACAAGGAGCAAACAGCAGGAGCTTAGTCAAGAGCGAAAATTGTTACTGTCAAGACACACTTTTCCTAGCCATGTCTAGCTGGATGCGAGGAACATAGAAAAAAAATCTCAGTATTGGGAAAAGTTCCAGCTAGACGTTCGACAGAAGAAGGGAGATTTTTTCGCAAAATTCATCATAGCTAGTAGTGGTTCGCCTGGTGTTCAAATGGCGAAGAAATGTGCTGGAGTAGTGGCCACAGTTGAGCGCTTTTCCGTCGCGTCCAAGTTGGTGATGAATGTGATGTCCCGTGGCCGTTAGGGAGGGCCATCCCTCCCCAACACGCTTCGTCATCAACGTAGTCCCTCTGTAGTTTCCGTCATCGTCCATATTTCCGAAATTAGTGTTTGATTCAGTGTGTATTGGTCAATTAGTGTTATGGTATAAATTTAGGTGTAAGGAGGCATCCAGGCGCAAAACGTAGTCTCTTCTCTAACTTTCGGTGTAGCTAGCAAGCAGCAAGTGCGTTGGAAAAGTATACTTTCAGGAAGATATTTTCCTGTTTTGCTCACCCACGGGTAGAGGACTCTGAGTGGAAAACAGTGTACACTTCGTCAGCAGCCAGTAGCTGTAGCAGAAGTGAATCGAAAATTGTGCCTAATGGCTCCACCATGTTTTTCTCGTGCTAGTAGACCGGGGGGGATGTAGTGTATGTCCTGAGCTCTATGGCAATGCTGTATGTCCTGAGCTCTATGGCAATGCTCGAGGAGAAGGCTTGCGGGATGGCAATGTGTATCGCACACATCACAGAGAGAAATTTTTCACCGAAAAATCCAATACCTACTGAGGTTGTTGGAGACGAGAGAGCGCTCCATTCTCACATGGGGCCACGCATTGGACATTCTGTGAGCAGTCTGCTAAATAATCACATAAACACAATTGGTTATATCGAAGGGAGAGAGCGAGAGCGAACGACAGACCTAGTGTATTGTATTTTGGGATTGGGGGGAGGGAGGGGTCATAGGATGAATGTCCGGGGACGATCAGGGAGATGATATTAGGACATCCTTCCTATGATAGTATCAGAAGCAGCAGCTGCTGCAGCCAGCAGCCAAAAAGCAAGCTACTCAAGGGTGACGAGATAGGACTTGTTCCATAGAAAGCGAATCGGAAAAGGATACTACCAATATAGTAGTCGGTCGTAATAAAAAGAAAACTCAATGGAAGCCAAGCGCGAGAATATTGGCTCCCGGGTGATTTGTTTACATAAACGTACGTGAAGGAACGAGCACTTGGTCGTTGGGAGCGGAAATTGAAACCGTTTTGTAGGGTAATCGCGAGGGGGAGGGAAATGAAATCAATTCTTCTATGATGTTTGGATGGGTTGCATAACGAAATAACGAACGACTAGGGCTAATCGGGCAGTTAAAATTCATTGGATTTTTTTTTCCTATGGCGGAAGTCAAGTTCATTGACGTCACCGTCGCTGGGATACCAAGCTGGGTCAACGGATATCCATCTGTCGGATTGGTACTTGTAATATTTACCATTATTTCATCAATTCCATTGGTCCCACACGCTTTGCGGTCACTTGAAGCATATTCCGGTCATTCTACGATAAAATGTAACACTTGATGCACGCAGAGCCAGTACAAGTGTTTTCAATGAAGGTAGAAGCTAGTTTTATTGAATTGCTGAGCTAATTGAAAGCTGATCGATTTGGATTGAGGCATGGTACTAGATTGAGTTGAAATTTCAATCTGCCCCTGGTTGTACTTATTTTAAAGTTCTGCGCCGTTTTCCAATTAATCTAAAAAACAGGACCAGGGAAATGGATCGTTGGCATGATCTGAGGTCCAAGGCAATGTTTATTCAAATTAGGATCACAACCTTTAACAGTCAGTATTAGCGTATGAACTGGTGAAATTTTCGTGGAATAGCAATGCTACCCACCAAACAATTTTAGCTGCTCTCAAGCTTATTCAGGTAAAAAGTAGCAATTTTTGGCTTTATAAGCTAATCTTCAGCTAAAATTGTTAGTAGGGTGGTTCTAATAAGCCATTAATAAGAACTGTTAATGTCAACAAGTCTTTAATCAGCATTATTAAGTGCTTCCCAGCACCTGGAACTTAAATCACATTGTGAATATCCACTAGCTTCGAGACGACCATGGCGTGAGTATTCGGTTCAAGTCCTTTAACTCAAGTTTTACGATTTTTTAATGTATAATGGAAATGATAACTTGGCTCTATAAAGTTTATTCGATTGAGCCTGTACCATTAAGAAATATACAAAAACTAGATTAAGCTTACATTTGAATGCTTTTCGGTTACTTGGACTTGAAACTGTATAAGAGAAGCAAATCCAGTGCACGTTCAGTGAACTCAGAAGGATGGAGGCCATATAAAAAACATTCATAAATAAGATCAGAAAACCTCATGGACAAGGTTAGAGGTTTTCCAGAGCAGGATCTAAGGATCTATTGACCAACTTCAAAAATGTTCCAGGGATAATCTTTAGGACAATTACAGGAGAGCTTTAAAACTTAATTCATCTACCCAAAATAGGGAACCTCCAGATTGAACCCAAAGCATTCATTGGAAGGGGTGAAGCTAAAGGGCTTCTTCAAGAGGATCCCAAAAGAGTTCCATAGCAAATCTTAGAAATTTACACATCAAATGTGCAGGGTCATCAACTGTCAATTAAGCCAACCTACGGTTCAGGCGAGCTCTAGAAACTGCAGAAGATCTTCTAATATTGTGTACTTGAAACTTTCTACCGTATGCGTGATAATGTTTGCACCATTGAGCAATGTCAAAATTAAAAAAAAAATCTCAAAAATTCCGTTTTCGAGATTTTTTTTATTTAATCAAAGTGGGGATGTTTTTCAGTGTCTTAAACCATGTTAATCATCGACCGAGTTTCCCCTTGCTGCAATTACGGCCCCCACACGCTTCCGGAATGCATGGCAGGTTCTAATAATATAGTTTGGATCCATTTCTCTCCAGTTACGAGTCAATGTTTGTCTGAGGCTTGCTGTACTCGGGTGGCGTTTAGAACAGGCCTTGGCCTTCATAATGCACCATATTGAGTAATCCAGTGGATTAAAATCGGGGCTGGATGGCGGCCACATATCCTTCGCCCATTACGGAAGATGTTCCTGCAACCACTTCTGAGTGCGGTTCGAGGTGTGGCACGGAGCCCACTCTTGTTTAAATACTTCATTTGGCTTCGGACCGTACTGTTCTTTGATCCACAGAAGAACATACTTACTTAAAATCCCGATGTAGACCTCCGTGTTGACCTTGTCGCCTTCTGGAATGAACACCGGGTCCATTTTTTTGCCATCGGAAGCCACCAATCGAAACACCATAACGCTAGCAGGATGCTTGGTCAGATACACGTTCTTATGCTCGTCGGCCACGTCTTTTACCGGAAGAGAACTAATATACCGGTCGGTTCTGGAATTCGATACGGGATCGACGGTAAACATGCTCTCGTCGGTGAACAGGATTACCGGATTTTTTCGCTTAAGGAAGTTCAAGATTTTCTTGCATCGTTCGACTCGTAGCTCCCGGATGCGGTTGGTAATCATGTGAGTTTTTTTTTTCCATGCCCTCGACTTTGCCCCGCAATCTTCCTTTACGATCTTTCGTGCCGTAAAGTCACTGATCCTGTGTTCCTTTGCCATTTTCCTTATTGAACGCACTGGATTCAACCGAATTTTCCTTTTGATAGCAGCGATAACCCTGGGAACCCGAGCTGACCTCGGACGACCTGTGGCCACCTTCGCGGATAGTTGTCCTTTCTTTTCTCGGTCTAAAACCCATTTGACGGTCCACCGGGACACTCCCACGGCGATTGAAATTGTCTTTTTGCGACATTTGCGCGTGGAACAAATCACGAATACGCTGCCACTTCGTGATGGTGCAACTGTCAAACTAAGTAAATCATTTTCTTTTATATACAGCCTACTACGATATGAGTTATAGGTTGCGTGCATGCAAAGAAAACCAAGGCATTGTATGCACAGGTGAAACGGAACCTTATTTGTACGATGGTGCAAACATTATCACGCATACGGTAATATTGTATGCTTATTTGTAAGAACATAAACCTATGTTAAACATCGATAGGATTTCCATTTGCCGCAATTACGACTTCAACACGCTTTCGGAATGCTCGACAGGTTCTGATAATATAGTCCGGATTCATATCTCTCCAGGTGCGGGTCAATGTTTGTCTGACTCTTACTGTACTGGAGTGGCCTTTGGCACAGGCTTTGGCCTTCATGACACGCCAAGGGGTTGAGATCGGGGCTGGATGGCGGCCACATATCTTTCGACTAGAAAGACAGATGTTCATTCAGTCAACTCTGCCTGCGATTTGAGGTGTGCAATAGTTTCCCGTCTTGTTAAAAGATCACATTCGGCTCTGGTTCATATTGCTGAGTAATTCTCGGATGGACATACTTACTAAGAATGCCGATATACCTCTCCGTATTCACTTTATCCCCTTCTGCTCATAATCATCCTGGAGCTGTCGTCTAAATTCTTCAGGCAATCCAGTTACAAATCTCTAGAAATTCTTCACGAGATGCCTTTAGAATTAATCTAGGAATTCTCATAATTCCTGTGGAATTCAATCCCCTTTTTAGCTGGATTACCTTGAAATTTTGTTAGAATTAACATGAAATTATCTTAATTTTTTTATGAATTCAATACTCTCGGGATTGCCTTGGAATCTCATCATAATTCTTATTAATTCTTCTCAGGACTTATTTGGAATGTTCATGTGAAATGGATCTGGAATCCTCTTCACAATCGACATGAAATTTCCCACAGAACTGCCTAAAGATTCTACTCTGAACCAGTGTTGGCAAAATCAGAAATCAATTGATATTTTTCCGCTTTCATGGGCTCGCAATATCACTCGTGATATTGGAACAAAATATCATGCTTGGTATTGATTTTACTAGCTCCTTTGATATTGCGAGACCATTCACAAAGAGCATAAATCAAGCTGAGAGTTGACTCGACACAAAAATGATTCCGTTGCACATCGTTTTCTTAGAAAGAGAAAGCATAGTTTGCTATCTCTTTTTACTCTTCACCGATGACAAACACGAAGTGACTGCTGCCAGCCGATATGGAAGTTTCGGTTGCGTTCGGGTGTAATGCGAAAATCATGAAGCTCAATCTCACCACAGTTTGTTGAGATTTGCAGCTGATGAGTTTTGTTAGCTTGATATTCCGAGCTGCGAAATCACAGCTTGTAAAATCAACCGCAGATGTTTGCTTGTTGATTTTTGTCTACGAAAATCAAGCGTGATCTTGGGCATTGGTGGGATTTGATTTCATGATATTTTCCCAACACTGCACAGGGGGCAAAAATTGACAAAACCACGACTAAATTGAATATCTCGGCTGCCAAACGGTTTCCGTCAACATGTTATGTTAGTTATGTTATGTCATGTTATAAAGGAAAAACTCTCTTGAATCGATTGGTGGCGGTGAAAAAAATACAAGCTTCTAGGACATTTTTTATAATGTGGCGATTTTATGAATCGTTCCGGATCCTGCTTTAGGCCAATAGAGTTTCCCTGAGGGCGTTTTTCGTGTCTTTACTCAATATATACTTAGTACTATCAATTTCCAGTAATATACGTTAACTAAAGTGTAAAATTATGTCGACCGATAGTGGAATTCCCTACTTTACCGGGAACTCGGGTTGATCCCGGCCCTCTATTTTGGTACGCAAAAGTCTCCGGCCAATGAGACTACCACCAATCGATTCAGAAGAGTTTTTCCTTTATAACATGACATAACATAACTAACATAACATGTTGACTGAAACCGTTTGGCAGCCGAGATATTCAATTTAGTCACGGTTTTGTCAATTTTTGCCCCCTGTGCAGTGTTGAGGAAATATCATAAAATCAAATCCCACCAATGCCCAAGATCACGCTTGATTTTCGTAGACAAAAATCAACAAGCAAACATCTGCGGTTGATTTTACAAGCTGTGATATCGCAGCTCGGAATATCAAGCTAACAAAACTCATCAGCTGCAAATGTCAACAAACTGTGGTGAGATTGAGCTTCGTGATTTTTGCATGTATAACATGTTGACTGAACCGGTTTGGCAGCCGAGATATTCAATTTAGTCGCGGTTTTGTCAATTTTTGCCCACTGTGCACTGCTCTGAACTTGGGATTCAAATCTCTCTTGGAGTTGTTCAAAAAAGTATCTTGAGAGTGGGTGTACCAGAAATGGCTAAACGTTCCAATAATGGTGTGTTCGTATTATGGCCTAGGGGATCCCATATGCCATAATTGAAACACACCACAATATGAAATGTGTAGTCATAACTGGTACACCTACTCTATGTGTCTATGAAATACATTGGTGTTATCTTGAGATTTTTGACGTACAACTACGTCTGTGATTTCTATATAGGGGTACACTTTGTGAAAACCAAAAATAGAACAAGTAACAAAATTATGAAAGATTTTGAACGTTAATAACTCAGCTGTCCCTGGACCGATTTCAATAATTTTATCACCAATCGATCAGACATATGTCTACACATCTGTTACATTTGAGACTTTTTATTTTGTCACTATTGAAAATTGCACGAATGTGCAACTGTTTCTATGATAATTAAAAATATCACCAATTTCTTGCGGAAAGCGATTTCCTCAACACAGATTTCAAAGTTGAATTCCAACCGGTCTCACCAAACGGTGTTTATTCATTTACCGCGTGGTGTTCTCCAGTACACAACGAAAGGCTGCCTGCAAGCAGCGAGCGGCAGCCAACATGAGCATCCATAGAAGGAGAGAGAAGCCGCACCGCTATTGATTGGAATTAGTAGCTCTTCGTGAGTCGCTGTGGGCCATCTATGTCAAGCGCGTCATACTAAATAGTATAAACAGAGAGAACCCCGCTCAAATTCTTATTCCTACACAAAACACAAGCTCCTGCTGCAGTTAACAAATAAGATTTATTATATAAGACCACATAGTCCTACGTCACGATTGCGTACAACCCCATAGGGCTGTCCCTAGAGCGGCGTTGGTGGTGAAGTAGTAAGCGTGATTGCCTCTCACCCCAGCAGGCCTGGGTTAAATCCCAGCCGGCACCGCCGGGATTTTCTGAGGCATAAAATCTCTGATCACATCGTTGGTCCCCTGTTCATGAGTTGATGGGTCGATAGGTAGGGTCCAGGTGTAGGATCTGCCTCCCTGGCGTCGGTAGCATTGGTGCTCAGCACGGAAAACAAGATCAACGGAAAACAAATCCAAGGAAAAAAAAGGGCTGTCCCTTGTATTTTTTCAAAATTCTCTTAATATGTAGTTCATCAAAGTGACTGTATCCTGAAAATCCCGTCCAAGGATCTTGAAATTGTTGAATGATCTACAATCTATTAGTTTTACGATTTGACATGGAAATTCACCGGCTTCTCCCGGTGATTTCAAATTCCTCGCTTTTTCATGGTTCTCCCGATTTCCTGGTTCGCTGGTCCCGCTGGAGGTGATAGTGCAATTCAGCCATCTTGACTCTGTATCTTATCACCTTAACTGTGAAGTTATTTGAATTCCACGGTATGAACCACGGTAAGAAGAATCGATAAGAAGCATTGCAATCAATCAATATGCTAATTAGTGTCTGTTTTTATCAATTAAGGCTCAAACGCAATGTGGGCGGAAACGGAACGGAAGCGGCAAGTTTGACAGTTGTCACAAATGACGTCAATTTGCCTAACCGAAGTCGATTTGATTCAAAATCGTTTTCAGTCCGACAAGTAGGCTTACTCAGATCGGGCTTTTCCGCTGCCGCTGCCGTTCCGCTGTCATTGCACTTGGGCCTTTAGCATCGCACGTAAGGAGTAGTGCTTCAACCCAGTGTAGATGAATTGCGTTTGTTTTGAAAATCTTCGTTGTCACGTACGAGCGAAATGAACAAATGAGTTCATTAAACATCAACGAATACGCGTTTGTTGATATTCACTAGTGCTTGATCATCCAACCCAAAATTGTCAAAATCAGAGGCGATCCTCAGAAGCAAAATAATCAAAATGATTATTTTGAATATTGTCGACCCCAGAGCCTTAAGCCTCGATATTATCATCAATTCAACAAGAGGCAATAACTTTCCATGGATCTGTGTGTACAAACCAACACGACACATTCTTCTGCGCTATATTTGTGTAAAACTGAAAATAATCGTTTTGCATTTGATCCTCAAAATTATCCCCACAAAGATGAAGACGAATATTTATATTGACAACAATACAGGCGATAAGGAACATCCAGTCACGAATGAAGAAAAACGAACGTTGACTTCGATTCTCAGAGCTTGCCTTGATCAAGAGAGTGTTGTTATGTCAAAGCAGCGGTGCCAGATATACCGATTTATCGGTATGTATACCGATTTCCAAACTAGATACCGATACACAGATAAGGTTCCTCAGAATACCGATTTTTGAGATTTTATACCGATTTACACCGATTTTTTTTTTAAATAATCAAAATCGCGCTCGAATTTCAGAGACAATTTTTGTGAGAGACTTGTATCTTTTTGAATACCTCATATTATTTGAGCCTTTAAAATTCTAAACAATCATCCCTTAAAGATGCCTTACCCAAGTAACCACCAAGCCCGCTAACTACCCGATAATCGCCCTTTTTGCGATATAAGGTAAATATAGGGTTTCCGAACTTAATATTAGTCGTATAGCAGCCTTATATACCAAAAAGGGCGATTAACGGGCTTGTTGGTTACTTGGGTATGCTTGATACTCTTTCGACTAATTTTTGCATTTCCTAACCGTTTTTGGCTACCCATCAATCGAGAAATAGTCAATGGCTCTTGCCGGTAATTCCCTCGGTAATTCCTAGGGAATTGAGAAATATTTTTTAAACCTTATTTAACTTCCAGAAGTTTTTATTCATTTTTAAACATACTGAAGTTTCATTCAACTTTCCCTGGAATTTTTTTCCACCTTACCTTGGAAGACAAACAAATAATTTTAGTTGATCAACAGCTGAATAAGCTATTTTTTAGCTGAAGAAGCATGTTTTTAGCTGAATAAGCTCTTATTCAACGCCCAATGTTTGTTGGGAGCTTCTTCAGCCTTCGCTTGAATGATTCTTTCGTCTTCTCCCGCCAGTTTTTTCAACTTTCCCGGAACTTATCAGATTTTTATTGCGGATCCACACTAGCTGCAGGAACATTTCAGATGTTCTGAAACTTCAGAAAAGTCCAGACTTTTGTGTAAGTTTCGATTAATTAAAGACAGTTCGAAAACCCGGAAAGTTTCAGAAAAGTCCAGCGAACTCCAGGATACATCATAAATATTTTGGAAACTTCACAAGTCCAAAGAACTTCAGGAAAATTCAATGGTCTTCAGGAACTTTAGTGAAGCTCAGAGAACATCAGGACAGATCAATTAATTTCAATGAAATTGCTGAAATTATAAAGGAGTTCCGAGAAACTCAGGCAATTTCCGAAAACTTCAGCAATGTCCTGAGGGGCTCATGCAAATTTAGGAAACGTAAGAAAAGTTACATGAACATTAGAACATTGTGAGAACATTTTATGGGAATTTCTATGCTTTTTAATGGCAGGGTCGATAACTTTTAAAAATTATAAAAAGATCGGGAAGACCAGAGAACTTCAATGCTGATGTTACAATAAATTCAAGAAAATTGTGAGAACACATAGAAGATTTCGTAATCTTCAGGAAAGTCCAGAGACCGTCCAAGATGATTAGAGATATTTCGGTAGTCTTATTATAATCAGGGAAGTTCCGAGCGCTTCGAGGATGACCAGAGAACTCCAAAATAGCCCCTAATTTCAGGAAAATTACAAGAATATTTAAGGAATTTCGAGGAATTGTGGAATATTCCTAAGTGCATTTCAGGAATGTACCGAAAACTTCAGGGAAATTTGACTTTTAGAAGCTTCTTTAGGAAGCTTATTTAGGAAGCTTCATTAAGATACTTCTGTTGGAAGCTTCTTTTGGATACTTCTGATGAAGTTTCTTTTGGAAAGTTCTTTTGAAGGCTTCTTTTGGATGCTTCTTTTGGGAGCTTCTTTTAGAAGCTTCTTTGGAGATTCTTTAAGAAGTTTCTTTTAGAAGCTTAGTTTGGAAGTATCTTTGGTAAGCTTCTTTTAGAAGTTTCTTAAAACGCTTCTTTTGGAAGCCTCTTTGAAAGCTTCTTTTGGAAGCTTCTTTTGCAAGCTTCTTTAGGAAGCTTCTTTTGGAAGTATCTTATGGGAGCTTCTTTTAGAAGTTTCTTAAGAAGCTTCTTTTGGAAGCCTCTTTGAAAGCTTCTTTTGAAAGCTTCTTTTGGAAGCTTCATGTGGAAGCTTCTTTTGCAAGCTTCTTTTGGAAGCTTTTTTTGGAAAGTTCTTTTGAAAGCTTCTTTTGGAAGCTTCTTATAGGAGCTTCTCTTGAAACTTGGGGAGCTTCTTTTATACGTTTCTTAAGAAGCTTCTATTGGAAGCCTCTTTGAAAGCTTCTTTTGGAAGTTTCTTTTGGGAGCTTCTTTTAGAAGTTTCTTAAGAAGCTTCTTTTGGAAGCCTCTTTGAAAGCTTCTTTTGAAAGGTTCTTTTGGAAGCTTCATGTGGAAGCTTCTTTTGGAAAGTCCTTTTGAAAGCTCCTTTTGGAAGATTCTTATAGGAGCTTCTTTTGAAGCTTCTTTTGAAGCTTTTTTTGGATACTTCTGATAAAGCTTCTTTAGGAAGCTTCTTTTGGAAAGTTCTTTTGAAAGCTTCTTTTGGAAGCCTCTTTGAAAGCTTCTTTTGGAAGCTTCTTTGGAAAACTTCTTTTGGAAGCTTCTTTAAGAAGCTTCCAAAAGAAGCTAATGTTGAAAGCTTCTTTTGGATACTTCTGATGAAGCTTCTTTTGGAAAGTTCTTTTGAAAGCTTCTTTTGGATGCTTCTTTTGGGAGCTTCTTTTATAAGCTTCTTTTTGGAGATTCTTTAAGAAGTTTCTTTTGGAAGCTTAATTTGGAAGTATCTATGGTAAGCTTCTTTTAGAAGTTTCTTAAGACGCTTCTTTTGGAAGCCTCTTTGAAAGCTTATTTTGTAAGCTTCTTTTGGTAGTATCTTTTGGGAGCTTCTTTTGGAAGATTCTTAAAAAGCTTCTTTTGGAAGCCTCTTTGAAAGCTTCTTTTGGAAGCTTCTTTTGCAAGCTTCTTTAGGAAGCTTCTTTTGGAAGTATCTTTTGGGAGCTTCTTTTAGAAGTTTCTTAAGAAGCTTCTTTTGGAAGCCTCTTTGAAAGCTTCTTTTGGAAGCTTCATGTGGAAGCTTCTTTCGCAAGCTTCTCTTGGAAGCTTCTTTTGGAAAGTTCTTTTGAAAGCTTCTTTTGGAAGATTCTTATAGGAGCTTCTTTTTGAAGCTTCTTTTGAAGCTTCTTTTGAAGCTTTTTTTGGATACTTCTGATAAAGCTTCTTTAGGAAGCTTCTTTTGGAAAGTTCTTTTGAAAGCTTCTTTTGGAAGCCTCTTTGAAAGCTTCTTTTGGAAGCTTCTTTGGAAAACTTCTTTTGGAAGCTTCTTTTGGATACTTCTGATGAAGCTTCTTTAGGAAGCTTTTTTTGGAAAGTTCTTTTGAAAGCTTCTTTTGGATGCTTCTTTTGGGAGCTTCTTTTAAAAGCTTCTTTTTGGAGATTCTTTAAGAAGTTTCTTTTGGAAGCTTAATTTGGAAGTATCTTTTAGAAGTTTCTTAAGACGCTTCTTTTGGAACCCTTTTTGAAAGTTTCTTTTGGAAGCTTCTTTTGGTAGTATCTTTTGGGAGCTTCTTTTAGAATTTCTTAAGAAGCTTCTTTTGGAAGCCTCTTTGAAAGTTTCTTTTGGAAGCTTCATGTGGAAGCTTCTTTTGGAGGCTTCATGTGGAAGCTTCTTTAGGAAGCTTCTTTAGGAAGCTTCTTTTTATTTATTTTATTTATTTATTTATTTTTTATTTCGTCAACCAACGTAGACTAGTACATATGAGAATACAGTTTTGTTTTCTTAAATTTATTTATTTATTTCGTCAACTTTGGACAAAAGGTTAAAAGTATAATTTTTTCTTTAATAAAAATTAAGCAGTGTCAGCTTTCCTATTTTTTATGAGTTATAATGCCTTATGGAGTAAAAATATTGTTTTAGTTTATGCCGAGACATTGTAAAGTCAATGGTTTTGCAGTATTGATTGTAAGAGGCCATCATGCGGTTTAATGGCCCATATTTTGCATAATTTGTACGATGATGTTTTATGGCAAATACATTTCGATTTCGGAGTTGCCGAGTAGGTGCATGGAAATTTAATTTTGATAAAAGTTCTGTGGAGTCAATGCGTTGCGAAACGATATCGTTTACAAATGAAACCATTGCATATTCACGACGCTCTTTTAATGTTTGTATGTTTATAAGCATGCAGCGTGCTTCATATGATGGAAGAGGAAATGATGTCCAACCTAATTTACGAAGAGCGTATAATAGAAATTGTTTTTGTACGGATTCTAATCTTTCTTCGTGCGTGATTGAAAAAGGAGACCATACAATGCTGCAATATTCCAGTATTGACCTCACATAGGCGATATATAGTGTTTTAATTGTGTATGGGTCCTGAAAGTTATAGCAAAAGCGCTTGATAAAGCCTAGCATGTTATTTGCCCTGTGAATAATTGTGTTGTAATGGTCTATGAAAGTTAGTTTAGAGTCTAAGATAATTCCTAAATCCCTAACTCTTTCACATTTTTCTACATTTTGATTTCCTAGTGCAATTGAAATATTTGAAGTTGTTCTTTTCCTGCTAAATGATATTAAGTTACATTTTTTTACATTCAATTCTAGTAGACTTTTTTTGCACCATATGTAGAATATGTGTATTTCATTCCGGAATATATTGATGTCTTCTTCATTTCTTATTTCTAAAAAGAGCTTCATGTCGTCGGCATAAATAAGACATTTAAGTTTTTTGAGAATGAAAGAAATGTCGTTTACGTATAGAATAAAAAGAAGAGGTCCCAAATGAGAGCCTTGGGGGACCCCTGAAGTGACTTGAATTGGACTCGATTTCTTTCCGTTGAATTTAATTATTTGTTGGCGGTTAGTTAAATATGATTCAAGCCATTTTAGGAGCCCTGACTCAATTCCAATTTTTTGCAATTTAAAAAGTAGCATTGGTATGTCTATGCGGTCAAATGCCTTGCTAAAGTCTGTATAGAGAGCTTCTACGTGGTTTCCATTATCCATTGCATTCAATGAATAGTCTATAAATTCAAGTAAATTTGTCGAGGTCGAGCGACCCTTGAAAAAGCCGTGTTGCATGTCAGTAATTCTATTTTTGATTTGGAGAAATAATTTTTCGTTGACAATTGCCTCGAAAAGTTTAGGAATGCAAGAGATAATGGCTATACCACGATAATTACGTACGTCAGATTTTCGGCCAGATTTAAAGATAGGCACTAGGAATGAGTTTTTCCAAGTTTTTGGGAAGGTTCCAGATTCCAGGGACATATTAAAAATCCAGAACAATGGAGCAGTGAGTTCCATTGCTAGACATTTAATAAAAACTGGAGGAATTCCGTCAGGTCCAGGACCTTTTGAGGCGTCTAAATTTTTTAAAGCCTGCAAAATATCCTGCACTTGAAGTTGATTGAGGCCAATGTCCCTTGAAAATTCTGGAAAAAATGCAAAATAATCGCGGTCGCGATCTTCTTCAGAAAATGTCGTATAGATTTCTTGAAAAAATTTTGCAAATAGATTGCAGTTTTTTTCCGAGCTATCACCGACATTTTCGTCGAGTTGCATTATTGAAGGAAAATTGTCAGATTTTAATTTGGTTTTTACGTAATTAAAGAAGTTCTTTGGACAGGACTTTATTTCATGTTCTGTTTTTGCATTATATTCTTCAAATGCAGTACTGATAGCTAAATTCAGTTGATCGCATAGATCCAAATAAATTAATAAATTATTACTACTGTTGTGTTTTTTTATAAATTTTATGTGCTTTTTGCTTCCGATTTTTCAAGTTTTTTATTTGTCTGTTATACCAGACTGGATTTTGTGTGTTTCTGTTGCGTCTTTTTTTCTTCAAAGGGATTTCTTCCGAAATTATTTCTGTTAAAATTTTGTAGAACACGTCTATACCAATTTCGACATTTCCTACATTCCTTAAAATTAATTGCCAATTGACACTGTTTAATTTAAATTTTATTTTTTCGTAGTCTGCTAATTTGTATTCAAAGACTTCTTCGTATTCGCAGTCGTTGGGTCTTTGGTGTTCATGCACAAATAAAGAATATTCAATTGCTGTGTGAAACGCTTCATTTTTCCACAGTGGATTTAGTGATTCGGTCACACAGAAATCTTCATAAATATTCGTTAGTAAAAAGTCCAAATAGCAATTTTGTTGGTTTTTGATGTGGTTAATTTGGTTCAGTCCTAAATTAGCAGTTTTGTCAAAAATGAACTGCAATGTTTCATTATCCCCAACGACTGGGAGTAAGATACATTCATTTTCAGAGTCCAGAATGAAGTCAGCATGGCGTTGATTAAAGTCTCCATAGATGTGAACTTTAACCTCAGGAGGAAGCTCAGATAGAATTTGTTCAGCACTTTGGAAGAAGGCTTCATAAGTGCTTTTATGTGCATGGTCTGGTGGAAAATACACTGAGGCGAACACGTGCGTTTCACCGACTATGTGTGATTTCACCCAAATATGCTCAAATTCTGTAAATTTTGGTGTAATGATGAGTTCTGAGTTAAAATTGGTCGAAAGAGCTATAAGGACTCCACCGCCTGACTTCTTCTGAGTTGCATGACAATTTCTGTCGTCTCTGAATACATTAAAGGCATTTCCAAAGATTTCTTCACTTTTCACGCTTTCGTCCCAGCTTGTTTCAGTTGCCAGAATGACCGAGAAGGATGAGCATAATAAATTTTGATAGATTTCCTTCATTTTAGCTGGGCTTTTCATGCGATTGAAATTTTGACAGTAAATCAAAATTTCAGTCGCATTCTGTTTAGGTGAAGAAATTGTTGGAAGTACGTTGGTTGAAGCTTCTTTTGGAAGCTTCTTTTGGAAAGTTCTTTTGATTACAAGAACTTTTAAGGAATTTCGAGGAATTATGGAATATTCCTAAGTGCATTTCAGGAATGATCCGAAAACTTCAGGGAAATTGCGGAGTCTTCGGGGATGTTTTAAGAATATCAGGAAAAATTTCTGGATCATTAGCACATCCCCCAGGAATCTCTTTCTCCCGGAATTATGTCCTTGTTTCTTTCGACTGTTCCGTAAGCGCTCTGGCTTCCGACTTTCTTCAGATGTTTCTTCCAGTCTACCTTAGAATTTTTCTGTCAGCGTCTCCAGGAAGTTTCTTTCGTCTTCTCCAGGAGGTTCGAATAATTCACCCAGAAATTTCATTCGTCTTCTTCTGGAAGTTTGACCATAAGCCAAAGGTTTTTTTTGTTCGACTTCTATTGGAAGGTTTTTCCGAGCTTCTTATGGCTTTCCCTGGAAATGGCTACTTCTGGAAATTTACTTCCGGTTTCCGAAACTTTTACATCCGATTTTTTTTCCGATAGTTTATTTAAAATTTCGCCACAAGTTTCTCAATTCGTGTCTTGGAAGTTTCCCGGATGTTTTTTCAGCTTTTCTCTCACTTTATCCAGGATAACTTCTTTAGTCTTTCTCTGGATGTTCCTCCAATAGCTCCATTGAAAGCTAATTCAATCATTTAATGATATTTAATTGAAAAAAAACACTACTTGGTCACAATTTTGATCACCACTTGAGGACAACGATAATTTTAAAAATTAAATTAAAAAATTAAAGAGTGTTGTAAGACTGAGAAAGTCGTCAAACAAAGCAATTCCCCTTTAAATCCCAGTCGTCACTCTCGTTAAAATTTTCGCTTTCAAAAATTGCAAAAATATAAAATTTAATAAATAGTAAATACCGATAAATACCGATTTTTTAACACCTTTGATACCGATAAGCTTTAAAACAATCTGGCAACACTGTTTCAAAGTTAAAATTCATGCAGGTAGTTGCTCTACCTGTTAAGGTTGTCTACATTATCAGCTAAGTTGATTGTAGAAAAAAATATTCTTATCAGCACTGATACTAGTTATCAAAGTTTCTTCGAATCATTATATTTTTGAAGAGGTGTCGAAAATATCAAAATCATTTCTCTAAATTCCTTTGTCAAAAAATGACGAATTTTACTGCTTCCTTCACTTTCAAGAATTTACGAATGGAAACAAACAATCGAAGAATAACGACTTGGCTTTACACAAAATGCAGTTCGTCGGTGCTTGATACCAACATTGCCATCGTTGAAAAACTACAAGGGACAGCCCTATGGGGTTGTACGCAATGGTGACGTAGGACTACGTGGTCTTATATAATAAATCTTATTTGTTAACTGCGGCGGGAGCTTGTGTTTTGTGTAGGAAGAGGAATTTGAGCGGGGTTCTCTCTGCTTATACTCTTTAGTATGACGCGCTTGACATAGATGGCCCTCAGCGGCTCACGAAGAGCTACTGATTCCGATAAATAGCGGTGCGGCTTCTTCCTCCTTTTTTCCGCTTTTCGCAGGTAATCGGTGATAATTTTAACTATCATAGCAACAGTTGCTTATTCGTGCAATTTTCAATAGTAACATTTTGACGAATGATAAAGTCTTAAAATTTACAGATGCGTAGAAATATTTCTGATCGAATGGTGATATAATTATTGAAATTGGTCCAGAAGAAGCTGAGTTATTAACGTTCAAAATCTTTCATAATTTTGTTACATTTTCCATTTTCGGTTTTCACAATGTGTATCCCCATATGGAAATCACAGACGTAGTCCTATGTCAAAAAAAAACTCTCCGCATTACCCAGTATAGAACTGTTACGATGATAATTGAAAAAGAAAACAATCTCTGTTTTCACATGGCATTAATGTGAAGATTTTTTCGAGTGGAAGTATAATATAAGTATAAATGGTAGGCAAATACAACCCAAACTGTACCCGGTGGGGTAAAATGGTCCCACACAGTTTCTCACTGCTTTCCTATGATCAACCAATTAACCCTGTTTCTTAATTAAAAAATACCTTTTTGAATAAGTTGGAAAAGGATGCTGGTGATCCTAGACAATTTCAACGCCAACTAAATCAACATTCAGCTCCTAGTGATAATTAAAGATGACATCTTAATTTACCCCCCAAAGCGATTGAACTTTATCTTGTTCCACTTGTAAAGCATGCTGCGATTTGAACTTTGCTTCACCAGTGCACGACCAAGTCGTCAAAAAGTCACCCGCAAGGATTTAAAAGAAGCTGCCTCTTCAGATGTTCACTTAAATCTATTCCATTCGTTAGCAGTCACTTCGTCGCTCGTCCAATTTATTCAGCATGCAAATTTCCAAAAAAATAAAAAGAAATAAACTCCATTTGACATGTTCTTTCGAAGCGAAAAGTGAAGCCTGTGCCAGTTCCATTCGAATGAGTATCGCATTTCATTCCAAATAACTAAACTAAACGAAGTGACGTTGCTCACCAAAAACTTGCCTATAGAAAAGCAGAGTATTCGTTTCACTGCACATTTCCCGGCCACAGGACCAATTCCGACGTTAAAATATTGTTATTTCCCCCCACCTTGAGCTGATTCACCACTTTCCCTGGTTGCATGCACAATAGCAACAACAACAACCTGGGCATATGATACGAGCAATCATATTCGAATTTCTCATATCTCACGGTATTAAGACGTGCCTTGCAAATGGAAGAATGTTCATATATTTTTTTGTTGTTGCCGGCTTTGCCTCCCACCCCAGGAGAAAAGCCACCCAAAGCTAACAACTCGAGCCACATCCGGGCTCGATATAATACCTAATCGTGCCAGACTATATGTCTCGCTTGTGGAATATCACAATCGAAGCTGTTCTCTCGTTTCTCCTTTTTCTGAGCTGCCACAGCTGCCGTGAACTAGCTAAGCCATTTTCATCCATATATTTATCGATGGCAGTTCGTTCGCGATGGTGTCTACCTCCTGTGCTGGGAGGGCGCTTGATGTTTTATTCAAATCAACCCACCCCCCGCTGTGACTGACACACTGGGGGGGATCAGAATGTGACTAGTAACAGTGCCAGTGGGACTCTCTCTCTCTCTCCCGAATCAACTTTTGTATTGTACTGTGCTCTACTCTATTCGGAAAATGCTTTCACCACCGATGGGCGTTAGAAAAGAGTGAGAGCTTTGATGACAACGACACGGGACAAAGTCGAAAGTGGCTTCCATTCGGAAAAATTCCATTCATAATGAAGCAAAATGTGAAAAGGGGTCCATTTTCTTAGAAGGATCATTGGTGTCTCTGCCAGCCAGTCGGTCTGCACGGGCTGGCCATGTTTTTTCTCTGCTACTGTTGCTGCTGCTACACATTCTATTTGTTTAATACACAAATCAGCCACTCAAAGAGCTCTACACGGCAGGAAAAAATGGGTGGCAAAACAAATACATACTTAGGCGAATTGGACCGCACTCGTTCTCATTTCTCTGTCGGCACAGGAACAAGGAAAAACAGCAACAGCGGTGGGGAAGTTCTGGAAAACAATTGATGTAATGTGATTGTGACTAGGTGTTGAGCTCTCGCAATTGTTGCTGTATTTTGCGGTTGTTTTCAAAATCGTAAACAAGAATTGAATCGGGTAAAAGGATTGCAAAAAGGCAAACCATACACATATCTATAGTACAGAGCGAACCATAACGGTAAACAATTATGAGTGTTGTTTTGATTAGGAATTATTCCGAGCAAATGTTTTCGTTAGAATTACTCTTGTAGGACTGGGAAAAGAGTTTTATTTAAGACTTAATATGATTTATGAAAAGTAAAAGTGAACAGCACTTTTTTTTCCTGAACTATTGATTTTATGAATGATGTTGTAAATTGGATTCGTACCGCAACGGTTTCGTCATCTTTCTTTTGTAATAATCTTTAAGAAGTTTCTTTAGGGGCTTCTTTTGAAAACCTCTTTGAAAGCTTCTTTTCGAAGCTTCATGTGGAAGCTTCTTTTAGAAGTTACTTTTGAAAATATCTTTTCAAAGCTTCTTTTGGATCCTGATGAATGTGGGCGTCTCGTAAGTCGAGTATTAGTACAAGACACTGAAGAAGTCTGCACATTGTAGACGAAATACGCGTATCTGTCAAGGATAAGCAAATAAAGTAGTGGAATTAAATGGAAAATACTAATCCTTCTCTCTCTCATTATATTCTTTTGGATGCTTCTATTGGAAGTTTCTTTTGGGAGTTTCTTTTGGAAGCTTCTTTAAGAAACTTCTTTTAGAAGCTTCTTTTAGAAACTTCTTTCGGGAGCTTCTTTTAGAAGCTTCTTTTGGAAGCTTCTTTTAGAAGCTTCTTTTGGCAGCATCTTTTGGTTGCTTCTGTTGGGAGCTTCGTGGAAAAATTCCTTTTGAAAGCTTCTTTTTCCAGCTTCTTTAGAAAGCATATTTTGGAAGCTTCTTTTGAAAGCTTCTGTTGGAAGCTTCTTTTGGAATTATCTTTTGGGAGCTTCTTTTAGAAATTTCTTAAAAAGCTTCTTTTGGAAGCCTCTTTGAAAGCTGCATTTGGAAGCTTCTTTTGCAAGCTTCTTAAGAAATCTTTTTTTTTATGCTTCTGCCTTTCTTTTGGTAGCATCTTCTGGAAGCTTCGTTTGGAAGCATCTTTTGGTTGCTTCTATTGGGAGCTTCGCTTAAAAGCTTCTTTTGAAAGCTTCTTTTGCAAGCTTCTTTTGGAAGTTTCTTTAGAAAGCTAATTTAGGAAACTTCTTTAGGATGCTTCTTTAGAAAGCTTCTTTAGGAAGCTTCTTTAGGAAGCTTCTTTTGAAAGCTTCTATTGGATGCTTCTGTTGGAAGCTTCTTTTAAAAGCATTTTTTAGAAGCTTTTTTTTGGAAGCATCTTTTGGTTGCTTCTATTAGGAGTTTCGTTTGGAAGCTTCTTTTGAAAGCTTCTTTTGCAAGCTTCTTTAGGATGCTTTTTTTGGAAGCTTTTAAGAAGTTTCTTTTGAATGCTACTGTTGAAAGCATCTTTTGGGAGCTTCTTTTGGAAGCTTCGTGTAAAAGCTTCTTTTGAAAGCTTCTTTTGCAAGTTTATTAAGGAATATTCTTTTGGAAGCTTCGTTTGGAATTATTTTTTGGGAGCTTCTTTTAGAAATTTCTTAAGAAGATTCTTTTGGAAGCCTCTTTGAAAGCTGCATTTGGAAGCTTATTTTGGGAGCTTTTTTGGAAGCTTCTTTAGGAATCTTTTTTTTTATGCTTCTGTTGGAAGTTTCTTTTGGAAGTATCTTTTGGAAGCTTCGTTTGGAAGCATCTTTTGGTTGCTTCTATTGGGGGCTTCGCTTAGAAGCTTCTTTTGCTAGCTTCTTTTGGATGCTACTGTTGGAAGCTTCTTTTGGAAGTTTCTTTAGGAAGCTCATTTAGGAAACTTCTTAAGTAAGCTTCTTTAGGATACTTCTTTAGGAAGCTTCTTTAGGAAGCTTCTTTAGGAAGCTTCTTTAGGAAGCTTCTTTAGGAAGCTTCTTTAGGAAGCTTCTTTAGGAAGCTTCTTTAGGAAACTTCTTTACGAAGCTTCTTTAGGAAGCTTCTTTAGGAAGCTTCTTTAGGAAGCTTCTTTAGGAAGCTTCTTTAGGAAGCTTCTTTTGAAAGCTTCTATTGAATGCTTCTGTTGGAAGCTTCTTTTAAAAGCTTCTTTTAGAAGCTTCTTTTGGATGCTTCTGTTGGAAGCTTCTTTTAGAAGTTTCTTAAGAAGCTTCTTTTGGAAGCCTCTTTGGAAGCTTATTTAGGAAGCTTCTTTTGGAAGCTTCTTTTGGAAGCTTCTTTTGGGAAGCGTCTTTTGGAAGCTTCTTTTGGATGCTTTTGTTGGAAGCTCCTTTTGTTTTTTTTTAAGAATCTGTTCGAAGCTTCTCTTGGAAGCATCTTTTGGAAGCTTCTTCTGACAGCTTCTTTTGGAAGCTTCTTTTGGAGCTTCTTTTGGAAGCTTCTTATGTGTTCTTCTTTTGGAAGCTTTTTTTTAGGAGCTGACAGACTTCTTGTGATAGCTTCTTTTGGAAGCTTCTTTTGAAATTCCGAAGAGAGATTCCGAAGAGAGATTCCGAAGAGAGATTCCGAAGAAAGATTCCGAAGAGAGATTCCGAAGAGAGATTCGGAAGAGGCACTCCAAAGAGGGATTTCAAAGAGGGATTCCCAAGAGGGATTCCCAAGAGGGATTCCCAAGAGGGATTCCCAAGAGGGATTCCCGAGAGGGATTCCCAAGAGGGATTCCCAAGAGTGATTCCCAAGAGTGATTCCCAAGAGGGATTCCCAAGAGGGATTCCCAAGAGGGATTCCCAAGAGGGATTCCCAAGAGGGATTCCCAAGAGGGATTCCCAAGAGGGATTCCCAAGAGGGATTCCCGAGAGGGATTCCCAAGAGGGATTTCCAAGAGGGATTCCCAAGAGGGATTCCCAAGAGGGATTCAGAAGAAGGATTCCCAAGAGGGATTCCCAAGAAGGATTCCCAAGAGGGATTCCCAAGAGGGATTCCCAAGAGGGATTTCCAAGAGGGATTCCCAAGAGGGATTCCCAAGAGGGATTCCCAAGAGGGATTCCCAAGAAGGATTCCCAAGAGGGATTCCCAAGAGGGATTCCCAAGAGGGATTCACAAGAGGGATTCCCAAGAGGGATTCCCAAGAGGGATTCCCAAGAGGGATTCCCAAGAGGGATTCCCAAGAGGGATTCCCAAGAGGGATTCCCAAGAGGGATTCCCAAGAGGGATTCCCAAGAGGGATTCCCAAGAGGGATTCCCAAGAGGGATTCCCAAGAGGGATTCCCAAGAGGGATTCCGAAGAGAGATTTCGAACAGGGATTCCGAAGAGAGATTTCGAACAGGGATTCCGAAGAGAGATTCCGAAGAGGGACTCCAAAGAGGGATTCCAAAGAGGGATTCCTAAGAGGGATTCTGAAGAAGGATTCCCAAGAGGGATTCCCAAGAGGGATTTCCAAGAGAGATTCCCAAGAGGGATTCCCAAGAGGGATTCCCAAGAGGGATTCCCAAGAGGGATTCCCAAGAGGGATTCCCAAGAGGGATTCCCAAGAGGGATTCCCAAGAGGGATTCCCAAGAGGGATTCCCAAGAGGGATTCCCAAGAGGGATTCCCAAGAGGGATTCCCAAGAGGGATTCCCAAGAGGGATTCCCAAGAGGGATTCCAAAGAGGGATTCCCAAGAGGGATTCCCAAGAGGGATTCCCAAGAGGGATTCCCAAGAGGGATTCCCAAGAGGGATTCCCAAGAGGGATTCCCAAGAGGGATTCCCAAGAGGGATTCCCAAGAGGGATTCCCAAGAGGGATTCCCAAGAGGGATTCCCAAGAGGGATTCCCAAGAGGGATTCCCAAGAGGGATTCCCAAGAGGGATTCCGAAGAGGGATTTCGAAGAGGGATTCCGAAGAGGGATTCCGAAGAGGGATACCGAAGAGGATTCCGAAGAGGGATTCCGAAGAGGGATTCCGAAGAGGGATTCCGAAGAGGGATTCCGAAGAGGGATTCCGAAGAGGGATTCCGAAGAGGGATTCCGAAGAGGGATTCCGAAGAGGGATTCCGAAGAGGGATTCCGAAGAGGGATTCCGAAGAGGGATTCCGAAGAGGGATTCCGAAGAGGGATTCCGAAGAGGGATTCCGAAGAGGGATTCCGAAGAGGGATTCCGAAGAGGGATTCCGAAGAGGGATTCCGAAGAGGGATTCCGAAGAGGGATTCCGAAGAGGGATTCCGAAGAGGGATTCCGAAGAGGGATTCCGAAGAGGGATTCCGAAGAGGGATTCCGAAGAGGGATTCCGAAGAGGAATTCTGAAGAGAGATTCCGAAGAGAGATTCCAAAGAGGGATTCCGAAGAGGGATTCCGAAGAGGGATTCCGAAGAGGGATTCCAAAGACGGGTTTCCGAAGAGGGATACCGAAGAGGATTCCGAAGAGGGATTCCGAAGAGGGATTCCGAAGAGGGATTCCGAAGAGGGATTCCGAAGAGGGATTCCGAAGAGGGATTCCGAAGAGGGATTCCGAAGAGGGATTCCGAAGAGGGATTCCGAAGAGGGATTCCGAAGAGGGATTCCGAAGAGGGATTCCGAAGAGGGATTCCGAAGAGGGATTCCGAAGAGGGATTCCGAAGAGGGATTCCGAAGAGGGATTCCGAAGAGGGATTCTGAAGAGGGACTCCGAAGAGGGATTCCGAAGAGGGTTTCCGAAGACGGGTTTCCGAAGAGGGATTTCGAAGACCGATTCCGATAGGGATTCCGAAGAGGAATTTCACAGAGAGATTCCAACGAGGGATTCCGGAGAATCTTTATTGTTATTTTTGAAAATTAAGAGGAATTCCTAAAGAATCCTATGAAAGATTCTAAATATCTCTAAGAAATTCTGATGAATCCCAAGAAAGATTCCGGATAATTTCAAGAGAGAAGAATCCAAATAGGAAAATTTGAGAATCTCCGACAAATTTCGAAGAGGCTTCAGTTCCAAAGAGGATATCTAGTGAATCCTCCAAGTTATTCTGGAGAATTAAGGAGGAAATCTGAAGAAAGACTCCTTGAAAAAATGATTCCGGAGAACCTCAAGTGGGATTCCTTAATATTTCAAGAAAATTCAATGGTGATTTTTAAAAGAACTTTAAAGGATAATTACAAAAAAAAACTCAGGAAAGATCTCCAAGATCATCCTTTGGTGATCTTCTCTGGGTTTTCCTTTGCAATTCGCCTTTAAAGTTCTTTAAAAATTATCCACAGATTTTTCTTTGGCTAACGAGGAATGCCACTTGAAGATCTTCTTCTTCGCATTTCAAGCTTATTGCATATCGCATATTAGCTTTTTGCGTGCTCTCAACTTAGTGTTCTAGATGCACTTCTACAGTTATTAATTGAGAGCTTTCGATGCCTGTACCATTTTTGCATTGGTATAATTGTGTGGCAAGTCCAATCATACCAGGAAAGTCGAGAAATTTTCCAACCAGAAAAAATTCCTAGACCGGACCGGGAATTGAACCCAGCCACCTCCAGCATGGTCTTACTTTGTAGCTGCGCCTTTACCGACTGAGCTTAGGGAGGCCCCCCCACTTGAAGATCTCTTGTATTCATTTTTCATGAGGTATTTCCTAGAATAACTCTGAGGATTCACTGGATGTCCTCTTTGGAATCCTCCGGAATCCCAAATACTGAGATTCTCCAATGCTCCTATTTGGATTCTCCGAAGTTTTAACAAAAGGTTGTCATGAAATTCTAAGAGAATTGCCATTAAAATTCTTGGGGAATCTGAATCTTAAAATACAGCGCCAGACAAAATATATTAGATGGTGTTGCTCTCAAAAAAAAAAAATCAGGTTTAACTTTTCAATATGTGTATCATAATTACGGAGTCGGAGTCAAAGAGTCGACTCCACAGCCCTGATTGTAGGGTTGGAAATTAACTGAATCACTGTTAAATCCTTCCTGAATCGCACTTAAGATTCTCCAAAATGTCTATAGTGATTCTTCACCTTCATGAACTCAATAGTCCCTTGAATATCGAGCTAGGGAGAGTTGACTGTAATACTGGTAATAAATTATATAAGAAAAAAATCCAAACACCTGCAAAACCGATCTGGTGAGCCATTTCCCCCGCTTCGCCATTCTTCATCAATAACTGCAAAACCATGGAGACGCATGGTATTTTGGCACCGACATTCAGCAACGTGACCGAAAACAAATCCAAACACTTAATGCGACTCTTCTAAACAACTAGTCACAATCACCAAAGCCATCAATAAAATGCACTGTCGATGCATATTGTTGTGTTCTGTCTCGCCACAATTCCAGCCTACAAACACCCACTGCAGTAGCAGCAGTGCCTCTGGCGACACAACTAAATGTGCTTGTCGTGCGGTTTTGTTATTCAATATTCCCATCGTTGTTGCCGCTCGTTGCCAGAAACCGGTGCGGTTCGATGCCTCCATCGGAAATGGGCCCATCTGATTCGTTTGAACGAACGAGCTGACCTAATTCCGCTTCAATTTATTCTGCTCTATTCAACAGTTTAGAATTATTGTGTAGTTAAGCGAAATTTTTGATGTACATCCAGCCACAAATTGGTGTCCACCCATAGCACCACAAAGCCAACAACCTTCAAATTAAGGTGCAAGGTTCCCACCCATCGTTGCCGACGTACAACAACCACCACCCCGTAATTATCACAACCATCCCAATCGGCGCTGCACAGAGCGAAAAATCGCATTTATGAATAAAATTTACACGGAAGAAAGGAAAATCAAACGATCGATATCATCGTCCATAATGAAAATGAGCCGGGCACACAGTCAAGACCAGACCAACATTCCGCTGATTGTGACGACGAACGAGGTTGGCGCGAAACCCAGCTCGTCCACCGCGACCAGTCTGGATTCGGCGTTCAAGACGAAATCCTGCCGCAGCTTCGTCCGGCAGTCCAAGCTCAACAATGAACACCGGAACAAATCGGTTCCGCAGAATCTACAGGTGTGTGTGTATGTGTGTTGAATCGAGTGTGTATCACCTTACATATCCCTATCGTGTTGCGTCTGTTGACTAACTTGACAGTCGTTGTCGTCGTCGTCGTTGCCATCGTCGCGCGGGAAATGCAATCAACAGTTTGATTCGGTTTCAGTTTTCAAAGTGCGTTGCTTGTCAACAGAGCCAGTACCTAGTGTGTCCGTGCGTGGCGACTCGTGGTCGCTTTCGTTTACGCCCATGTCGTCCCCCACATCCGTGGAGCTCCATCCGGAGGAGGTGGAGACTTCAGCTGAGGTGAAACAGATTTATAGCAGTGTAGTGGACTAGTTGACGTTTTTTTAGCATCATTACTCAGGATAGATTAGGTCTCTAAAACGATTCGTGCCGTAAGCTGGGGTTCGGCAGTCGCTGATTGGAAATTAGTAATTAGTAATTAGAAATTAGAAATCATACAAATTCAAATACGATTTCAAAGCCACTCCAGTTTACGGTGCAGGCTACTATAATCAGGAAAAAAAAAATCGGAAAATAGTTGGTTGCATTCCACTGACGAATACGACGCATTTCAATCAACAATCTTATGTTTATGATAGTCCATCAAAAATTATCTACATTCTTCGTTCTCGATTTATGCATGGCATATTCCTCCCACATTGCTGCCACTGCTGCCACTACTCCTCACTGTTCCGATCATCAAAAAAAATTAACACAGGCACAAGAAAAATGGTCCAGTGTTAGGCTCAGTTCCGACTCGAAAAAGAATCAGGTTAAGGTGGAAAATCACATCTCGACGCACTCGAATCTCAACCTCAACGGACTCAGCACCGAGAAATCCACGCTGGGAAAAGAGGTAGGTTATAAGTATTTATTGGAACAATTTATTTTTTTGCGACTATCGGTTTATGAGGGTGACTTTCACTGGAGCTCTGTCGCTATGGGGCTTATTATGATGTCAAGTACACGTTGGCATAGAAATCCCGAAGGAGGAAGTTGTGCAACTGCCGCGCCACAGCTGCAACTGCATTCTACCAACCGAGCTACACCTAGTCTTGTGCTAATTACATAAAACGTTTGCTATGTCGCTGTGATTGCCGTTCAGCGTTGCGGCGGTCGTCAAGTATCCGAGCGAGCAATACGACAAAGTGGTTCTTGGTTCTTTTCAAGGAAGATATTTTTATCCCGGTTGAGTGGGTTGAGTCTTACTGCTTTTCCGTTTCGCTTCATTCCATGTGGTTTCACTACACATGACCATTGCAATGCATAATGATGGGAGTATCATCGTGACGCTTTCTTTTCCCGAAGTGGAATACTACTACAATGCACTGGAAAATCTGGTGGACAATGTTTTCTAGCAGCTTTCATTTGTTGTTTGGTGCACAATTTTAAAAACTGCTTGGTCCATTTCTATGTACCTCATATAATTTGTATGTATCGTAAACTTATGTAACGTAAAAATGACCAAAGCAGGCGACAGCTAAAACTGGAGCAGCAAATAAACACTGGTAAGTAAATACTTATGTCGTTTTCGTTATGGCAGTGTAGCTACAGCACCGTACTTTACAATTTTTATTCGGTGAACCTTTGTTTACAAACAAATAATGTTGAGCGGATAACCACACTTTTGGTGCTACACCGCAAAAATGAGAACGGTATTAGATCAATCCTTGCTTTGTTGACACTCTACTCGTTGTACTGGCTTCAATGTGGCTACCACTCTGTCCGATAGAAGCGGATATTATGGTTGAAATCTGTTGAAATCAGTCTACAAATACCGCCTTGAGCTTTGAATCAACACCATGATGGCAGTTGCAAACAGCTTCATTCAAGGACTTTGAAAGTGATAGCTACCATTCAGATTTTTAAAAAGTTAAGAGTTGTGTCCCAAATACGACGCACACTGGGGACAAAATCGAAACAATGTGTTAAAATTCAATAACTTCGGTGCTCGCTGGAACAAGAGACTAAAAAATAGTCATTCTTATAGAAAAAAAAGTCTCAGGAATCGATTGGAGTGGGTTTCATCTTTGGCACGATAGGGTAAGTTGGGGTTTTTAAACAGTTTTGCCCTAAAATCTCCTATTTTGCATGATTTGAATGCTGTATCTCAAGATACCGATTATATAGACGGATGATTTCTTCGGCAAAGTTGATTAGGGGGTTAAGGATTGTTGGATGATGGACAGAACAATTCGGAATCCCTCCACTAGGTGGCGCTAGTGATTATTGAAAGTGAATATATTTGTGCTGCTGTATCTCAAGACACTGACTATTTAGACGGATGATTTCTTCGGCAAAATTGATCAGGGGGTCAAGGGCTATTGGATGACAGACAGAATAATTCGGAATTCCCCCGCTAGGTGGCGCTAGTGAGTATTTGAAGTTTTTTTTTTTCCTCTGTTCGGGACATAACACCACTGTGACCAGTAATTTGATCTATTGTAGTATATCCCGTGTCCTTAGTTTAGTGCATGTCGTATTAGTCCATCACTATTGAGAAATGATGAAGTATTCGGTTTTGATACAGTTGTCATTCTTGCCTTCATCGCAAGGAATCGATTCTAACTGAAAGGTTCCGCTATTTATACCCTTCGGAGTTGGAACACCCTCCAAAGGCGCGCCCCTTTGTCAGTCAAAATTGGATTCCTTAACAACAAAAACAAGCTATGACACCGATAATGACCATGCATCAGAACCCTAGTCTTAACCACTTCAAACTAGGGAACAACGATTAGATGATTAGGAATCACATAGATGAAGACTAACTAACTCATTTTTTCCCTTGTTTCAAGATCATCCTTGGTCCAGGCAACCCGAGGACTTATCACTATCAACAAGGCATAAAAAGTAACAAGGACTAAGATGTGTTCCTTTGATTGCTGAAAAATCCTGTTCCCCTAGTTTGAAGAAGTTAGGACTAGGAATCGGTGGTAGATCTTACATCCCGTAACGTACCACGAAAAGGTGATCTACCCACGTTACGGGGCAAGTATTTGAAGTTAATATGTTTGTACTGCTGTATCTCAAGATCCTGACTTTTTAGACGGATGATCGATCAAGAAGATTAATGGAAAAGATTTCGAATTATGGATATAGGAAATTACTGAACATTAAAAGAATAATGCGTGTAAGGACTGATAAAATCAGGTCATTACTGTAGTTTATATGAAAATGGATATTAAGAGACCAAACTTGCTTATATGTATAGGAAAAATCCCAATTTATTCACCTATGGTCTGACCCTATTTACATTCAATATGACTACCAATGATCTTATTTAAAAATTCTCACGTCATTTGATGTGGCACATGATCGATTTAAAAAAAGTCAAATCTGGCCACTTCCCCGGGGCAACCCGGAACATATCCGGATTCAGCAAATCTGGTTCAGGGTACTAGATATCATTGTTATTGAACTTGTTTTCGAATTCTGATAATAATAAATTTCGTTTATTTATCGATACGATAATTTCATAATACAGTTACATACAGTTTTAGTTTTTCATTAAATCTAACACTTAATCAACTCATTCCGACTTAAATTTATGTTTACTTTTAAAATGCACAAATGAAAAAAAAAAACAACACTATCCTAATTTATAATACTCCATCACCTATTTAATTATCTATAATTCACTCTTATCCACTGCACACATCCTCTTTTAAATTCAGGTACTGTTCTAGCTGTTTTAACATCTCCTGGAAGGGAGTTAAACATTTTAATTCCTTTATAATAAATTGACCTTTGCGTCGATGTCATCGAGAATGGAACTATTCTTAAGTCATTAATCCGTCTTGTTCGATGCTTGTCAATATCATTTCCACTAACTAAAATTGACCTCAAATATTCTGGTAAAAGATCTTGTGTCATTTTATATATAATTGTTAACACATTGAAACCTATTCGTTCTTTAACCGATAACCACTGCAGTGTATCTAACATCATTCTGATTGGTGTATACTTGTTGCATTGAAGAATAAATCTCATTTGTCTGTTTTGCAACCTTTGCAATCGTGTTATCTGCGTTTCACTTGCCAGAAACAGAATCGATGAGCAATAATCTATATGGGGAGCAATTAACGTTTTATACAAGAAAATTTTACTCCAAAACGGAAGCTTTCCTCTCAGTCTTGATAAAATTCCATGCAATTTTACTAATCACATAATCGATATGCACCTTAAAATTTAGTTTATCATCAATTTTCACTCCTAAATATTTAAACTCCTGTACTCTTTCTATCAATTCTTCTTCTATATCAACATTAAACACATCAAGATTCAGATTCCTTTTATTAGATATAATCATCATTTTAGCTTTTTGAACATTTAATTTCAACTTTTTGATCCTCAACCATTTAGTAATTTGAACGATTCCCTCTCTTATTTTTTGTAAAGCTTCTTTGGGATCCTTTGACCCAAAGAATATAACTGTATCATCCGCAAAAAGATTCAGCTCACATGATCCTATCGCTGCCTTTACATCGTTGATGTACATTATGAATAATAGTGGTCCCAACACACTTCCTTGCGGTACTCCAAGTGGAACTGTCAGGGGTGATGACACCTTCTCATCATATCTACACACTTGTGTTCTATCATTTAAATAGGATTCAAACCATTTGAGGACATTTCCTCTCAATCCATACTTTTTTAGTGTTTTCAACATCATAGGACGTGAAATAGTTTCAAACGCACGTTTTAAATCCAAGAATATTACTACTATAGTTTTACGAGCCTCTAGCATACGTTTCCATTTATATAGAAGTAAGTTTAACGCTGATTCGCATGAATGATTTTGTTGAAAACCTGATTGTTCTGCAATTAAGATTTCATTTGAATTCAGATACGCAGTGACTTGTTCTCGAACTATACTTTCCAATACTTTTTCGTAAACTGGTAACATATTTATGGGTCTGAATTCCTCAGCCTTAACTGTACCACTAATCTTCTGTATCGGAATAACAACTGATTGCTTCCAGCCTCGCGGAAACTCTCCAGATTTGAGAGATTCATTTACTACTTCTTATAGGTACTCACCTAACATATCCCAGGAATCCTTTAACACTTGTAGGTTTACATTATTGAGACCAGAGGAATTATTCAAATTATTAACTACCTTCTTGAGGTTTTCCATCGTCACTGGTTCGAAAATATTCCACCTCTCATTTGAGTCTTCATTTAGTGCCGTATCATCATGAACATTTTCAATACTGTCGTGAATTTCTCGTACACTATCTACAAAGTATCCATTGAATTTTTCTGATATTTCACTTTCATCTTCAATGTCAACTCCATCAAACTTGACACATTTACTATTACGATTTTTACTATTCCATAACGTTTTAAGCACTTTCCAGAGGGAACGACTATCGTTTTTATTCTCTTCAATTTTACGTTGGGTGTATAAGGCCTTCGCCCTCCTCACAGAATGAGAATACTCATTTCGTAAGACCCTATATCGTTCCCAATCTTGCTCTTCCCAACTTCCACTAGCCGTCATATATGCTTCATCTCGTTCATTTTTTAGAAGCTTTAGGTCAACTGTATACCATCTCTTGTGAGAAGTACATTTTATTGATTTCACCACAACAAGCTGATTCACACAATGTTCTAGAACTGTTCCAAGCACTTCTGCTTTCTCATGTAGTTCTCTTTCACTCGTCTCTCGTAAATTAGATCTAAGCAAAGCCTGCAACGCTTCCTTTGAATATTTTCTCCAACATTTAATTGTTATACCTGTGTTTTCATTTCGCAAATCTTGTTCTTCTTTACTGATGATCTGAAGAGTTTCATGATCTGATATCTTGTAATCTTTTAGCACTGACACATCTGTCACAGAACTATTGCTAAACACTAAATCAATCATTGTCTCAGAATACGCTGTACATCTTGTACTTTCAGTCACTATTTGCTTGAGACCAAATCCATGCATTACACTGCGTAACCGTTCACTATCTTTACAATTTAGCCAATTTATATTGAAATCACCAACAATAAAATTGTCTACATTCGATTCAACCACGCTTTCAAGCCAAGTGTTCTCCAGAAACTCAAGGAAATTGGAATCACTGTCATTCGAGGAATGATACACTAAGCCATACATTCCTCTTTTAAATCCATTTTCAACTTTTAAAGCGAGAAACCAATTACGCTCGAAACAAATGTTGCTTACAACCCGAAAATGTATTGAATCATGGCATGATAACTCCTCCTGTATGCCTCGAGTCAGAATAACACACACATGTTGTGAAGTTCATAAGCTGATATTCAGCCATATCAATATCATCTGTTATATGTGTTTCAGTAATCATCAGAATTTTGGGTCTCAATGTGCTTGCAATAATTTCAAATTCGCAAAAATGAGCAGTCAGTCCACCAATGTTCAGGTAAATAACATTCGCACTACTTAATTGCTATTTGCCATAGTCTATAAACTGCTTAGAAACATTCAAATTCCTTTTGTTCACTGGGCAATGTGGACTCCAAGCAGCGTGATCAACATTTATATTTAATTTCCTCTCACTGTTCAAAGTAACACAATTAATACATTGCTCCTCTTCCGATAAACATTCTTTCACATCATTATCACCAGCACATCTTACACCGATTTTTTTACCTGTGCAATCATTTGATCGATGCCCATTAGCACAACATTTGTAGCAACGTAATACATTAACATTTTCCACAACGTTACATACTTCCCACTCTACATTCAGTTTAACCCGACGCATAATTTTTTGGAATGCTTCCGAGTCAATTTCACAGATCACCGATACAGCATTGAATTTTCTGCCAGGGACTCTGATAATTTTCACAATTTTAAAATGCTTTATTTCACCGATTTCATTTTGTTCCATCACGATTTCCTTTAAGTTTTCTTCTTCATATTCCTCATCCATCCCAATAATTTTGATTTTTGGTTTCTTTGGTTGTTCAATAAATATTTCATAATTTTCACCAAACTTGTCATTTGCCTGTGTGATCAATGCGTCGGCTTCATTCATCGATTTGCATTCCACTAGAATGGCACCATTCTTTGCGTTTCTCACACTTTTTATGCCAGCTGATGAATGATCAATTTTACTTCGCACTTCTTTCTTCGTGTTCTGATTCGTCTGCACAACTTTTAGTTTGATACGCACAGTATTTGCAATATTTATTTTTTTTTTTTACTTTTTCTACTTTCAACACTAGGCGCAGATGCGTTTTCTACACTTGATAATTCTATCGATACTTCATCTGATTTGTCATCAGCTGGGGTAATCGCAATTTCAGGTTTTTTCAATACTCTGCCCGAACGAAGAACTGACTTAGTTGGGTCTTGTTTTCTTCCGCCAACAATTTCTGCAAAATTTGATCCTTGTAAACTCAATCCACTATTCACAGAGCCATTGCTCTCCTTGGTTACAATTGTTTTAGGCACTCCTTGGTTCTCACATACGATTGTGGGACGACCTCACTGAGTTGGGTTAATAACCGCACTTCACACTTGTATAGTCCTTAACGGCGGAGAGCATTCGGCCATCGGCCGGTGCGATGTTTTTTACTCTATTGTTATATTAATAGTGATTCGATTAATCACTATTTAATATAAATTTTCTTCGATTTTTCACCGATCCTCATATATCAAACGATCAGATTAACTTTGTCCTTTCTAACGATACCAGATATACCGACAGGAAAAAAGTTTTTCACGATTTAATTTGAATTGAATCTTAAGCGATAAAAAAGCAACACCTCTCACTGTTTGTAATCTGACACTCTGTAATTTATTGTGTCGCATGATGGGTTTTGAACTTACTCATAAGCTGGTTATTTTCCCTGAGACACTAAGAACTTGTTCCGACCGTATCTCCGGAATTGTATGACCAATTTTGAAACTATTTAGTAGCGATCTATGTAATCATAATCCCAAGCAAAGTAAAATATCAAATTGATAACAAGTTCTATGACCCGGTCATCCCTTTTTGATAATGTCCTGCAAAATACCTCAGCGGCGAAACCTGCCCAAACATGTTCAAGGAATTACTGCGCATCGTTCTTGATCTATTTGGATGTATAAAGGGTGATACGGTCAAAATTTGGTAAAGGGAAAACGCGTGTAAATCGGTGAAATCGTTTATTTAAAAAATCAAATTAAATTTCTTTTTCAAGTTCAATTAGTATAAAATTCAGGAAAAATATTCAGTTAGGCTTCCGCTTTTCCAAATCCGAATTGCCGGGCCTTACGCTTGACCCCTGCCATCAGATTTTGTACAGCCACCTTGTCCACCTTTTTCGCCGCAGAAAGCCAGTTTGCCTTGAACTGCTGCTCGCCCTTAGCAGTTTTTTTGGTCTTCTTTAGGTTCCGCTTGACAATAGCCCAGTATTTCTCAATTGGGCGGAGCTCTGGCGTGTTGGGAGGGTTCTTGTCCTTGGGAACCACCTGCACGTTGTTGGCGGCGTACCCCTCCATGGCCTTTTTACCGTAATGGCAAGATGCCAAATCCGGCCAAAACAGTACGGAACAACCGTGATTCTTCAGGAAAGGCAGCAGACGTTTATTCAAACACTCTTTCACGTAAATTTCTTGGTTGACAGTCCCGGAAGCTATGAAAATGCTGCTTTTCAAGCCACAGGTACAGATGGCGTGCCAAACCAGATATTTCTTTGCGAACTTTGACAGTTTCATGTGCTTGAAAACATCTGCTACCTTTCCCCTTCCTTTTGCCGTATAAAACTCCTGTCCCGGAAGCTGCTTGTAGTCGGCTTTGACGTAGGTTTCGTCGTCCATTACCACGCAGTCAAACTTCGTCAGCATCGTCGTGTACAGCCTCCGGGATCGCGCTTTGGCCGTCGTATTTTGTTTATCATCGCGATTTGGAGTCACTACCTTCTTGTAAGTCGATAGTCCGGCTCGTTTTTTGGCTCGATGCACGGTTGTAGACGATACACCCAGCTTATTTGCGGCATCTCGGAGAGAGAGGTTAGGGTTTCGCTTGAAACTACCGGCAACTCTCTTTGTCGTCTCAGCGGCTTCCGGTTTTCGATTTCCCCCCGATCCAGACTTTCTGGCTGTCGACAAACGTTCCCCAAACACTTTAATTACATTTGTAACGGTTGATTTGGCAACTTTTAGCGATTTTGCCAACTTTGCGTGCGAGTAGCTCGGATTTTCGCGATGCGCGAGCAAAATTTTGATACGCTGCTCTTCTTGCTTGGACGGCATTTTGACAACTGAAGAGTGAGTTCCAAAATCAAAATAGGAGCAACATTCTACACACACACACCTTCAAAATGAGGGGTGTTCAGGTTTTTTAAATGCAAAATTGAAAGAAATACGTCAAGTTGATATTGACCAAATTTTGACCGTATCACCCTTTATAAGAAGCTCAAGTGACGTTCTAGGTCATCCAAAGCATTCTGTAGCTAAGAACATTAGACAACCAAGGCCTGCACAATGTCCTCAGCGTCGAAACTTGGTCGAACATGTTCAAAGAGGTTCTGTACATCGCTCATGATCAGTTTGATGTCTATATGATGCTCAAGGTCCACCAAATTGTCCTTGATCTCAGATCAAATAATGTACCAGGTCAGTCATAACCGGTACAAGGCCCTTACTGCCGTGAGATGACAAAGTGACGTAAACGCCACCATGGTCAATTTTCACTTTTCTTCATATTCATAATCTATACCCTAAGATACACCAGAAAACACTCTCTTCGTGATAAAAATGTGTTTTGGGAGCCTGGAGACAAAGTGACGTAACCATACATTTTCGGAGAAAGAGTAATATCAACAATCAATACGAAACTAACGATTTTAAATTGGCTCACTACTTGACTAGCCTATTGGTACCAAGTAAACGATTAACTTACATTATTCTAGTCGAAATTCTAGTACTACGCAATGTTTGTTTTGATACGCTATGAAAGTTTGACTGATAAAATGAGGGGTTATTGGTTTTTCCTCTGTTTCGAGGGGTGAATCGATTAGCTAGGGACCGAAGAGAGTACCAGAGCTGACCCAAAAAGTTGAGCACGTTATTTTGGGACCTTCTGGTCTTAGAGTTACCTCTATGGTAATATGTTTTCACTGTTTCTACGGATAAGTGACGTCCACCATATAAGAATGTTGAAAATTCAAAAGAAATTTTAAACAGTGAGGTTCATTTTTTTTTTTTTTTTTTTTTCTTTATTTTAGAGATTTTTAGCCTGAGGCTAGTTCATCTCTTAAGTGAGGTTCATATTTTCCGCTTAATTTTGACATTTTTTAACAGAATTAAATTTTTTTTGGCAAATTTTTATGACTATAATGCACATCATTTTCGTTGTAATTGATGGTGTATGAGATGTTCTAGGTTCTCCAAGTTGCTTTGGAGTTCAGATTATTTGATCTACTGGCTCAACCATGAACTGCACGATGTCCTCAGTGACAAAACCTACAAAGACATGTTCATAAAGTTTCTGCGGATCGTTTTTAATTTATTTTGATTTATAATCAAGGTTCTCCAAATTGTCTTGAGCTCAGATCAAATGATTTACCTGATCAACCATAACTGATACAAGGTCCTTAGCAACATCTCCAAACAACATCAATTTAAGGTGTATTAGAAGTTCTAGGTTCTTCAAATTGTTCTAGAGGTCAGATTATTTGATCTACTGGATCAACTAAAATCTGCACGATGATCTCACCGACAAAACTTTCCGAAACACGTTTATACAGTTTCTGCTGTTCGTTTATAGTTGATTTTGAGGTGTATAAGATACTCACGGTTCCCCAAATTGTCCTTGAGTTCAGATCAAATTCTCATCCAGGTTCACTGATTCAAAGCCCTTTGTATTAAAACATCTCCAAACAGGGTTAAACATATCATGCACATTATTTACGTTTGAATTCGATATGTTTAAGACGTTCTAGGTTCACCAAATTGTCCTCCAAACTTGTTAATTAGGCTACAATCTCGCATTTTAGTTTGATTACATTCATAGATCAGGGGGCCTCCATAAGCTCGGTCGGTAGAGCCTGCGACTATAAAGCAAACCATGCTGGAGGTGGCTGGGTTCGAATCCCGGTTGGTCTAGGATTTCAGATTGGAAAATTTCTCGACTTCCCTGGGCATAGTATATTTTTGTACATGCCACACAATATATACATGTAAAAATCGAACAGGCTTGGAAAGCTTTCAATTAACAACTGTGGAAGTGCATCTAGATCACTAAATTGAGAGCAGGCGTTAAGTTACAGTTGGGACGTAATAGCCAGATAATATCATAGATAGCACTAACTAGCGGAGGAATTCCGAATTGTTCTGTCCATCATCCAACAGTCCTTGACCCCCTGATCAACTTTGCCGAAGAAATCATCCGTCTATATAATCGGTATCTTGAGATACAGCATTCACATCAAGCAAAATAGGAGATTTTAGGGCAAAACTTTGAAAAACCTCAACTTACTCTATCGTGCCCAAGATGAAACCCACTCCAATCGATTCCTGAGACTTTTTTTTATAAGAATGACTATTTTTTAGTCTCTTGTTCCAGCGAGCACCGAAGTTATTGAATTTTAACACATTGTTTCGATTTTGTCCCCAGTGTGCGACGGCATATTGTCGTACACTCAAAAAATTCCACACGTCAGCACTTATTGTGAAACGCATCAATCTTATGCTGTGCACCATCCCTCAACACTATTGGTTCGAATTATGACACACTTGGGGTCTATGTGCCTCACATGGTGATATCAAAAGCTTTGCACATCATAGTTCATTTTTTTTTTAAATAATTTATTTGATAAGGCTCAACCGAATTATCTTTACAGAGCCGAGGATTCTTGATCACTATACAATACATCTTAAACTATAATTATAAGGTACAACACAATAAACATTTTATCTTCCGCTGTCCTATAAGCCTCCTCCACCAGAACGGGAGCCGCTTCCAGTAGTTTCATTCTATGGCAGATTCGCCAACGAGGGTCAGAGCGCTTCCATTGCAGTAATGGACGCAAAACGTGGTCAGTACTCACACATTCATCACGAAACGGTTGCTTTCCAACTGCGACTGAAAGAACTGCTGATGAAGAACAATGAGGACGACACAATGGTTGTTGCCGAGTTGAGAGTGGTCTGCTTCTGTCGACAGCCGAGTGAACACTGGTCATAGTTCAATGTTGTACAAAATTGTACTTTATCGACTCCAAAATTTAATCGACAAATATATAAACAAAGCTGCCAGAGGGCAGAGCATACACATTTTAATGGGTATGATTAGGGAATTGATCATTTTCATTTTCATTTTGCAGCGTTTGGTGGGGCAATGGGAGCGCAAGTCAATCCAAAGCCGAGGATAAAGGACGGGTAATGGCTGAATAGTCTATGCGGACCACTTGAACGCAATGAGAAAAGGAAGGGATTGAAGAGGCCGGTTATTGGGGGGTTTTGAGGGTATGACACATAGTGATGCTACCAAATCAATAATCAAAATAAACAGACAATACATGAAAAGGCTAGTTGTCAGTTGCTTTAAAGGCTAGTTGCCTCCCTAAGCGGACCCTCCGCATCCTAACTCTTCTGTTAATCCACTGTATGCTACTAGGCTGTCTAAATTTTCTTATTTAAGTTCGTTTGATGATTATGATATCTCTAGTCTAATTCAATAAATAATTGAAATCTCTAACCTACCTACCATGCTTTATTAAGTAACTGCACTTGTGAATGTAATCAAAAATTTAACGTGTTTCAAGTTGTTTTTGACTTTGACCTATATTTAATATATATTAGTTCGTCCCAGGTGACACCTTCCAGTGACTAAAATGCTTCACTTTGAAGTTAGTTTCCTAGCTGATTTTTAAATTACATAGGGTATATGCTTCAACTACGCTTACACGTTTCCACTATGTCGCACCACAAAAATACGTATGGTTATGTCACAATAGAAGCACGCCACAGTGGAAATCCCGAGCCATAGTTCAAACACTTATCCCAAATCAAAATGAAGCACATATAAGATTAGTTACACCATGTACAAAAATGGTGTTTAACATTGCTCGCTGAGTAATACCTCAATGAAAACAACAACGAAAGCTTGTCACGCAAATATGTAGAAGGAGCACTGTTGGGCACTTTTTGAAATATTTCAATAGTATAATTCCCTTGCAAACCCCAATAAATCTATCTGCGTAAAAATAAATAAAATAAGAGTGATTTGCGGAAAAACCCGCCAGTATCGCACCCAACGTCAGTGCCTATACGTAAGCGTACTACAACGCGGCTTTCAAATAAAGGAGTAACAAGTGTGATACTATCACTTCAGGCTAGAACTTTGGTTCTCTCATGCAATGGTTCATCAGAGAGGGGAAGTTCAGTTATCCTCATCGCATGCTCATGACGCTATTCTGTCACGGCATGAGCCAACGATGCCGGACCTAAACCAACCGTCTCCAACGCTCCACTATGAAGCATAAGATTAGGCCCGCCCACCAACGTCCAGGTTAAAAACTAGCCAAGGGGAGGGATAAACCGGGATGCTTCAAAAATCGAAATAAAAGCCAAATAGATCTATAGTCGCTATATTCATAGTCTGGAGGATAGAATCTCGGGAATCAACTGAGCTGTCAAATAGCGGAACCAATCGAGCAAATCACGACCAACAACAGAAAAGGGCACATCAGCTATTGCGAACAAAACTTCGGAAACCCTTTTCTCGTGACTAAAGGCTCGCCTACGCAAACGAACACCATCTTTGGGTTGGGGAAAGTTTCCCCTATCCGATGATGCTGATAATTTGCGTTCGATTGGCGAGGAAAGAATAATCAACGTTTTTTTTATACCGTACCATTTCAATTGTTGGTCTACAATATATTGAATTGGTTCCGCTTTTTGATAGATCGAAATTCTATCCGCCAGACTATACATATAGCGACTATAAATAGATTATCTCACAATCACACATATAACGAACTGTCAAGTCCATTCTAGATCAATCTGTGAAATGGGTCAATGTTCAAAATGTAAACAATGACTGTAAACGTCGATTTCTCGCGGATGAAGACTCATCCAGGCAAATCAACTGCAGCATCTGGTAGAGTGCACGGAACCGAAAAATTACCGAAAATTAAGTTCTTTTCACTCATCTCCCATGTACTGTTCAATAAGCTAATTTTCAGTAAACCACTTATAGTAGTTTACATTTGACTACGGCAAAAATAATTACTTACTCGTGAGTATTTTCTACCCAAAATTAAGTTCAATTGACTCAAATTTGAGGATATCTCATGTACTCACTAGTAGCTTATTGAACGATAGTCATGAGAAAGTCGAATCTCTCGTTCCGTTTTTGACAACAACAAAAAATGTGCGTGGGAACTCAAAATTACACAAAATTAAGTAAAAAGAACTTAAATTTAGGGTATTTTTTTCCTTTGTGGTAAGTTTGTTCTATCAAATGGTGTTATTAGTTTGCGCGGACGTGTTGAGCAATCGTGTAAAGTCATTATTTACATTCGGCTCATAGGACCTTATCACATATTGCTCAAGAAGTAAAGTCCGAAGGGACCCAATCGGAATTTTAATGCACGGCCGATGAGATCGACTCAAAATTGAGTGGTTTTCACTCATAATCGCAAAAATGTAGGTCATTCATGACTGAATATGAAGAAAAGCAACGAAAATTTTACTCAGTCTAAGAGTATACTAATAGACTAAGTAAAATCTCTCTCGACTTTCCTCATATTCGAAACGTTTTTCATGGAAAACCGAGAAATATTTTATTCAGCCTTGCGTTTTTGCGAATTTTGAGTGAACGGAACTCAAATATAAGTCAAATTCGCCGGCCGTGTGCTTTATGAAGTTAATTTTTTTTTCTAATACATACTGATTAATTCTAAATCTTATAAAATTTTGTTGAACATATCTTTCCTTTCGATTAATATTCATTTTTGGAATAAAAATCACTGTCACTGTTTCCCAAAGAGTGGCAATGATAAGAGAGAAATGAAATAGTAAGTTTTAACAGAAGGTTAAACACTCTGTCCTTCAGAACCTACGGGGCAAGCACCCTCTAACACACTTCCACCGGTGATGATTACTAGAGACGTACAAGGAATTATAGTCATTAGGTATAGTTCACGCAAACATTGACACTTTGCTACGGGATTTTTCGGTAGAGCAACCAAATAACAAAAGAGTCGCCATGTTTCACGCATCCAGTGACGTTTCCTTGTCGGATTTCCTCATAAGAGTAAAGAGTTATAGAAGCTTTGAAGACGAAAATTGACGTACCGTTTGGGCTTCGGGACTTTTCAGTGAAGTAAAGAGGTAAAGAAACCATCCGCTATGTTTCTCGAAACTGACATTTGATTATGGGATTTTCCTATAGGAGTGAAGAAATGCAGAATTATCTTCTACGCAAATGGTTAAAAATATAATTTCCGTAGGCCATAATTAAAAACACGTCCCTAAAGTTCGGCCCATAGTTTTAAAGCGCAAATTGCGTTAAATCTTCTGAATCACCGACACAAGTGAAAACTGCACACTTAAAAATAACTATTTTTACACGAGACGTAATCCATCTTTGACGTAAATTATGGAATGTAAACAAACATGTCATGTAAAATTAAGTGTTCCAAAACCGAAACATACGCAACTCGACGAAAAGTAAGATTGATTGAAATTATTTTCTCGTTTCTTTCGACTGATTCTTATGTCATTTAGGCCGCTTGCATGTGTCGGTCACAGGGCACGGAAATTTACATGACTTTTTGGTAGTGTGTGTGATATTGATTTATTAGGCTAGTTCTTTCAATTCATGAAATTATCTGGTTTTTGGATGACCATCACAGGGTAGATTTTGGTTAGTGCAATAATACGGCAATATCATGGCGCCTAAAAATCGAAAAATATGACAATTTCACTCAACTTTTTCTTTATAAAATAGCAATAAACGTTCTAAATTTGTCCCGAAAATAAGCAATTCATTTACGGATTACAATTTCACAGCAGTTTTGATAATAGTTTTTCATTACTATTATGTATATTATTGCTGAATAAATTAGTTATTTGCTTCATAGGCCGAAGTGAGGGGCTAGGCTGACCAACTATTTTACGAACACTACCGCAACTATAGGCGCAAAGGAGTGACAATCTTAAGGAAAATTAATTACTTTCCGACATTTTTGGGCTAATTTTAAGTTTGCAATCGGCTAATATGCTTTATTTTAGGAGAGCTACCGATACACAATTTCGGTACAACTACAACTATTACTCCACTATTACTGGAACACCTACTCTATTAAGTATTCTACAACTTTCATCTCACACTCTGAAGCGTGTGACACCGCATGGTGCTGATGTTAATGAGTGTGATCAAATATAAATATTTGGTTTCTGCTTTGCTGTCCCACCAAAGCAATTAAAACACCCCCAAATGTCAACCAACTATTTTCGCACCCATAAGTCTGGCATCATTGTAAAATGGAAACCGCGATTTTGCACGCTCCACCCGATTTCCAATTATTAACCCACAAATATCGCATAAATATACATTCCATTTATCCAAATACTTGACAAGGGGACCCATTCCGGGCGAATGCAACTTTTATCACCTAGGCAAAACTGCAAGATTTAATCAATAACGCGGGACTTAAAAGCATAATTAGTTTTTAATATCCACCGCCTGCCAGCCAACCCAATCGACCTCGAAAGTTCAGTGGAGCGCGAATAAATTCCACCCTCAAGCCAGGAGGACACGTACTCCCATGCATCTAGGTAGCAAATGCAGCAGCATCTGGCTGGCGAATGTTGGTCGTTTTATTAGCTCCAAAATCCACCGAATACCCCCCAACCGTTCCGGGCACAATTCCGGTGGATCGCTCTCGTTTATATAAGAAAAATGTTTATCCGATGAATTAATTTTCTCCACTGGAGCTTAGCCCAAAATGCAGGGGATCATGGAATGTGCACCGAGCCACGCCGCCAACTGCTGAATTAATAAACGTCACTCTTAATTATTATTTATGTCGCAGAATGTTTGAGCAATAACAGACGAAAAATCAACACACTCGCGGCGAGAATTAAAAAGAAAAGAAAAATAGACAACAAGCGCAATGAACGAAAAACGAAAGCACCATCTGATCAATATTGCAATTCAATTTTTGCCTAATCGTCATGTGGTTGTCCGCATTGGGTGGGTGGCACGCCCTATCCGTGTGGGCTATCGCGGCGTTGCAGGCGGATATTAGCAATTGACAGGGAGGTTCCATGCAAGGTTTATAACTCCCCGTCGACCCATCGTGGTCTTTTGGCCGAATAGGGAGCACTGGCCATCCCGCACAAAATGTTGGCGAGCAGTCAACGGACTGTGTGTTGATTGAATTTTCGCTGCCTCTGAATTCATCAATTTTCCATCGATGCAGCGCCATGAGTTGCTGACAATTGAATTTTATATTTTGAACTGATTCACAGTGAGGCTTTGTAAGTAATTAGAAGTGATAACCTCTCAATTAGGCTTGTCTTGGTGTGACTTTTACCCGACAATTTAGACGACACCGATCGATCGAAAGGTAAGAACCACTTTGAGTTGACATTCTAAATAGCGTTCCAAGGCATGGATGAGCAATCAATATCTGGTTAATTATTAACTCACTCGACCACCCTTGTAATACACTCTACAAAGTGCACATACCAACAAGCTATCAACTAATCCTTGTTCACTTTTTTTTCTGCCTCTCTCCCTCTCTTTATCAGGTCCTATCGCTCGGCGCCGATGTACTACCGGAATACAAGCTACAGAGTCCACGTGTTCACAAATGGACAATACTGCACTACTCTCCGTTCAAGGCGGTGTGGGACTGGATAATATTAATATTAGTTATGTATACAGCAATATTTACCCCGTACGTAGCAGCATTTTTGCTGAACGAACCTGACTTTAATCAAAGAAAGAATCGCAAATATGCTGATGACCCAATTGTGATAATTGATTTAATAGGTGAGTAAATGGGGGGCGTATCAACATGTTGGATTGAAAAGTGATTGGCGCTTTTAAAACGATTGCCTTTCACACCGTTTTCACTTAGCATTATTTAAATTGAGAATTGAGTTTATACGAGTAGTTCACATGGACCATTGAAGATGGTTGATAAATTCACAGACAAACAGACGTAGCGGTTAGAATAAGTTTTTCTTGAAAACATTGTTCCTCAAAAAATAGGACCTCAGCAACGGCATCTCTCGAGCTTCTCGGAGAAAACCAGCTAGCTCGCTAAGTCGCAAACAATTTTGCATGCAAGGTAAACAGAATACATGGAAACGTCAAAGTGATCCGATGCCAGTGCTGCGGTGAGTAACTAGTTCGCAGAAATGATAATATTCAAATCAGTCGTTGAATGCTTGAATGATGATCCAGAATGAAACGTTACGTCTGTCTGTCTGTGATAAATGGTACATGTCATGTAAATATTCAAACTACAGAATTCAAGCTTATCTCAACTTAAGGTGATTCCTTGTAGCATTCTATTTCATATTCCACTTTGCAATTTCACAAGTAAAAAAAATGGTTTGTGTGGCCCGTAGCTGAAACTACTTCTACTGTTTGCTACGGAGAAGCAAGCAATGTCTGAAATTTACAGATTTATAAACATCGTAAACCTTTAGATTAGTGCGCTTGAAATTACAAAGTAGAATCAGAAAAAGGATGCAAGAAGGAAACACTTTGAGGAAACATTTTACAGAATTCTCATATCACCTATTGCTGGCTTCGCACGTTTTCAAAAATCTAAATATTATCAAGTATCAAGTATCAAGTATCAAGTGGAAGTATAAAAATTTCAAAAATTATTTTCACTTAGACTTCATTTCAGATAGGAAAAAGCTCTCGTCGTTTTGTGCGAAATAATAAAGCGATTGCATTGAAACCGCTACGCAATCTTTGATAATTTAAACGAGTATTTATTTACCCGACGTTTCGACACGGGGATAGTGTCTTCTCCATGGGGACACTATCCCCGTGTCGAAACTTCGGTTTAATTTATCAATTTATTTAAATTATCAAAGACTCCGTAGCCGTTTCAAAACAGTAATAAACGATACAGTCGATCAACCACCAATTATAATAAAAGGAAAACATCAACGAGAGCTTCTTGATATCAGAAGTGATGTCTCAGAGACCACCATTTTTTAAATGTTGAATTACTCACTAGGTCAGTTTTACCTTAACAAATGAGAGGTATGCCCAGGCTTGCCTAAACTCCTCGAACTCAGATTATGCCGTATAAATGCTCATTCATCGTGAGCTAGTTCATCCCTCGCATATAAAGAGCAATGATGTCAAATGCAAAAAGTGCAAAAGAGCTCGAGCTCAGATTGAAGCTCAAGCTGGGCTTCCACAAACACGCTTCACGATGAGTGATGCGTTGTTCATTCTTGAGTGAGGCGTGATTGACATCGGCTCTGCTCACCAAACAACATTTTGAACTTCGGAATGGACTCGGTGAAAGCGTAAATATAGATCTTCGTTATGCATTCGGAGAGAGCACGCAAGGCCTTCGATTTATGCACGGTTCTTCCATTCAATATTATGATACCCAATAATACATTCAATGGACTATAGGACCATTCCCAGAGAAACGTAACATTCTGAGAGATTGATTTTTTTTAACTTGGGGACCACTTTTTGGGTTACTCAAACTCAGTCACACAAATCTCGATGAACATTTCAAATGGTCCTATCGGCTTTGATTGATTCTCTTCATCGACTTTCTCTTTTCATAACCACTGCTATGCAAACAGATTTCGCGCTAATTCTACCACATAGTTTGATAAAGGAGGTTCTTATCTAGCGTCCAAAACGTCAAATACAACAGGGAAAGGTTTTGCAGCTGAGTTATTGACGAAAGAGAAAGTCGATGAAGAGAATCGATCAAAGCAGATATGACCATTTGAAATGTTCATTGAGAAATCTTTGATCGTTTTTTCCATTAAGTGCTTTATGAGTGGATAATCGAAATTATTTTTCTGACTTAGAATACGAAGGAAAAACTAGTAAAAACACTATTTACTCCGTTAATGGATTATCCCTTGGTGCTGTTTTTGTATTCTCCTGTTGCCTTTTAACATGTTCATTTATTCAATGCACTACCGTCGTGTGTGCACAATAGCTCGGAAATCTTTCTTGACCTTAGGCGAAAAAGGCGCAACAACCCAACGTAAGCAACGTGTTTAATCAACGTCGAGAATCAAAACACTACCACGTAAACTAAAATTGCTAATCGCTAAAGGAAGTTTGCTCTATGTGCAACTCATACATGATATATAGCGTAGAAGTTTCTTTCTCCGACTCTATGTATGTATTCCTGGCATAGCCCAATATCTCTTGAATCTCAACTGCGATTTTAGTTTTTGACACAAAGGATGATCCGCTATACGATGACTAGACAGTTGAAATGCTGAAATCGTGGTTCAATTTACAAACACGGGAGCTATTCTGCTTTGCCTAAAATAGGGGCGTTTGCCGAGAATATAGAAAGTTACCCTACGAATACAATTGCCACTTTGGAGTTAAGGAGTATATGCATAGTCCATTCCATGCGCACTAGTATTGATGACCCGAAAGATAGGATAACAATAACAAACCATATTTTTTGGCTGAAGCTAAAGTGAGGATAGCAAAGTTCGCCCTTGGAAATGGGATTACGCAAGTGTGCGTGCTATAAACGTCAGAAAGGTCAATACGTTCCATAATGTTTCTTTTTTTCATTTCTTGGTTGCAGGGTTACTTCCACTCACTTGCTATAAAAAAATGTTTTTCAGAATTATGAAATCATGAAATGGTATAGTGATAATTAGAACTTGTAAGTTACAAGATGAGGACGTGAAGTATGTGTTTGACACATAAAATCTGTCAATATTGCTTTCAGTGCGTCACAATCAGCGATTTTACGACTCGTGAGTGCTCACTCTGAGTGAACGCTCACGTATCATAAGATCGCTTATTGTGACGCTCTGAAAGCAAAATTGACAGATTTTATGAGTCAAACACATTCTTTAAACCCTCTTCTCGTTACTGACAAGTACAACATATCATTTTATCATCTGATGATTGCATAATTCCGAAAAATATTTTATAACAAGTGAGTGGAAGCAACCCTGCTTGGTTGTGCTCTTCTTTCCAGAATACAATACAAAATCACTCATTCATGCGCACTGGGAGAAGCCATCAAGAGCCAAGCTCTATACGAATACATCACGAAGCTTCAAATTTACTGCTTTGCGCGAGCGCATCACGAAGTTAAAATTTCTGCTCGGTAGGCAGAGTCGATGAACACCCGAGAACGAGCTCTCTTTTTGGCAAGCGGATCACAGTACACACATTTTCATGAACAAAATTTCGACGGTGATCAGCCGATGGAGAACAGACGCCGTTTTGAGCCGCACCTCCGTGGTGAACAGACGCTCGGGTTTGGTGAAACAATTCCTCTATCACCGTACTATCAATTGGTGGAAACCAACGATTTTAAATTGACTCACACTTGACTAGCCTATTGGTCCTAATTACATCAATAAGCGTACCCCATTATTGACGAAATTCTAGTACTACACAATGTTTGTGTTGATTCGCTATGGAAGTTTGATAGATAAAATAAGGAGTGCATCGATTAGCTTGGGACGGAAGAGAGTACCAGAGCTGAGCCAAACAATTAAGTACGTTTCTTTGGGACCTTCTGGTTTTAGAGTTACCTCTATGGTACTATCAACAATCAATACGAAACTAACGATCTTAAATTGGCTCACCACTTTAGTAGCCTATTGGTCCCAAGCAAACGATTAACGTACCCTATTCTAGTTGAAATTCTATTACTACACTATGTTTGTTTTGATTCGCTATGAAAGTTTGACAGATAACATCAGGGGTGTGTGGATTCATGCAGAACATGCAGGGGTGAGTGAAATAGCTTGGGACTGCTTGGGACCGTTGTTCTGGTACTGAGTGAGCCAAAAATAATAATGATTTTCTTCGGGACCCAGTGGTCTTAGAGTTACCTCTATGGTACTATCATAGAGGTAACTCTAAGACCAGAAGGTCCCGAAGAAACGTGCTCAATTTTTTGGCTCAGCTCTGCTAATCGATGCACCCCTCGAAACACAGGGAAATCCACGAACCATTGTATCTGTCAAACTTTCATAGCGAATCAAAACAAACATAGTGTAGTACTTGAGTTTCGACTAGAATGGGGTACGCTTATAGCTGTACTTGGGACCAATAGGGTAGTCAAGTAATGTTATTACCGGACTGGCAACATTGCCCAGGATACGCAACCCAGCTGTGTCCATGTTTCAGCTGGGAGTCTTTTGTCTTATGACTCGGGGGGCGTAAGGTAGAAACTTGTGAGGACCAGAGCTAGGTATATCCCGCTCCTTACGTGTTGTTAACTCACTATTTTGTAGCCCTTCTTTCCAGATGTTTTATATTCATCGAACTTAGCTCGTTTTGCTTAGACATATTGAACTGACGGCTGGTTTCAAATATGTGGCAGGATTTTGAAGATACGGCTAGGGGTAATCGACTCTGCACACTGTGCCGAAGCACATCGTTGTACACTGATCGGTACGTTAGGGAACACGATGACAAGTGTGACACAGAATATAATATAAAACAGCATCACTGCTTTGTGTTGACATTTTGCCAAGGGTTGCTAAGGCATACTCTAGGGACAAGCCAGCTGTACTGAAAGTTAATATTTTGCTCAGAGTAAATTTGAGTAAAACATAATGTATGTATGTATGTATGTATATACAATCCAACTTCCACTGTCCGGCAGTGTTTTTATGGAAGAAAAATGTTTGCAATATAATGCATTATTATCTTATACTGATCACATTGCAAACAATTTTAACCCGAAAGTTGAAAGGCGATAGCTCTGTTGAGATTCAGTAACCCATTTCAGAATGCCTGGTCACTCACGTCCATTCCGAGGTTACTTTCACTTACAACAAGCCCCGCATACACGTAGTACCGATATAAAATGTATATTGGTACTGCGTGTACACTTCCATCATCAAAGCAATTCCTGCTTTGTAGATGGCACGTATTTAGTAGGATGCATTTCATATTTTTATATCTAGTTGTAATCAGTTAGATCTCACCGCTTATGCATTGTGTCCTCGACGTGGAAGCATAGTAGTCTAATCTGCAAAATCATCTTTCCCGGTTATTGTCCAGGGGGGGCAGAACGCCAATACTAAATACGTAAAAGACACGGCAAACGTTGCTTCCGAGAGTGGAGGCGTAGCACCGAAACATGCTAGCACGACGCTATAGCAACACAACTATTCAAACAAAATTCTTGCCCGGGAAATTTCACGATAATTTACAAAATTAAAACACTGATAAATGAATCATGATGAATCTATATACACATGATAATAATGAAAACAAATGACTTTTTTCCTTGGTAAAAGCCAAACAGCACGCGGAAAACACGGAATTTTCTTTTGCTCAGAGTAAATTTTAGTAAAGCATAATTACTCAAAAGTGATCAAGGTTCATCAACAAATACAAACTACAGTGTGAATAAACATGATGTGTCAGAGGAGGAGGAAAATTTGAATTAGTTTATTATATTTTTGTTACAGATCGTTATTTAATCTATTGAATAAATTAACAGCATGAATCACCCTGATAAGCGGAAATTAGGTAAAAATTTCCATATCCGAAGATGGCCTAACATGAAAAACTTATCCGTATCACCCGGAAAGACGTACTTTAGAGGCTTCATGTGCTTGGCAAATCAGAGGTTCTGCATGTCCACAATTGACAATTGCAGCATCTCAAATAAACATGAATAAGTTCAGAATTCAAGATGGATGGGAGCTATATTTGGTTTGATCAAAGCATACAATTTGAAATATGGATATTCGATGACAATGTATTGCTTATCTATTAATGTTGGCTCGAACTTAGTGGCAAATAGGATATGCTTATAGCTATTTTATCTGGAAATCATGACAATTAGCATCCAAATTAATATAAGGATTATTTTTCTAACATAGATTTTTCTGAATACTTGATACTGCAGAACTATGAGGTTGCTGCTTTAAAGTTCTGCCCTAATTATTGGGCAGTCAGACAAAAGTCAGATATTATTACAAAGCAGTAGTCGTAACTTTAATGCCTCTTGAAGATTCAAACTGTGGTCAATCTAACCAAAAATGTGCTTCAGCAAATTGCTCATATTTTGAATCTGCAAATGTTATTGTTAACGTCAACCGATAACAGGCTGCACTAGATTCGGATGAAAACGGCTTAAAAATGATTGGCACGAAGAAGTAGGAAGGTCATGGGATCTATGGATGGTTATGCAGTGTAAACCACCATTTTATCTCTTCATTTAAACAAGTATTCCACTAAGACGCCCACATTAATCACGATTCACCATTCGATAATGGGAAGCAACAGAATTTAGAAATATTTATCACCGTTGAACGTCTTCCCGGTGCAGAGATTAGAATCCATTCCTCTCACGCCAAAGTCACGAGTTCAAATCTCACCACCAGACAAAACACGAATGACTCAAGAGCGTTAAAGGGACTATTACAATAATAATAAAAAACAAAAACAAAAACAAAAAAGTTGCTGTGTTACCGTGCATCGCAGGTTGAGCAACTCGAGTTACTCAGAGTTGCTCAAAATTAACTCAAATATTACTCATGATCAAAAGCTGTCTTGCCCCTAGGGTTTACTACTTTGCTTACTTCAAAATAAGGGAGAAGTTTTCTTTTTCAGTTTATCAATTTCTTTTTTCGATTTTCCAGTAAAGTTATCCCAAATCATAATAAAAGATTACACAATTGACGAGACGCTCCGTGCCCTGGGGATGGACCTCTAACGAAAGTCTACAGGGTATTTGATGGATGTCCATAGTTTCGAAAGGATTTATGTTTTGGGGGGGAACCCAAGCAAATTCGTCAGAGCCAGAGCCACGTAGAATACGCCTACTTACCCCAGATGGCCGGACAGAATGTAAATTGTAAAGGTAAAGAGAATTGCAGAATCCAGTTCCAATTGCAGCATTGATGTATGGTGTCAACAAGAGCCCTTTGCAGTACGGTCCTGCCATTCCGTCGATGCGTCTCCAACCGTTTCTCCCGGAAAACCCCCTCGGTACGATTGATGGTCCACCAATCAGTCAGCCGTACAGCTCGTTCTATGGCCTGAACCATCTCGGAGTTTAGATTACTGTGGAACTGAGCAAAGTCCAGCATCAAAATGCCAGCAAATCGAAATCAAGCTTTGAATCAACATCAAACTGAAATCATAATTTGATTTAAGCTTACGCAATTGACAAATTTGATAAAAATTATTTTTTTCATTTTGCTGTACATTTGCTCTTTAAAAATATGTTGTCGCGAGTTTGTTTTCATTGCCTTAGCAGAACATCAAATTGAATACTTGTTTTGTTATCAACAGGAAAAATGTACATCAAATTGAGTTTTCAGTTTGCTCTCACTGATAGCAGAATAAGCTTTCAATGTGATGTCACAAGAAGATTTTTTTGCTCTAAATTTTGATATTTTAACCGTCAAAACGACCAAAACGACAGCTACATGAGTAATCATTATCAGCGAAATCACAACATCAAATTTAGTTTTCAATTTGATCTCATACTTTACTCGGGGAGGCTGGTGGAGTTAGTGGATGCCGTATTAGCAACATTAAGAAGGATTCTGCTTGCAGGATGAAAAATATGAATGAATAACAAGCAGAGACAAAGCGGATCAAACGTTGGCAACTGGTATCAAGATCCTGGACCAGCTGTTGGATATTAGTCAATGGAAGATGTGGATGAACGGATTAAAAGTAAGAAGTTGAGAGCCAACAGAAAGACGAAGAAGAGCAATACTAGTTAATTTTAAATTCATTATTGAACAATCTCAGCGGTTTGGGCCTCCTTTTTATTTATTAGGGTGTTCAAAAGTTCACAGTCGTTTGACTATCTCACCAACGATTGTTAAGCTCAGTTAGACGAATTCAGTACTCAACAGAGGCATTAGGAAGCTACTGAAAGTGGTGAGAATTTTGGGTCGAATCTTTCCTGATTGCTCGAGTAGCATGATGATAATGTAGAGGCACATCTTCCACTTTCCGGTTGAGAACTTATGACACAGGATTCGGTGAACGTCTACCAGAATGACACTCGGTACAGAACTTTCTTGTCGTGGATGGACAACTTCTGCCATCGGTCATCCTTCTCCTTCTGGTGGAGGGGCAGAACCTCGAGGTTGGCAACGGTCATCGTATAATGGCTAAAAGTTCCAGCAGTGGCCGACGATCTAGCGCTTGTCAATCTTCTCATTCGTTTGGCATCGTTGAACCAAGAGGAATGAACGTTCTTCAAAAAAAAAAAAAAGACTCACATGCGTGTTACTTGATGCTCGTTTTACTTATAAACAGGACAGGCACAGTGATTACCCTCGTAAATACTATGCAATATGCACACAAATAACTTGTTTAATCATCCGCGAGAACTTGACAAGGTAAACAAGTAATCTCAAAAGTCATAACTGCAGGGTTGCCAAACTCATGGGTTACTGAGGCTGACAGTTTTATTGCTACACTTCGGCACATTCGGCAGAACGCTGGGCACAGATATAATACTCGGCACAGATTGTGATGTACAGAGTTGAGTACCCCTTGAGATATGGGCTAGTTGCATCGCACCAGAACTGTGTTTAAATAGCGTACTCATGAAGGAACATCTTATTGTAAATACAACTGGTTTAATTTTTCACTAAATTTTACTCTTCTGAATTCTCAGCGATTGTTAAGAGAGTGGCTTTAATTTCGGCGTAATCGTAAAATAATGCCTTTGGCGCATCAGTTCGACAAGAACATCGAGTGTCGTTTAGGATGTTCACACTATACTTTCGCTCGGTTTTCGACAGATTTTCGGTCAAGATTCATAACGGACTTGTTGATTTCGTTGAAAATAGTGAACAAAGTTGAAAAATTTCACTGTAAACGAGCAACTGCGAACTTTCCAATCAAATTCGAGTAATGAGCGCTATAAGAAACGAGAAAAATACTTTCCAGACATGTTAAGTGCATTAGCATACGACTGTGCTCGATGATCCTGTAAATCGATGTTGTGATCATAAATCATAAGAAGTGCATCGACCATTTTCTGACCTGCATGTCGAAAACCGTTCAACTGGCTTTGTTCCTCCAAATATCTCACTACTACTGTTAGATATGTGATTCGTCGGGAAAGGAATCGACTGAAATTGAAAAATATTTCGCTTTCTTAATTCGCTCCGTAATCTCCTCAAAAAGCTTCTCTGCCATGATATCGATAATCTCGTCACAAACACTAGAGGATAAATAGCACTCACTTCTAGATGGTGCATTGGGCTGCTCCGATCCTTGTTCTGCTTTATTCTCTTTCCAGAGTAGCAGGTAAGAATAATGCACCAAGTGCACCATTAGTGCAAAATCTGAGATATTAACATTTGAATAATGCATGATTTTTAGTTCAAAATTACCCATAAATTAAATTACACTGTTTGGTGGAATTTGAGTAGAGGCAGCTTGCCAAGTCCGGCCAGAATAGGCAATCCACCTCATGCTGCTCCAGAAAAGGCAGTATTCTTTTCCGTAGGCACTCCTCCTGGTAAACTTGCTGGTTCATGGTCCCAGTTTCGATTTTAATCCCACAACTGCAGATTGCTTGCCAGACAAGGAACTTTTTGGGGAATGTAAATTTCTTTTTGATTGTATATTCTACCGGGGCACTCTTCCGGGTCAACCGAGGTATGAAATTTCTGCCCAGGAATTTGATCGAAAACTGGCAGGAGTGGATTGACCGGGATTTTCGATCGAGCGCGCAGTATCGAATCGCGACGTACTTGTTCCGGTGAAGCCATGATGTAAACAAATGAACTTATGCTGACAACCAATGCCTACTTGAAAAAAAATGAAGAAAATTAATGTTATGGCAACAATGTGTTCGCATTTTTTTTTGTGGTCAACCTTTAAGCTTATAAACTGTTTTAAACTGGTAAAAAATAGAATAAGACATGATGAGTCAAATATCGAGTGATTGGAATTGTTTATGCAAGATACCAGGGATTCATAAAATCCTTGAACTTCAATTCACAAGATCCCTGACGAGATTTTGGATCATTTGACTTTTGACAGGCTGACAAATAATCTTAAAATTTTGCAAATAAGAAAGTTTCCAATACTTTTTAACTTGAGAGGTGTCAGACTAAAGAAAGGAAAACAAGTGCCTGAATTAACCATTTGTTTTAAGATATCTTAGTCTTGTCTTTGGAGATTTGTTAATATTCATCGATTATTTTCAAGCTTTTGCACTTTGTGAAAATATGATACATTTTGGATTTAGCTTTAATACATTCCAGATTATTTGTTTTTTTAATCTTTAAATTCTGTTGTCAATTGCATTTTAAAGTAATAGATTGGGGTATGGTCTTCGATTAATTTGCGATACCTCTTACAACAAGATATTAGGAAAATGATTTTAAAAAAGAACTGCAAGATGCGGGAAATTTACAAATCATAGGATTAACACACCTTTGATGTTATCAAGGCCAATTTATAAGATCCGAAGTGAATTTTTTGAGAGCTTGAGAGCTCCGTCTCTCTAGCTAGAGCTGATCGCCGCAAAAGAGGCTGATGAATAGCCCACCCCGTCTGGTCCCCGTGGCTTTAGACCAGGGACCTGGGGCATTGTAGTAATAGAGTGAGAAAGAGCATTCAAATAATAACAGTTCTACTGAAAATTTACATGGAGTTCTCCTTAATTTTATCTGGAAATGCTTTCCAAGCAGTTCCTAGTCCAAGTTGTACCCAAGAAATTGTTCACAGGGCTACTTTAAAAAAACACTGATCTCACACAATTGACTTGAAGCTCTAGTCATAACCCTCGTATAGTTCATCCCAAAACTCCCTAGAACTTTTTGTCTGAAGCACCTTGGATTACATATCTCTAGAATCTATTCTAAAACCTGTTCAAAACTGCTCTGGAAAAAATTTCTTTCAATGGTTTTTCAAAGTAACTGTATCCTGTAAATCTAGTCTTGAGATTTTTTAAAAAGAGGAAGAAGCACATTTTTTTCAATTTGGCATCGAAGTTCACGAGTTTACCCGGTGACATCGAATTTCCGGTATTTTCCGGTTATACAGATTTCCCGGTCACCCTGATTATTTAATTTTGCAGTTGAATCTGGACTCCTCAAAGGTGCGAAACCGCAAATAAAAGTATGCTTTGATGATGTATCGTCTTGGTTTCTTATGCCTACTTTTTTGTTCGTTGGTTTAATGAACTTCCAACTAAGAACATAGCATACTGTAGCACTGTAACAATTTTTATTTATTTTATAACGATTGCAATTCAAGTGGGAATGGCGAAAAAAGTGACTTTAGTGACTGTTTCTACGAAGACACAAATCCAGTTAAATGTTCTTTCACACGGATATGGCATCAGGAATGAGCGTTGATTAAATTTATGTGGACCAGATTTCATCCGATTTGGTTTTACTTCAAATTTCAGCCGAAGAGGACAGCTGAGCGTGCCGATTAAATGATTCGTCGCTTGCTCTACTGCTGTTACATAGTACCAGGTCTAGCTACATGCATAGTCACTTGCTTGAAACCCAGCGAAAATGGCTATTTTGTTTTTATGAAGCTATCGGGAGTGATAGATTGATCCTATGCAAATTCAAGTTTACAAACCTTGCTCGTTTATTTTAAGCGACGGAAAAAATAGGTAGCAACATTTATTTTTTTTACCTAGGATTACGTCTTTCGGCAACGAACTGGGAGTGCAATTTCAAAAAACCAAAATTGACCGCATTACGAAAAGTGGTCAGGTTTTGACCACATCTAAGTCAGTCAATAGCGGTTGGATTTTAATTCTAAACAAGCCAATCGATTGGATATTTTTCTACAAATCTGCTAAAATGAACAATTTATTAATTTTCAATAGGTCACTGTTGAAAATTACACAATTGTCCAACTGTTGCAATGGTAATCAAAATTATCACCGATTGCCTGCAAACGCGCTTTCCCTAACACAGATTTCAAAATCTAATTCCATCCGGTCTCACTGAACGGTACTTATTCTATCATCGTGTGTGGGGGTGTCCGGTTGGTCGTCATCAGCAGCAGCAACAGTGCTTTCGGCGCGTGGCGGTGAACATTGTTCTCCAGTACACAACGAAAGGCGGCCCGCAAGCAGCGAGCTGCAGCTTACATGAGCGTCTATTCACCGAAGAAGGAGGATGTAGCTCTTCGTGAGTCGCTGTGGGCTCAGTATTACTCAACCATCACGACGAAACGGTCCTTTTCAGGACCACCTTAAATTTGTTGAAGATTATTTTCTGGACATTTGTCAAGGTTATCAATCGGATGTTAGTTCCCATATGTTTATCAACCATACCATGTATTTTTAAGGCAACATTGGCGGTGAAATTTCAGAAACCAAAGTCGCGGCATGAAAGTGGTATTATATTGATGCAGAGATGATGGACCACCATAAATTATTGTTATTTAAGAGTTGATTTCCATTGAACGTTCGGTCGCCTTGCTGCCAGCCAAAGCTCTTTGATAATGTCCCCAGAAACAAAACTTTTGTGGCCAAATGCGTTAAGTACTGAAGTGCTACATAAGAATTCTCGCATTGACCGAATACCACATGACCATGTCAATTAACCAGAAACACTTCGTAAGGTTTTCTCCAGGATGCTAGATAAATGCATATTATTTATAATCCAAAAATTTCGTGCGTTTTGTGCACGAAAATGCGTAATTTTGACATCAGAAAACAAGGCGTTTCCGTGATTGGAAAAATGGTTTCCCTAACACAGTCGCCGAATACTGATACCAAGCACTGAGTATGCCAGAAGGTACCTATCTTTATGTCTTTGGATGCAAATTTTACGCCTCTCGTATTAATGGAATTTTGTTAAAAAAGAATCTTGCCAAATTCTCCTACTAGAAAGGGCTTAAAATTTGCATCAAGAAGCATAAACGTAGGTACCGTCCGGTATGCTCAGATTCTGTGGTTGATGTGTTTTCCCTAAGAGGTACATATTTCATTTTCGCACCGCTATTATCTCCAATAACATCGAGGACAAATTTCCACAGCATTGTTCTAAACTGGCTTCCAAGCTTCCAACCCATCGGTCCTTTTCCTTTGCTTCCTAATTAGAACCTATCGAACTTTTTCACTGATAAAACGAGTTAAGAAATGAATTTAATATTTTCTATACTTTTGCTGTTACATCAAAACTACCTTTTGTACGGTGAAATGTACGGTCGTTTCTTGGAAGCAAACGCCCTACTTTTTTTTCGTCGACTTGTAGAGTGCTATTAAGGCCCCATCCACAATGAAAAGTATACGCGACGAATGAGAACGTCCCAAATTTGAGTTTAGTTCACTCTTAATCGCCAAAAGTGCAGGAACTCAACGATGAGTGAATTTGCCTCATGATTTTTTTTAGGAAAACCTAAAAAATCTGCCGAAAAATAAGGAAAATTTACGAAAATTTTACTCATTCTAGGAGTAGTACCAATATTTTTTTTTTTTTATTTAGTTCTTTATTAAGGAGATTTTTAGCCTATGGCTAGTAGTACCAATAGACTGAGTGAATCCAATCTTTACTTGTCTCATATTCGGGAGGTTTTTCCTGGGCAAACCAGCAAAAACATGAGGCAAATTTACTCACCGCTGAGGTTCCTGCACTTAATGTGGCATGAGTTAACTAAGCTCAAATTTGGGTCGTTCTCATTCGTCGTGTACATCATCACTGCAAGATATAATTTAACCAATGATAACTAATCTATGTCGATATAATCTCAACAAAATATACCATACTAATAAAACACCTCTTTTTATCTGTTTCTTCTTCTCTCTTCCACATTACCAGTTGATGTAACATTTGTCATAGATATATTAATTAATTTTCGAACGACGTTCGTCAACGGTCAGGATGAGGTGGTATCGCATCCGGGCCGCATCGCGGTGCATTATCTGAGCGGCTGGTTTCTGATCGACCTGGTGGCGGCGATCCCGTTCGACCTGCTGCTGGTCGGAAGTGATACGGACGAGGTAAAGTACTTCCTTTCTCCAACGCTTTCCCAATGCTAACTTCTCTAACGGTACTATGAATTGAAAAAATAGGCTATTTTTTTGTTCATTTTTCTCAACGACTACGATCATATTTAGAGTTCTAATTTTCTAGTTTCTACTCTTTTTCAGTTCCGAACCCTAGGTTTCTCAGATAGCTTTTTCATCCTAGTTTACCTAACTAAAAAAGATTCCGAAGGAAATTATACCAAACAACCAAATTTGATAGTGCAATTAGAGTCCTTTGTCCCGATGATAAATCGATTCTGTTCGTCCGTCCTGTTTATTAGTTGTAAATATGTTTCTGTTTTTCTGTTTCGAACAAATAAAAAAAAATCTATACCCCACCCAACAATTCGATTAGGAACATCCTAGAACATCCACTCTTAGACGCATTTATACAGTCATGGGAAATAGATTTACAGTTTCTTATCGATTAAACCTACTGCCATCCAATGATGTAAGTTCAGAGAAGAAAAAAAATCAAACACCAAGCAAGCCATGGCGAATCTGCTTTGTTTTGATTGGCGGATTCCCAAGGCCTACCGAGATTGAAACCAAACAAAAACATGTTCATTTTTCATCCAACGAACCGAAAGCTGCTTGAAAAGGATTGAATCTTTTCCCATTTTGTAGGCAATTGGTGATCAAGAAAATGTTAGGAATTGATTGATAATCGTAAAACAATATGATATGAAAGCATTTTTTTTCCAAAGCAAACAAAAGGCAGATCTGCCTCTATGCGTGCCCACACGTGATGGTTTTTTCCTTTCCGTTCCACTACTTTCCGTTGTTCCGTTTACATCTCTTTTCGTTTGTTTTAACTGGAATCGATTTGACTTTACCTTCCCTCATTATTCTTGTTTGTGATTCGTTTCATCCATCTTATCAGTCTTGTTTCTTGGACGCCGGAAAAAAAATACAGTACCTACCAGTTACTGACCGAGTAAATTTTCCTTTGTTTCGACTTTTGCGTTTACCAACCCCCACCACCCTTCTTGAGTGTTCCACAACCGACATCAGGAAAACTCCAGACTTCAGTTCTTTTGAGGTGAAATATATCAAAAAACAACAGAAAAAGAAAGTGATTGTCTCTTCGTGTGTGTGCTCGTACAGCTGCCTGTGTAGTGCCTGTGATGCTGCCGCTGCTATTCAGTCCGATAGAAGCACGGTGCTGCAAAATGGAGGAAATTTAAAGAAGTCACGAAAAAGTGTATCGTTATGTTGAAAGTTCCTTCCACATCCCACGTATGCATTTATACATTAAGAAACGAATGAATGGTTTCCTAGAGCTTACTGTTTCCGTTTGGTGTTTGTCTCTCTCTCTCTCTCTTTCTCTCACTCTCCACCTTCTCTTTCTATGAGTAAAAGTTACAGAACTGTATCGAAGGCAGAGGTATACGAGGGATAAAGTTATATAATATTCTCCATTTCTTCATCCGTGTTCTCAACTCGTGTACCTTCATCTATGTTGCGTTGTGTTACGTTTATTTCGTTATACTTAGTATTATTAGTTACAAGAGATGATAAACTTTTATTTTACTAGAATCTAGGCTTTCACTAAAATTTGAATTTACTTCTAGAGGCACGAAGACTCTCCCAGGAATTAGTGATGATGACTATCAATTTAGATCTTAGCTTAGCGGTTTAAACTACTACACTGATGTCAATTACTCATAAGATATGAAGTAGCATGGCAGTACACTTTCATGACTAGTCGAATGAAAATTAAATTCTTACAGGTTTCGTTCGTCCCTGAAGTTATTCGGGTTATTCTGCATCGGGCATCACTTGGTATTTTTTATGGAAATAGAAAAAGTAATTCAAATCGCGATTGGACAAGAGCAGAATAAACTGGTACATAGACCCATGGAATATTCATTGTATACTCAGATCTTGTTTAGTGATTGGAGTTAATTCGCTAAGTTGCAATGTTTTCGAGACATCTTTAAGTGCGGCTATTTGTACTGAATGTACTTGAAATTTTAGCACACAGAGATTCAAATATCTTAGCATGAATCTTCACCAATCCAATGGTTAATTTTACCATAATCGCTCTATAATATTTCTCATTAATATGATATGATATTATGCTTTCGAAAACCCAAAAACAATAATCACAACAACTACGCTCATTACGAGAGAGTCACGCATTGATCTGCTTTGTTAATCAGTTTCAAAGAGTTTGAAATCCATCGCATTTGTCTTCATGAAGTTTTTTGGGTTTCATGCTAAACGACAATTTTCTTCTTGTATTTACATAAGGCCTGTACTCGAAAAAAATGCACCAGACAAAAGTGTTCGCCAAAAATTTATTTTAAGTCAGATTTTCTTGAAACTTTCAGGGAATGAACTAATACATATGGATTATGTTTCGGCATAATTACTTTATTCAATTTTCTTTCCATCGCTGAAAGCCCGCACCTTTCCCTTAAGACTTCTCATTACATTTTGTGCAATGGTGGAGCCGACCTTTTTGGTCACTTTCATCCATTCTTTCTTCAACTCAAGCTCGTTCTTAAACTCCTTGGACGATTTTCGAACTTTGGCCTTCATTATGGCCAAAAATCTTTCCACCGGACGAATCTCTGGTGAATTTGAGGGGTTGGCGGGTTTTGGTACAAAAACAACGTTATTGTCTGTGTACCAATCCAACGTCGATCGCGCGTAATGGCATGATGCCAGGTCCAGCCAAAATAATGTCTCGCCTCCGTGGGACCGCAGGAAGGGCAACATACGCTTCTGGAGGCACTCGGTGCGGTAAATTTCGCTGTTGATGGTACCCATTGTGATGTACGGTTTACTCAGTCTACCGCATTGGCATAAGGCCTGCCAGAGAATGTATTTTTTGGCGAATTTGTCCACTTTCTTCTTCCTTATGTCTTCCGGAACATCAAACAGTGATTTGGCAACGTAGAACTCCAGCCCCGGTATCTGCTTTGCGTCTGCCTTGATGTAGGTTTCGTTAAACATAACCACACACATCGGTTTCGTTAACCACTCTTGATACAGCTTCCTTGCGCGGGATTTGGCCGCCGTGTTTTGTTGAACACGCCGGTTCGGTGCCTTCCGGACCTTGAATACACGAAGCCCAGCTCGTTTCATGGTTTGCTGAACGAACCAGGCGGAACACTTTGCCTTCAGAGCCGCGTCGCGAATCGAAAGGGTCGGATTACGCTTGAAATATTCCAACACTTTCCGGACCTTCACAGGGTCAGCTGTCTTCGATTTTCTTCCACTTCCAGTCCGCCGCTCGGTCGTCTGGGACTCCTTAAACGATTTTACCGCCCGAGAAACAGTTGTATGGGTGATTCCCTGTTGTCTTCCGATCCATCTCATGGTCGCAGTCGGATTTTCCATGACGGCCCGCAAAATTCTCCGGCAATTTTCTTCTTGTTTCGATGACATCTCAATAACCACCGAACCGATTGTTAATTCCATGCTTAACTGAAATTTTCAGGGCCAGTTTGCGGTTGAACCACATTCCAAAACTTTGGCGACAAATTTGTGTGGTTTTTATTCTTAAAGCTCACATAAAGGATAAAAAGAGTCCAAAATCCTTTATTTCAAAGTAGGTATTTAGGTTCGATCCCATTAAATAAACAGTAATTTGCATACCAACACGGAAAATCAACAATGAGAGCACTTCATACACTAGTGACAAAAATTGAAAAAACCTTTGAAGCCAAAGAGATTATATTAGCTGCGTTTCTATATATTGAAGGAGCATTTGACAATGCATCTCATTATTCAATGAGGAACGTTATGATAAAACGAAATTTTGATAAAACTATCATAGATTGGATTTTTGAAATGTTGCAAAAACGAGAAATAACATGCAGTCATGGTATTTCAACGGTCACGGTAAGGACCGTGAAGGGCTGCCCACAAGGAGGGGTTCTTTAACCTTTGCTGTGGTCACTGGTAGCCGACGAACTACTATTACATTTTGAAGCGCAAGGATTTGAAATAATTGGTTTTTCCGATGACATAGTAATCATTATTCGTGGGAAATATGAACACGTTATCAGAGATAGGTTACAATATGCTCTTAATTTAACGATGGCGTGGTGTAAAGATGAGGGGTTGTCCATAAACCCTCATAAGACTACTATTATACCATTTACACATAAAAGGAAAATAAAAATACCAGATTTTCACTTGGAGGATACTAAATTAGTCCTTTCTCAAAAGTTTAAGTATCTGGGAGTAATTCTTGATAGCAAACTCAATTGGAACTTACATTTGAATAAAATAATAAGTAAGGCTACTAATGCCCTATGGATAAGCAAAAAACATTTGGTAATAAATGGGGACTGAAACCTGAAATGATCGATTGGATCTATAAGGCTATAATAAGACCCAGAATAACAAATGCATCATTAGTTTGGTGGCCAAAAACAAAAGTTAAATAATCTAAAAAAAAACTCGAAAAGTTGCAAAGACTTGCTACAAGAATGGAAACATCACAGGAGCAATTCGTAGCACTCCCTTTAAAGCGCTAGATACAATGTTAAATCTTCTTCCCTTACATATATTTGTGCAGTTAGAAACCGAAAGAAACGCACTAAGATTAAAAAGAACAAAACAGTTTTTTGATGGGGACCTTAGGGGTCATCTCAGTATTTTGAAGGAATTTAAAATTAATTATTAACCATTAGATTATTAACTCATGAAGACTGGATGAATAGAGAGTAATACTTTGAAAGACTATTCAACGTCACTGAACCTAGTCGCACTGAATGGGAATCAGGGGGACCTAATATTCAACCAGGATCGGTAATTTTCTACACTGATGGCTCCAAATTAAACAACAGAATTGGCGCTGGGGTAACGGGTCCTGGTGTCAACATATCAATATCTATGGGTAAGTGGCCAACCGTATTTCAAGCAGAAATACAGGCAATTATTGAATGTGCTACGGTTTGTTTACGTCGTAATTACAAACATACAAATATATATATATTTTCTCTGACAGTCAGGCTGCCCTAAAAGAATTGATGAGGTCAGTTACATGTTCTTCTAAACTGGTTTGGGAATGCATTCAATTACTACAGCAGGTGGCTAAAACTAGTACAGTTAACTTATGTTGGATACCTGGGCACTGTGGGGTTGAAGGTAATGAAAAGGCAGATTTATTAGCCAGATTGGGATCATCAAAACCATTCCTAGGTCCAGAACCATTTTGCGGGGCCTTAGAATGTACCCTCAAAATGGAACTAAAAAACTGGGAAAAATCGATGATTGATAACATTTGGAAAAACACTAAAGGAGCTCGACAGTCCAAAAGATGTATATCACCTAATAAAGGAGCAACTCAAAGACTTCTTAATCTCTCCAAAAAGATCAATGTACTTTTAGCGGCCTAGTTACGGGCCACTGTTCAAGTAAATATTATTTAAAACAGCTAGGCAAATTGGAAGATGACAAGTGTCAATTCTGCAACCTAGAGAGTGAAAACTCGAAACATTTACTATGTAACTGTGAAGCACTTTTTCATAAAAGGAAAACATTTTTCGATAAGGGTTTAATGCAGCCCTCAGATGTATAGAAGACTTCTCCCAGTAAGGCAATAAAGTTCATTCGTTCTATAATACCTTACTGGGACAACGCCTATAGTCAGCTAGTGGAAATCACTCAAACAAATAGTGATACAACACCCTGATATGGCATACATTAAACCGGGGCCCGCCACAATAGATCAAATAACTGGTTGCAGTGGAAAAATGTACCCAACATAAGAAAAAAAAAAAAAAAACTATTGTTATGAAATTTTGCATATGTAAACAATTCACTCCAAACTAGTTATACCTAGATTTTCATCAATTTTTACCCACGGATAAAAAAGTTACACACGGATAAAAATTGTGCATTTTTTTCGAGTACAAGCCTTACAAATAAGTTGTAACGTTGATTAACTTTAGTTTAATTTCGACGACGAATATTATTTTACAGAGTACCTTTATGGCATACAATTATAACAATCATAAGAGATATTTGTAATGAAAAAACGTATCAGAGAAAAAAAATGCAGTTTCTTATTTATGGTGAAGTTGGGAGATTTATATTCATAAAATAAATGCGCCATCTCATATTTCAATTGATTTATTATCATATTTTTGATCATATATGATTCGAAGAAAAAAATCTTCTGTGCGTAACTCTCAAACTGAGTTACAAAATTTCATGATATGAAACTTTACTTGAGATTATAATTAAAACTTGTTTCTATTAATTTGTCCTAAAGGCTCAGCATTCACAATTGCATCATCATTAATTCAATATTTTACCATTTGGATAAAAAAGAGGAACAAACCATTAGATTGTGATTGGTGAAACATTTTAGAGTGGCAGTGTAGCTTTATTTATCCAGATCATAGAGATTGCATTGTATGGAACGAAAATGCAACTGTACTGCGGCATACAATAGTTGCCAAGTTGCATATTCGTCATCGTAACAACTTTTGCGCATGAATTTGATAGATCAAATTATTCGTAAATTTCCGGTCACTATTGTGTGGCAACTCAGTTACACTTCAACCAACTGATAGCATTAGATCGACACAAAAAGGTTACACTATGTCATCATTGAGACCAGATAAGTCGCATTTTACCTCAACATCGTGACAAGCTGACTTTAGAGTTACCAATGACCGTTGTGTGGACCATGTGTTCTATTACTTAGAAAGTCATGAGGTAACTTCATGTTGACATGATATGTAACTGCATATATTTCATGGCTACTTTTATGTAATAATTGTGTAACATGTTTCTCATTCTTTGTTATAAATAGATGTTACAGGTGCTATTTGGGTTACTACGAATATCATTGTCGGAAGTGAAATGCAGTGCCAGATCAATATCTTGCGTCAATTGAGGGGGTTAGAAGGAAAGGGGTGTAAATGACTTTGATCGATTCTCTCGATGATTTCTCTTCTGCTACAGCCAGGCTTGTAATTGCTCATTACAGCTAGAATGCTAGTTTTCGTAGTTATGAAACTATGGGATACTACAATGATAATTTTTGTTTGTAAGAAGAAAGAAGAGGCGGTAAAGTTTGTGTATGACATATAAAATTTGTCAATTTTGCTTTCAGAAGGTCACAACTAGCGATTTTATGATCGCTGATTGCTCGCTCATCACGTTGCCCATCTTTACAGCTAATCGCTATTGTGACCCTCTGAAAGCAAAATTGAAAGGTTTTAAGTGTACTACAAACACTTTACCTTCTTTTCTTGCATCTTGTAAATGAGAATTATCATTTAAATATCTCATAGCTTCAAAAATCCGAAACATTGAATTTTAGCTAAAATGAGCATTTGCAAGCTTGACTACAGCTACCCAAATGTTCAAAGAAAATACCCAATGGGTAATTTTCTACAGCGTTTTTTCCGTGATACAATTTGATGTGGGACACCCTTTACAGAATCATGAAAATTTTCCGATCGAAAAATCGCCATGGTTTAAGTTTGGAAAGTAAGAAATTCTTTTAGAAAGCTTGAGCTTAAAGAAAAACTTGGGATGTGTCTTGGATGAATTTACAAGAAAATAGATTAAATCGAACTTCGCTGAGAATTGGCATAATCCAAAGGTTATTTATAAGAGAACTCCAAGGGAAAAGTTCTTGAAAGTATTATTAAGGAATTCCTAGGAGACTAGACAGTAAATCTGAAAAGAAATTGAAAGGCTTTGTGAGGAAAGCTTTAAGAAAATACATGGGCAATTTAAAAGTAGAATTACATGGTAAATTAGAAGACAATTCCAATGAAGATGCGAAGTAATGTAAAGGCAAATCTAAACAGAATCTCTGAGAAGAGCTTTCAAAGTATAATTCCAAAAAAAAAATCCAAACCTTCGCAACTCCAAATAAATTCGTGCAATAGTTCCAAAGTTATGCTAACAAGAACTTCGTATGAATTCTGACATTAATTTCAAAAGAATTGTGAAAAGAATTCGAAAGGAATCTGATTCTGAAGAAGATTCGATTCCAAAGGAATCTTAAGATTCAAGACACAGTCAATCAATTGGGATTCTTCTTGTTTTTGAAATATCCTTCAATCATCATTATTAGTATACACATACATTCATACACAAGCCATCCGAAAATTTAAAGCAAATATTTCATGATTTTACATCGTGTATTTTCTGGGTAAAACACCAAAACTGCATTTACTTACTTATGTTCTTCGTAGCATTTCACAATTTCACGTAATCGAATACACTAAATTTATAAAAACTGGAAGTCAAATCTCTTGGTGAACCAAACAAAACACCAAGAAAATCACTTTGACTCCACTTCTTTGCTAGCGAACGGCAAGAATCATTGAACAAGCGTTGCCAGATGTATTACCTCTAGCAGTGAATATAAGTTTTTTTAAACATGCAAATACGAAGTTTAATCCAATAATAAAAATAAAAGGTCCTTTTTTGGAACTTAAACGTTCCAATTACAACGGTAAAAAAAGATTGAATTAAACACAAACAGGGGAGATGGCAGCATTGCATGTAACCTGTTATTGGCTTTCCCGCTCAGAGGTGTAAACAGAATGTCATACAGCGTAGTCTGCCAGTGTGAATGTTTTGTTTACGACATTCTTATTCACGTGCATGTGTGACGTCACATTTTCTGTTGTATTGAAAAGTAAAAGAATAAAAGAGATGGCAGATTTTGCTCACCATACCAGTTGATATTTATGATTCATTGACTGTTTTGGCACGGCGACGCACGCTACCAACCAATACATTTAGAGTGTGATGATTTAGGAATACAAGAAGAAGAAGCAAAAGCAAATCGAGTGATGGTTAGCTGACTCTTAAAGCGGTTTTAATATTTTCGACAGAGTCAAGGAGTGGTTATTTATCAGCAGTTTTGAGTTAAATTCCAAGGATGTTCAAACTCACAACATCTGAGGATAGTGTATGGAAGTTTTGGAGAGAATTCTACAGAACTAAAAAATATGTGTAACTAAAATGATGATTTTACTGAAATTGTGATACACATTATAACGGGATTTTAATGAAAAATTCGAGAGAAATTTAAAAAAATTTAAAAGGAATTCCGCAAATAATTCTGATGATGAAGAAGAAGGAGTTCCAAAAAGAGTTTCAAAAGAACTCTGATCTGAAATCCAAGGGCACCTTAAGTTGCTAAAAGTTACATACATTCCACAGGCTGAAAGCATTCAGCGGGCCGCACAATCTCACCCGCGGGCCGTTGGATGAGCACCACTGGTTTAAAAGTTATTCATGGTTTTCTGGAGCAAAAATAGTTATGTTTTCTCGAATTTCCATTAAAATCTTTATATATTTACAACGCCATACAGAAACGGTCAGTAAATATAAATTATTAGAAGAAATATTCCAGTGAATAAATTGAAATGGTACTTTTCAGACAGTCATTCTGAACAGACTCGTTTGTAGTCCAAATAATTTAAAGTGCATTGGGATGTCTAATTTCGAAAATAAAAAACCACATCTTTTCATGTTCACTTGCTGCTAGTTTTATTCATAACATGAAAGTGTACAAAAATTGTACATGTTAATGGTTGACATAAAATCAAAGATTTGGTGCTATTTTATAAATAAAATTTACTAGTACTTTCACTAAAACTTCAAAGTTACAGCATTAGATGGTTACATTTCTCCAGTTCGAACGAAATCTCGAACCTTCCTCTTGATGGAGCCCATCAGCGCCCGCACAGTGGAAACGGACACGGAATCAGCGCAGTTCTTCTGCTGCTTTGAAATTGCCCAGTATTTTTCGATCGGTCGAAATTCCGGTCAATTCGAAGGATTCATTAGCTTGGGGAAAAAATCTATCTTGTTGGCAGCATACCACTCCAGAACCACCTTGGAGTAGTGGTAGCTGGCCAAACCGAGCCAAAAGATGACTTTGCCCCTATGATTGCGGATGAACAGTAATACACGCTTTTTCAGGCATTCTTCGATGTAAACTTGGGATGTCATCGTCGAGGATGTGACGAATGGTTCCGTTTTCAGGCCACAACTGCAAATCGCTTGCCAAATCATGGCCTTCTTCGCGAACTTGTCGGCAAACACGAACTGGAATCTTCCCGGCACATCCCCATGTCCAGTCGCGATGTAAAACTTTTGACCGGGAAGCTGCTTAAAATCGAGTTTGACGTATGTTTCGTCATCGATCAAAGCGCAGCCCTTGTGTTTCGTCAAAACGCGGTCGTACAAGAGCCTTGCATGCTTTTTGGCCACGGAATTCTGCTTCATGTGCCGCTTCGGATGTTTACTGGCTTTGTACGACTTGTATCCTTCCCTGACAAGGATGTTCTGCACCGTTTGAAAGTTGGCGTTGTACCTTGTGGCCACATCTAGGATCGAAGACCGGGTTTTGCTTTAACGCACCTCAACACCTTGCTACGCAGCTGACAATCCCTGGTTCCAAATTTTTTAATAGGTCCTCTGATTCCTTTCCATACTCAGGGTTTGCTTGTAGGTTTTGAGCACTCGACAAACTGTTGTTTTCGGCCTCTTCAGCACTTTAGCCAGCTTGGTTTCCAGGTGTTTACGTACAATATTTTTTCTTCTTTCGAGTTCCATTTGACGTTATTCCTGAACGCGATCGACCTTGATCAGTTGTTCCCTAAGTTGTAAATAAACCACTATTTTTGATTCCCAACACTAAAGGCGTGCTATCGGCACGCGAGGGGCGTACCAATTTACTTTTAGTTAGCCTATGGTAGGGTCACCAAGAAATGTGTAAAAAAATATAAAAGAGTTGGGATTTACTAAATTCCAATGCTTTAGAAACATTCGTTCAGCTATTCAAAATCGACTTTTTTCAAAAATCTAAATCAAGTTTCGCAGAGTTAAGTAATACGAAAGTATTTTGTAACACCCTTAGCTATCATTTCGAGGTTAAGCCCCCCGGGTTTTCATATAATGCGTTATTTTGGGCCACCCTAATGGGCAGCCACTTAGGTTATTCTGGTCCTCAATTAGATTTCATCTGATGTACAACGCTTCGTCAACTAACTCGGTTCGTGGATGCTTCGTTCCAGTTTCTTGAGCATCCTACAGTCAATAGATCTTGCTCCACTTGATTATTGGCTGACATTAAGGGAGTCCACATATATTTTTTTTTAAATACTTCTAAGTGCTTGTGAACAGTACCACTGAACTGTCAAAAAAGTTCATCCGATGAACACTGAGTACATTAATGATGTCACGCTACAGTACGCTACGGAATTACACTAGTAATCCTATACATAGAGATTCGCGGAGGCGGCCATAATGAACCAATCCAGCAGCGAGAACTGTCAAAATGTGAGCCAAACGAGCATTATGATTAAAAAATTATTCAGAGGATTTCTTATTGGGTTGAACAGTATTATAATCGGGGTGAAATAAGTTCAAACAAAACGTCAATAAATTTGAAAAATATTATAGCAGTAAAATGCGCATGTTAACACAAGAGACACTAATTTGTCTAGTTTGGTGTGCAGTGCAAAATAACACTATACGCTAGATTCCTGTTTTTTTTCAGCAATATATTTTAATTCTTTAGCTAAATACAAGTGCGTGTGTGAAGTGGTACTGAAAGAAGCTTTAAGTTTTAAGTACGGTACTTGTTCGCTAACTGGGCTAAAATCGTAGCCCAGTTAGCAAATTCCACTCGCTAACTGGACTGGCTTGTCAAACGTCAAAAAGCACTGAGGGGAGCTTCAATGGATTGTTTGATGAGCTTTAATGTGCAATGAATTGATACAGTGTAAAGTATGTTATTGTTATTTTCAGAGCATTCAATCTCGCTACTTTAGAAAGGTTTAATGCTTTTGCTTATAACGCTTTTAAGTCTTGAGTTCAGTGTGAAATGAAAATAATCTCAAATTTGTTTACATTATCACTTAATATTCCATTTGAATCGAGATTCGAATGCCCCTCATCAATTATGACAACTAAATTTTAAACTACATGTGACGTCTATTTTTGACGCATAACTGCTTTTTAACTAGGCTACAGCCCAGTTAACGAACGCCCAGTTAAAAAGCAGCCCAGTTAAAGATCGCCAAGTTAGCGAACAACTACTGTAAATAGATACCACCCATACCATACACTGCACAAACACATATAATCCTCTAGGGAAAAATCTGACGGTAGTCTACTTCGCCAGTGTTTTTCGGAAACCGGAAAAAAGCTCACATTTCTGCACTTCGTTGCATATCCACGACCGCGGTTCACCATTTCATTAAGAATTCAAATAACGTAAACAAACAAACTCATACCGTAGACAACGGTAAAGTCATGCACAAAGCTGGAACATTTTGCTCTGTGGCAAGTGTTGGCAGCTAATGTGAACAAAACGAATCACGTTGCCAAATCGTCTGATTATATTTCCGCGAATAACCCATATAATCCGTATTTAGGATTACTAGTTCACACGACGTAATGCTCGCGTATCTTTAGAAAAGGGCCTATCAACTTTTACAAACAATTTGGCCATTTTCCAAACCAAACCAAAAGCACTATCGGGAAGGGTACAATTTTCCCAATCCGATGGTGTTTATAAAAGTTGACAGGCCCTTATCTAAAGTTACGCGAGCATTACGCCATGTGTTCATTTTTAGTAAACACAGCACCGCTCAAAAGTCATTTTTTTGTGAGTTCATTCCGTCCATTGGTCGATAAAATAGGATTGGGCTATCTTTAGTAAAAGATCGATCTTGGAGGATCGATTTTATTTACGGCACTAGAATCGATCCATCGATTTAACCGGTACAACGAATCGATCTTTGCAGGATCGATCCTTTCTTCATAACGCTGAAATATCGTAATGCAGCGAATATCGGACGGTCGGTTTACTCAGAAATTTAAATTATAATTAAATATTACGTCTACTTTGCAAGATAACTAATATGCGTGATCCAGATCGATCCTAAAACACGTTTACGTTGAGCATAGTAGCGAAGACTACAAATCAAGAAGACTGGCAACTCTGCCAAAAATCAGGAGACAGTAACGGCAACGCCTCTTATGAGCAAAAGCGGAACCTGTGTATGATGCTGTGTGTTAATTCGCGAGTGCATTCACACACATAGGTAGAAATAAATAGCTGTCAATTATTGGTTTTGTTATGATTGCCGTAAAAAGTGAAACGTTTCTTTCTTTTCGGTGGCGCCGGTGGTGTAGTGGTAAGCGTGATTACTTCTCACCCCAGCAGGCCTGGGTTCAATCCCAGTCGGCGCCGCCGAGGTGTTCTGAGGCATAACATCTCTGATCACGCCTTCTTTCGGAAGGGAAGTAAAGCCGTTGGTCCCCGGTCCATGAGTAGATGGGTCGATAGGTAGGGTCCAGGTGTGGGGGCTGCCTCCCTGGCGTCGGTAGCATTGGTGCCCAGCACGGAAAACAAGATCGACGGAAAACAAATCAAGGTTTCTTTCTTTGCTTTAACGAGTAAAATTCCAGCTGAAATTGAACAGATGCGTAATTAAATTTGTTTAAAAAAATTAAAACTATGGCAATGATGCCATTCACAATGATGGTGGGACCTTCCTCGATCATTAATTTTCTATCTCAGAATTATCTTCCACTTTTCCAAAGCCCTTTAGTAATGCATATATGGGCATTCGAATGGTGCATTAGTAAAATGCATGCCCGTTCCGCACGGCTTTGGAACTTGGCCATAGAATGAGAGGGGGTTAAGTTGTGACGCTCGGCAAGTTGGCACAGTACTCGCTGTCCATTTGAATGTCATTGGCCAATCCGACACTGTTGTTATCATTCTCTGGAAGGGGTTGGTCGATTCCACAAATTGTTAAAGCATACAGAGGATCACTATCCGGTGATTTCATGTTCTGACAACATCTAAAATGGATATATATTCTTTATAAATACGTACCGTTTGAAATTGTAGTCCTTGAACCTTTCATTTTCATTTCCTCCAACATTAGATCCTGCTACGCCTTCCGTTGGATCGTGATCTTTTAGAATCCTTGAATTTTCAGCAGCTTCCGTATGACGGTAGTTCACTCAATGGTGGTGGAAGCTGTCAATTCCTTTTGATTGATTGCTTCCAACAGGCAAAATAAACAATATTTCGGTTCCTCGTTCACAAGTAAAAGTTACTTTCACTAGGTTTCTTTCCGAATTTCAATCCTCTACTTGATCCACCATGACAAGTTTTTCGGTTTGGAGTTGGAAAACCACCGGCTTGCTATGATTAGGATACAAATTGCCGTGAAATATTGTAAAGCAAAACAAAAACAACAACGAGTACCGTGTTTTGATTATTCGTTTCGGTGACATTAGGTCACACACACAGTCACTGTTTATGAGCAGTCTCACTAACACTTGTGCTTCAAAGTTCCACCTTTGATGGACAGAGGCGCTGTTATCAGTGACGTTTGACATTTGTATTGGAGAAGAGAACAGTTGCCAGTCTTCTTGAGTTGTAGTCTTTGATAGTAGGCAGTGATAATAAACTTTTAAAAGTGTTCGGATTTATGGGCTAAATATCCGGATTTCGAGAATATTTTGAAAATTGAAATTAAATATCAAAAGAAACATGATTCAATTTTCATTTCTGGAAAACAATCAAATGCTGTAGGGTGCGACACCATTTGGGCATACCTCATTTCGCTTCGACTTCTTCCGACAGTGCTGTACATTTTTTATACAGCATTCGTAATTTAACTCGTGAGCAATGTTATGCATGAATGCTGGATGTCATCATTGTTTTTGACGCATATGCCGAGGCAGTGCTCCACCCTACTCTGAAATGCTAAAAGCAAAATCATGCAAAGTAGCAGAGCCCCATAACTCATTCGGTTGTCAGTGGTAATCGATAAATGGTCTTTTAAATGTTCGGTATCAAAGAGAAAATTGTCAGTTTCGGCAAAAGGCTTGAGATCTTTTTATTTTATCTAATTAAACAAGCGGTTCAAATGATGTTGAATGCCTTTAGAAGATGCATATTCAATGCATTTATTTTTGTGTTGTCTAAGAGTTATACTACTCTTAATGATCAAGACCATAAGGTATTCAAACATATCGCTCGACACACTGATAGACAACTCATTGATTTAGTATAATTATACAGTCAACCCTCCATATATCAATATTGAAGCATGATAAAGAGATATCGATACATAGAATTAGATTAGCCTACTAGACCCGTTAAAAGACCGAGAAAACCATCGATATAGAAAGAAAAACGGTCACATATCGAGATATGGAGAGTTGACTATAAAAAAGGAGATAAGTTTCTCCCAACATGTTTTTCGTTATCTAGTAACTTGATCTGTTGATTACCTTCAGATAAACAAAAAAATAATAAAACTGTTCAGAAATTAATTCACAAAACACTATTCGTTGGAATGTATTAAGCTTTGGTAATGGAAATTGCAATTGATGAAAAAAACTATTGCTGAAAATTGTATCGGATATTTCTACTTAAAAGTTGCATTTTAATCAGTATTAAACAAACTTAGAATAGGTAAACCACAGACAAACAGACGTAATGCTTCATTCTGGATCATCGTTCACGGATTTAACGACTGATTTAAATAATATCATTTCCACGAAATAATCACCTGGCATCGGTTCACTTTGACATTGTTTGCGACTTAGTGAGCTAGAAAATCGACGAAGAGAATCGATCATCGTGTTTACGCCCTTATGCATGCTCACTGTCGATTTTTCCGCAAAAAGCTCGAGAGATGTCGTTACTGAGGTCCTATATTTTGAGGTACACTGTTTTCAAGAAAAACTTATTCAAATCGTTACTTATGTTTGTCTGTGGGTTAACGCTTGTCCAACAAAAAAAAACAAACTTATGCAAACTTCTCCTAGTTCAAATCTAAATTTCTACCAAGCATGAACAATAGAGCCACTGCAAGCTCGTTTTAGCAATTTATATCGATAGCATTTATCCTAGTGCTTCTCTCTCTGAATCTTTCAGATTGACTTTCCGAAAACTATCGCATCCCAAAAAAAATAAAACAACAATCCACTTTCACTCCCGTTGGGGTCAGTAGGTTTAAAAGCAACGACAACGAAACACTCAAGTACAGAATCGTTAGGATTTTCATTATAGTTTCCCTTCTTCTTGTTATTCATGTTCTTGTTTGCTTTCTGTTTAGCCAAATTGTCACCAGTGAAAATAAATATAACTTCCACAGTTGAAACCATCGCTCCCTTGGGCCGACAAAAGTCATAGAGCTGATAAAACCACAAAAACAGACCCCCCTTTCCCCTCGGCAAAACCGTAAAACCGCCTAACGAATGAATTCGGTTCGCTTGAAACTTTTCTCCTGTATCCTATTGCTTGATATCTCGAACAGCGAGAAGATTTGCTCCTTTCCTTTCGGTTTTGGATGTTGACATTTGTACGCGCGTGCCACAACCGTCTCCCCCCCCTTCCTCTATCTAAACTTTGACAACTCAATTCCCTTTCACTATCCTTCGCTCACAATACTGTCTGTATGTAAGGACGAGTGCTCGGATGGGTTTGAGTTCACACAATCGATAAAAAGTGACACACGCTGCGGGCAATGTTTATTAATCATGAACACGAAATGCTTATTATTCATTATTCATGAACATTTAGTGTTCATGATTAGTAAACAGTGTCCGCTGGTCGTGCTACTTTTCTCGAGTAAGTGTTGAATTTTAGATCATGCACTAACGAAAGTTTGACAGGAGAGCTGGACAATGTTTACTACGCATGAACACTAAATGTTCATGAATAATGAACATGAAGTGCTTACTGTCAAATTTTCATCAGTGCATGAGCTCAAATCCATCGGTGCCCCTGTCATTGCTCTTTCCCTTCTTACTATCCTCACGCTCGCCCGATGCTCGAAACGAGAAGAAAAATAGCAAATGTTTGAACAGAAAAGAAGCTTTATGCAAGCCTACTGAGAATAGAAGTATTTCGAACCTTCCCCGCCTTGTTGTTCAGGCTGTGATCAATTTGGTGAATGTTCACTCAAATTTGACACTTCGAAAATAAATCCCTCTGATGTTGACCGGCCGATTTTCGAGAAGGTGTTTGTCAAAACTGATTCCTTGTCTGTATGGAATAAGGGTCCAAATGTAAGTGAAAATTCACCAAATAGAACGCAGCTTCAGTTTAGTTTTCTCACGAGAAACGCGTACCATTTTATCAAGCTCACCACCGAGAAAAGCGAACCAGAAAACAGTCTAATTATTTCGTTTCGTACTTTTTTGCTTTCATACAACACCACTACCGTGAATCTTAAATCAAAAACCCTCCCACTATTCTAACTCTACTCTTACCTACTACCTTAAGTCTACTAAATGACGCCGGTTTCTATATATATATTTTACAGCTTGGCTTGGACAAAGATGAGGTATTATCCTTTATATTCGAACTTACAACCTTGAGCCACCCTTTTTTCCGTAATTTGTTTCTTTTCCACTATCCCGTAAACGAAAAAAAAAAAGACAAACGTCGGCATTTTCTGTAACATACAAAAAATAATAATCATTATAGCAGAGGAAAAGGAAGTTTAACCTTAAGCAATTGAACAGTAATCCACAAAACCATTTCCTACCTCCTTGATTTGAACATGTGTAAAATAATTCCAAATCATTCTGTTAATTTCCTTAGGTTTGGTTCGTTGTTTTGTTTTGAAAGTTTTCAATTATGTTTTTTTTTTTCGATAGTATTATACACTTTTTTGCGCTGTCTACCGAACACCAAACTGTATTAAACCATTACCGAAGGAGAAACGAATGTACGATGAGCATAACACCCCTAATGCATAGTAACGTTTGTTGGACGTTTCCTTTTTTTATAATAATAAAAGTAAAAGCAGTTTCTTTTCTGAGCTTTGTTTCCTCCTTCTCCAACATTGTTTGGTATGACTTTTTTGCAGCTATACTGCTTCCGCTTCCTATAAAGCTTAGTGAGAGCATTTACTTGTTGCATTCATAATTGTAAACCAAAAAAAAACCAGTACCGAGAAAAGCAATGCTTGTGCCGGGTTCTATTGCCCTTTGTTTTGTTTTTTCATTACGTGTTGTGTCGTCCATTTGTAAATACACATGGTGCAATCGAACGATGGAAACCGAAAATGCCACAACATTCAATGTTTGCCCATGGAATGCCTTAAACCTAGATTGAGTCCCAAACATCAGAACCCCGCTTGTGCCGTTTGTTGCTAGGCATCCGAAGTGACAGTTCCGAGCAGTGAGCTAAGTGAGCCCAGCCAGTGTTGCCAAAAGTACCGGCAGAGAAGTCCCAATCCAAAGTTTAGCTCGCTGTTCGATTAGAAACCAATCGAAATAGGCTATGAAATTATTTTACTTTTGTTTTCCTACAATCGACCTGAGCTTTCATGTGGTTTGAGTTTGAGTACACGTACACACAAATAATCTAAATAAAAATATAAACACACCCCACACGTTTTTGATCTTGATTCTAGCTTGATTGCTCTTTTTGTCACACCTTAGTTATGGACCCTAGCTGGAGCCGTATTTTTTTATTGAACAAAAAAACATGACTGATTTTGGTACGCTCTTTTATAGCTGTGCTACTTCTGACGCCTGCCTGTACCAAAACCAGCATACGCTTTCGATTCCTTGCAATCAATCTATGCGTTGGACCTAATATGTGTCGCTGCAAATAAAAACGCATTCAATTCCAATTCCATCGAAAAAAAATCAAAGCTTCAAAGTACTTCTACCTCTGCCCATCACCCGGGTGCAGATCGTTTGATTATTTTACCTCAAAACGCTGAATAGTTTCTGTTTTATGTTTTGCTTACTACTACCAGTAAGAAAAGTAAACCCCGTTGAACCCCAAATAATAACCCACCCATTCCCCGTTTGATCCCTAGCTGCCAAAAATTCAAATTCTTAAAGTGTCCTTCCTTCTAGTCTTGTTTTTTTGGTTTTTATCCGTTTCATTTCTCACACGTTTAAAACTTTTTTCTACGATTTTTTTTCCATTTAATTACTACTTCTCTAAACAACCAAGGGCAACGTAAAGGCAATTTCCAATGCATACAAGTCGCAAAAAGAAGTCTTTTAAATCCATTTTGTATGGCCCAGCAGGGCAAGGCAAAAACCGAACCCGAAAAAAAAAACAAATTGAAATTCATACCTATTATGAGATGGCGAAACAAAATTAATATCACGTAATTCCTCCCTCCATCATACATACACACTCACTCACACCCAAACAAATGACTCTGAAATTTAAAAAAAAAAATTAAAAAAAAATAAACAAAAACACACGCGCACATGCATCCCGCTCTCATCGCCGGATCGTTGCCACCTTGATCCAATGTGGCTGCTGCTTCCACGCATTAAATTCCATGGAAAAAGCTGCGAGCCCCAAGTAGGCCTTTGCCGTGTGGAAGCAGTTGGCACTTGTTGTGCGGGCGAGAGCATGCGTGTGGGTGTGTCTGTGTATGAGCAAACTGCTAATAACAAAACCTTTATTCTCCTATTCTCCAACGTAAAAAAAAAAGTTGTATTACATTACACTCGGCTTCGATTGCTGCGTCCTTCGATAAATAAACCCAAAATCAAACAAATTAACCATGCCTCCTAACTCACCGCCTAGTTGGTACTTTTTTTCCCATCACCACCCGCACACGTAATTTGGAATGGATTCCACGATACACTCGCAATCCCACACCAACACCACCACACGTGTAGGAGCTTCATTCGTTTCATCTTTTTTTTTTCTTTTTGTTTCTGTGTCTAGAGCTGTAATTATATTTTACGTAAGGTTTTTATACTAGTGAGATTCTTGTTTTTTGGTAACCTCTATGCAACTTTGCAAAAAACAAGTCCGATTATGTATGACTAAAGTGCGTGTGTAACTTGTTATTGCAAGCATCAGATTACAGATGTGTGTTTCTAGGAATGCGGCGTGACAATGAACAGTAAGATAGATGCGTAGCGATTGTGGGCCACTGTAACATTTTATCATTTTCGTTTAAATCTAAAAGTATGATGACGATTATCTGGGGACAGGGAAACGGCAATGTGTATTTGGTTAATATGTTTACTTTGATGATTCAAAACAAAGGTGAGTTTATGAAATGGGCGGAAGGGTTCGTAACGTGTCCCGTGCTTTACATTCGCAATGATATGAGTGGCTGAGGTAAATACTTAAACAATATACATTAATTTAGTCATTGCGGTTAACATGCTTGTGTATTACATTGTATTAACGACAAACGGTACTCCAACAAAATTATAAATTTTCAAATAAGAAGACTGACATTTTGCAAACACTTTACACTCTAAGAAACCTACGCATTAAAAACAAATGAAAATGAAACATATCTACCATTCACAAAACACAATCATCCGTCACAAAAACATCCTTGCTTCTAGAAATAAATGGAACATTATTCGAAAACATATTTGCTATGAACATAAAATACAACAAAACCAAAGGGCCTCCCTTAGTTTAGTCGGTAAAGGCGCTGCGCTGCTACAAAGCAAGACCATGCTGGAAGGTGGCTTAGTTCGATTCCCGGTCCGGTCTAGGAATTTTTCGGGTTGATAAATTTCTCGGCTTCCCTGAGCATACTCTATATGATTGTATTTGCCACACAATTATACTAATGGAAAAATGATATCAGGCATCGAAAGCTCTCAATTAATAACTGTAGAAGTGCATCCAGAACACTAAGTTAAGAGCACACATTAAGCTAATATGCGATAAGCAATGGTCACTCAGCACAGTGTGCCAAAAACACAGTAGGGCACACCATGGCTCACTCATTGGCACTGTTTGACACCCATGGTACATATTTTTGGTGATCTCTAAAGTAACTGGCACCACTGCCAGGATGTGTCAAAATTTGATTGTTGACACTGGTATCCGCAACAATGTAGAGTTCCAGACATAGATGCGCTATCCGGCACACCAACAGAACCACCAAGCGGCCGAATCACCAGGAAGCATTTAACGCTCAAGCTGGACTAGTTCAGGATTGATTAAAATAGAATCACTGCTGCTCCGCAACTAGACATTTTAACCTCAGTCCCCGAAGAAAAATCATTGAAAATGAATCCAAAAATATATTTATTAAATAGCAGTAAATATTTTTTCAATAAATTTACTGGCTTATTCAACATTGGACATGCTCATCCTCAACTTCACCATCGACATCATCCAACATCGAAAGGCTGTGCGGCGACGTGGACAGTCCAAGCCAATCCCACCAAGGTGGTCATTAGACTGATGCAAATTTTGAAATTTTCGCTCCACAGTGTTCAAACGGTTCCAAATTGTGTTCTGATTATCCTCCCAAAATTTGAACTCCTTTCGTAAGAACCTGACTTGGCACAAACCATTTGAAGTTTATATGAAAATTACTATGGGGAAACCATAATTTCAGTTCATATCTATCTCAAAATTCACCAGTTCACTCTACTTTAGAAAATTATAGCTGTGCTTGTTAATAATTTTCTCAGCTACAACTTTGTTCAAGACCACTTTTCGATCAAATGTAAGGAACACAAATTATTAATGATTCAAGTCACTGGTGTCTTATGATTATGCTCAATCAACTGTTCAGCAGGCAACATTGGTGTTTATGGCGCGTAGAATAGAGGACAAAAATCATGGCTACTATGTAACACTGCAGAATCCAGTGTTGCTCACAATTCAGTTGCTTAATCTTGCCATAAGATTATCCATCTATTAAACAACTAATAACTATTTAATTTGGCGTTTGGCTGAAAAACGATTTTCTGCAAAGTTGTAGCTGAAAAAAATTCTCATAAGAATAGCAATAGAACATTTTACAGTACAATATGGAAAAAGGCTAGAAGACAATGAACAAAAAGTTTGGTTTTCCCATAGTAATTTCCATATAAACTTCGAATGGTTTGTGCCAAATCAGTTTCTTATCAAATGAGTTTAAACTTTCGGAGGCTAATCAGGACCCGATTTAAAACCGTTTGAACATTGTGGAGCGAAAATTTCAAATTTTGCATCAGTCTAGTGGTCATACTCTAAAACAGGCCTGATAGGACTAGGAACTGTATTCAAATGTATTTAAGTTGAAAAGACGCACCTGTGTCACTTCATAATCCGTACATGTAAACCAACAAATAAAATAAATAAAGATCATTTAAAGTCAAAGACTTGGACAGTCCCGTCTGGCTGGAGCATTTCTACGGATTGATTTCGTACGGTTAGCAGGGGATGATTTTTGGGAAAATCGAACTGTGACGAATTGATTTCCTGCGTCATCCTTTCCGCCTTCAGTAGCTCCTGGATGATGATCCGAGTTTTGAGATTCTTGTCAACGGATTTGCTCAACGTCCATGAATGGGTTCTCGAAGAACGACAACACGTACAGTAGAGCGATGCAAAATTTAAAATTTTCGCTCCACAATAGGGGAATTTACGTATTCTCGTCAATCTAAGCAGCGTCTGCACTTCTACTAGCATTTTCTCAGCGTCACGCACATATACGATGTGTCTGTTTGTTTACATTCATCTGCTGCTTGCTTCTCTATCCATTCCAATCGACAGAATTTTTCAAAACGCTTTGAAAGCGTTTTTACAAGGCTCCAAACTTCTCAGGTGAGTGTGACTATTGTCGGCAGCCTCTTTTTCTTCGGCAACCTTCCCATTAGAACTGCGTGTTAACCAGCTGTTCTATTATCGGCAACTCGAAATCAACCCCATTTTGTAGTGCGTATGCTTTATTTGAAGAAAAATGTAGCATTACTGGATTGCTCGATCGTTCAAATATAATCAGATTGAAGCTGAAAGGCTAAACAATCGTTTGGACTACTTAAACGATTCCAAGTCGAATCCTGACTAACCTCTCAAAATTTGAACCCATTTGGTGAGAAACTGAGGTGGCACAAACCATTTGAAGTTTGTATGGGAATTACTATGGTAAAACCAAGATTTTTGTTCATGTCTATCTAATAATTCACCATATCGGTCTGCTTCAAAAGCTTTCAACTTTACTTGTAGGAAATTTCCCCAGCTACAACTTTGCTCAAGACCACTTTTTGATTAAATGCAAGGATCGAAAGTTATCAATGGTTCAATGCGCTGATGTCTAATGATCATGCTCAATCAACTGCTCAGCAGGCATCATTGGTGTTTCTGGGGCATTGAATAGGACGCAAAAATCATGGCTACTATGTCACGCTGCAAAATACAGTGTTGCCTACAGAGCAGCTGCTTGATCATGTCATAAGTTTACCAATCTCTTAAATAATTAATAATTTTTTCCTGTCTCGCTTTACATAGAAACGATCTTCAGCAAAGTTGTAACTGAGAATATTTTCTTTAAGAATGGCTATCGAACTGTTTCGCAGCTCAATATGAAAAAAAGACTAGAAGGCAATGAACAAACAGTTGAGATTTTCCATAGTAATTTACATGTAAACTTCAAATGGCTTGTGCTAACCAAATGAGTTGTAACTTTGGGAGGCTAATCAGGACCCGATTTGAAACCATTTAAGCACTGTGGAGCGAAAAAGTCAAATTTTGCATTAGTCTAACGTACAGTGTTACACAGAGAGCCCACATTTCCAGTTCAGGGCAGGAGTAGCGGTTGCCTCCCAACACTTCCGAACTGCAGTACTCGGTCGTGCCGTAGAAGGTAGAAAAAAGTTGCCCTTCCTGTACGAACGTCGCCGATCCGAAGTCAATCAGCTTGATATAGAAATGGCGATCGATGATAACCCAAGTAACCAACAAGCCCGTTAATCGCCCTTTTTGGTATATAAGGCTGCTATACGACTGATATAAAGTTCGGAAACCCTATATTTACCTTATATCGCAAAAAGGGCGATTATCGAGTAGTAAGCGGGCTTGGTGGTTACTTGGGAACGTACTCATCTGTGATTTCCCGGTGCAGAATGTGTAATGAGTGCATTCCCAATGTTCCTCACCAGCGTGTAATGTTCGCTGTACCCTCCGTGGATCAAATCTTTATCGCACTGCGACATACGTGAGACAAAACTGGGCCGATCCGAGCAGTATTCTTGATGGGCTGCCCATTCTGTTGACCTGGCATTGACGTGACCATTGTCTTCGACAGCTCGTATGGTTTGATATTAAAAAAAAAAAATTGAATTGTCAAAATACCGGGTTGCCAAACATACAATTATTCACAATCAGGGTTACTTCCACTCACTTACTATAAAAAAAATGTTTTTCACAATTATGAAATCATGAGATGGCATAGTGATAACTAGCACTTGTAAGTTACAAGATGAGGACATGAAGTATATGTTTGACACATAAAATCTGTCAATATTGCTTTCAGTGCGTCACAATCAGTAATTTTACGACTCGTGAGTGCTCACTCTGAGAGAACGCTCACGAATCATAAGATCGCTTATTGTGACGCTCTGAAAGCAAAATTGACAGGTTTTATGAGTCAAACACATACTTTAAACCCTTTTCTCGTTACTTACAAGTACAGCATATCATTATATTATCTAAGGATTGCATAATTCCGAAAAAATATGTTTTTTATAGCAAGTGAGTGGAAGCAACCCTGTTCACAATAAACAATCAGTCCGATTACAAGGCACTCTCGGCACACTTGAGGCACAATGAGAAAAAAGCTGGCGCAAAATAAGTGTGTAGAGTGACCACCCCTTGAACAAAACATAATCTGAAAATAATGTAAGCTGTGTTACGCTTTGATTAATATACACATATTTTTGAAACCAAATCAATGCTGTCATAAGTGTTATATTTGTAAATAAAGGGTGTAATTTCTTCTACATTCTTCACCACTTTGGGTCGTTTTAGAAGGTGCTCCTTCATAATGGCCGTGTATGTTTTCTATTGGGCACAGTTCCGGAGTGTTTGGGGGGTTCAGGTCTTTCGGCACGAAATCGACATCATTCGCCTCATACCACTCTAGCACGTCCTTCGTGTAGTGGCATGATGCCAAATCCGGCCAGAAGATCGTCGGACCGTCTTGAGCCTTCAGGAGTGGAAGAAGCCGATTTTGCAGACACTCTTCCAAATACACCTGTCCATTCATGGTGCTTGCGGTAACGAAAGGTGCACTCCGCTTTCCGCAAGTACAAACCGCTTGCCGAATTAAGAACTTCTTGGCAAACTTCGACATCTTCTCTGAGATTCTCGGGAACATCACACTTATCCTTGGCAGTTACACACAGGTTTCCTGGAACGTGAGGTTGAAGTCCGCCTTCACATATGTCTCGTCATCCATTACGCAGCAGAGTGGCTTCCGGGCACAACTTTTTTTTTTTTTAAATTATGGTACACCCTAATTTAATTCTGAAAAATTGGTCTAAAATTAGAACTTCTTAAAATTTACATAGCTGCAATTTTGCTGAGAAACATTCGTCTTCATTTCCAAATATATTTAAGCTTTTTATATATATATAAGTTAATCTGAGGGCAACCCTAATGTTGATAAGTACTAAAAAGAAGGGATTTTCAAACCACTAAATCTTCACCGAATACGCGTTTTTTAATAGAAACTAAGCGATCGATTCAATCAATAGTGGTGAATATGAGAACGTCAAAAAGAGTGTTGTGAGCAGAAATCTTTGCCCAGTTAATTTCATGGAAGTTAAAATATTAACACATAATATATATGCCCCAACCTGAGATATCAATCATATGAAAAGGGCGGACAACAATTGCGTCTTTAAAAGTTCTAAGAGTTATCTTTAAACAACTTTCACGAGACGTTTGAAATAATAAAAATAGAGCAAAAATCTGTTTTTTTTTAAAGCCACCCTAAACCAATTGAGGAATATTTATTTAAATCAGTCGATTCAAGAGATACAAATAAGAAATCTATGACAAAGTTGCTAGAAATTAGTTGAGCTCCAACTTTGCCAAACAATATATAGCTTAATTTTTGCAAATTAAAAGCTTTTTTTATTTCAATGATAATAAGATCCACCCTAGTATCAATTGACACCAAAATGAGGGTTTAACTGTTTGGAACATCTTTGTAGAAGACATATTTTTTCTGATGTTTCAATTTCAGGCACTAGGGTATAGATGCACCAGTCATGGCTATGGGAATCCCATAGGCCAAAATTGGAACACCATAATAGGAACGTATAGCCATAACTGAGACACATACCCTAAATAATTATTTCCTGCTAAATTCCCATCCTGGTCTGAATCGAACTTTAAGAAACATCGTTCTAGCTACAAATAAATGTAGATGCATCAAGGATATGTACGAGAAAAATGTAAACCTTGGATAAGGGATCCTATGTATGGAATTAGAATGATTCCAAATGCTCAGACTCACATGTTCGAATTTTTCAACATGGATCGAACTTTCGACCACTTGAACTTTTGCTATTATTGAATAAATTCTTCCTAGGCTTGAGATCGTCTATTGCCCTGATCATCGTTGGCTTAGAGCCAACCAGTCACCCTGTGTATACATTGATACTTACGCATGGTTCACGGAAATCTTCGCATTTTTTTTAACACTAAACTGACGATCTACAGGGGATTCTCAAAATAACTAGGATAGGTTAATGTTTTGTCACCTTCGGAGTGTTGTTACTTCGTCAAATATGGTACGATTTTAATTTCAAAAGCATTCGACTAGAAAACTAATAAAGTTTTATGGTGTAGCCACGAAAATAACCATGGTCACCGGAAATCGGAGATATTTCAAGTTTCCAGAGGGCTTGTTACAAATGGCAGTTATATATCTATATTTTCAGTAAATACACAGAAAGAAGAACCATTTCCAACGTGAATGATACACCAAGAACAAAATTCGGTCTTTCATCAACCGAGATATGACCATTTCCCTGGAATCGGTTCTAATGGAGGGTTCTGAATGCTGTCAGATCTTTTAATCCCTCAAAACATGCCGTGCGACAGCTCAGTCTTCATGGGTTTTCGTTAATAGGCTTACATAAGACTACAATTGTCTGAGTTTTCACTAAAAACATAAATTTTCAAAAATTTAGTAGTTTAACAAGCCCTCCGGAAACCTGAGGTATCTTCGGTATCCGGTGACCATGGTTATTTTAATGGCTATGCCATAAAACTTTATTAGTTTTACAATCGAATATTTTAGAAGAATTAAAATAGGACCATATTTGATAAAGTTACAACACTCCAAAGTTGACCAAAAATTTTCTTAGCAGTTATTTTGATCCCATGAAGCTGAAAATGCTACTCAATACTTGCTACAGACAAGGTTGCTGATCCTCACAGCGAAGCAAAATTCGTTATATATTCCTCTCGCTGTTGCTGAAGTAGTGCTGTAGTAGAGAGGCTCACTTCTCGTGCACGAGAATATATCTCTCACGAATGATGTTAAATAATTCGGTTTTGTGCTTCTTTTACATTCTCTCGTCGTTCGCTGAGTTACGGCTTTAGGCAAAACAACAATCGTCACTCATCCGCTTGTTCGTTACTGGACGAGTATAGCGGGATCCATTCAATTCGATTGCTATTTGTTTCTGGGTAATCTTAACAAAGAATGCAAGATTCCACTCGCCACGAGCGTTCACGACGATGCAATGTACTGAGCTGGACGCTTGAGTGGTAGCTTGACGCTGCGCTGGAGTATCATTCAGCAATCGCACTACTGTGAGTACGGATCAGGTGTATGCGCGAGAACATAACTTTGAGTTAGGAAAAAATCGTCATTAGCCTTTGCTTCTTCAGTTCCGGATTCAAAACATTAGATGCCGTTGACCAACATCTATAACGCGTTTGGCACAATTAAATATGCGGTTGCAAAGTGTAGTATTGAATGAAAGGTGTTGGTTCATTGCCTAAATTGGTAACCGCGTGACACTTAACCGTCGGTAACGCCACTGAATATAAAACGTTAAGGAATCTTAAGGCAGTATGTATGTGAAACACAGTTTGATGCGTTTATTATTAAGAAAAACGTAAGCATAATCGCATGTGGTCGGAAGTGTAGAAGCGATCTTCCAACGAACTCACTATGGCGATTTCTGCTAAACTGTGGGTATCGGACAGGAGTTATTATCTGCTAAGTCACAAATACCGGTTACAGTAATGACCAGAATTGGTCAGCCTCTGCACGCATCAGACTTATCGGTAAATCAGTTTAATTTTAGCCGTAATTCCAAACCTTTCTCATGCCTTTCTCTCTGTGCAATACGAGCATGGTTTTCAAAGTATATTCTTAAATATTTTGCATTACTAATCCAGGGAAATATTAGCAGTGCATTTGCAATGCAATTTTTTCTCTGGATGTACATGGAGATTGAATAAATAAAATGTCTTGAGAAACAAGCTTAACAAAATAAGGAATTGGGGAGGATCGCGGCATAGTAAGATTCATGGCTCTCGAACTAAAGTCACAAATTAAAATCTCACAAATTAGGAATGATCCAAGATTGTTGAAGTGACCATAATAAAATAGAAAGTGGGTTCTTTTCACTGGTAGCGCATAATTTTCGACTTTTTTACTATTTAGAAAATCTATCCTATGTTAAATTCTTATTCTGATTTCACTAGACCATTCTTTGTGGATCCTTTCTACTTGGTATTTTATGATAAATTGTCCAGAAAAATAAGGAAACTGCATAGTCAGGGTGATGAAAATTTGTCAAATGATTTTTGTCATGGAAGAAAACTTCTCATTTTTCAATGGTGGAAGTTTCAGAGTGATGTTTTTGACTGGCCATTAGTTTTTCGGTAATTAGTCAAAAACTTCATCAACTTTTAGGCAAATTACCCTTTGCCAAAATTTTGCAGACCCAATTTGCCGCATTATTTCAGCGCCTCTGTAGATTAACGCAGGCAGAGTATTCCTGGAGATTTTCAGACCGCACGCCTTCCACAGGTGGTCGAAAAGCAAATTGGCACCTTCTGGATACCTTATGGGGAGGTTGTGATCCGTTACCATTTGCAACGTACCCAGAAGCATCACCCCTAGTGGTGCCCGCGTCACTTATCTTCCTTTTTAAATTTCCATGATTCGTCTTGCTCATATCGGCAACTCGTAGCACTCGCCGCGAACGTTCATTGAGGCCACACCAGCAGCGTTGCCAGGTTATTTTCAGAAAAATCTGGACCAGGTAAAATATAAAATCTGGAAAAATCTGGAATGCTCCAAAAATACCTCTTTTTAACATAATGCTATTGAAATCAAAGTGATGTGCCAATCTCCCATAACAATAGGTCAGTATGATCATATTTTATAATTGTTATAAATTACATGTTTAAAGAAATTAAATTAAGCAAAAGTTGAAAAGTATTGACACGGTGTGCCCAAAAAGTTCAAATATCCATTACGCAGCATTTCAAAAATTTTAACTCAATTTTTGAAATGCTGCGTAATGGATAAAAAACAGCAGAAAATATGGTTAGAATTGTTTTTTAAGCTGCAACTTTTTTTAAAAGAATGAGAAGCAAAGAATCAAGGAAATTTTTTGAACTAATAGTTGATGTAGTCCTTACTATTTGATGCAGTACCAGAATTTAAAGATTTTATTAGTTCTAAATAATTCTAATATTACTCTGAGATTGATCAGATTTACAGTTTAATTCTTGACATCATACAACACACAACACCCAGCAGGCCAGTAGGCAATTTTATTTTGAAGCAAAATTCACCGGGCTGAAGTGGGAATCAAAGCCTAACATCGTGGAACTCACACACAGTTTACCTAAACTACGGGTAACTCCACTATTTGCATGACCATTATGCCAAAGAGTAATTTTACTATATTACTAAAATGAAAGTCTGATAGCTTCATTTTTGAAGTCTCAGGAGCTTGCAGTGATTTTAAATTTCGGAATTTATATTTTTCCTGCGTCCCGTCATAAAATGTTTTGTCAGTCTGGATTTACTTGGAACTCTTCACAGGATATCTTCGCCATCATATTTCTTTTCTATATTCCCCTAAAATAATCTTGAAAATATCTAAACTTTTACAGTAGCATTCTTAGCATTACCTCTTGTAATCTCTTATAAATCACTCTCCAATTCCACAACTCCCTCAAACTGGTAATAATTCCTAAGAATTAGCTCAATTTTGTGTCCATATTTCTCTATGAAATTCTTAAAATATTCTCAATAATTTCCTTGGTACACTCTTCAGAATGACCATCACACTCTTCTCAGACTTATTCGATAATTCCCTTTGTAGGTAAGGAAGAATTGTTTTGAAATCCTTTTCAGTATTACCTAAGTACTCAAGTACTTTGCCAAAATGGTTTTGAAAGTCTCCCAGAAATTGCGCTTAAAATTTTACTAAAATAATCTCCATAGAAACATTGGACAGAATTCCATTGAAATTATTCTCACGATTTGTATCAGCATACTGCTTAAGTTTCATCATAAGAATTTTCTATGATTTCTCTTCCGGATTGTTTTTCCTTTATTGACAAAATCTCCATGCAATTTTCATCAGAGTTGACAAGACAATTGACACCGTCTTCAACCAGAGGTTGCACATACTGAATATTTAACACTTGACAACGGACAACACACCACACCCATTAGACCAGTAGGGAAATTTTCAGGTTGCCAAAATTTGCACCGTTTGGAGTGGGAATCGAACCCTCACTTCGTGGCACTCACAATATGCCTAAATGATGGGTGACGCTGCACGACCCCGAAGTCCACAAAGATGGATGCAATTCTATTCAGAATTATTTTGAAATTCTCCTTTGATTTCACAAAGAATTCGCCTCACACTTAACTGTGAACTATTTTCAGAATTACCTTTAAAATTCCAATAATGTCCAATGTTGATGGCCTTTAAAACTTAATGTAGCAAGTTTGGCTTTTTATTTTATTTTTATTAGAGGGTAAATCAATAGCAGTGATATTTTTAATGCTTAAAAAATCTGAGAAAATCTGGAACATATTTAAAAAAAATCTGGAAATATACGTGGCATGTCTGTGTATCTGACAAAACGCCTAAAAACCTGGAAAATCCAGATAAATCTGGAATACTGGCAACGCTGCACACCAGTTCGTAAAGAACGATGAGAATGGAACGAGAGTGAACGAATACTCTTCGCTCACAGGTCACTCACGAAGACTCACGATAATGGCATCGATAATGGAAATCTCCGTAGATCTACGGATTTTACAATTTTTTGCGGAAATACGGATCCGTAGGCAAAATCTACGGAATTCGGTACAGTTTCTACGGATTTTTTCTTCAGTGTACGTCTCCCTTTAGAATCGAATTTTACAATCTAGAGTATAATCTGATTCTGAAGGGAAAGAAGCATAAAGTAAAATATACAACTGCAACTTGTCAACCGTTTTCTTACTCACTTATCCGCTTTTTGATAGAATAATTTGGCGTTGACGGCGACTCTGTAGCACTTCCCTCCTATGAAATATCCCGTAAGCAAACGTCAGACTGTGCGCGAAACATGGCATCTCTTCACTCCGCCGAAAGTTCCCATAATATACTGTCAATCTTTGCTTGAAGAGAAATGTTTTCGACGGTGCCGTGTGAAGGCGAATAAAAGTCGTGTCGTGACCAGTCTTGTAAGCGGTCACCGTAGTCGACACATTTTCTGTGATAATCGACTGCCTTTGCTTCCGACACTTGCAAAACAAGCTTTCAAATTAAAGTACAATAATAAAATGTCATACGACATTGTCGCCGAAGGCCGTCACGAATGTATGTATTTTAGTTTTTCTCATAATAAAAGCTGCTAATGTTGTGCTTGTGTGCATTCTCAAAATAGCAAGAAACGATGTCCTAGTTATTATGATCAGATCAGAAATGGTTTAATTTACACCAAATTGAGGAATTAGAACGAAATCACATATGTCATATGATAGTTATTTGATAATTTTCTTTTTGTTAGAATGTTGTTCAACCGTTTGCGTTATGTAAGAGAGACGACGCTCTCTTCCTCGTCAGCTCGATGATGATCAGGCCTTCAACGTGTTCATCAAAAAGCACGTAATCTATAAGTCGTCGTACTTGTCCGGCTTTATAAAGGATACTCCGGTTAAACATAGCTTTCTTATTAGATTACGAAAACCACTACCACCGCTACGGGATCACAATTGATCAGATCGCCAAAGATCGTCTTGAAACCCCTGCAGTGGATCCTCAAATTGAGCTGAAAACCATTGCCGTGGATAATGAGACAAAATTGCTGCTGGGCAACAGGAAACGCTCCTTTGGAATGAGGACAAATGCCTGGAGATCGCTCCCGCGCAAAACAGGGTTCCTCTGTCATTAATATATGAAGAGCACGAAGTACGATGTTTCTCACACTCAGTGCAAATGAGATGATGTAGCCCCATTTGTTGAATCTCCTACATCGATTGTCAGAAGGACACAATGGCAATGACTTAACAGATCCAATCCAGAAATTGAATGCACTACAAAGAGCAAGGTTGCAAAGACTCATTTCAGCTAAAATAATGTTTTTCTAAATTATGAAATAATTAGATACCATGATCAAATTTTGAATTGGTAGGATACAAGAAGAGGTTGCAAAGAATGTGTTTGACATATTAAACCTGTTTATTTCACTTCATGAGAGTCACAGTCAGCGATTTTTCACAAACTCACTCACTCACTCACTCACTCACTCAGCGATCAGCAAATCGCTGATTGTGACTCATAGAAAGCAAAATTTACAGGTTTTATGTTTCCAACGCATACTTTGTAACCTCTTCTTGTAAGTTACAAGTAAAACATGCCATCATACCATCTTTTGGTTTTATTATTCCGAAAAACATTATTTTAGCTGAAATGAGTCTTTGCAACCTTGACAAAGAGCAACTCTGGTCAATGATGATCCAGTCACGTGCTGTGTGTACTTCATCAAGCTTGTTGACACGATTGAGTTTCAGCACCGTGGAAGTCCTCACGCGCACATCTTGCTATGGCTTAACAAGGATCCCCGGGAAGCAATCAGTGAAAGTATGCCAAAAACTACAGGTGGAACAGTATCATGGTATTCATGCCTGTACTACCATCGGCCCTTTTCAGGGTCTCCAAGATTTTCCAAAAGAGTTAAATTTCTGAACATGTCCCAGCTAAAATTTATATCAAAAGCTTCTTTTCAGGGCAATCATAGTCATACTAAAGAGTATAAACAGAGAGAACCCCGCTCAAATTCCTATTCCTACACAAAACACAAGTCCTGCTGCAGGTAACAAATAACATTTATTATATAAGACCACGCAGTCCGACGTCACCTTTGCGTACAACACCAGAGGGCTGTCCGTAGTAGTTTTTCAAAAGTTCTTTCATCGATTTATCATTTAACGTAAATTAACACTTTAGAACTAAAAAAAGAATATCACCTTCGACTAAAAAAAAATCCGTAGAAATCCGTAGATTTGAATAAGTCTACGGAATTGCATAGAAAAAAATCTGGCATCTTTGTTCAGGATTGCTTTGCTTTCGTTATTCCAAACGCGTCCAGAGACGGTAAGCGCTTTTGAGCCGTACGATGCGAGTATCAGTAACCTTGGCTACAGAGAAGTTAGCATTGAATTAGATGTACTCGAAATTTAACAAACAAAAAAAGGTGAACATATCTAATCACAGCGGGAAAGTCACGAGTTCACATCTCAACCCCGGACCAGTCATGAATGACCCATGAGTGTTAAAATGACTATGATAATTTAAATAATCCAATCACAGCTAAATAAATACTTTCGGCTTTAAAATTAAGAAACCACGTTAAACTGTCACAGTAGGCTGTTTCTGACAAACCTGACCTTGATATTGTACGTCAAGACATGGTTCCCGGAATCCCTAAAATTCACGTTTTCAGTGACACTAATCTCTCTATCTAAGTGTCAGATCTTTAGTTGCGCCAGTGGTGTAGTGGTAAGCGTGATTTCACCTCACCCCAAAAAGCCTGGGGTCAATCCCAGTAGGCACCGCCAGGATTTTCTGAGGCATAAAATCTCTGGTCACGCCTTCCTTCGGAAGGGAAGTAAAGCCATTGGTGCACGGTCCATGAGTTGATGGGTCGATAGGTAGGGTCCAGGTGTGGGAGATGCCTCCCTGGTGTCGGTAGCATTGGTGCTCAGCACGGAAAACAAGATCGACAGAAAACAAACCAAGGAAAAAAAGTGTCAGATCTAAAACTTAAACGCGTTTTTTGCTTCTCTGCATCAAACATGTAGAATATTTTGAACTTTGTACAATAAGTCGATCGCCAGATGAGGGCCCGTGAAAGTGGTAAAGCAAATTTTATGGAAAAAGATTCCGTCAAACTTGTTCTTAAAAAAGCAAATATAATTTTCTAACAAACGAAATAAAAAATCTGAACATCTGAAAAAATTACCGTTTGATTTAAAACTTGTGTGAAGCAGCAATAGTTGAAACTCTACTTCAACTTCAACTATTCTCAAATCAAAACGCCACCTCACGCTTTCATTGTTGATTCAAGAAGCTCACCTTACACATCCTTCGGCAGCATTCAATCAAAAGCAGCATTCATCAACAGCAAGACAGACTGACATACAAACGCCTACCATGCCAGTAATATTTTTCTTCCAGAGAACAGGACAACAACATCCAGTCCATGCATATCATCCACTTAATCGGATTATGCATGCTCCGGTAGGTTGAAAAAAGAATTTCCCCATTCATCCCATTGAACACCGACAGATGCATGGAATCAGTGGGCAGCCAACCATGCGTGTCCATCACATTGAACGATTCAGTGCTGGCGATTGATATTTCGTTAAATTTTTCGGTTCAATAACAAGCTGTCCTCATAACTAAATAAAAAAACGCAAAAGCAAGTGATCAAGCATCAAATTTAAACGTAAGCCACTCATATCAGCGACATGTAAGCACATTAAGGGAAAACAACCGCAGATCAACTTACTCTAAGCACCCTCTAAGCTGAAAACACGCAAAATCGCTTGAAGCTGCCGCTGTCACCAATAATCTTGTTGAAAGACTTCACCGCCAGTGAGCAAATGTTTCCAAAATCCAATTTGAAAACTTTGCTGCGGAGTATGGCTTGCAAATTGTTATCCAACAACACACCATTGCCACCGGGGTCCGTCATAGAAAAAAAATAAAGAAAGGTCATGTCCATTATTTTGGACACTCATTTATAGCTGGCGGTCAATACTCCAGCGCGAGTGAGCGGTCTTCCATCAAGATGAACTTCCTTTGCCAACATAAAAACAAATAGAAGTTCTCCCAAGAGCACTGCAAACCACACAATGCTTTCCCGAATTGTGAAGCTAATTGCCAAAAGCAAAATCTTTAGGGCATCAAACAACGATCTTATTTAAATATTAATGCTTACTTAACTTTGAGCTTCCTACTGTCTTTCCACGGATTCCGATCTGATTTTTTCTTCACACTAAATAGCCAAGCACTTGCAACCGTAATGCGCGAGGGAATTGGCGAATTGGGGATAAAAGTTTCGCGTCCGGAACCCTCGCACTTTATTTTGTTTTTTGCGCCGTCATAGCCACCACCATCCAGCAGATCAGCTTTGGCTCTTTTCATTGACCCCTCCCCGTTTCGGACGGAGCAGGGGAGGGACACGTCATTGCGGGAAAGTTTTCTTTCGGTGTCATTATTTTTTTTTGTATTTTGCGCGTTGCTTTCCTCGGTAAGAGAGGTGTGCAATCATCCACCGCAACTACTATCACCCGCTCATCTCAGTCACGATCAGGACGACACGCCGCAAAGTGTTACGACGATGCATCAATTAAGCTTATATATGCTAGTTGGCAAAGTTGGTTTTAGACTTTTGCTGGTTTTGTGATTTCTGTTTTGCTCTTGGTTTAATTCAATTTCTCATAGCGGTCGCTGCTCAGTGTTCATTCGTTGGTTTTGTTTTCCATTTGTGTTGAGTGCTTTGCTTTTGTTTTGGTTGTCTTTTATAGATCTGTTTTCACCTTGAATTAGGCTTTTTTTTTCAAATTTTACACTTCCTCTCCAATCCACTATTTGGAAAAAAAACGAAATCCTCTGAAAACATTTTGAATAGTACATTTTAAGCTAATCTAAGCAACCATTAAATAAAAAAAACAAGTCCAACCACCATTCCAATGCATACTAGATTCATCATGATCACAGAAATTTTGCTTTCTTCTCTCCCATTTATCTCTCCGTCCAAATTTTGACGTGCCACCGAATTTTGTCTTACACAAACCCCCCCTCTACCCGCCCCATAAATTTTTGCCCTCGTTTTTGTTTTTGTGTTTCTTTATCGTTCATTTCGCCGGGGAAACCATTTTTTTCTTTTTCTCTCTTTCTCTCTTTCTTCTCCTTTACAGACAACGACTCTGATTGGTTTATTGAAAACGGCACGTCTATTGCGTCTAGTGCGAGTGGCAAGAAAGATCGATCGCTATTCGGAATATGGCGCTGCTGTTTTAGTATTACTGATGGCTACCTTTGCACTAATCGCTCACTGGCTGGCTTGTATTTGGTACGCATCGAAAACGATTAATACAAAAAAAAAAACAACAGCATATTACTCCCCTATGTTTTTGTCGAATACGCCTAAGTAGGAAAAACAAACAATAACATACAACACAGCGAGAACAGTGCCGCTAAACCAGGCTCACCTCTGCGGCACTGGACACCTCACAAACACACACTAAAACAAAAATGAATAATTTATCCCGTTATTGTTTCAAAACTATGGTAACGAGTGCGATCGGGTGGGGCCGCTATTAAAGTTACCCCGGTATTCATCTGTCATTATGGGAAGCGCGTGCCGTGAATTGGAATGTGTTGCAAGTCTAATTTGTCCCGAGTGGTGCGGTGGCCCATGAAGCTCGTGAGAATGCTCGGTGTAACCTTGGTTCAACCCCCAACACACACACACACGTGCGCATACATTCACAAACAGATGCTTTATGTGTGGGGAAAAGTTGATGTTCCGGGTTTTTTTTTTTTTTTTTTTTTTTTCAATTGCAGTAGAGGCAGAGATCAAACTGTTTTATGTGTTCTCTTTGGTTCGTTCGATTGCTGGGTTATTAAACTTTTTGTATGAAATATTGCCGATACGTGCAGGAAACTTTGGGCGTTTTTATAAAATTGTGGCTTTTTTTTTGTTACAGTAACAAGAAATCAATTTCAAACCATTTCATCCAAATGGAGAAGGTGATTATCGAAGCCATGTTGGACATATCTCGAAAACTATTCGCTGGATTAAAATGGAGTCAAAAACGAATGATAGTAGGTTCGTTTTGTATGGATAAATGTTCTCTAAAATTAATTCAAAATTAAATGATTTCAAATGAAAATTTCTGTTTAAGTTATGTATTTCTTTTTCTTTTCCTTCTTATATGAAAGCTTCTAATTTCGCAACGCAGTACTTATTTGAGTGCTACTTTTGAACCATTTTTCAATGGAAAAAAGCGTTGAGATTAACCTACCCGCATCATAAGCATAAGAAGTTTCTTACAGTCTATTTGGAACAACGATTTTGTTCCTATATCGCTAATTAGGGTAAAAATCATGCATCCTGTTCAGGTCATCAAGACATATACAATCGTTTTTGATATGATGATGATATGATATGGAACTACCTCTCGCTGTAGCAAGACAACTGTCGGTAGACTGTGGACTATCCTCGCTGTTCAACTTGATCAAGTTTAATAACCTCTAATTGTACTCAAGCTGCCATTGTATGAAAGGCCAAAAACGATTTGTGTGAATCCGTGAGAATCTAATTCCAACAACAGGATCATACAACCGATCAAAAAACAGGCCATCCAACAGGATCTCCTAATGAGTGGGGAGAAGAGCCGCCCTCTATTGACGAAACGTTAAAGACAAGGAGTTGGCATTTCCACTTTCCCCATCAATTTCGCTTGAATCGCGTGCTCTGATGGACCATCCCGTACCAAGCATTTAATGTTTCATATCTAGACCAACAATTCAAATAGGCGGAACAACCAAACGTAAACAATGGCTGTAAACACAAAATTCTCGATAATCAAAACACTCCCACGTAAACTAACAAAGCCATTCGATAAAGTTTGCTCTATCAGATGATGGTGTTAGATTTATTGGATGTGCTTTGAGTCTCGAGGAATTTGCGTTTAAAGCCATTGTTTACGTTTGGTAGTTCCGCCTATTTCAATTGTTGGTCTAGATATAATAATGGAATGAAAATTACAAGAAAATAAAGGAAAGTTCTCACCCGATGCTGACTAAAACCCTACTGTAAAAGTACGGACGTCGGTCAAAAGTTGTTCCAATCGAACCGTCAAAATGCACCGCTTTGCTCGATTGGAACTGGTTTTTTTCAGTTTTGTGGTGACAGTCGTCCATACTTTAACTAGAGGGCTTTAATGCTGACAACGAATCCATAACATCACGATGATTTCGAAGAGCTCCCATAGATATGCTGCCACTACTTCTTTAACCGGTGTTAAAAACAGCACTCTCGCCTTTCCTTCCTCACACAACAGCGGGACATCAGCAGAGAAAAAAGGGCTGTGTCCACTTTCCATCATCAATCACTCGCAAAACAGCGGCTTCAGTTCGCCAGTAAACAGTCTGTAAAACGCAGTGCCAGCTCCTCACCGGCCAAATCAACTCGCGACCAGCGCCGAAATCAGAACCGACAACTCCAGCGACCGAAAACAAACACGACTCATAGCGGCTACGGCACACTTCGTTTGTATTTCTGAAACACAACCTCAACGTACAAACACGACGACAACATTCGACAAGCGCCTTTTGCCAGCACGCAAGCAAGCGAAAAAAAAATGCACACACAGAAAAAATTACCCTAAATTTAAGTTCTTAGTAATTCTTAAGTAATTTGGGGTAATTTTGAATTTTGAATCCCAATTTCACTTTTTTTTGTTGTCAAAAACGGAACGAGATATTCGACTTTCTCATGACTATCGTTCAATAAGCTACTATTGAGTAAATGATATTCTCAAATTTGAGTCAATTGAACTTAATTTTGGGTAGAAAATACTCACGAGTGAGTAATTATTTTTGCCGTAGTGAAATGTAAACTACTATAAGCGGTTTACTGAAAATTAGTTTATATAACAGAACATGGGAGGTGAGTGAAAAGAACTTAATTTAGGGTAATTTTTCGGTTCCGTGGCACACAGAGCACGGGTAAACTGCTAACGTTGAAAGCCAAACGGTAACTGAGACATATCAAGCTGAATACTGCATTAGGTCCTAAGTAACATTGATGGATTCTCTTCATCGACTTTCTCTTTCGTTAATAACTTGGGTGTAAAACCGTTTCTTATCCTATTTCCGGAGAACTTTGAGATTTGGGCGTAATTAATTTTGCAAACAGACACATCTATCGCCGATTTCTCGTAAATTGAAACTCAATATCTCGAACAAACCATACCAAATGATAGAGGAATCATTTTTCTACTTGTTTGCGCCGTTAATTTTTTAGATTGAGCTTTAATTTGCGAGAAATCGGCGAACGTCATGTTTGTTTACAATAGCAATTACGCCCTAATCTCAAAGTTCTCCGGATTTGTCGTATTAGAAGCCAGATAATAGCTTCTTCCATCGATCTGTGTGCTGAAAATAACAGGGAATGTCATAGCACGGCCGTGAGGATGCAAAGAGAAAGTCGACGAAGAGAATCTGTCAATGTTACTTAGGACCTAATGCATTGTTCAGCTTGATATACGATCATTTTTGCACTTGAACTTGAATGCTTCCAAAGTGCTGAACTAATGCTTGTGCATTAGACTGAACATTTGAAATTTTCACTCTAGAGTGCTAAAAAAAATTTGATCTCGATTGGTTAAAAAACTGACTGAGCACAAACCATTTGAAGTTTGTATGGGAATTACTATAGGAAACTTAAACTTATTGTTCATAGCCATCTACAATTTTTCAGCATTGCTTTGAGAGAAATTTCGATAGCTATCCTTGTAGGAAATTTACGCAGCTACAACTTGGCTGCATATTGGTTTTTAATCAAACGACGAATTAAATAGTAATTAATATGCATAGTAGGAGATGCTTCACGTCAAATATCAGATTAAAAGTGGACATTTCCGGCATAACATTTGATAACGGCACAAAAGCATTTGTAAACAAACTTTCTAAGGCCCTTTACACGCGAACCAAAGTACGTCCATGCAAACCAACAACATCATCGGATAGGGGCAACTATCACCTTTCCGAAAGCGGTATTGGTTTGCGTGGGCGTACTTTGGTTCGCGTGTAAAGAGTCTTAGAAAGTTTGTTTACAAATGCTTTTGTGCCGTTATCAAATGTTATGCCTGATTTTATACGATAGATGAGGAGATGAAAGAATAGAGTTGATAGTTCCGTTATAGTACGGCAGTATGAAAATTGTATATAGAAAGTTGAAAGCGAGCCAAGGCCAATTTTGAGGAAGGTGTGAATCGGGTAGAGGTTTCCCTTTACCAAACACATCCGTTTGGTAAAAGCGAACCCCACACGTATCAATATATTGACGCGAAGAGGAATTATTGACAATAATATTGATGATGTGAATTCAGAAATATTGTCAATCTCGATGTATTGACGTCAATATAGAATGTATTGACAATACGATTATTGTCAATAAAAACAATCGTGTAGGGTCCACTAAAGGGATACCCTACCCGATTCGTACCTTCCTCAGAGTTTTCCTTTGCTCGCTTTCAACTTTCTATATACAATTTTCACTTTGCCGTACTCTAACGGAACTATCAACTCTATACTTTCAACTCCCCATCACGTATCATATAAAATGTCCACTTTATGTCTGATATTTGACGTTAAGCATCTCCAATAATGTAAATCGTCAACTTCACGCATGGTTAGTTAAAGTAATTAATTATTTAAAAGATTGACAATCTTCGACAAAAAAGGCAACGAATCTTCTGACATGATCCAGCAGCTGTTTAGTGGGCAACATTGTATTATGCAGTGTAACATAGTAGCCATGACTTACACACCAATGATGTCTGCTGAGCAGTTCCAGGTAAAATATGCGAAAAAATAAACGAATTTTAGATTTTACCTCTCTGAAATTCATGAAACTTCGCACAACTGTTCGCTAAGGGCAATGAACCAAGTTTGTGCTGGAAGTCAGCCATTTTGACTCACGTCTAATTTTTCAAAATGGCATATTTGATAATTTTCAATAAATCACAGCTCGGAAACGGCTCATCAAATCGAAATGACGCCTGAGACAAAGGAGACCTGCAACAAAGGAAACTGGATTACCCTTTCAGAAAAAAATACACATTGATGAGAAAATCACAAATTTTCGCCAAAACATCAACAACTAAAAAAAGAGTATATTTTAAGGCTTATTAAACTTATGTTTATTTGAAAGCTTATCAAAAATACTTACTTTTCTTAAATGGACACAATGCTCTAGTGGTGGGCAAAATGGCTCACTGCAATCAGCAGCTTTGAATTGTTCCGCTCATTAAACTGAACTAGTTCTCCTGAACCCTTCATTTGCTCACTTTGTGGCACTTGACGAATATGGATCAGAATCGTAAAGTCATTGAAACTATTGCGCAATTTACAAGTAATCTCATATTGCAGTTTACGTATGGTTAACATTCACAAACATAATTTTCGATTACTTTTTCAAAGGGACTTATCAGATTTTGTAAACAATGCATTTGATCGTCGATTTGGCGTAACTGGTAGCTCGTACGCGCTTACTAACACCATTAGCAGGTAGGGGAAAATGTCCCCAATCTGATGTTAGTGTTAGCATGTGTGGGCGAGCTACCACTTACGCCAAATCGACGATCAAATGCATTGGTTACAAAAGCTGATACGTCCCTTTGAAAAAGTTATCGAGAATTTGCTGTTTGAATCCAGCTGTCCTGATCCGCTCACAAGGTACAGACATCGCAGGAATGCACAACCTTTCCATCATTATCTACAGTACAGTTTAGGATGGACAAGCTTCCGGGATTCCCACCAAACTAGAAGGTTGCCTACTCTGAGCAAATATGGCTCAGCTATGTACTTGTCTAGCTCTACAATACTACCTGCTGTTGGATTCTGTTTTGTATGCAGCTTGCTTATTGTCTCGTCGAACTGCTCCCATATGGATGGCTGAGTAATAGAGGGTTGTGACTCAGCATCCTGATCCTCATCCGTTGTTACAATATTCTGCCACATTTTGTGCATAAGAGCTTGGTACGTAATGTTGACGTTTTTCCCGACTCCAAAACCTTGCGATTAATTCATTCGATTCTCTTTCCCCGAACCGTTTTTATAAGACCATCATTCAGCTCATCTACCAACTTCTTAATACTTGAAGGAAGAGAATCAGTTGAATGCAGTTTGATTTGTTTACTCATTATGCGAACAAGAGCTGAGCTTTTGGATAAGGAATCTGAATTTTGCGATGAAATCTCAACCGTAACTTCATTGAAGACGCTGAGAATCTTTGCACTCAGTTGAATTAATTCCCAATCGTCGCTATCCAACGTACAGCGATTTGAATCCAATAGATGTCAAAGGTAGAGTTCCACCAACCGGTGGAAACTAACGATTTTAAATTGGCTCACTGCTTGACTAGCCTATAGGTCCCAAGTACATCTATAATCATTTTCCATTTTAGTCGAAATTCTAGTACTACACTATGTTTGTTTTGATTCGCCATGAAAGTTTGACATTAAATCAAAGGAGGGGTTGGTGGATTTTCCTATGTTTAGAGGGGTGCATAGATTAACCAGGGACCGAATTAAGTACCAGAGCTGAGTCAAAAAGTTGAGCACATTTTTTCGGGACCTTCTGGTCTTAGAGTTACCTCTATGGTTCCTCCTAGTCGGAACATCCTGCTTAAGATTTAGAGGGGATTTTCCAAGTTTAACGTGCATTTCTTGCAATTTAGAAAATGCATGACCGCTTTTCATAAAAAATTGCACGATCACCTTGCACTGTCCATAAACTACGTGGACAGTTTAGGGGGGGAGGGGAGAGGGGGTTAATGTATGGACAATTATCTACGCAGGGTGAGGGGGGATCAAGAATCCCAAAAAACTGTCTACGTATTTAATGAACAGCCCCTTATCGACAATTGCTTTGATGGAATGTGTTATGGCATTCTGTACAACCAGATTCAAAGGCGCAAAACATCCCAAGTGTCTCATTTTCAAGATTTTAGCAGCTGACTTCATATTCGAAGCGTTATCAGTGACAATCACTGTAATTTTGATTTCGATTCCGAACTTTCGAAGAACATCTGTTACTCATTCCGCAATATTTTCGCCAGTGTGCCATGGCGTGAACTCTGAGCACTCCAGCAGCCACGATGTCCAGATACCATTATTATTAATCAAATGTGTAGCAAGTGGATTCTGTTAGTGATGCTGGTCCAACCATCCCAGGTTAGACATATGGCAGAAGCATCAGCCAACTCAAATTTCACTTTTCCAGCTACTCAATATAAACAACAAGCCGTTGGACACTGTTTTCCTTCTTTGGAGTGTATGGGAGGGGTTTAGAAGCTGTACGAACTTCTTATGGTATGGGTTTAATAATTTCGTAAATTGAGCCATCCAAGCTGCGGGACAGCACGCGTTGAAAACGAAGATGCGCCAGCGGTAGCAGTGTCAGATTTTATTACAGATTGTCGGTTGTACGTCACCTGAGTTATCAGCGGATACAACAGCACTTTAACTGTATCCAAGGGCGTCGCCAGGTTTCGAGCTAGAGAGGGGTGAAAAAAAATTACTATGGAAAATTTGGCCGAATGCCATTTCATGCCTGCAGGACTCTAAGGACGACTTCTGAATGATGATCATATGCTCAATTTCTTTTGGGTTCAAGTTATGCGCCTTGTAATACTAAAAAATAACTTCTTAAAAAAATACAAATTTCGATCTTAGATGCTTCAAGTTACAAGCTCCTGACATGAGTTTCCAACACCAGGACTCGCCAGCAGGACTCTAAGGACGAGTCCTGAATGATGGTAATGACCTCAATTTGTTTTGGGTTCAAGTTATGTAGCTTTGAACATTGCGAAACAAGACGGTGATTAATTTCGATATTACTGAGCACAAATTGTTGAGAAATACTGTTTAACGAATTTTCTTGGAGGATAACTAATCGTACTAAAAATCCGGTACAGATTTGAGCTTGATCGGATTCCTAATGTAGGGCACATGTATAACATTCTTGGAGGATGGAATGAGAGGATAACTAATCGTACTAAACCTTTAGTACAAATTCCTTGGATGATGGAACTTGGAGGATAACAAAACTGCGCTAACGAATAGTTGTTTTCTCTTTACTGGCCTTGCAATGACGGCATATGCCTCCACCTTCCTCTCTGGTGAAATGATACCAGATATTACTGGTAGTCCTTCCTTGGGGCAGCATTTTAATCTGCAAGAAATTATCGAAGGCATTGAAATGCTAACACGTTGTGCACGACTTACCTCCTTCGAAATATAATCCAATTGATCAGGCAATCCGATGATAAATTATTTACGTTTAAATTCTGTTTACAATTTAAACAAAGCAGAAAAATGAATGATTCGTGAGGATGCGGTTGGGAGCTTTGATTGTCATTATTGTTATTAATTGCAAGAATATGGAAAGCATACACAGATAATCATTGAAAACACATGTCCAGAACGAGAGCGAGAACGGCAAACGCTTGACTATTAAAGAGCGAAAGTGGAATCAATTCAAAACATAAATTTTGTGTTTTGAATTGATTCCACTCTCACTCTTTTTTTCTGTCAGTTTCGGTCGTTCCTTCGCGCTCTCGCTCAACACAACTAACTCAGTTCTCGATGAACATTTCAAATGGTCCTATCTGCTCTGATCGATTCTCTTCATCGACTTGCCAACTAACATGTTCAGCTTTATAAGGCAACTTATCCAGCGCTGTGCTGTAAAGTAGCTGAAACGAAGCTGTAGATACTGCTACAAGCAGAAGCTAGCAAAATAGTTTTGGAGAGCGTTTTCCCAACTTTTTCACAATCATTATTCAATTTGTCAGTCGCACTGAATAGCATCATCCAATAAACGCTAATATTACTTCCATGCAAATATTAATCAACTTCAAAACAAAGCTAATAAAGCGAATATATTTCTTATTTGATGGCTTCTGCACAACCAGTCACTCTTGCTGAAAAACATTAATATCAAAAGTGCTATTTCAACAACTACACAACCTATACTCAACCAATTAACTGTGTTAGCGCAACTTTGGAAGCTATTTTACTGTCAACTAGGTTTAGTTTTAGACTTGTGCATTTTTACAGCTTTTACTTCTTTACAAAGCTGAATTAACTAGTCGAAAAAAGTGATTCGTGTGCACTATTATAAAGCCTTTACTCAGCAATCTTGTTGTAGAAGGGCATGTAAATTTGTTTACGTCAGTTCAAAGTGTTGGCGTAGCGAAGTTGGTAGTATCAAGGTTCTCCAATGCGGTCGTTTTAAGTTCGTTTCCAGGTTCCGGTACAGTGTAAATAATTTGGTGGTGTGCTTATAACTACTTTATACTGATTCGCAGTAAAATAAACATGATAAATTCATCAAAAAAAAAAGTGTAAGCAATATTCAATAGAGCCGGCGCCGGTGGTGACTGCTTTCTAACACCCCAATGGGTCTGGGTTCAATCCCAGCCGAGGTCGGTGGGATTTTTCTGAGGCATAAAAATCTCTGATCACGTCTTTCTTCGGAAGGGAAGTAAAGCCGTTGGTCCCGGCCCATGTGTGTTGTTGTGAATGGGTGCGATATCCTACGCAGGTGTGGAAGCTGTCTTACAGCACATTCGGTTGCCGTCAATGGATATGGCAATCGATGTCCGTCGGTGATTGGCACTAGATTGCGGAACAGAGACCGACGTTAAATAAAGGAAGAAGAAGATATTCAATAGTGATTATTCGATAAAGGTTGAGTAAGCGCCTTTCAAGTTCACACACAACTTAACAGCAGGATAACAGCTGTATAGAAGCGTAAATAGATATGCAATAAGAGATTGTCCCAACCGTCACAACAGCCATAAGTAGCTGACTAAGTTCGCCAGATTTGCTTGTATAGAGGTTGAGTAAAGGTTGCCTCATATCGTAAAAATATTTCAATACAGCTTGAGGCTGTATAAATGAAATGAGTAAAGCGTTTACATTGCGAAAATTGTTAGTTGGGTTTCTCTTGTGAAGACCACTGTTATGCAAACAGTTTTCACACTAATTTTACCACATAGTTTGATAAAGTAGGATCTTATCTAGCGTCCAAAACGTCAAATACAACAGGAAAAGTTATTGCAACTGAGTTATCAACGAAAGAGAAAGTCGATGAAGAGATTCGATCAATGCAGATAGGACCTTTTGAAATGTTTATCTAGAGTTCTCGCACAACACGAGAAAATGGTCTATCATTGTTGATCGATTCTCTTCATCGATTTTCTCTTTCGCGAATAACCCAGCAAATACAATAATCCAGCAAATGAATTTCCCATTCAGTGTGTTGTTTCAGGTGAAAGCTAACATCATATTCTTTAAAACTGTGCTGCGAGCTTAGCGAGAAATTCGTTTATGCTGCCGTGGTAAACCAAAGAGAAAGTCGATGAAGAGAATCGATCAACGAGGATAGGCCCTTTTAAATTGTTACGCGAGAGTTCACAAATTGAAATCAGACGCGCTCCCGCAGCGCCCGTTCGCGCTTCCACTCAGTTCAGTACAACCATCAAGCTCAGCTGTCGTTCGCGCCCGCGCTCAGTACAACTAACTAAGTGTAGGCGAGATGAACGGTTCGGTTATACGTACACGGTTAGAAAAAAGTACCCAAAATTAAGTTCTTTTCACTCATCTCGGCACTATAGTGCAGGAACCCAAAAGTAGGTAAAGCGGGTCTAAGTAATTTTCATTTACTTGTGTGCAGTTCGTATGGAATTTTCCACTGGCTTTTTAACCAAAAGTAAGCTAGTTGTACCCAACAGTAGGTAAATATGATTATACTCAACGTTGAGTTCCCACACTTTAGAACCCCTGTTGGGTGGTTTTGCTCCTCCGTTTTTGACAACATTAGAAGGAGAAAAGGAGACAAACTAGTCAAAAGTACGTAAAAGTGAACTGGCCGTTGGGTACTTTTCTCTTACCGTGTAGGTACACAGTCTGAAGCCAGAAAGAGGAGCAGACAACAAAGCTAGATCAACAGTCACAATCTATGATTTTTTTATATGGTGAGCCCGGGAGCTACCGTTCATTTTCAAAAGAGTTGTCGTTCACCGTTCATCCCGAGGAACTAGTTCGTTAGCTCAGTTCATGAGCGGATTGTCCACCTTTACAATTGGATGAATTAAATCTAGTAGGAAAAAAATCTAGATAAACATTTCAAAAGGTCCTATCTGCTTTGATCGTCTCTCTTCATTGGTTTTCTCTTTTGATAACCACGGCTATGCATACAGATTTCGTGTTATCATTGCCACTTAGTTTGATAAGGAAGGGTCTCATTGAGCATCCAAAACGTCAAACTCAACAGGGAATGTTTTTGCAGCTGAGTTATTAACGAAAGAGAAAGTCGATGAAGAGAATCGATCAATGCAGATAGGACCCCTTGAAATGGTCATCTAGAAATAATAACGCTCTGGAATTGCATCCGACAGAGTTGACGTCTTGAGTGCAGTTTCTTAGATTAATTAGAACTACAATTTGGTGGATAAAATAGTTCAAGTTTTGGCCGCAGAGATGGCGCAGCGATACAAACTTTTTATTTCACAAGATAAAGGTTTGCTGTCTTGGAAAAAAATGTAGAACGTAAATTTTTATGAAAAGTTGTCCAAGACATAAATACTTGAATGTTTTTATCGTGTATATATTTTTTTTTCTAAAAAGGGAATATTTTTTTCTAACATCTTTGCCTCGGACGTTATTTTTGATGAGAAATTACATTGTCGAGTTATGATGTGTTGAAAAATATGGAACCTGCCATTTTGAATTTTTTAATGTAAGATTCAAAATAACCTTAATCTTAGCTCGAATGTGATTGATTGACCATAGCAAACAATTCTGCATAGTTTCACGCAAATCCGATTCGTCATTTGACGTGGAACTGTTCGGTAGCATACTTGTTCCAGATCGTGCCACAGAGATGGCACTGTATGCTGTTTTCTTTAAATGAATCTCTAGAGAGTTGCATTCTTGGCCAAAGAAGCTCAATATGTCAAAGACTGTATTTTGACATCAACAGATGAGTTCCAAATCGTTCCACAAAAATGGTGCTGTAGTCTTTCGTCGTTAGATGAAACTCTAGAGAGTTGCCGTCTCCGAAAAGTTGTTCAGATAATATTACTTTAATATTCAATAATTCAAAAACTGTATTTTGCATGTTCCGAAATTTTCATCGCGCTATACATGCGTTCAAGAAACATAAATTTCTGACGGGCTCAGTGGTTCAGTGCACCGAGTGTGTGCTCAGCGATCAGATGGTCGAGGATTCAATCACAGGTCCGTCCACTTGAAAGATCTGAAAGTTTGATAAATTGCCAAAAACGTTTGCCAAACGTACCCAATGGCTTACCCTTCCTACTAACAAATTTCCACGCATCCTGTGATACTTATGATACTTATGGGATTTATTTATTTATTTACTATTTATTTACAATCACCGCCTTCGACTAAGTCGCACAGACTGAACTACTTAATACTATTTTCTAGACTTAATTCCTAATCCTATGTGAAAATACAGTTTTGGACTTGTTAAAATCGAATTTGTCGTCAACTTCATTAAAAGCCCGGAGACACGAATCAAGTGGATAGTGATGCCCATAGTCCGTCCTGTGGTACGGAATTGCCAGTAGAGGTGAACTTCAGAAGCGACGTGGAGGAATGTTGATCGGTATCTGCTCAAGAAGTGCAGGACAGTCAATACCTCCTGTGATGACATCAAACACGAACATACGCTGCATTTTAATTCGCCTCGATGACAGACTTTCTAATTTGATCAATCGGCATCGGTCGGGGTAAGAAGGAAGATTTACTGGGTCATTCCAGGGAAGCTGGCGTAGAGCGAATCGTATGAATTTCCTCTGCACACGCTCAATTGCTAAGATCTGCGTCGCGTAGAATGGTGTCCATACAGGAGCAGCATACTCCAGGATACTTCGCACTAACGAACAATATAACGTTTTGATGGCGTACACATCAGTAAAATCTGAAGCATGTCGACGAATAAATCCGAGTGCAGAAAATGCTTTGGCGCTTATAATAGCTACATGTTCGTTAAACTTCAATTTTGAGTCAATAGTAACGCCCAGATCACAAATCGATAGAACTCGCTCCAGTATGACGGATTCCATTTTAAATTGATGGACAATGGGCCTGGTGCGTCGCGTGAACGAAATAACTTTGCATTTGTCCCTGTTCACGCGCATTCCATTATCGCTACACCAAACGAGCATAACGTTTATGTCCTCTTGCAACGCCATGCAGTCTTCTGAAGAAGTGATGGCACGATAAATCTTCAAGTCGTCGGCAAAAGAAAGGTTAAAAGAAGAGAGCAGCATACACAAGTCATTTACGAAGATATTGAAGATCAGCGGCCCAAGAACGCTTCCTTGAGGTACACCGGACGTGATGTTGAACGGCTGGGATTGTGCCGCATTGACTACAACACAATCGGTTCTGTCCGACAGGTACGAGAACAACCACTGCGTTATCCATTCCGGAAACCCCATGTGTACCATTTTGTCTATGACCAAGATATGTGGTACAGTGTCGAAGGCCTTGGGGAAATCTATATAAATCTAATCAACTTGTTGTCCATGTACAACTTCGCGAGACAAGGTGTTGACGTAACACATCCGATTTGTAGTCGTGGAGCGTTGTTTCATGAAACCATGTTGGCTGCCGGAGATTAATGAAGATACGGCGTTATACAGAACGTTATGCACCAGTTTTTCGAAAATTTTGCTCAAACAACACAAGACAGAAACGCCTCGATATTTCGTGACTCGATTACAGTTGCCGGATTTGTAGATTGGAATATTAGAAGCTGATTTCCAAGCCACTGGGAACATCCTGTCATGCAGCGAACGGTTGAATAGAAATGTTATGGGAGATGCAAGTGCGGTGGAGCAATTCTTCCGCAGCAAAGGTGGTATACCGTCCCATTCCAGGTCCTTTATCAACGTCGAGTTCTTCAATGGCTTTCACCACTTCGACAACGGAAAACTGAACGTCGGGTAGATTTATGTCTGGTGAAGCAATATGGGCAAAGCGGTTGAAGCGATGAACAGGCGATGATTTGCTAAATACGCTCTCGAAGAACTTGGCGAATAGGCTTGCTGCTTCCGAATTAGAGCTAGCGATGGTTTCGTCGTATTTAACGTTAGTAGGAATGCGAGTAGCCGATTTTTGGCTTCTGACAAAGTTCCAGAAACATGAAGGATTTTGCTTGACATCTGATTGAATCTTAGCCATGTAACATTCATACGTGGAAAAGAGAAGTGCCTTGTACGTTGTTTCCACTTCCTGAAGGTTATTCCGCTCACTATCGGACTTCATCAGAATGAAACGGCTGCGTGCTTTCCTGAGGACGTTTCGTAGATGACGTAGTTCAGAGGTCCACCATGGCTTGTTGTAGACTGAAGAAGCTCGTTGTCTCTTTTGAGGTACTTGGTCACTAAGAACTTCGTAAAGTTTATCATAGAAAGCTGATACAGACTCGTCCAATGATTCCCGTCGCAGTAGAGCATCCCATTCGATGTTTGAGAGCACGTCATCCAAACGACCAAAGTCACACGACTGAAAATTAAAGTTGAATCTCACATCCCCATCGTCCGTTGTGATTGTGCCATTACAGCTTTCGTCAAGAAGCAAGATAAATGGTGCGTGATGGTCGTCAATTGGTAAAAGTGGAGTTGAGGGTACAATGAGGTCAAAGTACTCCGGTAGATTGACAAACACAAAATCGAGGAGTCTGCCATTAGTATTCACAACATCGTTGACCTGACGCAAACCAGAGGCAAAAGAGTTCTATTTCTGAGGAAACGTTTGACGGGATAAATCCGTTCACGTCATCGTCTGATTGCCACCGTAAACTTGGAAGATTGTAGTCTCCTAGTGTCAGAATCACATCAGCTGTTGACGAGTTTTTCGAAATTAGCTGCACTGCGTTCACATGAGCGTAATACAGGTCGAGGGACGAATTGGGAGGAAGATAAATGGCAATGATGTAGAGCGAGCGGCGTCCAGATTTAACACGAACTGAAACTTGTTCGAGTTGCTCACAATTTATCGGCGAAGTAGGTTCACAGACTATATGCCTTTTGACCGCGATCAGCACTCCGCCTCCCCGTGAGTGAATACTGGTCGATGTGCTACGGTCGCATCGAAATATGGTATACTCGGACGAAATTTCTGCGCTGTCGATATCAGATCTGAGCCAAGTTTCAGTGCACACGAGAACATCGTAATCACAGCTCGATAAAAGCAAGCGAAGACGGGAGATTTTGGTACGCAAGCCTCTAACGTTCTGATAGTATACCGACAACAACCGGTCAGATGACACGCCATTCGAACGGCTCTTCACCGGTGAGGTAGATCCGAGAGCTTCCGTGGTGCGTTGGTTGGCAGATAAGCCCACATTCGTTGACAAGCGGCAACTGGAATCGACCAATGTCACGGGAAGTAAACTGTTTGAAACGTGTGCATACTTGCCTGCGATGGCGGCTTGGAAGACCCCTTCCCCGCACTCATACATACGACCGGGATGTCTGCAGGGCGCTGGCCGCAATGGCTCGACTGTGACGAGGGGTTTTGGGGCTTCCATGAAGCTTGCAGGCATGCATCCCGGTGACTCGACGAACACTGATGAAATAGATGTCCCTGATTGGGCACGATTACGTTGATTGGCTTCCGTGTGACACCACTGAGCGGCTGCATCGAATGGGGTTGACGTTGAACCGCTAGAAATAGCAGACGTAATGTAAGATCTACCACCGATTCCTAGTCCTGAATATTTCAAACTAGGGGAACAGGATTTTTGAGTAATCAAAGGAACACATCTTAATGACAAGGCTCGATAGCTTAGTGGTTACCGAGCAGAAGGTCGGGAGTTCAATCCCAGGCCGATCCCCTTTCTTGCAATTTTTCACTATGCCTTATTCTATCCCCACTAGATTTAAATAAAAAACAGTTTGCTGCTTTTTTACTAATCACATTACTTACAACAGTTAATCTAAAAATAACCCAATTCACTAACACTACTATCCTCCTTCTCGTGGAAATTGTGGAAGATGCAGATGTAAACTCGGTCTGTTGTAACAACGATTGTCGAACCAATCATCCTTCCCCTCACCCCAAAGACCGTGAGGACGTGATCTATAAATAGAATGAATCATTGAACTTGTACATTCAAGATCCCAAGCCCCATCTACGTGGTTTCTGAACAATTAATCTGGTCCTGAACAGTAACGGAGAAGCAACTGCGACGTGCGCCGTCTATTTAAAAAAATTAAAGGAACACATCTTAATCCTTGTTTCTTTTTAATCCTTGTTAATAGTGATTAGTTAGTTAGTCTTCATATATGTGATCCCTTATCTTCTGTTTGTTGTTCCCTAGTTTGAAGTGGTTAAGACTAGGGTTCAGATACACCGTGTCATTGCTTAATTTTGTTGCTAAGGAATTCAATTTTAACTGACACAGAGAGGCGTGCCTTTAGAGGTGCTTTTCGAAGGGTATAAATAGTGGGAACTTTCAATTAGAATCGATTCGATGAAGACAAGAATGACACCTGTATTAAAACCGAATACTTCATCATTTCTCAATAGTGATGGAGTAATACCAGATGCACTAAACTAAAGACACGGGATATTACAATAGGTTAGATCAAATGAATGGTCGCAATGGTTTTATGTCCCAATCAGAGGATACAAAATAGTCCAAATATTTTTTCCTATCCCACCAGTTGCATGGGATAGGATATGGGATTATAGGCAGTACATCACTCGTACAATAATCTAGGACTTGTACCAGCTTCGAATTTGTGCAACTTGGTTAATGAGAATGCAATGCTTTCAAGAAATATCAGTTTCAAAGTATGTTTTCTTAATTATGATTTGCTATGGATTCATCAAACAATTTAATGTGTGACACCATTTTAATCCAATGCATGGTTTACGAGATTCACCTTGACAAAAACTCCGTCCAGTACTAATGAATTCCTAACAGACGTTATCCCAAGAAAAGAAAACAAAACTCAATTAATTCCCATTTAAATGGAAAGGGTGTGAACAAATGACAGTTGATTTATGTTGTAAAACTTCTCAAGATGTAGAACTACAAATTGAACATCCAGCCGGACAAATACAACACACTTATATTCAACAACATTATGTTCCAAATCCCTTCAGAAGAGTTGACAAGGTGTCAGTCCAAGACTATCCAGTAGAATCCGTCTTCAACTAGACGGCATCAATTTAATTCGATTTCAACTTCAAAACTACGAGCTTCGTCCACTTGGAGATGTATTTTATTTTCAATTCAAACAGTTTTGAACTGACACATTGGCTGAGGAAAACAAATTAAAATGAAAACTCTTCCGGCGGGATACATACCGTTTTCCCCAACTGAGCCGTCAGCATCTACCAGCCACGAAGTCGAGCGACTAATCCGAACGGTTCCCATCACACTACGAAGCAATGAGCGAGCGCCACTCCCACGCTCTAGTTTGACAACAACAAGTTGCCAAGCTCTGGACCATGTAACCAGGATGAGTAATATAGTGTATTGGTAGTTTGGTAGTCTGTAGACTGGATATGTTTAGCAATTTGTTTAGAGCGAGTACGAGTGTCATTTCGTTCATGGTAAGGTAAACGGAAGGTAGCTTGAAATCTCATGCAAAACAACTCTGATTATTAAATAACTGCTTTTCACTCCCATTAAATGGCTTTCAAGTTTTGTGTTACGCAACAATCATGCTGAGTATCATAGAAACGTCGAACGATAGATGTAGAACGAATCAAACGTGCAACAAGTCAAACAAACCCACCCACTCTGTATCTCATTTTCCAATCAAGCTCCACTTTCTGTTCATTCAATGTTCGCTAGACCTACGGGGCACTGCTTATCGATTCCGCAACAATCGATTCCAAGCAATAGGTCAATCCTACTAAAAAAAAACAAGAATTCGTTGAACCTTCTATCCAAGCAGTCCGGATTTGCATTTGCATTTTAATGACATTTTTTTTTAGATTGCTTCGATTGCACTCTCTCGGCAAGCGATGGAATTGGAGAAAGAAAACAAATTGTTTGAAAGTAAAAACAAATTACATTTACGCAAATTGAATTTCGATCCACCGGCAGAGAGTGCGACGAGCAAAAATGTTATAGAATTTTCTTCCGATAATCATTCGAAGCGACGCTGAGTGAGAAGCAATGTTGGATAAACGTTTAAGGTAATACGGTGAAATCGCTTCGCAAAACAACCGACAATACAAAGAATGGTAAGCCGTAGCTCAACTCCACAAGTATCTCTGTGTCACATTGTTACGATTAATGCACACGCTTCGCAGCGCTCCGTCCGGGAAGTAAACGTGAGCAAAGTAAAGTACACAAATCTCTGCCTCTACGCTGCCATTTTTTCCTGACACAACTTCAACAGAAAACTATTGTCCTAGGAAGTGAAACTGTAACTAATATATCATCTCAACTTTTCCCAACTCCCCCCTCCCACTACTGGTTTTATATGACTAACTTAAATCAGGTACGCGATAGGCAACGCCGAACGGCCGTTTATGAAGAACAAAATTGGCTGGTTGGACGCGTTGGCCGACGCCACCCAGGAGTATTACTATGCCAACAACACCGGTGGAGGTCCGTCGATAAAGGTAAGGCCTGCTTGGATGTCATAAATATTGTTCTGCTTCGCTCCGTTCTCGACTCTCCCATGGAACGGAGCAGGCGACTTTGAAGACCCCATAACCTCTTTAATAGCTTTGATAATCGGAAAATGGCTTCTGATATAGCACACCAATGCACACAGCTAAGCAGCAAACGCAATAAACACACATCAGACGCTCATACATATTCATTCCGTTCGTGCAACAAATTGTTTTCAGGAATCGATTTTCCGTCTCATCGTGCTTTTTCCCATCTCTTTTCATGCGGTCGTCCTGTTGCTGTGCTCCATGTAATCGTACCATGGGAACCTTGCATCAACGGCAACAACAACAACATACTTGAAGTCACGATACGTGACCGCTCTGTACTTCACCTTTACCTCGCTGACGTCGGTGGGTTTCGGGAATGTGGCGCCGAATACAGACGCCGAGAAGATTTTCACGATATGCGTCATGTTGGTTGGATGTAAGTAGAGTTAAACAAATATGGGTTTTCGTTGGCGTAGCTAGATTTATTTGAAGTTTGGTCATACTATAAGTGATGGTGTTCAGTATTGAATTCAGTGTTTGGCAATAAATTTTACTGAGATCTTAGTAAACATGACGTTTGTTTGGTGAGATTCAGAAAAAGATATTCCGACACTCAGCAACCAAACGTCACTTTTGCTGAGATCTCAGCAAAATATGTTTGCCGGGAGCTCGGCTGTGCAAATCTTGGCAAAAATTATCGAGATTCGGCATACAAAATGAAGTGTGTAACTGAACAAGGCTGAGTTCATTCGAATTCAATAGCAACGAAGCACAACAATGCACTAGTAGAGGTTCGCGGAGCATATAGTGCGATCTGAAAACCCTTGCACTAAATTATCTCTAGGACTTGTTTCCAAAGTTCTTCAAACTTATTCAGAAGATCACTGGAATTTGTCTGCATGTAGGGATCCTCTGATGGAATCTTTGACAAAAGGACGAAAGACAAAATTTCGAAAGACAAAAACTCGAAAGACAAAAGCTCGAAATACAAAAGGTCGAAAGACAAAAGGTCGGAAGACAAAATGTCGAAATATAAAAGGTCGAAAGACAAAAGGTCGAAAGACAAAAGGTCGAAAGACAAAAGGTCGAAAGACAAAAGGTCGAAAGACAAAAGGTCGAAAGGCAAAAGCTAGAAAGAATAAAATGTCGACAGGATAAAAGGTCAAAAAGACAAAATCTGATGTAAATATTCAGAAACTGAAAACTCTGAAAAAACTGAAGAGAAATATGATTTTATATTAGCTCGTTCTTTGAAATATGTACTTTGACTATATGTTTAGTATTACTTCTGCGTAAAGTCAACGATTTACATAGTTAAAGATGTTAATTTCAAATAACAGGCTGAAGTGGTAATTTTTATACGATATAATGAGGAGATGAAAGTATAGAATTGATAGTTCCGTTTAGAGTACGGCAGTGTGAAAATTGCATATAGCGGAGTAGACAGCGATAAAACTTGTCTAGCTCGCTGTCTACTCCTCTATATGCAATTTTCACACTGCCGTACTCTAAGCGGAACTATCAATTCTATACTTTCATCTCCTCACTCTATCATATAAAAATTACCACTTCAGTCTGTTATTTCAAATTAGCATCTTCAACTATTTGAAATATGGTTTTCTTAACAAAAAAAATAGATTTAGGATTTCGAACTTTTGTCCTTTCGATCTTTGTCATTTCTACCCTCTGCCTCTCGACGCTTTGTCTTTCGACACTAGCCCTTTCGACCTTTTGTCATAGATTTCATTAAATGATCCCTAAATGCAGACAAATGCCAGTGATCTTCTGAATAAGTTTGAAGAACTTTGGAGACAAGTCCTAGAGATAATTTAGTATAGAGGTTTTCAAATCGTACTCTATATTCTAATGCTCCGCGAACCTCTACTAGTGAACCGTTGTGCTTCTCTGGAAAAACTCAACGTAGCTCCGATTTGCATAACACTTAGCATAGGGTAAATTATGGCTTCGGCACCCATTGACTGTTTTCGGCAACCGAAATTGAAACATTAATTTCACTGTATTTTCCCATCAAAACTCTTCACTGAATGTATTCAACCGATTCCTTACCCTTTCAGCTTCAATCTTATCACATTTTTACGACTGAGCAATCCTGTTATGCCAGATTTTTCTTTAAATGAAATATACACACTACAAAATACGGCTGATTTCGAGTTGCCGATAATAGAACAGCTGGTTAACACGCAGTTCAAATGGAAATGGTGCCGAAGAAAATGAGACTGCCGACAATAGTCACACTCAACTGAGAAGTTTGGAGCGTTGTAAAAGCGTGTTCTACCCGTTTTGATCAATTCTGTCGATTGGAATTGATAGAACAGCAAGCAGCAGATAAATGTCAATAAACAAACCCGTTATATATGTGTGTGACGCTGAGAAATTGCTAATAGAAGTCCGGATGCTGCTTAGATTGACGAGAATACGTAAATTCCCCTAATTGTGTTATGAGCAACCACTCACATTTTTAAAAAAATCTTCCATTTTGGATCTTGTAATTTTTTTCAAAATGGCGTCTTTGTCTTTATTCAATAAATTATAGCACGAAAACAACTCTTTTCATCGAAAAGACGCCGGAGAGTTATAGAGAAAAATAACGTCTTTCTGCGGAAAATTATACAGTAATTTTGATCTAAATTGATTAATGAGCGATTTAGAAGAATAATTGTATACCTTATTACGTTGTTTTTAGTTTTAATTCTACTTCTATTCCATTATCTAATCTATCATTGGATATTATCCCTATCCCTATGCGGATAATTTTAAAACGGATAATATCCGAGTTAAAATTATCCGGATGGTAAAAAATTGGATAGGGATAATATCCATTATTTTTTCTATCCGGAGTACTTCGGACAGTTTATGATTAGAATAGGGTTGTATGATATCAAATATGTACCCATCAATATGGGTATTTTTGGAATCGGGGGGATGTCTAGAGGCCAGAAATTGATGTCCGGTGCCATTTTGGAATTCAATATTGCGGCCATTGGGTTCAATAAAAGTGGCAAATACCCTACAATATAATATTTACTACGTGTATGCAGAAAATTGATGTCCGATGCCATTTTGGTGGAAATCGGGTTCAGAAAAGTATTCAATACCCTACAATATGGGTATTTTCGGAAAGGGGACGACTTATAGATTTATGTCCGACGCCATTTTGGAATCCAAATGGTTTGGAAAAAGTGGTATACCCTACAATATGGGTATTTTCGAATACCCATATGTATACACTAAGATTATTTTACCGGGATCTGTGAAATTTTACCGAAATCTCAACAGCTGAACGTTCGGTAAACAGTTCGGTGATTTTTCACAGATAGTCGTTGAAAAATTACAGAACTGTGAAAAATCACTGTTCACCGAACGTTCAGCTGTTGAGATTTCGGTAAAATTTCGCAGATGAGCATGAGCATGAGCATGATTGACCGCCCACGGTTGCTACTCTGTTATTGCCAGACCAGCTGTAATTACACAGAGAACCAATAGAAGATGCTTGGGACTAGCAATCATCCTCAATGTGTAAAAACTGGTGATCTCAAACTAGGCAATACCAGCACCGGCCGCACCCGAACACAGGTCAAGAAAGGAAGGGGTAGGAATGTGTTGACGTGACACTCGCTTTGATGGAAGCCGAAAACACCTCTGCACTTCCACGAGGAATCACTGGGATATTGGGTAATAGGGTTGGGTTTGCAGCACGGTTCGTTTTGGTAAACGATAAGCTGAATTGATTTCCTAACCATCATATAACGCGAAGGAGCTTGGGATTGAACCCACGGTCTTCTGCTCAGTAAGCAAAAACGTTTGCCACTAGGCAGACGAGCTCCTTTTTAATCATCGAGTTGTTGTTATTACCATGTAGTCATGTTAACAAATAAAACGATTGACGAATCTTGAATGTGGATGGGCTTGAGACTCATGATGTTCTGCTCAGTAAGCAAAACCGGTTGCTCTAAGGCCACCTCATATCAAACCATACATTTTTAATATGAAAGGACCTGGGACCGCGTTTTTCTCCTCAGTAAGCAAGCCACTGCAACCGACGATCTTTGAAATCCTAAAACTAAAAGCTACGAAAGAGTACTTAGGCCTTCATTAAGATCCACTTTCACCACGCGACGTTCAATGTTTCGATTTTCTCTTTACGCATGGTTCAGACAATCATAACAAGCTATGACCGACGTGACGATTGTTTAATACCTTGTTAAACAAGCTATTCAAATGAAATTACGTTCTCGAATTTCACCTGGAATGTAATGAACAACATAAATACGCGATAATTTATATTTTCAGCGGTTGGTGTTTAATTTTAAATATACCAACGGTACTGCCTACGACTACGACAACAACGACAACAGCGAATCTGCAACTTACCATTTGTCTAGGGTAAACACCCTTGCCCGGCACCTCCACTGGTTCCTCATGTCTGCTATCTGTCACTGTTTGCAAAATATCTAATAGCAATTACCTTTGTTGTAATACTTCCTGTATTGCCATGGTAATCTAGGAGGAGGTTCGCATCTAGTGCTCTCCCCAGGAACCGTTCACGGCCACCAGCCACCGCCCGTCCAGTCTTGGGCGTATCCAGCGAGACATCCCTCAGCCTACTCACAATCTCCAACACTTGATGCAAATCGCAGGCACACTTACGCTTGTTACAAAAAAAACACACCCGTGCAAAGAAACGGATCCAATAAACGTCACTCTCGCGAAAGCACACCCGTCGTCGTCGAACGGCAAAAGAAAAGGAATCGGTGGGAAATTTTGTGATACGGATTTCCAAAATCAAACGGGAATGTACGAATTTCACCACACCCAACTGCGAAACACGTTCAGAAGCACTTGTGGTACACTTTCGTTCGAAAACACTTAATTTTTTTCAAAACTAGTTGCGAGTGGACCAACATCAACACCGCGTAAATAAACTAATATTAAAATTATCACTCGCGATGCCACAAATTTCTGGACCGGGAGAAAAAATCAAACAACGCAGATAGCGTCAAATCTTCTGTTGCTTGCAAACATGATGAATCATGTTTTCTTTCTCGATTCTAAAACTTCTCGGAAAGCGAGAAAACCACCACTCACACACGTATAACCGTCCGGGAGGCAGAGTGCCAGTGCTAATCCGGCAAATGCAGCCGAAAACTATGAGACGAATGCACGCACAAAACAGAGAACAAACTTAAAACACAACCGCGTTCGAAACTCGACCATCATTTTGGTAAAATTTTGCAGATCTCGGTAAAATAATCTTAGTGTTTAGAGGCTGAAAATCGATGTCCGACGCCATTTTGGATTGGAAGATGGGTGGCTACCTGTTTTAAAAAAATATAAAATATTATTTGATATGGTCGCCATCCTGGATTCCATAATGGCGTCGCACATCAATTTTCGGAATCTACACGTCGTCCCCATTCTGAAAATACCCATATTTCAGGGTATTTACTACTTTTTTCTGAACCCAACGGCCACCATATTGGATTCCAAAATAACATCGGACATCGATTTTTGGCATCTATACGTCGTCTCCTTTCCGAAAATACCCATATGGTAGGGTATTTGCTACTTTTCTGAACCCAATGACCGTCATATTGGATCCAAAATGGCGTTTGACATCAATTTTCGGTATCTACACGTAGTCCCTGATCCAAAAATATCCATATTGATGGGTATTTTCCACTTTTTCTGAATCCAATGGCCTCCAAATTGGATTTAAAAATAACATCGGATATCGATTTTCGGCATCTACACGTCGTCCCCGTTCCGAAAATACTAACATTGTAAGGTATTTGCCACTTTTTCTGAATCCAATGGCCACCATCTTGGATTTAAAATGGCATCGGATATCAATTTTCGGCATCCACACGTCGTCCCCGTTCCGAAGATACCCGTATTGATGGGTATTTGCCACTTTTTCTGAACCCAATGGCCACCATTAGACTGATACAAAATTTGACTTTGAAAATTTTTCGCACCACAGTGCTTAAATGGTTTCAAATCGGGTCCTGATCCCAAGTAACCAAAAGTTCTGATAAAAGGCTATTTGTGGCTTAAGCAGCTTGGTTGGTGGTGGTCTATAGAATTCTAAGCAGCCTCATTTTTAAGTCGTTATAAGAACTTGAAAGTTCCGATATCATAATTGAAGAGCATTCTAAGCAGCTTCTGGCGGAAATTGAACGGAACTTTCAGAAAATAAATTCAAAAATGTTTTTGTGTTCTACACCAAATTCTACACACTTAGAAAAATTCATGTAAATTTAGGTGCTCTGAGAGTGACATATACGAGCGTCAATTTTGACAATAAATTTAAGTCATAACAGACGCGAAATATAGCTCAATCAAACGTACTTTTCGTGGAGCAACGAACTTTTCAGTCTCGGAGCATTTAATATTACATGACATTTTTGTTTACGTCTCATATTTTATGTCAAAGATGGATTCCGTCACGTGTAAAATTAGTTATTTCTAAGTGTGTATGTTTAGTTCACACTTTTATGAAAGTTATTTCTAAAGGCAGGTATTATTAATGTGTATTGATTTATCAGCATTAGTAGTAGAGAATTGGAGCTGTTTGAAGAATTAAACCCAGTCCTTCTGCGTGCGAGCCCGCTGCGTCATTTGAGATATAATAAAGTGAGCTGTTGTCCCGCCTACTGTTGGAGTTTTCAGTGCCAGCTGACTGACTTGAATACGAAACACAACACCTTGATGAATTTTAAATTGATGTTTGCCCGCATACTATTCCAACGCATTTGTGGCGCAGTGGTTAGCGTTCGTAGATCGCATGCCGAATACACGGGTTCGAATCCAGGAAATTACTTTTCAATTATTTTTTTTATGTTTGAATAGAATGTTGATGCACTGCATAAATATTAAAATTATGATTTATTCGGGCCGCTGATCATTTAATATTTACGTACATTAAATGTTGTTACTAAAAAAGACTTGTGCGGATTGCTTCATGTGGATTGAAAGTTCTGTCGGAACTTTATTTGAACTTTATGGAACTTGAAAGTTCTGTCGGAACTTTATTTGAACTTTATGGAACTTGAAAGTTCTGTCGGAACTTTATTTGAACTTTAGGGAACTTGGAAGTGATTTTAATCGTTGAATGCGGAACTTTTGGTTACTTGGGATAAGCCTCCCAAAGTTACAACTCATTTGGTTAGAAACAGACTCTGCACAAGCCATTTGAAGTTTACATGTAAATTACTATGGGAAATCTCAGCTTTTTGTTCATTGCCTTCTAGTATTTTTCCATAATGAGCTGCGAAACAGTTCGATAGCCATTCTTATAGAAAATTTTCTCAGCTACAACTTTGCTGAAGATCGTTTCTATGTAAAACGAGACAAGAAAAAGTTATTAATTATTTAAGAGATTGGTAAACTTATGACATGATCAAGCAGCTGCTCTGTAGGCAACCCTGTATTTTGCAGTGTGACATAGTAGCCATGATTTTTGTGTCCTATTCAACGCCCCAGAAATACCAATGTTGCCTGCTGAGCAGTTGATTGAGCATGATCATAAGACATCAGCCCATTGAACCATTGATAACTTTCGATCCCTGCATTTAATCAAATAGTGGTCTTCAGCAAAGTTGTAGCTGAGAAAATTTCCTACAAGTACAATTGAAAGCTTTTGAAGCAGACTGATATGGTGAATTATTAGATAGACATGAACAAAAATCTTGGTTTTGGTCAAATGGTTTGTGCCATCTCAGTTTCTCACCAAATGGGTTCAAATTTTGAGAGGTTAGTCAGGAATGACTCAGGATACGATTTGGAATCGTTTAAGTATTGTGAAGCGAAAATTTCAAATTTTGCATCACTCTAGGCCACCATGTTGGATTTAAAAATGGCGTTGGATATCAATTTCCAGCCTCTTCATATTACCGCGATTCCAAAATTGCCCATATTGATGGGTATTTTTTATATATCTTTATTAAGGAGACTTTCAGCCCTGTGCTGGTTCGTTTTCTGATGGGTATTTGACAGTATTTCTCGATTACTTTTTCGAAGGGACGTATCAGCTTTTGTAAACAATGCATTTGATCGTCTATTTGACGTAACTGGTAGCTCGCCCACGCATACTAACACCACTATCAGATAGGGGAAAATTCCCCTATTTGAGGGTAGTGTCAGAATACGTGGGCAAGCCACCAGTTACTCCAAATTGTCGAACAAATGCATTGTTTACAAAAGCTGATGCGTTCCTTCGAAAAAGTAATAACGATTTCCCACTTTACGGATATAAATTTAGAGACTCTAGACATCACTCCGATTCCAAAAATACCCATATTGATGGATACATATTTGATATCAACCATCCATATTCTAAACATAAACTGTTCGGAGTACTCCGGATACTATCCAAAGCGAATCCAAACACATAAAGCAACCAACGATACAGACAAAACAGTTGCTACGACTACCATGACAAACTCGCTGTGTAACATAGCTCGATCGGAGTAGTAGAAGGATAATGATATATTGCTTGCCTGCTTTGTTGAAATACACACGAATGAGGATATAGCTTGATTTCTAGACTAACATTTGAAAGGGGCGTAAGAGCCAAAATGTAAACAAACCATATTTTGCCAGATATATAGAAAGAATAGTTCACAAACTACTCGATAAACACGAAAAAGTAGAAGAAAATATCACTTCAAATCACCAAAAACGTTTCTTCTTACATGGCGTATTTCCAACTTTCAAATCTATGATGCATATGGTTCTTACGCCTTGCACCAGAACAACGAATTATATTGTTTTAATATGCCAAACGTATTGACTCTGTAGTATCTAGTCACGCCCGATTCATTTGAAACGCATCCGATTGACATTTCACGTGTAAACAACGAACAAAAAGAAGACCAAAAAATCTCTGGGCGTAATTCCACTCTCACAAAATTTGCGAACGAAGAACCAAGGCGGAACAACAAACAAAAAATCCCGAGGGTGTACTTCCACGGCGTATCACCAGTGTTGGCAGTTCAAAGGGTGGAAGATCTGGGGGGTAACAACATGTATGAAATTATCAGGGCGTATGATGTTTTCTTCTCAATTTCACGACAAAGAAAACTTTTTTTTTTAGTTTTTAGTGATGCACGATGATAGATTACACTATTAACTATATGTCAAGCTTATAAAATCAACCAGAAAATGGAAAGTCTTGAAATAGGATTAATTTTTAGGTCAACAAAATTCAGAAGCGATTTTCTCGATATGGTCATTTTGGAATTACGCCCTTTTCAAATGTTAGTCTAGATTTGTCTTCGGCTTTACTTCGTGAAGCAGCTTGCCAACAATTTGCTCGTTTCCTTCAACCGCCCCGAGTGAACTGTGTCGCACGGGCAGCTTGTCATGAGAAAAATATCATTATTGCTTTCCACTTCTGACATAGCGTTATCATTTGGTTCGTTGATCGCTTGTCATTTTGTCATTTAGAGATATTTTTGATCCCTTGACCCGGATAGAAAAATAATGGATAATATCCAAGTGGAAATTATCCGGATAATATCAACTTGGATATTATCTGGAGGGAAATAAATGTGGATAGGGATAGACTCCGGTAATTCTATCAACTGGATAGGTCTATCCAGATAATTATATTATCCATGCTTATCCGGATAATTTTGAAGCCTGGGATGTTTGTTATGTAGATAGTAACACAGTACAGGTACGCGTGTTTTGTTTATTCAGGTACGTAGATACTCCTCATTGTTCTTCATCAGCAGTTCTTTCGGTCGATGCGTCGTCGACTTTGTAAAGCAACAGTTTCGTGATGAGTGTGTGAGTGCTGACCACGTTTTGCCTCCATTGCTGCAATGGAAGCTTTTTGCCCCCCGTTGGCGATATTGCCATACAATGAAATCACTGGAAGCGGCTTCCGTTCTGATGGAGCAGGCTTATTGGATAGCGGAAGATAAAGTGTTTATTGTGCTGTACCTTTTGACTATAGTTTTAAGATGTATTTTATAGTGAACAAGAATCCTCGGCTCTGTAAAGTTAATTCGATTGAGCCTTATCAAATAAATTAATAAACAAAAAAAAAATCTTGTATCTAATTTTTTTTTGTCTGTCCAAATCAGGCTGAACTGAACTGAACGTTTTAAAATGTTCTTGTCCTGCAAGTTTAGCCAGCCCTCACATCGAGTGAGTTGCGGCAGGAATATGGTAGAAGTAAACAAAAGCTCCTCGAGAGAGAGGGAGAGTTAACTTCAGCGAGAGGATGATTTGACGTGAGGTGCGCTTTTCAAGACTCCGGATGACTTTTTTGTTCGACGCAAGAAGCTCAGAGTTCACCCAGAGTGAGAGTAAGAGCGTGTGATAGAAAACATGAACATGAATGGCAGCAAAGCTCACTCTCATTTTATGCCCCTTCGCTCACAAGCTCTGAAGCTCAGTTTAATGATTTAGCAGTTCTACTCCTAAGAAAAATGCTACGTTGGTTCATTTCAAACTCGCGAGCGAGGCTCCATCAAGCCTGGTCCAAATGTATATTTTGTCACACTGGGAACAGGATATTTTGTAAAGTAGAATTAAACGTAATAAGTTATGATAATTTAGAGCAAAAATTCAAAAAAATGTTTAAAAACTAAAACTGAAATCTTTTGGAATATCGAAAACCATGGACACATGAAAATTAACAAAATGTGTGAAACAAAAACTTTTGGAAAATGTTTGAACTTTTTACTAGTATGCTTTTTTTTATGAAATTTCTACACAGGAAACAACATTTGAAATATTCCTAATCGTTTTCTGTGCAAATATTACATAAAAGGCAACAAGTTTAAGAATATGACCAAAAGTTAATTGTCTATGATTTTCGTCAATTTTCAAGTATCCATAATTTTAAATATTCTAAAAAGTCGAATTTTTCATGAGCTTTATGTTTAAACCAAACGAAGATATACTTTTTGAGATATTTGAGTTTTATCACTTTTTGTAATTTTTACTTATAATAACAAATAAAAATTTAGCGTGTAACTTTTTCCCAGAAAGGTTTTACTTTTCTCAACAACTTTGTCTCAGACGTCATATCGATCAAAAGTGACGTTTTCGTGCTACAATTTAGTGAAAAATGTCAAAGACGCTATTTTGGAAGATCCAATTTTTGAAAAAAAAATGTTAATGATTGCGCATAACAAATAATGATGCAAAATTTTATGCAAATCGGAGAAGGACAAGTCGATTTTTTTTTATTTTTTTTTTATGTTTGCCGAACTGATTCTATAGCCAATTCAAACTGGTGAAGTGAAATAAAAAATAAATGGATTCAATAATTTATTGGGTTACTTTCTGAAATGCCAGTCCTGAAGAGGATATTTCAAGAATCTAACGGTGGATAAAAAATCGAGTGATTAATGGTAAATTTTGATTCGATCTATTCAGCATTTAAAAAATATTCGGCTTCTTGAAGAGCCCAAAATTAAAAAAAAAGGTTACTAATTACGATTATTGAAAATTTTCACAAATCCTGGATCTTTAAGTCCTAGAGGTAATATATTGTCTATGCCATTGAATAAGAAAAAAAAATCAAGTCCAATATTCCAAAATGATCCCAAGAAGATTGTTCCAGTTCAAGTTCAGAAACAACATCAAAGCGGTCGGTTCATTTTTAAATTCCCGGGTTTTTCCTGGTTTTCCCGGCTCAAATCTCAAAAATTTCCCGGTTTAATATATTCAGCAAAAACGAAAGATTTCAATGATTTTTTTTTTAACGTAACAAGTGCAAATTTTTTTAATTATTTTTGGATAAAAATACAAATGTCTTAGCTCGAGACATCTTATTTATACAAAGCCCCAGAACTCACTGAGAAACTGAGTAATGGAATATTGAATTGAAAAATTGTGTTAGAAATGTTGAACTTGATACAAACCAGATCTAGGTAAAATTGATGGAAATCTCGGAGTAAGAGAATGTTTGAACATTCCGTATTATGTACTAATAGAAATCTTAAAAATGTAATTGAGAAAATTTCCAAGACTCTGAGGCTTCAGCAATTGTAATGACCATTGGACTATCATTGTATTTCGAGATTTGTGATTTCTAAAAAAAACTTCTAGATCCTAGATTAAAAAAATACGTAGGATTACATCTTTTGGCAACATATTGGGGGTGCAATTAAAAAAAATAAAGTCGACCGCATTACGAAAAGTGGTAAGGTTTTGACCACTTATAACTCTGTCAATGGCGGATGGATTCTAATTCTAAACAAGCCAATCGATTGGCAATTTTTCTAAGAATTTGTTAAAATGAACACTTTATCAATTTTCAATAGGTCATTACACGAATGTCCAACTGTTGCAATGGTGATCAAAATTATCACCAATTGCCTGCAAAAAGCGCTTTCCCTAACACAGATTTCAAAATCGAATTCCATCCGGTGTCGCCAAACAGTGCTTATTCCATTACCGTGTGTGGTGATGTCTGGTCGGTCGTCATCATCATCAGCAGCAGCAGCAGCAGCAGTGCTTTCGGTGCGTGGCGATGAACATTGGTCTCCAGTACACAACGAAAGGCTGCCTTCAAGCAGCGAGCTGCAGCCCACATGAGCGTTCTTTCACCGAAGAAGAAGGAAGAAGCCGCACCGCTACTGATCGGATTTAGTAGCTCTTCGTAAGTCACTGTGGTTCATCTAAGCCAAGCGCGTCGCCCTCGTTCCAAACAACATGCAGCTCGCCAGCCTCATCTGTGTTGAACACCCTAATAGATCACCATAAATTATAATTGATTAAGAGTTAATTTTCATTGAACGTTCTTTTGCCTTACTGCCAGCCACATCACCTCCAAAGTTCATTGATATGTACCCTGTAATAAAACGTCTGTGGACGAATGCGTAACAGTATTGAAGTGTACATAAACATTCTCGCAATGATCGAATACCACATGGTTTTATCAATTAACCGGAAACACTTCAAATTAAGGTAAGGTTTTCTCCAGGACGCTAGAAAAAAAAACAAAAAATCAAGAATTTATATGATTGATCGCCAATATCTCGCGAAAGGAAAATTTTAGTAAGAAATTCCTCGAATAAATTATCGCTTTTTTAATTATCTATTGAATGAACCAAAAATGTCATGCGTTTTGTGCACGAAAATGCGTAAGAATTAGAGGCGTTTTCGTGATGGGAAAAAGAGGTTTCCCTAACACAGTTGCCGAATATTGATACCGAACACGTAATCCTACATCAACTCTAACGTCGTGTCTTCGATACAAACTCTTACCTTTTTTATATATAAGGACAGAGGAAAAAGACTCCAAATGTGGAAGATTGTGGGCAAATTAAATTCAAAGTTCTGTAGCTAATATGTCACACTAGAGTGGTTTAAAATATCGATGCCACCAAGCTCAATTGATTTCAAATTCTCCCAACGCTCCCATCACAGAAACAAATCTCCACCTCCATGTAAGAGTTACGATTCCGGGCCTTTCATTCCTAGCTACGCCAATGCTCATCAAACTGCCAACGCTGGCATATTCCTCCGGAATCGGGAGCACTGCGTATCGCAGCTTTCTGTGGATTCTGAACATAACCTTAATGCATAAATTTCACCTCATTTCTTCCAACCTAAATAACGCTTCCACTGCGGCCTCGGATCGTAAAAACGGAACAAACAACGCACACACACACAAAAACACAAACCCGCCAACCAGCCCTCATGTACGCCAGCATCTTCGGTAACGTTTCGGCCATCATTCAACGGTTATACTCCGGCACGGCACGATATCACACACAGATGTTGCGTGTTCGCGAGTTCATTCGGTTTCACCAGGTAAATTATCCGCACGGAAGTGCGAACCGACCTCGCCCCCCTTGCATACCACCCACCTATAAAGCACTTTTCAGGGCCGAGCTGTTGATTGCGAAATAACAATACCCGCTCATTTCTTCACTTTTCAAAGATCCCCAACCCACTGAGGCAGCGGCTGGAGGAGTACTTCCAGCACGCCTGGACCTACACCAACGGCATCGACATGAACTCGGTGCTGAAAGGGTTCCCCGAGTGCTTGCAGGCCGATATCTGCTTGCATCTCAACCGGAACCTGCTCAACAATTGCTCCGCCTTCGAAGCAGCCAGCCCTGGCTGCTTAAGGTGAGTCCCACCCCCCCACATCAACTCACTTGTTGCCATTGTGAATGTTCTTTTCCTCGTTTTTCAGAGCACTTTCGTTAAAGTTTAAAACCACCCACGCTCCGCCCGGTGACACCCTGTTGCACAAGGGGGACGTCCTCACGTACCTATACTTTATAGCACGTGGCTCGATAGAGATATTGAAAGACGACGTAGTCATGGCGATATTAGGTAAGTGACGAATCGAGTGCAATCTCTATCTCGTGCTAACACGTCCTTCTCCTCCTTCTCCTCAATTTCGCAGGCAAAGATGATATTTTCGGGGAAAATCCCTGCATTCACTCGACGCTGGGAAAATCAAACAGTAATGTTAAAGCACTAACTTATTGTGATCTACATAAGATTCATAGAGATGACTTATTAGACGTGTTAGATTTATTTCCGGAATTTTATGATAGTTTTGTAAATAGTTTGGAAATTACGTATAATATGAGAGATGTGAGTCTATTTTCAGAAATTTTTATCTACCCTATCAATTTTAGTGCTATTTTACACTCCCACACAACCCACTCGGAATTGTTTCCGGTCGCTTAGATCGTTTGGTAGTATGTCGTGCTTCGTTGGTTTTATTATTTTATTATTATTCATATTATCTTTTCCGTAGAGGATAGCTCCATAATTTGGTCAGTCATTGTTTATTACCGCTCGTTATTTTTTTTTGTCCAATGCATGTATCTTTACACGAATGTATCGAAGCCTACGTACGAACTTGGGACAGATCTAGTTTCACAAATTTAAAATTCAGGTGTTTACCCGAGCAAGAACCGATAGCTAACCGATAACATTTGAATATCTTAATTTGGTATGATGCCTAATGTTGGTGGTGGTGTAAAACGTTGTTGTGCTGTTAGACAGTTATCGTTATGTTTTGTTAAATATCAATTAAATATCAAAATAACAAAGCGTGATCTTTAAGTTGTTTGACAATAGCACCTACAAGAGCTATTGGATTGGTATTAAAAGACCATTTAAATAACAATAATGGTATTATGGCATCAAAAAAGTGTTGAGTATCCGTCAGTCAGACTCGTCAACACCACATTAAGGTTGCCAGCTATGTTTTTATCATTTCTAAATTTTGTATTCATAAGTTATTTTCTCCTGCTCGGGTAATGCTCTTCTGTTGTTCGCGTAGTCACATGTTCTGTAGACTTTCAATTTACGTTGGACTATTCCATTTGGGAATGTGTTCAAAATAGAAATAGTTAATCAAATATAAAAGCTTACTTTGAGTAGATAACATGTGTTAGGCAAATTGTGCTTAATATTAACCTGGAGCTCCCTTTATTTAATTATTAAAAATTTAAAAAAAATACTTCTCAAATGCAGGATTTAACTAGATTGTTCACCGTGTTTTTCGATCGGAATAATTCTGGTGCCCTGGATGATTCTAAGATTCTTCAGTTCCTCGTTAGTGCATATCACTCCGACATTATTTGATCAGATAGGCCTCTGAAGGTTTCTGTCAGAATGGTTGATGCCAGATGTCGTCAGAATTTTCGATCATAAAAGACGAGAGTTCTCAATTAATGGTCATTTCAAAACACTTCAGAGTGGTCCAAAAGCCGTATTTAGGTTCAATAAATTGTTTGTGCCATTGTTCATTAACAACGTTGACAGTTTTTTGGGTTTGTTGACCCTGCGTAGACAATTGTCCAAAAACAATTTTTTTAAATTTGTATGGGCCGTCGATAATTGACAACCCCCCGTGTAACTGTCTACGTAATTAATGAACAGCCCCTAAATAGCGTCGTCGGGAAAACTTTCCATTTATTTTAGCCAATTATTTGATGTTCATGTTATTCACGGCCAATGAGATTGACACAAATTTTAGTTCAGTTTACTCATAAACCGCAAAAAGTACAGGAACTCAGCACTGAGTAAATTTTCCTGAGTTTTTCAAGATTTTTTTTCCAGGAAAAAAATTCCAAATATGAAAAAAGTCTATATTGGATCCATTCAGTCCATTGGTACTACTTCTAGAATGAGTCAAATGTTCGTCAATTCCTAATCTTCTGGCCGATTATTGAGATTTTCCACAGGAAAACATGAGGCAAATTTACTCATCGCTGCGTTCCTGCACTTTAAGTGAGTTATGAGTGAACTGAACTCAAATTTGGACTGATTTCATTGGCCATGTTAGAGTGATCCGTAGGTTGTAGACTTCTTAAAATAAACTTTTTAGTTATTCGACAAAGTTGTATTCGACAATTGAAGAGAGACAAATTATGTTGCTGAAGAAAACAATTTTCTATCTTTTGTGGTTTACGATTTATACTGGTTTTTATTAAAACATGCAACCAAAAGTTCGGCATTTCACCACTTTCAAGTTTCATAAAGTTTCAAGCTCTAAAAAGCAACCAAGCGTACTCTCAGCAACTTGAAGTTCAAAATAAGTTCCGCAGAGCACCCCTAAACAGCATTTAAGCTGAATAAGCTTTCCATGGTTACTTCTTAGGAACTCTAGACAAGGCTGCAGAAATGTCCACATCCGTTTCGAACAAGTTCACTGTGAACTTTTGGTTTATTCATTTATTTATGACTAAACATCAACAGGTGTCATTGGCCCCAATGATGTAACCTAAACTAAACATGAAAAGTACCAAAACTAAACATCAATAAGTTAATAGTCATCTCATCAAAAAATGAACTAAACCTCCGGCGAAGCAGATGGCGAGTCAGGTCAAAGTCAAATAGTGCGGAGACCCTATTGAAGAGTCTCTGTAAACCACCGATTGCGCCGAAAATGCTATAATTAGTTCGCTGTATGGGCAGGCGCAGCAAGGTTGAACATTGATGTCAATTTGCTCAAGGAGAACAGGGCAATCGGTGTGTCCTTGCAAAAATGTCTGCAATTAGCAATCTTTTCGGACCAACAGGGGCTCCAGATGGATCAGTTGCAAACGACTTTCGTAGCTAGGCAATCAGAAAGGATCCGTCCACGGCAGTTTACGTAGCGCATATGTCATTAACCGTCGCTGAACAGACTCAACTCTTTCGACACCGTTGTTGTAGTGAGGAGTCCAGACAACCGAGCAGTATTCTAATATGGAGCGAGACAAGGAGCAGTACAACGATTTAAGGCAGTAGATATCCGTGAAGTTTTTTGGCAATCCTGAAGAAAAAACCCTAGAATTCTGGAAGCTTTCTAGATGACATACGAGATGTGCTGCTTGAAAGAGAGTTGTGCATCCAGAATCATACCTAGGTCCTTAATAAGGCTGACGCGCTCATTTTCAGTGCCTAACAAAACATAATTGAACATAATAGTCTCTTTCTTGCGCGAAAAAGAGATAACCGAGCATTTGGACGGGTTAACTTCCATACGATTCAGAATACACCAATCACCAAAAGCATTCAGCTGACGTTGAAGGAAGCAACAGTTGAGTGAATTCGAAGGAAGAGTTTAAGGCCATCTGCGTAAGTTAATCGTGGTCCCTCAATTACCAGATTCACGTCATTGAAGTAAATCAGGAGAATCAGCGTTCCCAGGTGACTACCCTGGGGTATGCCGGACGTGGCAGCGAACATACGGGACTGGTGATCACCAATGACAACAGTAAGATAGCGGTCGGTGAGGTACGATTGAAACCGTAGCAAAAGGCAGCCGTGGCTACCAAGCCTGTCCAGTTTTGCGATTGATATGCGGTGATTCAATTCATCGAAGGCTGCAGATAAGTCAGTATAAACGACATCCGTCTGAGCACGAACCGACATACTGTTAGAGATGTAGGAAGTAAGGCACAGCAAGTTAGTGGCAGTGGAGCGACCAGCCATGAAACCATGCTGGTCGATACTAATATACGGCTTACAGTGAGCGAGAAACGGTTCCGAGTTCGAACACGAAGCGAGATGCCACGGTAGTTGCCAACCTCCTTTTTGTTGCCCTTCTTGTGTACTGGAAACATGTGCGCTAGCTTCCAACAGGATTGGAAAACGCCGACGTCCACGGACCATTGAAAAACATGCAGCAGTGGAGACTGCAAACTGTCCAAGTGCGTTTTGAGGAACACCGATGTCCGTCAGGACCCGGATTGTACGACGAATTGAGTTTCGAGGGAGCCCAGGAAAACATCTCGGGATCAGTGGCGTCGCCCTAACCTCAATCTACCTGCTGAACAACTCTCAAAACATCAATAAATTTAAAAAAAAATTGCTTCCAATTTTGGATACACAAATCAGTGAAACTAGAAGACACTGTGCCTTTTGAAACTTATCTGAATGTAAGCATGACCCTAAATAATGTTTTAAAAGTCGTTGAACAGGTAAAAAGTGAAGCTACGCGACGCCACTGCTCGGGATTGATGTCAATTCTGCTCATGGTTTGGCCAGAGAGTGTTACGTAACTGGCAGCCAGTCGGGCATGGCCGTCACTCAGTCTCTCGTCCGTGAAGACACTAGAAAAATTTTCAGAGAACAGCTGACAGATATCTTGCGTAGATGAGGCCACGTTACCATTATGTATCATAGACGACGGCAGACCATCTTCATGACGTTGTTCGTTAACAAACTTCCTATAACAAGTAACAAGGACTAAGATGTGTTTCTTTGATTACTGAAACATCCTGTTCCCTTAGTTTGAAGTACTCAAGACTAGGAATCGGTGGTAGATCTTACATCCCGTAACGTACCACGAAAAGGTGATCTACCCACGTTACGGGGCTGTTTACTGGCTTTGTACGACTTGTATCCTTCCCTGGCAAGGATGTTCCGCACCGTTTGAAAGTTGGCATTGTACCTTCTGGTCACATCTAGGATCGAAAGACCGGGGTTGGCTTCAACGCATCTCAACATCTTGCTGCGCAGCTGACAATCCCTGGTTCCAGCTTTTTCGTAGGTCCGCTGATTTTTTTCCACACTCAGGGTTTCCTTGTAGGTTTTGAGCACTCGACAAATATTTGTTTTCGGCATCTTCAGCACTTTAGCCAGCTTGCAACCGGACAACTCCGGATTTTCCAGGTGTTTGTACACAATATTTTTTTCTTCTTTCGAGTTCCATTTGACGTTATTTCTGAACGCGATCGACTACTATGATCAAATTGCACCAGTTGTTCTACATAGAAGTGTAAACAAACCACTGTCAAAGATTTCCGATGTCCAACACTAGACGCGTGCTAGCGGCGCGCAAAGGGCGTACCAATTTACTTTTAGTCAGCCTTTAAACCTATTTTCAGAAAAATTGTTTTTTTCAGTGTAGGTCTCAAATGGAAATTGCATTCAAAAATTTTGACAATTTCCTAAAAGTCATTAATACAACACTTTTTTGTAGTAGTTGCAATTTTTCCATTGTATTTTGTTGAAAAAAAAATCAGCGATGAAAGTTTCGCCCTTCTCAAATGATAGTCTTGATAAATTTTGGAAAAACTAAACATGCAAAGTGGCTTATTAAGTCAAGGTCTACACATCCACAAAGTTTCATTGAAATCTGAGAGGGTGCTGCCAGCTTCGATACGATTGAAAATCTGATTTTTAGGGGCACCTTAATTTAAAGCAGAAAAAATAAGTCTAGCTTGGTCAAATGAAGAGCATTAAAAATGATTTCTTCAGCAAATTTGCTTGAAAATTTTTTATCCTACAACTTTGCCGAAGAATGTTACCACCTATAATCTAATACAATTAAGTTAGATTGCTGATTTAAATTACAGTGAGGGGCACCCCAATCGTCATTTTTATAAAAAAAAAGATAGTTCATTTAATTATAAACAACTTCTACGACGACACTTTAGCATTAGCATTAGTATTAGCATCGAACAAGTTGTACAATATCGTAGGTAGTACGAATTCAAAACTATTAAGGGCATGACGCATATGTTTTACTGGACAGATAGTAAGTAGGAAATAATTAGGGACCATTCAATAATTACGTAAGCATTTAGGGGGGGAGGGGGAGTTTTCAAATTTCTTACGATCTCTTATGATGGGGGAAGGGGGGGTTCATACAAATCTTACGTAAGAAAAAGATTGTTAGTGCAGCTTTCCAAATAACAAATTCTAGTATTTCCTAGAATTGCGTTTAATGTTCAATTTGCTGGTCCGTACTTCTGACAGTAATCACCATTACCCGAGCAGGAGAAAATAACTAATGAATACCTAATTCTGATCTGGTACCAAAATTTGGTATTGACCAGCATGACATAAGAGGAAAAATACCAAAGAATAATACCAACAATGGTGGGGTTCTGTACAAGACACGACCGCAGGGTTGACGTAGACTACGTTAAGCTGTGTAGTGAAATTCTCGTGCATTTTTTCTAGATATTGATTTAAAATACAGTAGAAGTAACCTATGATTTCGGTCCTATGTACATATTTTGGATTTCCTACTTAGTAAAACTTGGTTAAATTCAGGACCTCATAAAAATGCGAATATATATTCATACATAAATAGAGGTACCGTCTGATAATTTATCCTTTTTATCACCACAGAAACACCCGTGTTCTTATGCAAAATAATGAATGTGCGTTCACAAAACGCACGAAATCTTAAAAACCATATTAAGATATAATGAGATATAATCGTCTTTTCAAGTCGGGTCGGGGATAAGATATAATCTCATTATACAGGTATTCCACTAAGACGCCCACATTCATCAGGATTCATATTAAGATTTTTTTAATTCCATCAATAGATTAACGATGTACCGAGAATTAAATGGATGGATTTCAAGCTTAAATGTTCTGATCGCGAAATATTGACTACCAATACCGAAATTTCGCATGAAGGTCCAACCTAAAGAGCCTGAATTTATAAAGAGGCAACTAATTTTACTTCCAAGGCTGTGTCGCAATGGGTGAGTTGAATTTAACTCGTGGTTAAAAGTGACAGATGAGTTAACGAATAACCCTGCTATACGAGCGTGGTTATTTCTGACTGACTAGAAGTTAAATTTTGGTACCCGTGGCTGAGTTCTGTTTGAAAACTGATCAATTTTCGGCATTTTCGAATATTGAAAATAACTTACGAAATGTTATGTTTAACCACGAGTTAAATTTAACTCGGCAATTGGTACACAGCCCAAGAAGTATTTCTCGATTACTTTTTCGAAGGAACGTATCAGCACAAACGAAGTGACGGACGGAGCGGCTCGAAAACTTTGGTGACTAACCTGCTATTGCAATTTTTCAGTGTACCACATGGTAACACCACTACTACTGGATTGTACCACATGGCAACACTACTACTGGATTGAACTAGCATTTTCACCAAATGTACTAGAATATTTTGGTTCTATCTCTTTCACTCTACTCAAAACATAACTGCATAAAAAAATGACAAAATGATACACTCCTTGCACACTGTCAATGAATCTTTGTACACAAAATCAACTTTGTGCAAAACCAAAACAAAAATACTATCCCATCTGGTGGATGATGGCACAAGCTTCTAAGAAAATTCTATTACAGCGAACCACATTATTTTAATTGATTTCTTCGCCAGTTAGTCGTCTGTCACTTCGTTTGTGGTATCAGCTTTTGTAAACAACGCATTTGACTGTCGATTTGGCGCAACTGGTAGCTCGCCCACGCATTCTAGTACTACCATCAGATAGGGGAAAAATTTCCTAAACTGTTAGCGGTGTTAGTATGTGGGGCGAGCTATTAGTTATGCCAATCCGATGATAAAATGCGTTGTTTACAAAAGCTTATATGTCCTTCCGAAAAGTAATCGAGATTTGTAGTTATCATTCAGGCAAGGAGCGCTTGCGCCATCGAGGCGACGTCGCTACCAGCAGCCAATGATCTCGACGGGAATGACGCGCACAGTTCGAGGTGCAAAACTCGAACTCTGCGTGCTTGACAGGAACCGCCTTCCTACTGCTGCTACCTGCTTACCCGCCGTCCGAAACGAAAATGAGTTGAGGCACATTAGCAGCGCTGTTTTATAACTTTTCTGATTCAAGCAGCACGATGTGCAACCAAATTGTACTTGATTATGAGGACTGGGTTTGGGGAGAACGATTATTTCATGAAAACAGTGATAAAATTATCACTTTTTATTTGTCCATTTTTAAAACAGATTTTTATGAAAAATTGAAAAAAAAGTTTATTGCAACAGCTTACGAAAGGTATTTCCTATCGATTGGTGTGTTCGGATTTTAATTTCATCTAAAAATGACAAAGCTTATAGCGTTCAAAAAATAACACCTTTTCGTGACGGTCGCAATTTTAGATTTTCGATTTACCCCCAGTACCTTCCCGTAAGACGTAGTCTACGTAAAAAAAAAAAACAAAATATATTTATTTTCTCACCGCAAGCAGCAATATTTGAAGAGACATCGAAGATACCTATGTAAAATTTGAATATCCTAACTTTCACCATCAGCTTAAGCGGAATTAAGCTTACCGCCACCGCCGAAAAATTCACGTTTATATTTTTCTAAAAATATTGGAAAAAGATACCAAAAATCAGTAAAAACATCAGTTTTTCTCCGCAAAATTCATAGGAAATTGACGTATTACAAATTTTTTTCTGTATCTAAAAAAGTTGGATATAAAATATCGAAAAATCAGATTTTTTTAATTTGTTTTATATCCAACTTTTTTAAATAATGAGATAAAAAAATGTTTTATGCGTAAATTTTCTTAGAAAAAAACGGATGTTTTTGAATTTTTGATATTTTTTTGAAAGAATTTTAGAAAAAAATAAAAAACCCGGCGGTAATCTTCCCGTTAATGGATCGTTTATTAATAATGTCATCCACTCTTCCAGTTTACCAATGCTCTAAACAATACTTCAATAATGAATACCAATACGTCAAGGACTATTACTATTATAATTCGTTACCTGGTATTTGATTTTCTAAAACCTTGCTCGAAACTGACTGATATCATAACAATATGGCGATTGTTTTGTTGGTTACGTCGAGAGTTGCAAGTTGTTTTGGTGTGATAGAAATTGATCGATTTAAGTACATAGTTTTGTAATTTCCGTAATTTTTAAAACGTTTTTGTCTTGTTATCGTTTTTTAAACGGTATGTCTAAACGAGGGGACCTACACATCAAGCTGCAGCGGGCTTTTAAGGAAGCTCATTCGGAATTTTCAGCAGCTGTTGCACAACAAAAAGCGAATGATGTTTGGCGAGAAATCAAAGAAGCCAATAAATCGTTTGACGACTTGCAAAATGCAGTCAGTATCAAAATTCAAAAATTTGAAGCAATGAAACTGAGAAAACGCAGCAGTTATGCGTTATTTTTCAGTAAAGTAAGTAACAACACATACATTTTAACATATCTCATTTACCTTATACTGTACGTTTATTTTAAATCAGGCTGCTTCAACTGATCGGTGAAGTTCTTTTTGCCTTTTAAATGGTTGTTTGAATAAAAAAGTGTTGTTTTGATCACCAAAAAGCCGATTCTTTCGAAATACCGATTTAAGAAAAAAAAAAGTTGGTAAGATCTTACAGGGGGGGAGGGGTGGTATTTAAAAATCTTACTATGTCTTACAAGGGGGGGAGGGGTGGTCTGAAATATTGGAAATCATGCTTACGTAATTATTGAATGGCCCCTTACCATCTCCCAGATAAATACACAATCCTCTCCAACAGTTGAGGATTGTCCTGGCCACGTCCATGCAACTGGTATGGATAGAAAAGATATGTTAGTTTAACATTTACTTAAGAGAGATGCAGAGAACTCTACAACCCCTCATAAATGTCTCGGGAACTTAGGAATTATGTTAGTAGGGAAGGTAAGCCATAGGATACACCCAGTCAGTGTTGCTGGCAAATGTAGTTCAAATTGGTAGATCATCATTTTTTATAAAATTTTGATTCTTTCTTTCTTAAAATCACTGATTTTGACACTCTGCAAGAGAAATTGACAAGTTGTATGTGTCAAAAGTATACTTTCCAACCTTTTTCTTGTAACTTACAGAATATCATTATAGCATCCAATAATTCCATAATTCTAAAAATATGTTGTTTAGCTAAATGAGTCGAAGAAACTCCGTTTGCACCAAGTTGTTGAAATGTGTGTGTCTGTGTGTGTGTACAATCCATTTCCCACAGGCCAGCAGTGGTTTCACGGAAGAGAAATGTTTGCACCTATTTTTATACATAGATGAAAACAGTTTTAGCCCTGGCGATGGAAGATACTACTGTACATCCAGCGACCCATTTCGATACAAATACACGTACATTCTGAGGTCGCCTTCATATACAATAAGATCCGCATGAACACATCGATATATCAATTGAATACATGCAGGACTGGAAAGCACCTCAGAGCGTTAGCAAATCAACTTTGTGGATGCATCTCACAACACTCGACAAAGAGTGTGTGGTTCTCCCATTTACTTCGCACACTCTTTACCAACTAATCTGTGAGAAAGCGATCCACACAATGAGCGGTACACTCCGTGCGCCGCAGGGAGCGAATATAATACAACAAGCGCTAATGTCTTCTTTGAATAATATTTGCACTTCTCAATATACACACTTCCAGAATTAAATTCTGGCGCGTATTTAGTATAAGCAATGTTTGTATAAATATGAGCAATAATTTAAAACGACCTTACCAACTTTCGTTGTTTCTTCACTCTTCTTTCCAATTTTCGACAACTTCTACGAAGACACTTATCCCTTTAATTAATAGAATAAACGGAGTAAATATTAACAACACAACAATTACAGGATTACACACTCTTGTCTCAAAAATCGAAAAATCCTTCATATCAAAGGATGCTGCCTTTCTTGATATTGCGGTTGTATTTGATAATGCATCTTTTAAAGCAATGGAAATTGCCATGAAAAAACGTGGGTTTAATGAAAGTGTAATACATTGGATAGTAGAAATGTTATCGAATCGTGAAATATCATTAAATCTTGGAGAGTAAACCATAAAGGTAACAGCTGCTAAAGGCTGTTCTCAAGGAGGTGTTCTTTCTCCTCTTCTATGATCGCTAGTAGTAGATGAGCTTCTTATTAGTCTTGAATCGCTAGGGTTTGAAATTATTGGGTTTGCGGATGATATAGTGATAATATTCTGCGGAAAATGTGATGAAATCATTTCAAGCAGAATGCAGACGGCATTAAATGTAACTACACTGTGGTGCAAAAATGAAGGATTGAAAATAAATCCTTCAAAAACAACGATTGTACCCTTTACAAAAGACGAAAAGTCTTATTTTAAAAACATTGTTTGGAAGGAACAGAACTAAAATATTCTTCGCAAGCTAAATACTTAGGAGTAGCTTTAGATAGTAAACTGTTTTGAAATGTACATTTAGAAAAAGTAATAACAAAAGCAACCAATGCTCTTTGGATTAGTAAAAGGACGTTTGGTAAGAAATGGGGACTCAAACCTAAAATGTTACATTGGATTTATTCGAATATAGTAAAACCAAGAATAATTTATGCATTACTAGTTTGGTGGCTAAACTCCGAGCAAAAAACAGCTCAATAAGACTTGAAAAAGGTTGGCCACTACCTCCATAACTGGAGCAATGCGCAGTACTCCATCTAAAGCCTTAGAAGCTTTGCTTAATCTTCTTCTTTTACATCAATTCATTCAACTGTATGTAATGAAGAATACTATCAGAATCAGACGAACAAAAGAGCTCTTTTATGAGCATTTTGACAGAGATTCAATTAAGTCCACTTATATTAAAGAATGAAGATTTTATGGCAAAAACACATGAATTCAACCATCTATTCAATGAACTTAATACAACACGCAACGACTGGGAGACGGGAAGGCCGTTGATTCGTCCTGGGTCTATAATATTCTACAAGGATGGCTCAAAACAGGATAACAGGGTAGGGGCAGGAATAACAGGTCCCGGAATTAACTGTTCTGTAGCAATGGGTAAATGGCCAACAGAGATATTTGCCATTCTAGAATGTGTAGAAATATGTTTAAAAAGAAAGCAGTCAAGCAGCATTGAATGCCCTTAAATCAATGATCTACACTTCAAAGTTGTTGTGGGAATGCAATAATTAACTTCAGAAAGTGTCCTGTAAATCTATATAGGGTTCCTGGTCATTGCGGCATTGAAGATTATGAAAAAGCTGATCAATTAGCAAAGCTTGGCTCATCCCAGCAATTCTAGATAGAGCTGGAATTAGGGCCTAACAGCTTTTGTAAACAATGACTTCTATCAATGATTTCTAGAAATTCAAAGCTCGCCCACGCAAATCAACATCCTCATCAGGTAGGAAAAGACTTCCCCTATCCGATGGTTATGTTGTGCCTTGAGTTCCTAGAAATCATCGATAGAAGTCATTGTTTACAAAAGCTGTTACGGCCTAATTCCAGCTCTATCTAGAATTTATTGGTTCCGAACCGTTTATTGGTGTATCGCTTTCTAATCTGAAAAAGGAATTAAAGAACTGGAAAAAAGGTACAATCAAATTGGAATAATACCTCAATAGCCCGGCAATCTAAACTATTCATTAAGCCCAACATTTTGAGTACGCAAAGGTTACTCAATCGTTCCAAAAAAGATTTAAGCACCTACCCTAGATTAATAACACTACATTGTCCTAGTAAATATCATTTTAAAAAAATTGAAAAGCTTAGCGACGATAGATGTCGCTTTTGTAATTTGGAGAGCAAAAGCTCTGAACATTTATTGTGTGATTGCTGCACTATTTAATAAACGATGCAGATTTCTTGACAAAGGACTCACCGTACCTGGAGAAATTTGGACCAGTATACAGTATATTGGGATAATGCCGATGATCAATGATGAAGATCACTCTACATAGCGGTTGATCATCAAAATACACGGCAAATAGTAAAAAGAGGATACACCACAATAGATCAAAACACTGATCGCAGTGGTAAATGTCCACGACACGGGAAAAAAAACCACACAGATATCACGTTTAAAACCGAAAATTCGAATTTTGGTGCGTTGATTTATCTGGTTAGATCTTCATCTCCATCTTAAAGCATAGTTTGGATAGACTATGCAATATAATTTCCAATAATTTGGATCTCATTAATCATAACGTACCTATCTTCGTAAAAAAGATTTATAAAACTGCAAATTTTAGTAAAGCAAATCACTTAAACCTCGGTATTTCAGACATCGAATTTCCATAAAGTTTCAAAGTTTTATGTCGTCAATCGGGCTATAAGCCCACCCTTTTATATTTTTTTTTGGTACAACTTTGCTGGAGCTTAAGGTTTTTACCAGACTAATTATTAACAATTATTAATTAACAAACAATTATGCAAAATTTCATACAAATCGGAGAAGGTCGTATCAGGGTCTGAGGTCACCTTAAAAAACCACGCATCGTACTTTTTTTATTAATATCTTAACGTATTATCGTCAGGGGGTAAACAACGTCAATGTAAATGTTGGCATGTGGATACATTGTGTTTCAGAGCATCTATTGGCCAAATTTGAGTGCTCTAGGACTTTGGTTACCCCCTGACGATAATAGGTTAAGGTATTTCCGAAGTCCACATTTCCCCTATCTATACCGGGGGGCATCCTAATTCGTGTGATAATCTATTTAATGTCATTAGACTTTCTGAAGTTTCTTATTTAAGTTCATTTGATGATTATGATATCTCATTAGTCTAATTTAATAAATTATTAAAAGCTCTAATTCACCTAATCAATACCCATGCTTTCTTAAGTACCTGCACTTGTGCTTGTAATCTAAAATTAAACGTGTTTCAAGTACTTTTGATTTAAGCCTATACCTATTTATTATATCTTAGTTCGACCCAGATAACACCTTCATGTGACTAAAATGCTTCATTTTGAAGTTAGTTTCCTAGCTGATTTTTAAATTATATAGGGTATATGCTCCAACTATGCTCACACGCTTCCACTATGTCGTACCACAAAAATTCGTATGGGTATGTCATAATAGAAGCACGCCACAGTAGAAATCCCGAGCCATAGTTCAAACACTTATCCCAAATCAAAATGAAGCACATATAAGATTAGTTACAATACCATGTACACAAATGGTGTTTAACATTATTCCCTGAGTAATACTTCAATGAAAACAACAATGAAAGCTTGTCACGCAAATAGAAGGAGCACTGTTGGGCACTTTCTGAAATATTTCAATAGTATAATTCCCTTGCAAACCCAAATAAATCTATCTACGTAAAAATAAATAAGAGTGATTTGCGGAAAAAAAAACCCGCCAGTATCGCACCCAACGTCAATACCTATACGTAAGCGTACTACAACGCGGCTCTCAAACAAAGGAGTAACAAGTGTGATACTATCACTGCTAGAGTAGATCTTTGGTTTTCTCATGCAGTGGTTTATCAGAGAAGGGAAGCTTAGTAATCCCCATCGCCTGCCCATGGTGCCATTCTATTGCGGCATGAGCCAGCAACGCCGGTCATAAACCTACCGTCTCCAACACTCCACTATAAAGCATGAAATTAAGCCCGCCCACCAGCAACAAGGTGCAAAAACTAGCCAAGGGGAGGGATTAGATGCATCTTACTTTTATGAAGTCAAAAGGCGCATAATTAAACTTCAATTTGCATTATTGCATAGAAATTTACCGTAGCTAAGTAGAAGAATTTCCTAGCAAAACAATTCCATTACGTTGTCATCCTTTTTTTTATTTTCATAAGTTGCATGTTTCCCCCGATCACTAGCACTATGTAGCCGCTATCACTGCACTTCTGCAACGTGCTGTTGAACACAATTATTTTTCCTCTATGTTTGGTTTCCTTTATTTTCCCTCCCCAAAACAAAATCCCAAAATCCAGGAGGAGCAAGCGGGCATAGAGTTAAGGCATCGACATATGCGACTCGGGTCACAGGATAGGGATAGCGATACACGATCCTATGTTAGGAGGATGTAAGTGGTCCCAAATGTCCAATTTGGTTTTCAGATCTAACTCTTTCTGCTCTAATTCCACAGAAACACGGTGCATCAACGACCGAGTCAGACCAAATGTGATATTCCAAATGATAGAAGTTCGGGACAAATAAGCACTAACTTCGATGACGATCGAAAGTTTTCTATATCAGGTAAGGCACTCCACTGTTTATTTTTTTTATTTTTCGCAATCATTATATCTCATCAAAATTGCGCTTTCTGTGTGAGGAGTTTTTATCAGTTTCGAATGAGTTGCTCAAAAATAAAATGCAAAAGATAAAAGCTCCTGCTCCTACGTCTCTGCTAGTATGTTCGAAGCTCATATTGTTCAATCAACTTAAAAATCAAACACCTATTACAATCATAGGAATGATGTCTCATATAAAGAGAAGCATACCAGATCTTAGATCGAACAGACATCAACCATTGACCAGTACTTGTGGTAAGCGAACTTGTTTTTTTTTAGGAGGAGAATCCCACCGCCCTCCAAACTCCATGCATACCCCTATTTGTCGTTAGACACATTTATTATATACGATGTTGTGCGCTCTGTTTTTGTTTACCAACCTACCTAGTCGTCCCCATCAACATCCTTCACATATTTTTTTTTTTTGTACAAACAAAGTCCTTATTCGATGCATTATTTTTTGTCTTTTTTGGTTTGTTTGATGCTGTTGTAATCGTGAAATCTGCTTTGACAAACTAAAAAAAACTATCCGCCAGTTGTCGGAGTTTTGGACATTGTTTTCTACAATTGGTGAACAGATTTTTTTTATTTTGTTGGCGAATTCTGATTGATTTCTGATTTGACAGGACTGGATTTTCAGTTATGGATGATTTCTAAGCCTTCGATCAATAACTGCTTAGCGTTTTCTAAAGGGTCTGTTCATAAACTATGTACGTAGACAGCTTCAAATGGGGGATCTCTCTCAAAAACTGTGTGTAGTCTATGATCAGCCCCAAATTGCCTGGCTCTAGTTGTGTGTTTATGTGTTAAATTTTATAGCTTCATTCGAAGATGGCTTTGTTCGTAAGTGATGATGACAAGCTGCAAGAGTGACGTTTTCTTTGCTAAACTGAATGCATTATTTATACTTAATTAGGTGTGACATTTTTTTTACTAGATATGAATGAATACAGATGAGCAAATCAAGAGTTTACAATTATTAATACGCTCTTAGAGGGAAGGAAGAGCTCATTAAGATTGACTCATATTACTTTAACTATTTTGTTTGTATTACTTCTGCGTGAAGTTAACTATTTACATAGTTGAAGATGCTAATCTCAAATAACAGACTAAAGTGGTCATTTTTATACGATAGATGAGGAGATGAAAGTATAGAGTTGATAGTTCCGATAGAGTAGAAAGCGAGCAAGGGACAAGGAAGGTACAAATCGGTTTGATCATGTCTCTTTACCACACTCCCCAGGGGTATGCGGAAACAGATTTTCACCGAACCGCGCACACGGATGGAGAAGGTTTTGAGCTTCAGTTGAGAGGGATTGTGCTTTCTAAATTCTAAATAAATTACATTTCGTTTTAACCTAGGTGCTTCAGCTGCTACAATAACTTACCAGCCTTAATTGTTATGATACATATATATCTAAGTGATTTTAAATTAGTCCTGCCTCGGCAAATCAGTATTTTAAACACCCGTGTCCCCTCGATATTGTCAAGTCGACGATGACAGGAGCATATTCCATGGTAGACTTAACAATAGCTACAATTTCCAAACCTACGACTGGATGCCTTCCTTCAGATAACAACTTGAGTGCGGTAAAAATCGGTAGAACTGTTTCAAACATATCGTCGGTACTTGAGCGTGTCGGTGATCATCTCTTTTTGCCAGTGGTGGCGGAGGGGAATACCCGTCATCATCTCTCTCCAACGGGGGAGTTTGAGAGAGAGTTAAAGAGAGATGATCAAACCTATGTGTACCTTCCTAAAAGTTATCCCTTGCTCGCTATACAATTTTCACACTGCCCTACTCTAACGGAACTATCAACTCTATACTTTCATCTCCTCATCTATCGTATTAAAATTATCACTCTAGCCTTTTATTTGAAATTAGCATCTTCAACTATTTTAAACAGATTTTCTAACAATTGACATCTTAAAACTAAAAACTAAATCTAAATCTTATCTAAGTATTAAAAAAAATTGCAATTGAGGATTGTTAATTATTTTGTTGGACATTTGTTCTAAAGTCTCAACATTGGAAATTCTATGTACCTTGGTAGTACTGTACCAGGGAGACAACTTCAAAATCATCTTCAGAACTTTGTTCTGAATCCTTTGCAGTGCTTTTTTCCTGGTAGTGCAACAACTAGACTATATTGACGCAGCGTGAAGCATGGCCGGTCTAAAAACTTGTTTAAATATTAAAAGTTTATTCGTCAGGCAAAGTTTGGATTTCTTGTTTATAAGAGGATACAAACATTTTATATATTTGTTACATTTGGCTTGAATGCCCTCAATGTGATCTTTTAAAGTTAATGTTTGGTCAAGTACTAATCCAAGAAAGAACTTCTTCCTTTGGCGAAAATGCCTGTGTCATCGGCGAACAAAGATTTGTGGCAAACCTGAGGCAATTCAGGGAGGTCCGAAGTGAAAATGTTATACAATATAGGCCCAAGAATGATACCCTGAGAAACTCCTGCTCTAAAAGGGAATTTTCCTGCAGAGTTCTGTTAGTTAAATAATTTTGAACTGATTTCATAATATAGAGTGGAAAATTAAACTTTTCAATTTAGCAATCAAACCTTCATGCCAAACACTGTCGAATGCTTTTTCTATGTCTAGAAGAGCAACTCGAGTTGAGCAGCATTCAGATTTGTTTGCACGAACTAAATTGGTAACTCTTAAGAGTTGATGAGTAGTTGAATGCCCATGGCGAAACCAAACTGCTCATCTGCAAAAATTGAGTTCGTATTGATGTGAAGCATCATTCTATAAAAAATTATCTTTTCAAAAAGTTTACTTATTGAAGAAAGCAAACTTATTGGACGGTAGCTAGAAGCTTCAGCTGGATTTTTATCCGGCTTAAAAATTGGAACAACCTTTTGCATTTTTCCATTTATCAGGAAAGTATGCCAAATTAAAACATCAAACAGAGACAAGGTACTCTCTGGGAGTTTTTTGATGAGGATATAGAAAATTCCATCATCACTTGAAGCTTTCATATTTTGAATCTTTTAAGTTGTTCAAATCAGTTCCCGAGAGAAAATATTCAGATAATCCCGAGTAACCTGATTCTCAATACGACTAGTAAGACCCAAACTGAAATCTTGGGAACCCTCGAACTGCTAAGCAAGTTTCTGAGCTTTTTCCAAATTTGTAATCAATATTTTACCACCTTCTTTAAGCGCTGGAATTGGCTTTTGAGGTTTTTTCAAAATTTTTGTGAGTTTCCAAAAGGGTTTGGAACTCGGGTCTAATTTAGAAACATTATTTTCAAAAGTTTTGTTCCTCAGGGCAGAGAATCGCTTTTTAATTTGTTTTTGCAAATCCCGCCAGATAACTTTCATGGCAGGATCGCGTGTTCTTTGATATTGCCTCCTACGGACATTTTTAAGACGGATCAAGAGCTGAACATCGTCGTCTATTATAATTGAATCGTATTTAGACTCGCATTTTGCTACTGGAGCAGCTCTTGCTTTAACTATAGAAGTAGTCAGAGATTCAAGAGCATAATTAACATCATTTTTGGTTTGCAAAGGAATGTTTGGATAGGAGCTATATTCTATAAATGTTCGATATTGCTCCCAATCAGCTCTATGGTAATTGAAAGTAGAGCTGTTGGGATTAGAAATTATTTCTTGGGATATTTCAAAAGTTACTGGAAGGTGATCAGAACCGAAGTCAGCATGGATAACTAATTGACTACAATGTTGAAATGAATCAGTTAAGACCAAATCAATAGTTGAGGAATTTCTTGCTGAAGAAAAACATATTGGGTTGTTTGGATATTGAAAAGTGTATAACCTGTAGAACAAAATCAAACAGAATATTACCATTGGAATTGCTTTGAGCATTATTCCATGAGCGGTGTTTTGCATTAAAATCACCAATAATGAAGAATTTAGACCTATGACGGGTAAGTTTCTGGAGGTCACCCTTGAGAAAATTCTTTTGCTGGCCTACGCATTGGAATGGCAAATAAGCAGCTATAAACGTAAGTTGTCCAAATTTTGTTTCAACAGAAACTCCCAAAGTTTCAAAAACTTTGGTTTCAAATGAAGAAAGAATTTTATGTTTGATTCGTCTATGAATAATGATGGCAACGCCACCACAGGGTCCATCAAGACGATCATTTCTATAAATCAAGTAATTTGTGTCCTTCTTAACCTTATGGTCAGGTTTAAGGAACGTTTCAGTTATAACGGCAATATGCAAGTTATGAACTCTCAAAAAGTTAAATAGCTCGTCTTCATTATCTTTAAGAGATCGAGCATTCCAATTTAAAATATTTAATGATTTAAAATCCATTGCTGAATTTTAAAGTCATGACAATATTGTTTGCAAATTTTACTCCAGTTTGAATAGCATCAAACATGGAGTTAGATTTAAGCATATCAGAAATCATGTCAATTAATGATTTCTGTAAAAATTCCATTTAGAGGCAGTAATGCTTCCTAAGTCAAAATTGTCAAAATTTCCGTTAGAATTACTTTGGTTAGTATTTTGATTTTTACCCGCTGCAATAGCAGCATAGGTAGCTCCATTTACTCACTGAACATTGTTAGCAGCGAGGGGAGTAGATATAGATGAAAAATTTGAAGCAGGGGTGCTATTTGTACCTACGGGTACGAATGTAGAATTTGTTCCTCGCTGACCGTTGTTAACAGCAGAGGAATTTGTACCTCGTCGGAAACGTGGAGCGTTTCCTACCTGACGGTTAGAACGAGATTGTAGGATCGCTTTGCGAGTCTTGCATTCCCAAAAATTGGATTTGTGGTTTTCACCACAGTTTGAACATTTAAATTTCTTAGGATCTTCCTTCACAATGCAGTGGTCCTTAGCGTGAGAGGAATCACCACAATTCATGCATTTAGCTGGCATGTAGCAATTTTTGATTCCGTGACCCTATCCCTGGCACTTACGGCACTGGGTGAGGTTTTGGAAATTTCCTCCAGTCTTCCTGTAGTGTTCCCACTTCACTCGGACATGGAGCATAAGACTAGCTTTTCCCAAGGCCTTAAGACTAGACTTGAAGTGAACTAAATAAAAATCATTAGAAATCCCGTTTTGTGAATCGCCAGGACGGGATTTCATTTTCATTTTGATTACTTGAACAGGCTCAACTCCAAGTAATTTAGTCAATTCATCTTTAATCTCATCCAAGGATTCACCACTGGGCAGAACTTTCAAGACAACCTTGAACAGACGTTCAGTTTTGTAAAAAAATGTGTGTTGCTTCTCATTAAGGTACTTGAGAAGACGTTTCAATCCGTCCAAAGTTTCAGCCAATACACGGCTTTCACCCCGACGGCCAATTTGAAGTGAAAACTTAAATTGAACGAAGTTCAAAAGTTCCTTGCGAAGAGCATGGAAATCGGAAGTGGTTGCAACAATAGGTGGAACCTTTTCCTATTTGGCATTAAGCCGGTAATGTTGTTGGAATTTTGCCTGGATGATGGATCTTTCTCATCATCCGTAAGCATATCAAATTGATTGCTCAATTGAATTTCATCAGAAGAGGGATCAAGCGATTTCCCTTTTTCTTTTGCGCTTAGGCCCCATGGCGGCAAAACCCAAATTTCTCCAAATCGAATCCGAAGGATCGGAGAGTAATTTTCCAAATCAATGTCCAAGCAGAATTACCTCGGGTAGGGTCCACGTAAGGATCGAAGAGAAATTATAGTCGAACAAGGAAGAACATTTACAGGTTTATTGAGCACTGTAAAGTTCTGTTTAAATTTGTAATAGCGTTAGGTAGCAGTAACACCTCTTTGAGCAAAAACAAATAGATCAGCACGGCAAGAGAGCACGATGCGGCCTGAGAATATTTCCATTGCTTAAAAATACCATTTGTATCACTACTACATGGTATTTCAAGCATATTGCTTATAGCATATTAGCCTTTTGCCTGCTTTTAACTAACAACTCTACTAAGCACTTCCACATTTTAATTGAGAGCTTTCTATGCCTGTATCATCCTATGCCCAAGGGAGTCAAGAAATTTTTCAACCCGAAAAATTAATACACCGGACGGAAATCGAACCCAGCCGCCTCCAGCTAAAAAAATAAAAATAAAATGTATCATTTTCAGTTATATATGTTCTTGGTAGTATAAATTCTAAGTATTTAGTGAACATAATAAAACACCTTTACATTATGTTTGGTTTATTTCAACCTTTTTCTAAGGGTCTTACGAATCGACTTCGGTGGTCAAATAATAAAAAAAATGTGCCGAAAGTAGCAATCAAGGTTATTCTGCGTGGCGAATGAGGTGAGACGACAATTGTCACCTCGCAGTCACATGACTCTTCTCACTCTATTCCGACAGTCGACTCGGGTGACGTGAGAGGTTCATTCTTAGGTGAGTTGCAAAGTGACTCGGTGTTCATTAGCCGCAATGTCAGTTTGCTTTGTTTTTCGAAAAGGGCCTACGCAGTTTTTGTAGGTTCATTTATCAGTTTAATCGCAGGTTTTTATTTTTACTATGAACATGCGTTTCGAGTCGTATTTCATGTCAAACAAGGTAAATTAAAATATTTTATTATTTTCTTAAACATAATCCGCGTTCACATGTTCGAAATCATGCATAAAAACATCATTTAAATGGATTGAAAATGTTCGGCCCTTTCAGTTTTGGCTGTTTGTTGTTTTCGATTGCGGACGAAGATTTTTTTTTCCAATCGTGGTTTTTTTAATTAGGTTCCAGGTTCCAGTGTATTCCTCCAATTACGAACCACACCGGCGGTTCGTAAATCGAAACAGACGTAAAAAACCATTATTTGCGATTTATTTCCTAAAAAGTTTTTGGAAAATTTTGTCGAATACCGCACAAAATGGGTACTTTTTGGTATCTGGGTGACGTACGGGGACCGGAAATCAATGCCTGACGTTATTTTTATTTCCGGTTAGAGAAAAGCTGGGAAGTACTGCAAAATTACCAACAACATGGGTATTTTTGGAATCTTGGTGACGTGTAGGGACTGGAAATCGATGTTAAGCCTTTTTGAAATTCAATATGGCGGCTTCCGGTGCGAGAAAAACTTGTAAATTCTGTCAAATACTCCTCAATATGGGTATTTTTGGAGTCAGGGTGACGTTGAGGACCGGAAATCGATGACTGACGGCATTTTGACATTCAAGATGGCGGCTTCTGGTTAAAGGAAAACTTCGAAATTCGGTCAAGTATCCCTCAATATGGGTATTTTTGGAATCCGGGTGACGTGTAGGGACCGGAAAACGATGTCTGACGTCCTTCTGAAATTCAATATGGCGGCTTCCGGTTAGTGAAAAACTGGGAAATACTGCCAAATAACCCACAATTTTGTTATTTTTGGAATCTTGGTGAAATGTTTTACCGATGTCTGACAGCATTTTGACATTCAAGATGGCGGCTTCTAGTTGGAAAAAAAAACTTGGAAATTCAGTCAAACATCCCACAATATTGGTATTTTTCGAGGGACCGGACATCGATGTACGATTCCGTTTTGAAATTTAAGATGGTGGCTTCCGGTTAGAGAAAACTTGGAAATACTGCAAAATACCTCACCATATTGGTATTTTTGGAGACGGGGTGCTGTGTACGGACACTAAATCGATGTCTGAGACCATTTTGAAATTCAAGATGGCGGCTTCCGGTTAGAGAAAAACTTGAAAATACTGCAAAATTACCCACAATATGGGTATTTTTGGAATCGGGGTGACGTGTAGGGACAGGACATCGATGTCTGAGGCCATTTTGAAATTCAAGATGGTGGCTTCCGGTTAGAGAAAACTTGGGAATTCTGTCAAATACCTCACCATATTGGTATTTTTGTAGACGGGGTGCTGTGTACGGACCCTAAGTCGATGTCTGAGGCCATTTTGAAATTCAATATGGCGGCTTCCGGTGCGAGAAAAACTTGGAAATTCTGTGAAATACCTCTCAATGAGTATTTTTGGAGTCTTGATGACGTGTAGGGACCGGAAATCGATGTCTGAAGCCATTTTGAATTCAATATGGTGGCTTCCGGTTAGAGAAAAGCTTAGAAATTTTCTTAAATATCGCACCATATGGGTATTTTTGAAGTCGGGGTTACGTGTAAGGGCCGGAAATCGATGTCTGCGGCCATTGTGAAATTAAAAATGGCGGCTTCCGGTTGGAGAAAAACTTAAAAATTAAGTCAAATTCCTCTCAATGTGTGTATTTTTGGAATCTTCACAGCAAAAAAATAATTTTAATATCACATCAAAGTGGATGCACTTTAATCGTGTCGAAAATATGGTGTAATATTACTTGCCAAAAAGGGCAAAATTATCATTAATACAGGGCAAGTGCTGACATTACGTTGCTTTTACTGCATTTGTTTATTTGTGTGGCCATAAAAATTACATGAGATTTTCGACATGATTGAAGTGCATCCTCTTGGATGTAATATTAAAATTTATTTTTTGCTGTGTTGGTGAACCCAGTCCTTATAACCCATGTCTGAAACCATTTTGAATTCCATATGCCGGCTTCCGGTTAGAGAAAAGCTGCGAACTACTGCCAAATTATCCACATTATGGGTATTCGTGGAGTCTTGATGACGTGTAGGGACCGGACATCGATGTAAATTCTCTCAAATACCTCACAATATTTGTATTTTTAGAGTCGGAGTGACGTGTAAGGACCGAGAATCGATGTCTGCGGTCATTTTAAAATTCAAGATGGTGGCTTCCAGTTACAGAAAAAAAATGGAAATTCTGTCAAATACTCCTTACCTAGGGGTATTTTTTGGAATCGAGGTGACGACCAGAAATCCATGCCTGGCGCCATTTTGATATCGAAGATAACGGCTACCGTTTGAATAAAACTGGGATATTGTCAAATACACCACTTTATGAGTATTTCAGGAATCTTGGTGACGTATAGGGACCGGAACTAATGCCTTTTTTAATTCAAGATGGTGGCTTCCAGTTACAGAAAAATTGAAAAATACTATGAAATTCCCCTCAATATGGGTATTTTTGCAATCGTGGTGATGTGAAGAGACCGGAAATGCATGGCTGACGACATTTTGAATTCAATATGGTGGCTTTCCGTTAGCAAAAAACTTGGAAATTCTGTCCAATATGGGTATTTTTGGAATTGGAGTGACGTGTATGGACAGAAAACCCGCCTGTATTTTTCTATTTTTCTGTAACCGGGAGCCACCATATTGAATTTCAAAATAGCATCAGACATGGATTTCTGGACCCTACATGTCACCCGATTCCAAAAATATTCATATTGTGGTGTATTTGACTGTGTTTCCAAGTTTTTCTTCTATCGGAAGCCGCCATATTGAATTCAAAATGGCCTCATTGCGTTAGCTTTACGGAGCCGATAATTCGTAACAAAATTCACTTAATTATATGTCTAGTGGGAGTTGGGCCGAATACTCGCGGCTTACCGAGGTTAGAGGAGTACATTGTCGAAGGATAGGATCAGGGGAGGAGCTTGGGGGTGAAGTTTCGTTGTCTTATCAGAGCGTTGCCGGCAGTATGAACGGTAGTGCGGTTCTAGCTTCGTCTGGAGTTCGACCAGCTACGGTGACCAGTGGGTGACGATGAGACGCCGACAAGACAAACAAAAACTATTAAAGCAAGACAAAAGACAAAGGAATTACATGCAGATACTAGATATTTGCAGAAACACTGCATATGGGTCATTCCAGCTCAAGTGGGTACAGAATTTTAAAAAAGTTGTGGTCGATGATACCGATTTGATCCAAACTTGAAGGTCATATCTCAAAAACTATTTGTCCAAATCATTTGCCCTTGGAAACACATCAAGTAGAAGAGATTTCCAAAGTGTGGTGAAAATTTGAGCCCAAAGTATTAAGAAATAAAAAATCCCGCCCATTGTGAAAATAGGCAATTTTTTGACAATGTTAATACCTGCCGGTAACCAATCTGTTTATTGTAGTTACTATAATAAAACCAAAAAGTTTTTTACACTAATAAGAATTAACATTAGAAAACCTTCAAATTGTAGCCAGGAAGGATCTAGGCACCTTAGAGCAAAATCAAAAAAAGGCGTTTGTTCAGAATGCCAAAATAAGCGTTGTGGCCAAGTTTGGCTTGAATCGGTGACTTCGACCACAGGTGGTGTACCCACTTGAGCTGGAATGACCCATATAATAGATATCGCGGGTTCCCAACTTGTCTTCCTTGGGCCTTAAAGGTATTCAAAAGTCTGGCGGCGGCATTATCCGTACATTGCCAAACTGCGTGATCGATGCCATCGTAACCGTTTCCACACCGGCAGATGTTGCTGTCCACGATGTTTATTCTGTGGAGATGCGCATCTAGCGAGTAGTTGTTGGACATAAGTCTACTTATCACTTATTTTTTCCTGAAACAACTTTGCTCTGGTATCTCCATATTCGATTAGGAGAGATGTTTTTGAGCTGTCATGTATTGAAAAACATCGAATACGCCATTATGAAAATTAAGTCGAGAGATTTTGTAACATGTTATAAGAGCTCTTGTCTAAACTGTCTGACACATTTGAAACTGACGGCGAAACAAATATATGATAATGTTCCAGAAAGAAAAATAGTTTAGAAACAACTGCATTGAACCAAGCCACTTAATTTTTTCGACTTCCATTTCAGTTGGATGAAATTAAGTCTATCAGTATTAATACCTTCGTTGTAATCTATATAAGCACACTATCTACATGGCACTGTTTAGATGAGTTTGTTTAGTTGTTTGAAATATAATGCAATCATTAGCATGAACATTGGAAAACCGATCCCGAATCCTTAAACTTCCCCTACTTTGTCTGAATCTATCCTAAAATTCCAAGCAAAAAAATCCCGATGGTGATGGAAACTAGTCTTGTAAATACTAAAAGAATACTATACGCTGAACATGCCTGTTAGAATGCATACACAACTGATATGGAAGGAAGGAGTTAACTAAACATTTAAGTGGTGTCTTTTTCTGTTAGTTACCTTGCCGTTTATTGGAAGAGTTTTCGTACTTTTGAAGTCCACTGTAAACACACTGCCAACCTCTCCATTCTAGCATCTCCAAACGAGAGCCCCAAGAGCTCGCACAAGCACAGTCCGCCCAGTGACCACCAGTCGCCGAAGGGAGTTGCCCCGGATACAGTCACGCTGAGCGCCGTCAGCAATCGAGGCTGCATTTGCGTCGGTGGAAAGGACGGTGGTCCCATCGGTCGCCCCAGTGGACCCATCGATCTCAAGTGCAGTCCGGACGTGGAGGATGTATTCCACCATAGCGCACCAATGACCGGTAGCAGGGACGCCAGTGACCACCACCTTCACCATCACCATCAACCGCAACAGCCGCAGCAGCAGCCGCATCTGCACTTGCATCGCGATAATCTAGGGTAACCATGGAGACCGCGTGGCCTTCTACGGAATATTACCAAACTTTCATATATATTTTTTTTTTCTAACAGATCATCACTAACAAATCAATTATCTGATTTAACGATAAGACTAGATAGCCTAGAAGGTAGCCTAAGGAAAGATATCAGAACGATTCTAGACATACTGCACCAGCAGCAGCAGATGCAGCTGCAGTTTCATCACCAGCAGCTGCACCACCAGCAGCAGCAGATGCAGCAGTCCGGCAAGACTGCGATGTCATCGTATCAACCGTCCGAGAGTGATTTCTCCTTCGACATGTGTGCCGGTGCCGGAGATGCCGCCAGCGGCAGTATAGCCAAGCATGGTGGATTAGCGCCGCAGCTGCGGACCAACGTGCAACGGTCCGTCTCGCAGCCCGAGTGCGCCAACGAGAAAAGCCTTTTCAAGTGAGTGGGGCCTGCTTGGATGTGTCATCACCTTTTTGTTGATGGTTTTGCTAATAAATCAACGGTTGCTTCGATTGCTTGCAGGTGCTCAAAGTTTTCTTCATTTAATCAACCAATGGAAGACACCCCGGAGGGTCACAATTGGAACATTTTCGCTCCAATCGCCAAGCTCGAGTCGTTGGATGAAATTGATCAGGTAAGCGAATGTCTTGTTCTGATCAAACGTCAAATCTTAACCGTTGCTCGACCCCTTCCAGGATAGTAAACACTCCATGAGTCAAGACAAGCCTCAATAACGCATACTTTAAGACGGACGCGAGATAGTCGTTTAGCAGCAGTAATAGTCTAGCAAAAAAACCAAAACAACAAACAAAACCAACTTTAGCTCCTCCTCTAGCCGAAAAACAAACAAACAAAAAACTCGTATAATGTTGATTGTAAATATTGCTTGAAAATAATTTCAGATGTTGATCTTTAATTATATTAATCGGTTCCGTAAACAAAATGGAAACAGCAACCAAAAACAAAACAACTGTACATTTTTTCATATAAATAATGAGCATAATTTATACGAAAAAAAAATATCAGCAGATTTTTACGATGAGCAAAAAGAGAAAAGCAAATATTACCAGAAAAATCATGAAAAATACTCAAAAAAAAACAACAACAAACAAACAAACACGCATAGTTGAAACGCAGTGATTAAGCCCGACAGCGCGCGAGTGACAAAACGAACGAAACCAAAATGAAGCGAAATGGAATGCTCCATTTTTAGTTGTTATCAATTCAAACCTAGAGCTGATACGGCAAAAATGCTAAATCTCACACACTTTTAGGAATTTATTACCATTAAGTAATTTCAATTCGAAGATGATTTCGTCATTTTCTTAGATGCAATTTTTCATACCAATTCCCCTCCTTAGGTGGCATTATGTTGAAGTACCAAAACGTAAATACTCGAAACGAGCAACATTTGTAAGCCCATCTGTAAGTAATAAGTTAGTCAAAGATTTGTTTAGCAGTTGAGCAGTATTAACTATTGTTCAGAAGTAAATTAATTTTCCAAAGGAGTAAATTCGAGGGAAAAGACGTTAGTGAATGCTAATTAATGAATAGAGAAAACAAAACAAAAATCTAGGATGGTTATGATAAAGTGATAAAAACGAAAAATGACAAAACAATACACATCCACAAAAACAAAGAAGTCAGGTGTAGGAATCGTGCATGGCTTCCTAGAAGCTGCGCTCCTGTTGAAATGGTTAGGTTTATTGAATAAACTCTCAATTCTCACTCACTCACAAACACTCAAAACACCAAACAAATAATTAACACTCTCTCTCAAACACATAAACACACAAACATACACAAACACGAGGAAACACATACACATACACACAAGCGTCTGTTGTTGGACAGGATCGAATTTCCCTCCCACACAAAGACGTACGTTTCTTCTAATCAAACTTGTTTTTCGGTTTTTGCCTCTTTCGAAAATGTTGAGCATTGCGTTTTATTAAAATAAAAAAAAAGAATCGAAATTTGAAGCTTACGCAAACTACCAGAAAAAAAAGCGAAGGAAAATAGCGTTTACATTCTCACATACCCACAAGAGTTTAAAAACAAATTACACACATGGCAGATACACACACACAGCAGTAACAACAACAACAACAACAAAACAACAACAGCAAACAAACAAACAAAAACCGTTAAGAGCATTGAAAGAACTGAGGAAAAAATGAATTAAAAACTTTATAGAAAATGTACGGAAAATATACTTTACGAAAAAGACAAATTATTTTTTTGGCCACGCAATGATACAATAATTACCATTGAGTTAAATGTGTGATTGGTAGGTGATAATATCACGGCCAGCAGGTTTGACAAATAATTTAGGGGGCATGCAATAATTACTTAAGCACTCCACTACCCCCATTTCAAGATTTATATATTTTACAAAACCCCTCCTCTCGTTTGTAAGATCTCAATCGAATATTTGAATGGTGTGTATAAATATGACATAGTCATGCTTACGTAAGATGTTTCCTCCTCCATCCCATGTAAGAAAACGTAAGAAAATGTTTAACCCCCCCTTCCCCCCTAAGTGCTTTCGTAATTATTGAATGGCCCCTTAACGAATGGGTAGGGAGCATTCGCCACCCTTTCGTCACGTTTTTCTTATACCTTAAACATTGGTTGTCAAACATTTCTATACAGCCCCCTCCTACCTTAGAGCGTGTCGCACCTAAGGAGGAACGCATGTTGACATCTCTGAAAAATGATTTTTTTTTTGTTAATTGTTTTAGAACATTCCGCTTGCAGATGCAGGCGATGTTTTTGTCACTTGCGAGATAGCGTTGTCAGCATAAAATATCTAAAATCAGCATAAAATATCGAAATTCACTAAATTCTTTATAGAGCTGAAATTAGAGCGTAACAGCCCAAGTAGCAAATCTAGAGCTGCTTGGCTATATTCAAAATTTATAAAGGTTTTATTGCAGCTGCAATCATTACCTACAGCTTTATGACGGTCATATACAATGCAAGTCATGGAACATTCTCATAGCTATCTACAAAACCCCTATAAAGCTAATAACAAAAACCAACTGTTGCTTATGCTATTTTCACTTATGAAAGGTTTTATAATTGCCTTGAAGTATAAAAAAAAGCAATATGAATTGCCCTTATAAAACCCAAAAATAAATCCTTTTATTGCTATAAGTAAGCGCAATAAAACTAGTTAGCCATGAAACAGTTATTTAAAAACAATTATAAGCATTCAGTTGCAACTTGTCAGAAGTGTAAATGGGCGGTTTATGTTTACAACAAAGAATGAATCAAAACTTTCCGGTACTTCCAAGCGGAGCGCAAAGAAAATCAACAAAATGTTTAGCATGTGCCCGTTTATTTGCTACAGTCAGCCGCAAACCTTCGTGAATAACTCCAACCTAGAAAAAAAAAATGCCGCTGCATTTTCTGCGGATGTCACAATGGAAGCTGTAAAGAGTGTGCATCCTCACCATTCTGAACCATCTTCACTTCGAATGGACACATTGCTATACCACAAATGACTCATGAAGAGGAAATATATAATTATCTGGAGTCGAAGGATGATACCTATGCCAACTTGCGTCTCTTATCAGATTTACAGTCGTGGATGGTCACAACAATTCAACAATCAGCATTGAAAATTTTCTTTCCTTTTCTTTCCTTTTTTTCATGGGGTGACACTGTCGAATCTTGGTCGAAATACATGGAATGGTGACAGTTCTAGGACATTAAAGTTGAAATCATGCATAACTTTTCATAAAGTTTAATGTACCATCCAAAACTTTTCCAAATGTTTGTAAAATTCATCGGTTGCACCCGTAGATTTATTCTACGTTTACCCTCAAATAAAAAAAAATGAATTGCTCTTGTAAAAAGAAAATAGTGCTCGAAATAAAATCATGCATTATGCTTTTCTGTTCTGCTTCCATCCAATGTAAGCATTAGGGAAAATCTCTTTAATAAAGCAAAACAAAAAAGTTGGCGAGAAAAGGGCCTATAAAGGTTTGTTTACAAAAAGCTTGTATGCCCTTTTCACGTGTGTCTCTTGAAATGCTACTTGGGATGCGTCATCTGCAGCTAAATTTCGCGCATCTATTTCATCATAAAGATAAAAAAAATTCTACACATACCTTATAGGGGAAATGGCTCTAATGTTGGCCTATGGATCTAAGATTGGGTCCATCGCTAAAAATCTGCTATTGATCAATTTTATCTAGATGAACGCGTCATTGGGACGGTAGTGATGGATATTTTTGGTCGCTATTGAAAATTTTGTCGATTGCTGAATTCATGTATGGGCCCAAATTAGTGGCATTTAGGCCGACATTACATCCATTTTCCCTATGTAGAAATTTATACCTCTTCGATGAAATTTATACCCGGAATTCAGCTCCTGGACAATATTGCTAGTGTTAGTTTTTCAGAAAAAATGCTTTCTTTCGAAATGCATGTATGGGCCCAATATTAGAGATAATTATACAGACATTAGGGCCACTAACCCTGTTATACAAAAAAAAAAGTTCTGAGGGTTTTAACAGTTTTAAAGATGGCTCTAATGTTGGCCTATGCATCTAAGATTGGACCCATCGTTAAAAAGCTGGTATTTATCAATTTTATCTAGATGAACGCGTCATTGGGACGGTGCTAATGGATATTTTTGGTTGCTATTGAAAATTTTGGCGAATTCCGAAAGCCGTGCGAGACAACCGAAGCGAGAAAAAAGGCTTATTATCATTTAAAGAGTGCCACCAAAATAAATGCCTATGTTGACAAGTTGTTTAATTTTGGTTTCCTCCCTAGATATTCTACTTATTTACTACTGAGCTTTGTCGCAAATTAGTTAATTTAAAGAACGTATCAATCATGTCAAGATTTCGCGACCGTACCGAACAAGTTCTATACTACATAAGCTCAAAAGCGATTGACAAGCTCTACCGAATTGCGTATCACTTCTGCGTAAGCTCCGCAGACGTAGGCGCGTTGATAGAATAATATAGTTATCGAGTAAACTCAGGGGAAAACAATACCTACAAAAGATTAAACTTTATCAATTGTCACATACCACTACTTTTACCTATTTCCTAAACTATTCCTCTCCTTGTTAATTTGCTAAATGCTATTGGTTTGCTAAGACTAAATAGGAAAATTTATTATACAACTTTAAAGGTTAGTTGCATCCCTAAGCGAACCCCCCGCATCCTAATTCCTTTGTTAATCTACTTAATGTTATTAGACTTTCTGAATTTTCTTATTTAAGTTCGTTTGATGATTATGATATCTCATTAGTCTAATTTAATAAATAAATGAAATCTGTTATTCACCTAATCAATCATAACCTATGCTTTATTAAGTACCTGAACTTGTGCTTGTTATCTTAAGTTAAACGTGTTTCAAGTACTTTTGATTTTAACCTATACCTATTTATTATATCTTAGTTCGACCCAAGTGATCCCTTCAAGTGACTAAAATGTTGCACTTTGGAGTTAGTTTCCTAGCTGATTTTCTAAATTATATAGAGTATATGCTCCAACTATGCTCACACGCTTCCACTATGTCGCACCACAAAAATACGTATGAGTATGTCACAATAGAAGCACGCCACAGTGGAAATCCATAGTTCATAGTTCAAACACTTACTATATCTCAAATCAAAATAAAGCACATATAAGATTAGTTACAATACCATGTACAAAAATGGTGTTTAACATTGTTTCCTGAGTAATACCTCAATAAAACAATGAAAACTTGTCACGCAAGTAGAAGGAGCACTGTTGGACACTTTCTGAAATATTTCAATAGTATAATTCCCTTGCAAACCCAAATAAATCTATCTGCGTAAAAATAAATAAGAGTGATTTGCGGCAAAACCCGCCAGTATCTCACCCAACGTCAGTGCCTATACGTAAGCGTACTACGACGCGGTTCTCAATTAAAGGAGTAACAAGTGTGATACTATCACTGCTAGACTAGATCTTTGGTTCTCTCATGCAGTGGTTTATCAGAGAGGGGAAGCTCAGTAATCTCCATCACCTGCCCATGGCGCCAATCCAATGGCGGCATGAGCCAGTAACGCCGGCCATAAACCTACCGTCTCCAACACTCCACTATAAAGCATTAAATTAAGCCCGCCCATCAACAGCAAGGCGCAAAAACTAGCCAAGCAGAGGGATTTACTAACCTGCGAAACTGTTGAAATTATAACGCTTGCCCCAGATGTAGATGCCAATACTGGTTCACTCGAAAGGCCTACTGTTCCAGCGATGGTATTAACGTTACTGTCAGATAATGAATTAATGGGTGTATGTCCATCCCGAAGTGCCCACAGATACTACGCATAGTCACTACTATCTTTTTTTAATACAATTACATCTGAACAACCCTCGAACCCAGTGCTCTTCGTTGATCAGCCTTCAACGAATGGAGATTTCATCAATATTTAACACTTCAACGCCGAACATCGAGTTCTCACATCATTGCAACGCGAGCTACATCACAGTTTACTACCAACATGTCGGTCTGTCGATGATCAGTTTTTGGCTGTGTCAAATGTGGAGTATGATGTTATCATTCTTACCGAAACGTGGTTGAATGATGTAATTTGCTCCGCTCAACTGTTTGGAAATTATTACACTGCATGTATACCGAAACGATCGGAACCCCATTATTTCTGGGGAAAACAGAGGAGTTGCAGTTTCTAACAAGCTCAGCTCTTCGAAGGCTTCGACTCAAGTTTGTGATACTGTGGAGCACATTTGGGTGTATATACTCGGAGCAGACAGCACTGTTGCTATTGGAGTAGTTTATTTAGCACCGAAACATGTTGAATCCACTTTTGACGTAACTGAATCTTTGAGACCATGTGACTCTCATCTTCTCCTCGGAGACTATAATCAGCCTAATCTTGTTTGGGTGAACGCTACTAGCAGGTTCTGGACGACGACATTGATACTGCTGTTTCATTGTTTGCTACCACATTGTCCCAGTTGTTCCCTCGAAGAAAACCGCCATGGTCTAATCGTCATCTTCGCGAGTTAAATCGTAGAAGAGCGGTCGCTCTAAGGAGGTACAACAATCATCTAATAGTGAAGACAAACGTCACTTCAACAATAATATAATATATTCAATCAAACGGAATGACTACCCGGATAAAAATAACCATAAAATTACAATAAAATATAATAGATTCTATTGTTGACAATTAATCTTATTGTTATTCTATTATGTTTGTCAAATAATCAAATAGTCACCACAATAGAAGAGCTTTGAGTGTATTGGTTTATTTCCTTTTAATTCCGTTATAATAGCTTATCTTTTGACAGATACGCGCATTTCGTCTACTACTTGCAGACTTCATCAGTGCCAAGTACTCAACACCACGAACCATCAGTGGTGTTGAGTACTTGGCACTAATGAAGTCTGCAAGTAGTAGACGAAATGCGCGTATCTGTCAAAAGATAAGCAATTATAACGGAATTAAAAGGAAAAAAACCAACACACTCAAAGCTCTTCATAAAGGGATTCCGTTAAGAGGTTCGACAAATTTAAAAGATTCGCCACAATAGGTTTACAACAAATTCTATGAAAACAAAATTTTGCACAATCAAAAAAAAAATAATAAAATTTATTGTAATGAGATCAAATTTGTTCGAGAAAAGGGAGGATTTATTCAAAGGGGGGATGTTTCTCAGAGTCTTGAACTATGTTAATCATCGATCGAGTTTGCACTTGCTGCAATTACGGCCTCTACACGCTTCCGGAATGCACGGCAGGTTCGAATAATTCATGACGCGCCATATTGAGTAATCCAGCGGATTGAGATCGGGGCTGGATGGCGGCCACATATCCTTCGCCCAGAACGGAAGATGTTCCTGCAACCACTTCTGAGTGCGGTTCGAGGTGTGGCACGGAGCTCCATCTTGTTGAAATACAACATTTGGCTTTGGCCCGTTCTGTTCTTTGATCCACGGAAGAACATACTTACTTAAAATCCCGATGTAGACCTCCGTGTTGACCTTGTCGCCTTTCTGGTATGAACACCGGGTCAATTTTTTGCCATCGGAAGCCACCAATCCAAACACCATAACGCTAGCAGGATGCTTGGGCAGATACACGTTCTTGTGCTCGTCGGCCACGTCTTTTACCGGAAGAGAACTAATATACCGGTCGGTTCTGGAATTTGATACGGAATCGACGGTAAATATCCTCTCGTCGGTGAACAGTATTACCGGATTTTTTCGCTTAAAAAAGTTCAAAATTTTCTTGCATCGTTCGACTTGCAGCTCCCGGACGCGGTTAGTAATCATGTGAGTTTTTTTTTCCGTGCCTTCGACTTCCCCCCCGCAATCTTCTTTTATACGATCTGCCGTGCCGTAAAGTCACTGATCCCGTGTTCCTTTGTCATTTTCCTTATTGAACGCACTGGATTCACCCGAATCTTCCTTTTAATAGCAGCGATAACCCTCGGAACCCGAGGAACCTTCGCGGATAGTTGTCCTTTTTTCTCGGTCTAAAACCCTTTCGACGGTCCACCGGGACACTCCCACGGCGATTGAAATGTCTTTTTGCGACATTTACGCGTGAGACAAATCACGAATACGCTGCCACTTCGTCATGGTGCAACTGTCAAACTAAGTAAATCATTTTCTTTTATACACAGCCTACTACGGTATGAGCTATACGCTACGTGCATGCAAAGAAAACCAAGGCATTGTATGCACAGGTGAAACGGGAACCTTATTTGTACGATGGTGCAAACATTATCACGCATACGGTATGCTGTCAGTAGCTGAGATTTGAGCAGTTCCACGACGCATCGGAAAAACTTAACCTTCTTAGATTTGCATATGGGTAATCATTCATATTTTTACAAAAACTCCACCATTTTTCAATAAATTGTTGCACCAAGCTTCTCTTCTGATCGAAATGATGTGTGTGTGTCTCATCCTCTATCCCTCACCCAGCCGGGGGCGTCAGACAAGTAGAACAGCGAATAATTTGATCAAATCTCATGCTCTGTTATGGTGCCCTTTATATTGTGAAGACTAGTACTTCAAAAAGGGAGGCACACGGTGTCTTCAACAAATACAAGGGAACATGATGCACTAGATATCCACAACAGGTACAGCAAAACATCGCATAGACGCCCTTCACTTCCTACTCAGGGGGTAGAAGGTCAAGAAGAGCCACCGTCGCCAACTAAAGCTTGAACGTGGTATTTGGGACTCCCACGATATACCCGCGGCAATGGTCAGCAGACGATGCCCTTTTTTCCCTTGATTTGTTTTTCGTCGATCTTGTTTTCTGTGGTGAGCACCAATGCTACCGACGCCAGGGATGCAGCTCCCGCACCTGGACCCTACCTATCGACCCATCAACTCATGAACCGGGGACCAATGGCTTTACTTCCGAAGGAAGGCGTGATCAGAGATGTTATGCCTCAGAACATCCCAGCGGCGCCGACTGGGATTGAACCCAGGCCTGCTGTGGTGAGAGGTAATCACGCTTATCACTACACCACCGTCGACTCTAAGGGAATATTATTGTGATCCATTAGGTGAATTTCATGATTTTTTATGCAGAATTCTGAAATATATTGCAAGGTAATTAAGAAATATAAAAATGGTTATCTAGGGATTTTTAAAACCAAATATGGAGAGAAGTTTAAACGAGAAATTTTGAGAGATTTGTTAAGAAGTCTAAAAGAAGTTTTCACTCCAAACGTTTTTCGATAAATTACTTATTCTGACTTACTCAGGCTATTTTAGACGCCAAGTTTATAAAAGAATAATTATCAATCCCTATATTATTTTCTGGCAAGGAAGTCTGACAAGGACCTTGAGCAAATTCTAGAATGAATTGAAGGCAATTCATGAAAAAATATTTAAATTAAGCCTCGTGAAGAGTTTTAAAGCAATTATCAAATATGATTCAAACACGGAAAGATCAAAAAAATCAGACATATACAAAAATGAAAATGTCTCGTAGACATCGGACAAATTTCGTGCCTCTCTATTTTGAAACCTGGTCTTTATTGTTACTACTGATTTCGAGTGGACAAGACGGAAACCTGGGGCCGCATTATGCAACCAAGACGAAACGACTTTTTCATACAAGGGTTCATAAGAAATTGACTTCCCGAATGAGGCCCCTGATATGGGAGTCTGCGTCTCCAATTTTAACCATTCCACTAGTGCTGAACCAGTCGGGCAAATGTTGATAAGCGTAGTATATTTTGTTCTCAGCGGATGGTTGACTAAGGATTCACCTGTACGAACTGCCCGCTTGATTAACCTACCAATTTGGAGTCGATGTGAATCCAGTTTCAGTACTTCGTACGTACGTCTCCACGATGCAGCTGATGTCCATGCTAGATGCTGCAATCACCAGTAGCAACTGGTATTGGAATGTAGCATGTAGCAAAGGTAGGTGAACATGGAAGAAATCAACATCTTTTAGACCTTTGGAAATGAGTTAGAAATAATTTATAGTTAATGAGGCATAATTGTTTACTATTCGTTTAGTATTATCAACTGAACAATGATTTTTACAAATGAAGTGGAAATCACTTACTCGATTTTAATTTTCGAGACTTAATTATAAACCTGTGAAATAACAAAACAAGAGGCTTGGATCGCCATACTCAAAAGCAACTGCACCCAACATACAACTATTTAGGTTGTATTTAGTCACCAAATTACTAAAAACGACAGCAAATCAAAGTATCCCGTTTCCAATACCGAATAGAAACGACATCCGATTGATTTACCTATGCAAATGTAAATGGATTTTGAAGTCCCAAATATATTGATTCCTGCCAATGCAGGAAAATATTGACACTGGCAAACGCTATCAAACACGTTCCCTTTGAAATCGAGTGTAAATCTTCAGTCCTCACCAGCGTTGAATTTGATCAATGTTTTTCATCGCTTCCGTGTCCGGAAGCCACTTGTTACCAAACTAACCTGACCCGTACCGCCATCGCAGTAGGATCAACTATAACTCCCCTTTTCCCACAACATCACAATATACCACGGAAGAGAGCTCAATAAAATTGTCAAGTGCTCGACAGGAAGCCCAATAAGTGTATTTATCAACCGCATTTACATATTTTGCCGCTTTGCGACGGTACAGTTTATGCTCAATGCCTCCCAGGTCAAACAAAGCCATCGGGCTCGAATCATATCTTTGGAGGTTAGCTGCGGGAAAAGCGAGCCCCCTTCAAGAAACAAACACAATAATTAATTCACTTTCACTGATTTCGCCTCCAAAATATTAAACAGACCAGCAACAACGCACAGACCTTGACGGACGCCTCGCTCGGCAGGACGAACACTTGCCCATGACCGACGTCGTCGTAGCACTCGGTCTAATTAATTTGACCACACATAGGACGAAATATAAAACAACGAAAAATGGCCGTCCTATTCATCATCATCGTAATTATCACATGTTATCAAGCCAGGCAATTTCGCACTAAACGGCCGTTAATCACTCGTCGGTCGACCCCCGAATGCTTCTTACATAACACCTCCAATCGGTGCCGCACGGTACATGGCATGGCATGTCCTTTGCGAATTAACGAACGCTATTCAGCTGTAGGTACATTTCTGAAAGCCAAAATAGTGCGAGAGAAATCATATCGTGTGACAGCTACAGCAACAGCAGCGCAGCGTCGTCCGAGACGACAATGGTAGCACGAATTAAAAGCCCACGCTGCACACGCAAACCGTGCCAACAACGGTGGGTCTTTCGGCTAAACTTTTCAATTTGTAGTTGAATGGAAAGCAGTGCTTGGTCTTAGCCAAGATGGAGTGCAATTGGGTTTTAATAAATTTTGACCAAACCCACCGAGGAAACTCCTCCACTGTGCACTGCCTGAGCATCGCAACAGAACATCACCTTCATCGTCGTCATCAACCTCGGACAGGTAACGGCAACGGTGACAAGCCACGCGGTAAAGATATGGATGGATATTGCTTGCAAACATGGACGACGCCAGGCAGTGTCAAACTGGAAACTTTACCCTCCAACAATTCTTCCCCGTACCACCCTATCAGCCCCCCTCAAAGGTAGCAAAAGCACGAATCATATCGTGACATCATTTTCTTTTTCGTTCTACAAAGTGCCGTCGGGTCGTATTCATTTCCCTACAATTACTCTCACTATACAACAATACCTACCTACGGCACCGACTTCGAGCGATAGCTTAAGAAAGCTGCACTCTCGCGGCTACCACCAGCCATTAATTCGAACAGAAGCTAATCGTTAATCGTGTCATCGTAGCCCACAGGAGGAAGTGTGGAAACAGTGAATGTTGAAAGATTCGGATATGTTGATAAGTTATAGCTTCCGAGAGGGATAACATTTGATAGCTTCCCGGGCGGTGGTAGGCCGGGCAATTTGAAATGATTTCACCAAAGTAATAGGAAACCATGCGTCTCCATGCAGGAAGGTAGTAAAGTAGGAGACATACGGTCTATGGAAAGTCTTCCAACAGCCTACTCAGAAAAGGTACGGCATAAGGATACCGGGGACGTCGGGTTCGTTTCTCGACTGTAATTGAAATATTTCACGCTAGGTATTGATAATTGACACTGTCAGTCACCAGATGAAATGATAAATACAATACATGATCATCTCATGCAAATCCACATAGATAATAATCTATCCAAACGTTTCTGATGCTCACCATAGTGAGGAGTTTGGATCCACTTCAGGATGCACTGAATAACTCCAAAAAACTTTGGAACACTTCAGGATTTACTAAATTACTTCAGAAAATATAGGAATCACTTAAGAAAAAATTGAATCATTTCATAAAAGTCTGAGATGTACTAGCCAACGGCTAAAAATCTCATTAATAAAGCATTAAACATAATCATAAAAGTGAAATGCAAACTTTATTGAATTGATTCAAGAAGACCCGAAAGCTATTTAACCGGGCAAAAATGACAAGGCAATTGGATCAAAATAGGGAATTCTTCACATGTTATGATACGGAAATCCGAAAATCTAAAAGGAAGGGCAAGGACATGTGAAAACATTGAAAATACTCTAATTGCTGCCAGATTGCAAAAAGTCCTTTCAAAAGATCATTCAAATGGCTTAGGAACTCTTAAAAACTACAAGGGACAGCCCTATGGGGTTGTACGCAATGGTGACGTAGGACTACGTGGTCTTATATAATAAATCTTATTTGTTAACTGCAGCAGAAGCTTGTGTTTTGTGTAGGAATAGGAATTTGAGTGCGGTTCTCTCTGTTTATACTCTTTAGTATGACGCGCTTGACATAGATAACCCACAGCAACTCACGAAGAGCTACTGATTCCGATCAATAGCGGTGCGGCTTCTTTCTCCTTCTATGGATGCTCATCTGCTTGCAGGCAGCCTTTCGTTGTGTACTGGAGAACATCGGCACGCGCCGAAAGCACTGCTCCTGATGCCGACGACCGGACACCACCACACACGGTGATTGGAACTGAATCCGATCAGCGGTTGAGGCCAGCCTTGGTAGCTAGGTGCTACTGATTCCGATCAATAGCGAAGCGGCTGCTTCCTCCTTTTATGGATGATCATGTGGGCTGCAACCCGCTGCTTGCAGGCAGCCTTTCGTTGTGCACTGGAGAACTCCACCACTCACCACGCGGTGATTGAATAAACACCCTTTGGTGAGACCGGATGCAATTCAACTTTGAAATCTGTGCATTTGCACCATTTTAAAGTGTAATTGTACCATATATCATCGGAAAAGCTGCTGTAGAAAGGTTAATAAGTACCATGAAATCAGCTGAAATGTTCAGTAAATCATTGTGTGCATTTGTGCAATACTAAGGAGCATTTTCAAATGCTTAATGTACAGTTTTCTCTATTTTAGGGAGCGTACTTTAAATATTTACTGAGCATTTTAAGATTTTTAACGTATTTTGATCAATCATTTAAGGAGCAACCCGATCTATTTTAAGTAGATTTTTTTACTTATTAAGGAACATCGTCATTGTTTAATGATTCATTTACCTTTTTACCGATAAATTTATTGAAATCGATCCAGGGGCAGCTGAGTTATTAACGTTCAAAATCTTTCATAACTTTGTTACATGTTCCATTTTCGGTTTTCACAAAGTGTATCCCCATATAGAAATCACAGACGTAGTCCTACGTCATAATTAGGACGGCACTTTTACTATGTCTGTGGAAGAAACATTAGAAATAATGATGAAAACACACTTTCCATGTTCAATTAACAATATTAATGAAGACCAGAATACACATGCAGCACAAACTGGCTCTGAAAAAAACAGGACGGAACTTCAGACAACAATGAATGAATCGACTGGGTTAGAGATTACCAAGAAAGACGCTCGTAATCTGGCCAATAGAATTTTTACAGAAAAACGAGTCGAATAGGCGATTGATGCTTTTGCACCTTTCAAATTAGCAGGTAGAGACGGATTTTTTCAGTGCTAAGGTGTGTATCCACATTAATCCGGACACCTTCAAATCACTGTAACTTTTGAAATATTGCACGTAGGAAGGAAAAATTTCGCTGAGGTACAGCTGGGAGTCATTGATGAAAAAGACTATGATTGGTGTTTACATTCCATTTTTAGTGTTCAAGATAGCGACGAAATTTTTCTGAGGCATAAAAATCTCTGGTCACGTCTTCCTTCGGAAGGGAAGTAAAGCCGTTGGTCCCGGCCCATGTGTGTTGTGAATGGGTGCGATATCCTACGCAGGAGTGGAAGCTGCCTTCCTGCACATTGTCAATGGATGGCAATCGATGTCCGTCGGTGATTGGCACTAGATTGCGGAACAGAGACCGACGTTAAATAAAGGAAAAGAATAAGAAGAAGAAGAAGAAGAAGAAGAAGAAGAAGAAGAAGAAGACTAATTAAAAACACGTGCGTGAGCGGATTTTGTACGGACGTAATGCATGTAATGCCTGACTAGTCAATACGGGAACTTGAAACGAAACCGAGAATTTATAAAAAACATTGGACGTGCTGATCTTGTCATGGACTGAAAGGTGAAGAGGATATTGAAGAAAACCCCGAATCTCTTTGTTCGAACGGTGGCTCGTAAAATAGGACAGACAGGTTCAATGAGTCATTTTCATATGGATATGAACAGCCATTCGCCTAATTATTTGCTGCCTCGTGAGAGTCTGAATGATTGAGAAGTAAACGAATTACTGACAGCAGAGCACTCGGTCAGCAAGTTTATTCTTCCGGGATGGTATCCAAACCTTTTTTTGAATGACTGAGCGTATATTTTCTGTGGAAAAAGGCTTCGATTACATGCTGTGTGAGCGAAAGCAAGCGGCGTGAGTCGCCTGTTAGTGAGTGACTGAATGTTTTTGTTGGCTCTTTCATTGTCTCTTCCTTCGCCGTTAGGTAAGCATAGAGCAATGAATTGAATACAGTAGTGCTTTCAAACTCAGCCTTAACAATCAATAAGTTTACGCTCTGGTCACCTGGTTTTGTCCACAAATCAAATCATCGTTTGGGGCTGAAGTCGTATAGGGTGGGTGAGCCAGTAGTGGAGGTACTAAGCTAATTTATTAATTAAAAAATAAGTATACGATGTACACACAATTGTTATACGTCAATCTATAGATTTCAACCTCTATTTTGATAGAATCAGATTACATTGTAACAAAATTGCATACAATTTAAGAAAACTCATCCTCCATTAATAGGAACACTGTTCCAGTAGTTGTGGTAGTTGCTAACTTTGGTTCCTTTAATAGTGGAATGCGTTGGTTTATTATGGGTTCCACTATTATAGGAACGATACCGCAACTATAGGTGCAAAGGAGTGAAAATCTTAAGGAAAATTAATGATTTTCCGTAATTTTTGGGCTAAGTTTGAAATATGCAAATATGCTTTATTTTAGGACAGCTACCGATGAAATATAATCTTATCCGGGTCCTCCTCACTATTCCGGCACAACCTCCATACCGCAACTATAGGTACACCACTATTACTGGAACACCTACCCTAAAGTAAAAACAGTTACAAATCGCAACGACAAACAGAATGTGACAGCAAAATCACGGGCTCGACACTTACGCTTAGTCCGCGGGATCAAAGAGAAACTCCTTTCAACAATAAAATCCTACAACCCGGTAATGTACAAGCCATCGCACGAGGGGATGTCCCAATCAGTGGGGAAGAAGAGTCCGCTTCCAATTCACGATATGTTAACTACAGGAAGCTGGCAATTCAAATCCAATCTCTCCCAATCCAAATCGCTTCAATCGGGTACCCTGGTTGGACCATCCCATACCCAGCATATAATGTGTCATATAATAATGGAATTAATGTTAAGAGAACAATAGAGGAAAGATCTCACCCGATATATTGCAAAGGAATCCATGACTTCACGGCGATTTCGAAGAGCTCCCATAGATTAGAGGATGAATCACTGTCTAATGCCTATAGCCTTTTTCGTTGTGGCACTCACTCTCCCCCTACCGGCTATCGCGACCTTCACCCCAACTAACCGCTCTCGCTCTCTCTCTGTGCCTCTTTCTCTATCATGCACCTTAAAGCTCTTCTTTTCTGCTTCTTTTTCGTTCCAAACCCACTGCGATGTAAGAGAGAATGAACCTGCCCCTACGCCACTCGCAAAGGCGCTTTCGGTTGACGCTGTTTCTGCTTTTTCTCGCCACGCATAAAATTTTCACTTTTTCTTCTTCTTCTTCCAATATGTTTCTTCTTCTTGTTGTTCTTATTCTTTTTCCTCTCCTTATTCATCTTCTTCTTCCTCTTCTTCTTATCCTTCTTCGTATTCTAGTATTTACTGAACTGCCAATCACGCCGTATGGATTTCAATTAATATAGCTATCCTATTGACAAATCCATGTTTCAATCGACCACCGTGACGCTGCAATTGCAGCGGTGATAAGTTCGAAATAATGTGTCAAACTGAGTACATTTTTGAAATTTCAACCAAAAAACTATTATTTTCTATTTATTCTAGCGAGTTTCTGTGGAAGTCAAAACATGATCCGAGCAAAAAAGTAGTACTCGTAATAATGGTATATAATGCTGAATTTTATCGTTCTTTGTTTCGAAAATATCTTCCAAATAAACAAACATCATCCAAATCACCCGAATCGTCCACCGACTAAATCTATTGTCACTTAAAAATTAATTTCAGTCGGTGTATTAATCAGCAGATTAAATCGTTTTTCGTCTGGTGCTACACCGAGCAATCGGCCTATTTAATAGTTTTTCGTTGATTGATTTAGTCGGCCAACTTTGTCTGTTGTTTAATCGGCAGATGATTTCATACCTTAACATGTTTTCAGTAATTTATAAGTCTTGAAGTAGCTTTTTATTTAAGAACAATGCATTACAAAATAGTTTTATGCATTTTGTGCAAGATTCATCCATGCTGACAAGAAATTTTCATGAAATTACATTGAAATTAAAGAATTTTGCAAACAATCATTGAAATTTTCAAGGGCTGTCACAGACTTATCACCGTCGGTTAGTGCTTATTCCTGCCATCAGGCGCGCATGAGTTTAAATTGGATTTCTCAATTTAACCACCTGCTCTCTGTATGCCCGTCGTTGGGCCGTCTGATGCTGCAGATTACCCTTCTGCACCTATCTTGCCAAACACAGGCACACACTTGCAGCTTCTTCCTGCTTCTTATTCTTCTTGCTGAATAATTTTCACCGCTATCAATGGACTCCTTCTCGCATTTAATACTCCGGTCTTCACCGAATCTTCATCACACTCTATCGGATCTTCGTGAACGCTCCACCTACGAACAAACCGCCTCCTAATCCGTATCACCAGACCGGCTTCCGCAGAACACTTTCTTCCAACCAGCACAAAACACTGTACGCCTTAGCACACACGTGTCTGACTCGGTCGGTAGTCACTCACGAATGATAAGAACCGACAACTCAAGTGTTCGAAAACAAACGCGTCTAATAACGGCCATGGCACCCTTGGATTGAAAGAAACAAACAAACAGTTCGCCAAACTGTACAGAGTAACGTCAACCGGTGATCACTCGTGTTTATTTCAGTTACCGGGTCGACGTAATTTGTGATTAGCCCCGGTCCCTTTCAAATTGTATCATTATTTATGTACGGTCCATATATTTGATATGACGTTTCACATTCATCTCGTGATGGCCGATTTTCATTCGAATTATCGATTAATCGATTAACGAACCGAAAATTAAAATACTTGTAATCGGTTATATCATGCCGATATAAGCATTAACATCTCCAGAGGATCATCATCGATCATTTCAAACATGTGCTGCACTCTCATTGGTGGAAAAATGGCAGCACAGCAAACAAAAAAAATCGATTAGTTGTTAATCGAGTAATTAAAAAATGGGACATCTCTGATTTTTGTGCGTTTGTTTTGATAAAAAAAGAGCGCAAAACTTCATCTCTACCGAGGGGGCAGCAAAACCACAAAATTACCTTGAATACATAGAAAGTTTTTCTTCCGACAGTTTCATCTTAGTATTCATCTTTGGTTACATCCAATCGAGGAATATTGGGCTCTGATGAAGCTGAAGCTTTCAGGAAAGAAACAGCTAGAAAATTCACTAGCAGTATTCATTGATATTGAAGGAGCAAAGCATCGTTAAGTTGATTAATGAGATGCATTCTAAAAGAGAAATCTCAGCACACCTTGGAAGCTCATCCATAACCGTTAGAGCTGTAAAAGGGTGTCCTCAAGGAGGTGTGCTTTTATCTCTATGGTGGTCTTTAATAGTTGACGAACTTCTCAAAAATTTAGAAGCAATAAAGGGCTGCGAGATTATTGGCTTTGCTAATAGTCATAATAGTACTTGGAAAATATGACAATGTCATTTCAAATAGAATGCAAACTGCTTTAAATTATGTATCGTCGTGGTGCGCCAAAGAAGATTTGAATATAAACCCTTGTAAGACCACTATTGTACCGTTCACACGGAAAAGAAAATTTTCTATAAATAAATTAAAATTGAAAGGAAAACTTCTAGAACTTTCGCGCATAGTCAAGCCTATTTCGAGGAGGAATTAAGAGCAGGCAACAAATCGACAGTGAGCATGCATAAGGGCCTATACGCGATGATCAATTCTCTTCGTCGATTTTCTCTTTTGTTAATAACTCGCTATATTTAACGTTTCTCGGTGCGTTTGCTGTTGCTTTTGATAGCCAATACAACCTGTTACTACTCTGCATTGAACAAATTCTAGAAAATTGTTTCGCTTAGCTGTAGCAATGCAAAGAGAAAATCGGTGAAGAGAATCGATCATCGCGTATTTGCCCTTATGCATGCTCACTGTCGAAATGCTTTTTGGATAAGTTTAAAAACTTGTGGTAAGAAATGAGGCCTAAACCCAAAAATGATCCACTGGATTTATTTGACGATTGTAAAAGCCAGAATATCCTACGGATCAAAATTAAAAAATTCTCAAAAATTTCGTTTTCGAGTTTTTTTATTTATTCAAAGGGGGGATGTTTCTCAGAGTCTTAAACTATGTTAATCATCGATCGAATTTCCACTTGCTGCAAGTACGGCCTCCACTTTCTTCCTGAATGCACGGCAGGTTCTAATAATGTAGTCTGGATCCATTTCTCTCCAGGTACGGGTCAATGTTTGTCTGAGGCTTGCTATACTCGGGTGACGTTTAGAACAGGCCTTGGCCTTCATGACGCGCCATATTGAGTATTCCAGCGGATTAAGATCGGGGCTGGATGGCGGCCACATATCTTTCCCCCAGAACGGAAGATGTTCCTGCAACCACTTCTGTGTGCGGTTCGAGGTGTGGCACGAAGCCCCATCTTGTTGAAATACAACATTTGGCTTTGGACGGTACTGTTCTTTGATCCACTGAAGAACATACTTACCTAAAATCCCGATGTAGACCTCCGTGTTGACCTTGTCGCCTTCTGGAATGAACACCGGGACCATTTTTTTGCCATCGGAAGCCACCAATCCAAACACCATAACGCTAGCAGGATGCTTGGTCAGATACACGTTCTTGTGCTCGTCGGCCACGTCTTTTACCGGAAGAGAACTAATATAACGATCGGTTCTGGAATTTGATGCGGGATCATTCTCTCGTCGGTGAACAGGATTACCGGAATTTTTTCGCTTATGGAAGTTCAAGATTTTCTTGCATTGTTCGACTCGTAGCTCCCGGATGCGGTTAGTAATCATGTGAGTTTTTTTTCCGTGCCCTCGACTTCGCCCCGCAATCTTCCTTTACGATCTTCCGTGCCGTAAAGTCACTGATCCCGTGTTCCTTTGTCAATTTCCTTATTGAACGCACTGGATTCACCCATATCTTCTTTTTGATAGCAGCGATAACCCTCGGAACCCGAGCTGACTAGTCTTAGAGTTACCTCTATGCTTGAAGTATGTCTTCAAGTCTACAGACCTCTTCTAAAGATCATTCCTCTAGCTAATAAATTATCACCCTAAAGCTTCATGTTAGCATTTCCAACCAACTCTGAGCTATGTTTTGACTTCGTGAATTTTTTTTCCCATGAATCTGAAATAAACAACTATAATTGAAATATAATTCTAAATTTGTGTATTACTTAAGTTTTGATGCGTCTGGATTTTTGTGAAGGAAAGTTTGTGAATGGAAAAAGAACTTTGACACCCATTTTAAAGGGCCACCCACATTAGATCCGTTTGCGTTGCGTTGACGTAAACTTGACAGTTAGACAATAGATTTAGCTGTCACTTTGCCGCAACGCGTCCGATCCGGATCTAAGGCCGGTTCAGAGCAAGCTTAAGATTAAGTTATATTCCGATAACCTGGCATCAAGTAAATGTTTCATTTATTCCGAAGGCTAATCAAAAGGATTAAACTTCATCTAAATCCTTCAGGCTAAAACTAATGGAGAAAATAATAGAGCATATAAAACCAACGTACTTACTTACAATTCTTTTGAGTAAATATCAGTTTTCATATGAAGCTGGTAAATCAACAGTAACAGCTGTTACAAAACTAGAAAAATCTTTTGCATCAAAATAAATTTCACTAACAGTATTCATTGATATTGAAGGAGCATTTGATAATGTATCTTATAACTCAATGAAAAACTCTATGTCGAAGCATAGATTCGACCAAAGCATCGTTAAGTGGATTAATGAGATGCATTCTAAAAGAGAAATCTCAGCACACATTGGAATCTCATCCATAACCGTTAGCGCTGTAAAAGGGTGTCCTCAAGGAGGTGTGCTTTTACCTCTATGGTGGTCTTTAATAGTTGACGAACTTCTCAAAAACTTAGAAGCAAAGAGCTTCGAGATTATTGGCTGATATAATCATAGTAACGGGTGTTCAATAAAAAATGAGAATGATTTCAGTGCCGTCCAGCGCTCTTGTGAGAGCATCGCGACTAAGTTGCGTCGTACGGCTGACCAGGGCCCCTTCTCCTTATGTTTTTAATAAAAAAATATTGAATTCGTTGAAACTTTTTTTCACAAGCTGTATGGCTGTTGAATACAAACCCTTCTAAGACCACTATTGTACCGTTCACACGGAAAAGAAAATTTTCTATACATAAATTAAAATTGAAAGGAAAACGTTTAGAACTTTCGCGCACAGTCAATTATTTCAAGGAGGAATTGAGAGCAGGCAACAAATGCTCTTTGGATAAATTAAAAAAAACTTTTGGTAAGAAATGGGGCCTAAATCCAAAAATGATCCACTGGATTTATTTGACGATTGTAAGACCCAGATCGGATCATTGGTTTGCCCAACTTCTCAGAAGAAGCTTGGGAGACTGCAAAGACTTGCTGCGCTCTCAATAACTGGTGCAATGAACAGTATGGTATGAGCACAGACAAACAGACATAACAAGTTGTTCATCGAACAAGCATTTAACGGTCAATTTAAAAGTATCGCAGTTTGGTGGAGCGCATAGTCAATTAATCATTTTGTTCGACCATTTTCCACAGAGAAGTGATAAAAATCGCCATATAGAAATTGAGAGAAGTGGGAATATTTCGCTTTCGGTGCATATTCAGGTGAAAAAAGTGAACGACTACCTATAGAAATTAATCAGGGACTTTGTCGTTTAGTTTTTTCCCGGAAATTATTGTAAAACAAGCTACAATTAATTAAAAATGATTTTCCACATACTACCAGTTCTCGGAGAGCCAAAAAATTCAAATTTGAGAGAGAGAATTTGCTCTTACGACCTCAATCTCTCAACATGTCATGTATTTTGTTGATACTTGATTTGTGATTTCCCTTTCACAGATTATAAAATAGAGTATCGGTCACTACAAAACATGTCTGGTACCTCTATATATGCATTTACTTTAACATTTGAAATCCCTTCTTTTTTACATATTCTGCGCAAAAGATAATTTATGCCCCGCCCCATACATAAAAATCGTCGGGAAATTCTATGAGGGGTGAACTATTTTGTGTGCAGAATGTGTAAAAAGGGAGGGACTTCGAATAATAATCTAAATGCAAAATGTTTTGCACTGCAGTGTCCTCTGTGAACAATTATAGGAAAACAGATTGTCTGTAGTTTCCGATAGATGTCACCGCAAACAACAGCAGTGACATCTGATGGAACATGAATGCAGAAGCTTGACAAAATGATTAATTCCCTAGCGTTTGACGTTTACACGCTACCGCCATCTGTTCAGTGTACTACCCACCACAGTGTACTCAACAGATGGCGGTAATGTTTTAGCAACGATGTTTTACAGTTAGAAATATTCAATGTGTTATGTCTGTTTGTCTGTGGTATGAGTATGGCACTAGATGCTCTACTTTATCTGCTTCCGTTGCATAAATTTATCCAATTAGACGCTGAAAGGAGCGCTTTAAGCATTCAACGGACAAAGTACTTTCTTGAAGGTGATCTTACCGGATACCTTAGTACAGTGATAGACAATCGAGTGCTATAATTTTTAAAAATAGCTGGGAAAAATATCTAAAACTTGTTTTGAATTGGGATATTTTTAGTCTTACTGGTAGTGTACTTGAACCACTTTCATGAGAAGGAAACGAGTCGCACGCACACACTCCGAACCGGTAGCAGCGGATGTAAACATTCAAACAACGTTTTGACCAAAGACATTCGTTTAGCCGAGGTGCAAAACTGCAAGGAAAACCGAAGCTTAACCTCACTCATAAGCAGAACCGGCTCAAGTTCGCCCGGAAGTACATGAAGTGGAAGACAGAATGGTGTAATGTTGTGTTTTCTGATTAGAAAAAGTTTAATCTAGACGGACCGGACTGTTACAGTTGCTACTGGCATGAGTCAAACCAATGTCGTGAGATCGAGCAGGGCAATGCATCTATTCACGTCTCCAAGCAATCCAAGTCTTGGTTTGTTGAGAAACACATTCCGCTACTGGACTGGCCAGCTTGCAGTCCTAATTGCAATCCCATAGAAAACCTCTGGGGAATCTTGGCTGCAATGGTTTATGCAAAAGGATGTCAGTTTGACAGCATTGCCAGTTTTAAAACAGCAATTCAAGAGTGTTGGGCCAAAATCGACATGGCAACACTGCGAAAGTTATCTGATTCGATGTCATCTTAACATTAAAATTAAACCATTCGGCTAAACGAATGTCTTCCCATTTTCCAATGTCATTTCTATCTTGTTATCCAAACTTGAACTAATGTTAAGTTTTAATGATGATTTTGTTGAAAATAAAAGAGACCTATCCTACAAGTTCATAAAAGAGGGTTGCGTTTCGTCTTATTTCCGAAATGCATAGAAAAAATAGGGGTCGGCTAAACGAATGTCTACCACTGTATTCTAAAAATGATTGATACTAATTCTCTTGTATTAAAAATTGAAGACAGGATGGAAAAAATATCATTTCGATCGGTTATACAATGCAGAATTTGGGAATATGCAATGTCACTGAAATTGGCCTGTCAAAACCAAGTGAACCTATATTGGGTTCCTGGCCACTGTGGAATTAAAGGGTATGGAAAAGCCGACACGTTAGCCAGGCTAGGATCATCTCAACCATTTCTAGGACCAGAACCATTCTGTGGAGTTTCTGCTTGTTCTCTTAAAATGGAGATCGAGAAATGGGAAAAATGCAAGTGGAGACCAGCTGGAACAACGCTTCCATTGCTAGGCAATCGAAACGAACATTTCAATTTCTGCTTCAATGCTTGAATTATCAAACAAAGATCTCAGTGTCTAAACTGGTTTGATAACAGTACATTGTCCATGTAAATATCACTTGAAGTTAATAGGAAAACTTCATGAGGATATGTGTCGATTTTGTGGCATAGAAAAGGGACTCTGAACACCTGATATGCTCGTGTACAACTTCAACAATCTTCAATAAAAGGCGTATTTTTCTGGATTGTTTTAAAGTTTATCGGTATCAAAGGTTTTAAAATATCGGTATTGATCGATATTCACTATTTTCATTTATTCTATATTTTAGCTGTTTTGAAAGCGAAAATTTTAACTTTTGGACTATGATCGAAAAGTTTTGAACGAAAACTCCGGGGAATGCTTGAATTAGCTTCTGAAGGAACATCCAGAGAAAGAAGAAAGAAGCTCTTCTGGACGAAATTTGAGGAAAATTCTAAGAAAAGTTGGAGAAACATCCGGGAACTACCAAGACAAAAATTGAGAAACTTATAGTGAATATTCAAAGAAACTATCGAAAAAAAATCGGATGTCACATCAAAAGGAAGCCAGAAAAGTTTCGGAAAATGGAAGTAAATTCCAGAAGTAACCAGTTCTAGGGGAAGCCAGAAGAAGTTCGGAAAAACCTTCCAATAAAAGTCGAAAACCTATGGCTTATGGACACACTTCCAGAAGAAGACGGAAGAAACTTCCTGGAGACGCTGGCAGACACTTCCTAAGGTAGATTGCAAGAAACTTCTGGAGATATTTGGACGCCAGAGCGCCTACGGAACAGTCAAAAGAAACAATGACATAATTCCGGGAGAAAGAGATTTCTGGGGGATGTTCTAATGATCCAGCAAGTTTTCCTGAACATTCCTGAAATGCACTTAGGAATATTCCATAATTCCATGGAATTCCTTAAAAATTGTTGTAATTTTCTTGAAGTTAATAATGGGGCTGTTTTAGAGTTCTCTGATCATCCTCCAAGTACTCGAAACTTCCCTGATTATAATGAGGCTACCTGAATCTCTATAACCATCTTTGAAGGTATCTGGACTTTCTTGAAGATTACGAAATTTGTCAAGTTCTCTCACAATTTTCTTGAATTTATTGTATCATTAGCATTGAAGACCTCTGATAGTCCCGATTTTTTAAATTTTAATTCTTTGCACTGCCATTAAAAAGTACGAATTTCCCATAAAATTTTTTCGCAATGTTCATATGTTCATGCAACTTCCCTTACGTTTCCTAAATTTGTGTAACATTGCCTGAGTTTCTCGGAAATCCTTTAAAATATCAGCATTTCCTTGACATTAATTGATCTGCCCTGATGTTCACGGAGCTTCCCTAAAGTTCTCTTAATTCTCTCAAATAACTGGAACTGTTCTGAAAACCATTAAATTTCCCTGAAGTTCTTTGAACTTGTGAAGTTTCCAAAATATTTCTGATGTTTTCGTAAGCTCGCTGGAGTTCGCTGGACTTTCCTGAAATTTTCGGGTTTTGGAATTTGAACAGAAGTTAATGAAACTATCTTTAGGAATTTACTCAAAAGTCGAGACTTTTCTGAAGTTTCAGACTTCTTAAAAGTTCCTGCAGCTAGTTTTAATCAATAAAAATCTGGAAACATCCCTGAAGTTCGGGGGAAGTTTGAAAAAAACTGGTGGGAGAAGACGGAATAACCTTTCGAGCGATGGCTGAAGCAGCTTCCTAGGAAAGTTGAAATAAGTTTCCGGGAGGAATCGAAAAATAAGTTTTAGTAAGGGGGAAGAAAATTCCAGGTGAAAGTTGAAAGAAAATTCAGGAACTAAAAAAATGAACAAAAACTTTAGGAAGTTAAATAATGTTTAACAAGTATTTCACAATTCTCTAGAAATAACCGGAAAGAGACATCGACAGTCTCTTGATTCATGGGTAGCCAAAAACGGTGAAGAAATGGAAACATTAGTCAAAAGAGTATCAAGCATATGACATTTTCAAAGATAATTTTTTAAAAAGAATTTTGAGGGCTCAAAAAATTGAGTTATTCAAAAAGATACAAGTCTCTAACAGTAATTTGCTTCGAAATTCGAGCGCGGGTAGGCAATAATAATTTTGATCATTAAAAAACGATATAAATCGGTATACAATTTAAAAAATCGGTTTTCTGAGGAATCTTATCTGTATATCGGTATCTAGTTCGGAAATCGGTATATCTGGCAAAGCTGAATGCATGTTCCAGTAAAGCAGTACATTTCATTCGCAATTGACAAATTTGATAGCGGCGCCGGTGGTGTAGTGGTAAGCGTGATTACCTCTCAACAGGCCTGGGTTCAATCCCAGTCGGCGCCGCCGGGAGGTTCTGAGGCATAAGGGTCCAGGTGTGGAGAACGAACGTTATTAATAATTTTGAAATCAACACAGCTCGCTGATCTCGTATACGTCAGGTAGGTATAGGCGGAGCACTAGGACAATATTAAATGATTAATCCAGATCTCCAATCGATTTCCAGTCTTTGATTGAAAACGCAAACTATAAAACTGGTTTCGTTTGAAAATAAGCACCTAGGGGAAATGGCTCTAATGTTGGCCCTTGGATCTAAGACTGGACCCATCGCTAAAAATCTGCTATTTATCAATTTTATCTAGATGAACGCGTCATTGGCGCGGTATTAATGGATATTTTTGGTCGCTATTGAAAATTTAGTCGATTGCCGAATTTATGTATGGGCCCAAATTAGAGGCATTTAGGCCGACATTACATCCATTTCCCCTATCTCAACTAATCTAGTTTCAAATATTTTGTAGTAAGATGATTTTCCAGTTAAATTCTTTAAACTCCCTCCATTCTACCGGTTTTCCATTCATCTGATCAAATTTCAGCTGATTTAAACAATTTGATTCGAGGGTGTATACAAATCACTGATACGGCAATCTTTCATTTTCACACGAAGTTTACTTTTCGCTCAACGAACTCTCCATTAGCTACCATTCATCGCAAGCTTTGCCAACAGTTCAGTCAGACGGTCACGCGTATATTGATTAAATTAGAAAAGCTTTCCACAGGAGTACCTCCCCCCCTTCCGGCCCCAAGCTGCTCCTTTCGTGGGCTGCATTTAACTCGAACCCGCGAATATAAATATCATTATTCAATACTCAACGGTGATGGGTGTTTGCGGGCGTCGTCGCGCGGGATCACGCAGTCACGAGATTCATTGCCACCACCGCCATCACCGCGTCATGATACGGTCTGCTTCTCATGCTGGCTGATGTATATAAGCAAGCAAGAGCTAGGGAAACGCGAAAAGCACTGCTACCAACCGCGTCGTTCCAGCAGCAGCTACCTCAATATACCTACGACGACGACGACGACGATTGAAGCGAGCAGGATCGGGAGGGAAAACTTACTGTCTGCCTCCCTGCCACTGACCGAACTAGCCAAACCAAGCCAAGAGCCGACGAGACTCGTGTTGTGTGTACCACCAACCAAACCAACTACTACTACCCCTACGAGTGGCGGAGGTTCAAATGTTGTTATCCTGCTACCTGCTTGCCATTCCATCGCCGGAGTTGATCGCGTTGAAATCGCGTTGTTGCGCGCGCTATTCTTGATTTTCGCGGGGACTATTTTTAGCCCTTTGAAAAGCAAAGTCGTTGTCACACGCAGAGAGAGAGAGAGAGAGGGTGGGAGTGAAATTTAGCAAAAACCCAAATCCGCGTGCCGAAAGTGCCTTTTTTTCTGCGGGAAAGTGGTACCGCGAGTGAGCTTTTGTGCCTGATTCGCGTTTCATCAACTAATCTAAACACCCCACCCTGGGGTCTGAACACGGAGTGAGCGTGCGGCAGCGGCGGAGGCGGGCGGGAACAGAACGAAAAGCAACGGAAAAGGCAAAGTTTTATCGATTCTGAGCATTAAAAACAAACACCACATTACTACACCCTGGCTGCTGTTGCTGCAGGACGACCACGAGGACTGCTGCGAGGACGTCAAGGATTTTAACCTACTTCAACTGCCTGAAAGCTCGAAAGCTTCTTCCGAGAAAATAGATCACAGTCGGCGTGGAGTTCCGGGAGTGGTTCGAAGAATAAACCGAAAATCAGTGTCTTTCCGCGGAAGTAATCTAGTATTCATTGAACCGCATGCATCGCAGTGCCCGTAGTTTGAATATGAATCTTACCCAAGCGTGCACAGGATTATGAGTGCAGTTCCCTTATTTAGGTCAGTGCTAATTTTCGAATTATACACCTCTGTAGTTGTGATGGCGACGACGACGGCGGACGGACGGGTGCCATAACTTTGGATATTTCACGTTAAATAATTATAGCCCACCTACCTGGAAAAGGCAGGTGGGCGCAAGTGGAGCACATATTGCATGACATTGAAGAAACACCCGAGAGTTGTTGTGGCCTTTCTTCCCGACTACAAGTTCTTACCCGATGTTTACAATGTTATTATTTTTTTCCTACTCCGAACGAATTGAACCTTCATGGTTCAGAAACAAGGAACAGTCACGAACCTTGTGAACAGAACATGAAAATGACCATCACGTAACCTGGCGTTGTGTTCATCGACTTAAAAATCAAATTTCTCATGCTCAGTGTACGTGAGTGTGTGTGCGTGTACCCGTGTTCAAATGGAATCCTTTTCTTGCAGTGTCTTCTACCTATCATCTACGGTGTGGATTTACGCGGTTGCCGGAGCACTAACCCATCGACTTCCAGAAAACGTTTCGGCGTACGATAAGAATGTCAAACCAGGTGAGTCCGACTGCTACGTCGCGATCGTACCTGTACTGTAGTAATCCAGTAGGCTCTGTTGCTATTGTGTCGTTGTCCCATTTGGGAATATTAGAAAAGTAATCTATGAATCGCGTGTGTCCTTAGAAATATCAGCACCAGCGAGGGAAGGGGACGAAGGGTAAAGTTACACCAAAGGAGACCTTGAGATATCCCGAAATTTTATTATTATCGTGTTGAGCAACTGAGCGCCCGCCCCAACTCCAGAGCTACAGGCGTCTTTTGCGCGCTTTTCCGTTAATATTTGTCCGTGTGTAAATCTTTCGTCGTTCGCGAGAATCGATAAACGATAGGGAAGAATTTGAGGGAAAAATTGATAATGAGCGACATTTGTAAGCGCAATTCGACGGAGTGGAACGTGATTTATTAGGAAGTAAACCGCCATGAAAGTTTAAACCTTTGTTGATATTTGAAGTCTCACAAATAAAAATCATTACGGAAAAAAAAGCGTGAGCACGTGAACGATTTCCAGAGCAACCTTAAAGTAATTAACAGGGAAAGCAAGAGCAATAATTGCTTTCTTGGCCTTGAACAAAGTAAACACGAGCGTTCTATTTTTTGTGCGTTCATATAATTAGAATACCTAATAAATGCAGTGATTTTTTACGACATAAAACATCGTTACCTCAATGACCTAGAACAATAATTATGACATTGCTGCCCACAGAAAATCGAGAATTGCGCTCTTAAAATTATGGAAAGTACACGTGCAGGTACTTCTTCAGAAAATCCACCCAACTGGAAAATGGTAAACTGTCTTACGTATGAAACGTAAGAAAATATGATAAATTTGTCATACATTTAATCCTTGAACCGGTCTATCTCAAATAATTATAAAGTTAAAATTTAGAACTCTTTAACCATAGGGACCACCTTAATCATCAAAAGATTGGTTAAAACTTTTCCATAGATATTAATTACCGATAGGCGAATCCACTAGAAACTAAGCGATCGTTTCAGCCTCTGGTGGTGAATATTAGGGGAACCCTCAAAAGAGTGAGGAGAGCTAGGAAGAGGATAATATTTTTACCTTTCCTGATTAATCCATCCATCGCAGGTGCTTGAAATCATCATCCACGTGGAATATTTTGTTTTCTGTATCGATTTTGCTGCGATACGGCTGGTGGTACCGCATATTTTTGGTGAGAAAAATGATGATTTATAAAATTTCCCCAGCGGTTTTGATCTTCCGTATTTAAAATGTGTTGTTATTTCACCTATAAATCAGTTCAGATATGTACCAAAAAATTGTAATCTGTATGTAAACAAACGGTTTGGTTGACGTTTTCTCTCATAATTGCCTAGCGCACATTGGTGGTGAATCGAAACGGCCTATTCAAAAATAAGGGTTTAGGAGCAAGCAATTCTAAAGTAGAGTGAATTTGTAGAATAATTTTAAGAAAGATATGAACCGAAATTATGGTTTCTCCCATACTCCCATACTTACTATTTCCATATAAACTTCAAATGGTTTGTGCCAAGTAAGTTTCTCACTAAAAAAGTTCAAATTTTGGGAGGCTAATCAGGGCCCAATTTGGAACCGTTTGAGCACTGTGGAGCGAAAATTTCAAATTTTGCATCAATCTACTGTCCATCATCCAATAGGTCTTATTCATCAGAACAAATTGGTTCAAGACCGCTACCTTCTATCTAGTCGAAGTCGCAAGTTAAACCAATAAGCAGTGAAATGGTATACTAAATAGAAATATGAAGTTAAAAAGTATACAAGTTTGTTGTCACCATCCAATAAGTCTTTTTCACTTGAAAAACTTTTCCAAAGAGAGAAACCTTCTATCTAGTCAAGATGTCAAGTTAAGCAAATAGTTGATTAGTGCCACCTTGGAAGACGAATTCTGAACTCACCTGGTCACCTTTCAATAGGCATAAAACCATCTAAACAGCTTGGGTGAAGACCGTAACCCAGTGATGTCATGGTAAATTTGGAACTGGTTATTCATTTAGCATTTTACAAAAACGAATCAATATGCAACTAAAAAATGCAGCAAACCGTAAAAATATCGCTTCTGATTACTGAGTAGAATGGTCCAATGGATGGATTATTATAAAGCGATAAACTGAACTTAGAATTTCTAATGAAAAACAATGCAATGAGATCTACAAAATGATACCGTAGAACCCCATTAGTTTGAATAGCTAAAATGACAAGTAAACGGTGCTCATCAAAATTTGTTTAATTGGTACCCCTACACATGTGCCCAAAGGCGTTACGTACCTGTGCAGCGGTACCAGTTAAACAAATTCTAAATGAGCGCCGTGTAATTGCCATTTTAGCTATTCAAACTAACGGGGTTCTACGGTACTTTCAATTTTTGATAAAGAAATTTTTAAACATACTAAGGACTGTTTACTTTCAGTCACAACTTTATTCTTTAACTATCACTGAAAAAAGTTTTCATATAATTTCCATTGGGAACGCACATGATATTTTTCCAATAATAAATTTAATGATTTTTATCTGAAATTCACATGATCACATGAATTCTAGGTGATAATCTAATCTAATCTAATCTAACACCAACACAGCCAGTTCTTGAAAGCATCCTGGAAAATGATATATATACCTACATCATTTTTCTTGTCTATTTGATATATGTTTCACATCGAAGATGCGTCACACAAATCAAAACGGCCAGGCCTACTGTGCAGCATTTAAGGGGAAAAATGATTCAGAAAACAATAGGCCAGTTTAAATCAAAGATTTAAACACGATGTTTTAGAATTCAATAAATGGATGAAACGTGGACATCTCGTACCGTACGTTCCGATTTTGGAAATTATATGATTGGATTGGAATGATTTTGGAAATTATATGATTGCTGGAAGCATCAAAGCTAGAAAGGTTAAGTGATGCTCCATTTTCTTCTGACGGTTGGGACATGAGCACTAACTCTTGTCCTAGTCTTTAAAGACTTATGACTATAGCGCCATTACTCGCTTTCTGAAAAAAAGAAGAGGTAAAGGAAAAGGAGAAGGACAAAGGGAAAAGGATTATGTGAAATCTATGAACATAAACAATATTTTTGATTTGAAATATACAATATAGAAATGCATAACGGCGGTGGTCATTACCCGAATCTTGTCACTATTATCAAGTCATAAAAAGTAACAAGGAATAAAATGTTATCCTTTGATAATTGGAAAATCCTGATTCCCTAGTTTGAATTTGTCACGGCACGGTTCGGTGGTAGATCTTATACCAGTAACGCACCACAAAAAGGTGATCTCCCAACGTTACTGGTTTGAAAAGATAAAAATGTACCAAATGGAACGAGCTCACCAAGTTTAGCTGCTTGACATGTGTTGATGTAGAAGTCCAAATTGTAGACGATGCTTCACGAAGATCAACATGAATTTATTAAATTTCATATATAAAAATGAAATTTATACATTGATATTGAAGGGATCATAGAGTTATGGAGAGTTGACTGTAGCAGAGCAACCGAAAGAAGTTTTATATCATCATCATCAATGGAGTTTAGATCCTGCTTCATGACAAAGACCGATCAAACGGATGACGGAGTTTGACGTCAAAGTCCATCTTCCATCCAAACAACGGGGGAACAAAAGGGACCTCATACCATGGCACATTGCGAAGAGCCCATCTACCACTACCGCGAATCATCATTCCGGTGCTCACACTCTAATTCAATTGGGTTCTTTAATTTTGAAAAATATATCGGTTTTTATATATCATCTGAAAGAGCTTCGTTTTCTGAGCACAGCGATATTTTTTTCGAACCCCCACACTTTCATCTCGATTTTTAAATCAAGATTTAAAGCAAAATAATAACTTCACTGACAAACTGACAGCTCGCTCCCATACAAAGTGACACCGAGGGGCGCTAATAAGGTGATTTTTGCGAATGTAATCGTTCTTATTTAAAATAGTTCCAGTGTATCAAAATTGATGAAATTTTGGGTTTGGGTTCCATTTTTAATGCAGATTACGAATATGCATTTACCTCAATACCCTTAAAGAACCCAATTGGCGTTGACGGACCTTCGAAAAACCGTGTCTTCTAAAAATTTTAAATAGAGCGATTACATTCGCAAAAATCACCATCTTAGCGCCCCTCGGTGGGACTCTGTATGGGAGCGAGCTGTCAATTGAGTGTCAAACAGTGAAGTTATTATCTTGTTTTAAATCTTGATTTAAAACTCGAGATAAAAATCTATGAGATCAACGTTGTGCTCTGAAAACAAAGCTCTTACAGATGATGTATAAAAACAGATAATTTTTTCTTCCAATTTGGCATTGTCTAAAGGAATCTATCAGCTTTTCAAAAATCACATCCCTATGTTTCGGAAACTTTCGAAAGTTAGTGCAAAATTATGTTTTTTGATATCAAGCGTAATGAAAAAAAAATGATTCGACGCAAATACAAGCGTGGCATCGAAGTAGGCTATGATCATCGGTAATTAAATTGTAATCAAATAACACTCAATTATCTTTAGACGAAAAAAAATCGCGTTACAGAATTGAGTATAATGCAATAAAAATGTCTCATGCAGAATTTCATTTCAAAACACATTTTGATCATTTTCTTGAGAGTAACCGTTCGCGAATTTGGCCCAGTTGATTGAAAATGGTTCTTAGCCTACACAGTTGAAAAAAGTAATGTGATTTTCTATCACTATGATGCATATAAAAGGAGCGTCATGTATCATACAAGTTAACATTCAAAATATTGTATGCAACATTTCTTGCAAGTTGTATTATGGAAGAAATATACACTCAAGTCTTTTTTTACACGGGGGTTACGTACTGCGTAAAAAAAACCGTGTAAAAAAAACCGCGTTGTTTCAAAAAACCACGTCCTTTCAAAAAACCGTTTAAAAAAACCGCGATATTTAAAAAAAAAACCGTTTAAAAAAAACCATGTGTTTCACAAAACCGTGTGATAAGCCCGTGTTATTTCAAAATTCATCATAACAAAAAACTGAGCAGTGTGCATGGAATTTTATTCGGTACTTGTAAGTCATGATCACCTAGAACATATTCGTTCATGATAAAGTTCTTCTGGAGGTAAAGACCTTTCGAATGCTTTGATCACACCATTTCGGAATTTTCTCTCATTTGTAAATCCTAACCATCTTGAAAGCAGCTGGCTTCCACAAAGCTGCTCCCGTAGCTGTAGGTACATACATATGTGTATGATTTAATTATCTACGTGGGGCAAATGTGCATACCGTGGTGCACCCTAATTTCAATTCATAGTGATAGCAATGTTTAACATATTAAGCAGGGTTTTAATCATACAAAGCAGATCACTAGCTTTCATGCTAAAAAGTACTGGTTTTCGAGTCAAAAGTTATTATACGTCGTTTGGTGACCCCCTAAGGTTACTTAAGCCAAAGTCTTTTTACCAGGATATTCGGGAGAATTATCAATCACGTCTCCTTATGTGCAGCCCATTCATCATTTTTTTTTTCCTTTGGTTTGTTTTTTCCGTCGATCTTGTTTTCCGTGCTGAGCACCAATGCTACCGACGTGCCAGGAAGGCAGCTCCCACACCTGGACCCTACCTATCGACCCATCAACTCATAAACCGGGGACCAACGGCTTTACTTCCCATCCGAAGGAAGGCGTGATCAGAGATGTTATGCCTCAGAACATCCCGGCGGCACCGACTGGGATTGAATCCAGGCCTGCTGGGGTGAGAGGTAATCACGCTTACCACTATACCACCGGCGCCGTTAATTCATCATTTTAGGACCACCGAAGTCATCTTAGCCACAAACAGTTCGATTTATTCACTTTAATAATGAGAAAGCAAAACGACGAGGGCAAACATACTTTTGAATATAAAAACTAATTGCTTTGTAATGGAAGTTTACTCTTGAATTACGGTACATTACGGTAAAGGGTGATACGGTCAAAATTTGGTCAAGGGAAAACGCGTGTAAATCGGTGAAATCGTTTATTTAAAAAATCAAATTAAATTTCTTTTTCAAGTTCAATTAGTATAAAATTCAGGAAAAATATTCAGTTAGGCTTCCGCTTTTCCAAATCCGAATTGCCGGGCCTTACGCTTGACCCCTGCCATCAGATTTTGTACAGCCACCTTGTCCACCTTCTTCGCCGCAGAAAGCCAGTTTGCCTTGAACTGCTGCTCGCCCTTAGCAGTTTTTTGGTCTTCTTTAGGTTCCGCTTGACAATAGCCCAGTATTTCTCAATTGGGCGGAGCTCTGGCGTGTTGGGAGGGTTCTTGTCCTTGGGAACCACCTGCACGTTGTTGGCGGCGTACCACTCCATGGCCTTTTTACCGTAATGGCAAGATGCCAAATCCGGCCAAAACAGTACGGAACAACCGTGTTTCTTCAGGAAAGGCAGCAGACGTTTATTCAAACACTCTTTCACGTAAATTTCTTGGTTGACAGTCCCGGAAGCTATGAAAATGCTGCTTTTCAAGCCACAGGTACAGATGGCTTGCCAAACCAGATATTTCTTTGCGAACTTTGACAGTTTCATGTGCTTGAAAACATCTGCTACCTTTCCCCTTCCTTTTGCCGTATAAAACTCCTGTCCCGGAAGCTGCTTGTAGTCGGCTTTGACGTAGGTTTCGTCGTCCATTACCACGCAGTCAAACTTCGTCAGCATCGTCGTGTACAGCCTCCGGGATCGCGCTTTGGCCGTCGTATTTTGTTTATCATCGCGATTTGGAGTCACTACCTTCTTGTAAGTCGATAGTCCGGCTCGTTTTTTGGCTCGATGCACGGTTGTAGACGATACACCCAGCTTATTTGTGGCATCTCGGAGAGAGAGGTTAGGGTTTCGCTTGAAACTACCGGCAACTCTCTTTGTCGTCTCAGCGGCTTCCGGTTTTCGATTTCCCCCCGATCCAGACTTTCTGGCTGTCGACAAACGTTCCCCAAACACTTTAATTACATTTGTAACGGTTGATTTGGCAACTTTTAGCGATTTTGCCAACTTTGCGTGCGAGTAGCTCGGATTTTCGCGATGCGCGAGCAAAATTTTGATACGCTGCTCTTCTTGCTTGGACCGAGGGGGACGACTCTATCTACGATACAAAAAAGATTGTGTTTTGCTGTGGCTAGCTGCGCGCACGCTGAGTAGATAGAAAGAAGATTGATGACGATTCTGAAGATTTCCTGCAAAAAATTGATGAGCGATGCAAGTAGATGCGACAAATGAAAGAAGATTGTTCGAAGATTGATTCGCTAGTGTGAGATTTGTTGACCATCTAAACTTGAGATTTAGATGTGTCGCCCCCCTCGGCTTGGACGGCATTTTGACAACTGAAGAGTGAATTCCAAAATCAAAATAGGAGCAACATTCTACACACACACACCTTCAAAATGAGGGGTGTTCAGGTTTTTTAAATGTAAAATTGAAAGAAATACGTCAAGTTGATATTGACCAAATTTTGACCGTATCACCCTTTACACATAAACTTGCTGATTATGGTGATCCTCAAAATTTCGCCAAATAGCGAAAAATTAAACGATTTTAAGATTTTACCTCTCAGAATTACATTAAGCTGAGGGGTCAGAAGGAAAGGGTGTAAGTGACTTTGATCGATTCTCTTCATCGATTTTCTCTTTTGATAGCAGCTTTATAAATAGATTTCGCGCTATTTCTGCCACATAGTTTGATAAAGAAGCTTCTAATCTAGCATCCAGAATGGCACACGCATCAAGGAATGTGTTTGCAGCTGAATTATTAACGAAAGAGATGAAGAGAATCGATCAAAGTCACTTACACCCCTTTCCTTCTAACTCCCTCAATTGTAATTGTTCGGTAGAGACAATGAACCAGGTTTGTGTTGTAATTCAGCCATTTCCACTCGTGCATGGTAAAAATCTAGACGTGTAGAAGCCGGAAATCGATGATTCATGCCATTTTGGAGTCCAAGATGGCGGCTCCTGGTTTTGTGAAAAACTGTCAAATAGCCAACAATATGGATATTTTTGGAACCAAGACGACATACAGAGGCCGGAAATTGATGATTCATGCCATTTTGGAATCCAAGATGGCGGCTTCCAGTTTTGTGAAAAACTGTCAAATAGCCAACGATATGGATATTTTCGGAACGGGAACGACGTGTAGAGGCCGGAAATCGATGATTCACGCAATTTTGGAATCCAAAATGGTGGCTTCCGGTTTGTGAATGTTTCAAAAAAATGATATGCAACAAATTTTAATTAACTTTTTTTTCGATAATCTGTAATTAGTCTTCTTACATTTACAAGAACTTCATAAATTCAATGTTGAACAACATGTGATACCAGTGACTTGGTTGTGGAATGCATGTAGCACTAGAGGTTTGCTCAGCCGAGCTCGGTAGAAAAAAAACTAAGTGTGTGGATAGTACTTAACATAACAGGAACTGGGGTTGAAGTTGTCGCTGACCGAATAGTCAAAGTCATGAAACACAGTGAACGAAGAATCCTTGTCTCTGAAATCGATGTTTAGCCAATAAGACATCTTAGTACTTAGCTTAATACTTTCTTTGGCAAGTTTTAACTTCTACTTATCAGCAACACGGTAAAAATTATAAACCTGTATTTGAGGCAGTATGTAATTTTTACGAAATTTAACATCACATGTTTAGAGCACATGCAATTTGTATACTTATGTCAATATATGGTTTTCTACGTGTTACAAGAGCTGAAATACACTGAAAAAATATTTTACATCGTTTGTATTGGAAACGTACATAATGTTTCCAATAACAAAATTAATCTGCATATCACATAACAAAATAAATTCTATGTGAGTAATCATATAGATTTATGAGGACATATAAGGTTTACGTGATTTTGTGGTGCAATTTCCAATTATGAGATCACATGAATGTTATGCGGAATTCACATGGATATTTTCCACTGGATGTGATTTATTTTATGAGTGTATGTATAAATTAATAATATTAATTTTAAAGGTATCTCCAGGAACATTGATTTGAGGATTGTTGATTTGAGCAATTAATTTTGAATCAAAAATACAGTACAATGGAAGTGTTCATCGATGCACAGTAACACCATTCAACTGCAAATGATCAAAATTGTATTTTATTTATGCTTTAATTGAAACACATTTAATACACACATAAAAAAATAAATGCCTCGATTTCCATTCCAAGATTCGCCACAAAGTCCTGCATTTTTGCTCCGTCATCATCGCTTTCGCTTATCGTGGGCACATCGCATGACGTCCACCATCGATCGGTAAGCTCGCCCCGGTAATGAACGAAGCAGCATCGCTGGCCAAAAATACGATCGCATCGGCCACCTCGGTTGCCTGGCCGGGACGGCCCATGGCGTGCGTATTCTTGGAGTGTTCCAAAAACTTCTTGTACGTTTCCTCATCCATCCCGCCGCGCTTGTGCAGATTCGTTACCGTTACTCCCGGGTTCACGCAATTGACCCGAACGTTCTTGGCTGCCAGTTCCAGCGCTACGCAACGGGTGAACTGATCGACCGACATCTTCGAAATGTTGTACGCCAGCACTCCCGGGAACGAGCGGATTCCGTTCACGCTGGACACGTTGACTACATTTCCCTGCGATTTGATCAGATGCGGCACGGCCAGCATCGTCAAATGATAGATCGATCGGATGTTGGTGTTCATCACTCGATCAAACTGCTCCAGACTGGTAGTCTCGATCGTTCCGGTTTCGATGATACCCGCATTGTTCACCAGCACGTCCAACTTTCCAAACTTTTCAATCGTCGTCTTGAGGATCCGCTCCGTGTCGGCCTCCTGGCTGATGTCACCAGGGATAATAAGGGGTGCAGCCGCTCCCGCCGTGCATTCCTTGGCAACATTGTTCAGATTGTCCACCTTACGACCGGTCAGAGCGAGGGAAGCACCCAACTTGGACAGTTTGATTGCCGTGGCAGCACCGATTCCGCTGCTAGCTCCGGTGATTAGAATAACTTTACCGGTGAAATTCATCTTTATTATCGGCGTTTGATACTTGCGAGCAGAGAATTACGTAAATTGAACGATAGACTATAACTGACGCTGATTGCTGTGCTGTGTGTTGTGTAGCTAAGCCGGCTAGGTAAATAAAAACAAGCTGACCGAGTTAGTGGTTCTACAAGCGTATTGGTGCTGGGAAGGGAATGGAACATGTTCATTTGTGGCATAAGTTTAGGCGACTTAAAGGTTGATGTGGTGGATTAAAGTGCACAATCCAGTTGGATTCTTCTACCAAACGTGACAAGTTAAAATTACTTTGTTCATTTCTAGTGACAATTATCTGATTTAAATTGAATGATTATAATTAAAGCGTGCCATAACACCTCAGCGTCATCTAGGTATATCACTCAAGTCACTACTGATGGGAAATTTTTGAGAGGAGAATTTTGGAAGAAACTTCCAAATTCCGGAGAATGTTGGAAGAAACTTCCTGGGGAAGCTGACAAAATTTGTCAGGAGATAAACATCCAAGAAAATATGTGAAAGTGCTTTCGAAGCTAGTCGGAGGAAATTCTCATATAGAAAGTGTAGAGGCATTTATAGAGGAAGTCAGAAGACACTTTTGGGGAAAGTCAGAAGGAGCTTCCAGGATAAATCATGGAAAAAATCAGAAAAATCTTCCGGAGAAAGCCAAAATCTCTTCTGGGGGAATACTTAAGAAGCCTCCAGAAGAAGTTGGAGGAATATTCCGGTGGAAGTTGTAAGAAACATCGTAGTACAACTGGAACTAGCTTCCGTGTAAAGATGAAAGAAATTGGAAGAGCATTCCTGGGAAAAGTCAAAAGAAGTCAGCAGACATCATTCCAGGAGCAGTCATATGAAACAACTTCCAGTACATGTCTGAAGATGCTTTCAAAGAAAATTGGAAGAAATTTTCGGAGAAAAGAAGCCTCTGAAGGAAGTAAGAACAAACCAGCGATTTTAAGGAAGATACTTTTCCTTTCATTTTGAGACTAATTAAAAAAATCTTCGGGGACCTTTAACAAACAATTTCCTTTTTGGTGATAAGTTTTGGAATTTTGTATAGGAAAAGTGTTAGAAGTCGCCTGAATTTCCATCCCTTTAAGGAAATATCGTATAAGGTGTCGTGTCTTTTTTTTTTCTTTTGTGGCACCGGCGGGTTTTTTCTCGAAATCGATAGACATGTTTCACATCTCATCACGTAATTCTCAGCCTCCTTCGCCATGTTGGGCCACCAGAAGAACTCGCAAAGGATTCGTTTAGTCGCTCCACATCCTAGGTGTCCCTGGTGTCGTTCTCCTGTAGGTCGTTCCTATCTATTACAGTTTCGGAGTCCCACAGACTGGGAAACGTGCCACGGTATCGCCAACCCACCAGCAGCTCAAATGGCGTGACTCCCAGTCGCGAATGTTGTTTTCGTGTGTTGTGTACGTGTATGTAATTCTCTAACGCTGCTTTCCAGCTTGTCTTTTCTGCCTTCGCTGCAGCCAGAGCCTTGATCACGCCCTGGTTCTGCCGTTCAACTGCACCGTTCGATTGAGCACTGAGTGGAATTGCCTTATGTACTCGCACTCCTTTTACCTCCCAATAATCTATGAATTCCGTACTCTGAAACGGCGGAACCAGGGCGTGATCAAGGCTCTGGCTGCAGCGAAGGCAGAAAAGACAAGCTGGAAAGCAGCGTTAGAGAATTACATACACGTACACAACACACGAAAACAACATTCGCGACTGGGAGTCACGCCATTTGAGTCTTGTGATTGGCTTTAGTGAAGCAAGATCAATGAGTTGTTGTTTACTTCAGAGATGCGAAATATCCGAAAAGACACGACAATTGTCGTGTCTTTTCGGATATTTCGCATCTCTGAAGTAAACAACAACTCATTGATCTTGCTTCACTTAAGGCAATTACAAGACTGTCTTTTATTTTTATTTCTCTGTTTCTCTCCTGTTATACAATCGTTCTCATCCCACCTTCCTCTCCCTCTATTACTCCTTTGTCGACTTCTCACTCTCTCTACTTCTCTCCCTCTTATTATTCAGTTATTTCAAAACCCTTTTCAATCCCGTTATGATTTTTCCGAGTTTTTCTCAGTAACCCTCTCATCTTTCTTTACGAGCTTCTCGAATTCAATCATATTTTTCTTGCTATCCCTCTTGATCCCTACATAAGGGAGAGTTGATTGAATGGAAAAGAGCAAGAGTTGACCCAATTTACCGCTAGGTTCTGGGTGATCCTTAAATCCGGTGGAAACTAAAGATTTTGAATTGGCTCACTACTTGACTAGCCTATTGGTCCCAAGCAAATCGATTAGCGTACCCCATTCTAGTCAAAATTCTAGTCCTACACAATGTTTGTTTTGATTCACTATGAAAGTTTGACAGATAAAATGGGGGGTTCGTGATGAAAGCATATCGATATTAAAATTTGCAGTTCCTATCATAATGAAAACTTATTTTTAGTGCCGTCCCGTAACCTCACTTTTTACCTGAGCACCAGCTTTCAAAACCAGATTTAATGACATATTCATACTCGAATCGGTTGATAAATACACCTAATCTTCTAGTTTACTCGATATCTATCCATTGCAAGCAATATTTTGATAATTGTTTATGTTTTGAGAGTGGGTGCACAGGTGGATTGAGGTTAAGGAAACGCCACTGCTTATTTTGATTTCAATTGACACGACATTAGTCTGATATCATATTGTGCTTTCATTATGCAGTCAAGACTTTTTAAATTAAAGCAACTTAACTAAGTTCTGCTGTTAACGTCTTGTTTAAAATTTAATTTAAGCTCCTCTGTCGTTGAACTAACGATTAATGTTTATTTGTTTTGTTTAACACATTTTAGATCATTCGTTACATGCCCGGAGTGAGATTTGAGCTCAAGTCTTTCAGCGTGCGAAGCATGGATGCTAACGATTTATGCCAGGCCCGTTAATTAATTAATTAATTAAACATTATGAATGCAAAATTAGAAATCAAATTGATTTCTTTGAAAGCAAGATTAGTTTTCCGTTTGATTCAACAGTGTAAAAAATTGCTCTCATTTTTGTTGTGTTAACCTTTAAGTCAACCAAAATGAGATCAACTGGAGTATTCAAAATAAGTTACATCATAACAGCAAATTTTGATTTCAATTTGATCTCCATCTTTGCTCGGGAAAACACCACATGATAGAATAAACACCGTTCGGCGACCGGATGGAATTCGATTTTGAAATCTGTGTTAGGGAAAGCACTTTTTCCATGCAGTCGATGATAATTTTAATTATCATAGCAACAGTTGCACATTCATGCGATTTTCAATAGTGATCTTTTAAAAATTGATAGTCTAAGAAAAATTTCGTTTCAATCAAATTTCTATCAACTCTGGGTCAAAATCAGACCACTTTCAAGCCACAACCGACTTTGGTTTTTGAAATTGCACCCCCAATGTCGCCTTAAAAATGCATGGTATGATAGATTTAAACTTATGAGAACTAACATCCGATTGATGACATTGACAAATTCTCATTAACAAATTTATGGTGGTCCTGAAAAGGACCATTTTTTCGTGATGGTTGAGTAATTCTGAGCTATTGGGATGTTCAACACAGATAGCGAGTTGTATGTTGTTTGGAACGAAGGTGACTCGCTTAGCATAGATGGCCCACAGTGACTTACGAAGAGCTAATCAATCCGATCAGTAGCGGTGCGGCATCTTCCTCCTTCTTCGGTGAATGAACGCTCATGTGGGCTGCAGCTTGCTGCTTGCGTGCAGCCTTTCGTTGTTTACTGGAGAACAATGATCAACGCCACACGCCGAAAGCACTGCTGCTGATGATGACGACCGACTGGACACCACCACACACGCTGATTTAATAAGCACCGTTCGGCGACACCAGATGCAATTCGATTTTGAAATCTGTGTTAGGGAAAGCGCTTTTTGCAGGCAATCGGTGATAATTTTGATCACCATTGCAACAATTAGACATTTGTATAATTTTCAATAGTGACCTAGAAGTGTTCATTTTAGCAGATTCGTAGAAAAATTTCCAATCGGTTGGCTTGTTTAGAATTAAAATCTATCCGATATTGATAAAGTTATAAGTGGTCAAAACCTGACCACTTTTCGTAACGCGGTCGATTCTGTTTTTTTTTTTGCCGAAAGACGTAATCCTACGCCAAAAGTAAAGTGCTCTCCTTATTAAACCACAACTGAAAAGGAAATCTTTCCCCGATGGAGCATATTTCACATGTTGGCCCTCGTAAAGTTACAATTAGTGAACCACTGCCAACACCATATGGTATTTTTTTTTCAATCCTCCAGGAGGCAACTTGCCTTTTCTGTTTCCTTTTATAACAAATTGATTACAATATAATATTCTGGGGATGACGACAATGCTGGCCTGACTTCACCAACTGAACCTGGTGACTAATATGTAGCGGGTGAAGTTGACTCTAAATCATTGACAGTTTGAATTAACTCTAAATCATTTGATCAGTTTGAATGACAGAGGGCTGGGCTCCCGATTTAGTGAACGTCTTTGAAATTGATCAACTCTGCGGAACCCTACATCGTGATCAGTTCGAGATGATATCCTACTCCTATACCCACTTGCACTATCCAATTGGTTTAATCAGTTCAGTTATCGGTCCAGTGTTGACGTGACAGGGTTGTCGTCATAACCATCACCACGAATCTCCTTCCGGCAGAACTAGTAGATAGCATAGTTCTCTATATTGGAAGATGATATTCCAAAAAATATTCCTTACCTCTTCCAATCCTCCTAACCATGACGCATTTGGAACATGAGACACGAGGACGTCGTTACTTCCATCAATAATGGGTTAAGCAGCTTCATCGGCAAACCAGCATCGACTATGGAGGCCGGTAAAGGATCGATGATTTATTTTCCACCATCATCATCACGCAAACAACAATCAACAAATATTCAGTTGTCATCAGCATTACCATAACGCCTACTTGAGTGTTATCCTCACCATAATTGGATTTCACAAACCTGATAGATGTAATCAGGCCATCTAAACACTGTAGATCAATCAACTACTGGATCACAACACATTGTTCGGAGCTGTAATATAGGACAGTGATTAAAAATATTCGTTTTTGGGGACCGGGAAGTTGTGATTCGAACTGTTGGCGAATTTCATCCGGCCTATGTCACCACAGAAGAAAACTGGCGAATCAAAAGGCCGTTTTGCATCCATACGGCCAATGAGATTAACCCAAATTTGAGTTCAGTTTACTCATAAATCGCAAAAAGTGCAGGAACTCAACGATGAGTAAATTGGCCTTATGTTTTCCATTGGAAAACCTTGAATACCTGCCAGGAAATGTGGAAAATTTATAAAATTTTGACTCAGTCTGGGAGTAGTACCAATCAGGGTTCTGCATTTAACAGAATTGCAGAATCGTTTCATTTCGAGCAATATCAATATCGTGTAAGTCATTGTGCTTCTTGTTATCGAGTCACGATGTACATTCCTCCTGTCAAACACAATATGGCTATCGCTTGTTTCGTTCGTCAAGTGTATTAGTTCATTTCACTTGAAGCAAAGACTCGAAAACTGCTTCCTTCGTTTTTTTTCCACTTTCACTTCAATTCGAGGCTCATTTGATTTGTCACGCGTCGCGTCGTCAGGCATCAAAATATAGTATCCGCACAATATCGGTTGCCGATAGGGATGGCATCCGGATTAAATGTAGTAATAAAATGTTATTTTATATTAAGGTGATTCCTTGTAGAGTCCACAAATGGCCAGGCTATAAATGCACATCAACCTCGAATTTACAATTACACAACACATTGCTACTGCATGTATGCAGCGCAGCAAATGTGTAGTAAAGGCCGGCGCACAATGCATACGTTTTCGGGGTTTTTGACAGATAATGCATGGGCTAACTGTCAAAAAACCTGAAAACGTATCCATTGTGCGCCGGCTTTAACAGTTTCATTGTAGTGCGTGTCGTGGAAGCTGATATTTGTGCACTTAAAGTTTCGAAGTGGTAGCGAACCACCTTGGGGTCTCCCTTAGCTCAGTCGGTAAAGGCGCAGCTACAAAGCAAAACCATGCTGGAGGTGGCTGGGTTCAATTTCCGGTCCGGTCTAGGAATTTTTCCGGTTTGAAAAATTTCTCGACTTCCCTGGGCATAGAAGTATGATTGGACTTGCCACACAATTATACCAATGCAAAAATGGTACAGGCATCGAAAGCTCTCAATTAATAACTGTGGAAGTGCATCTAGAACACTAAGTTGAGAGCACGCAATAAGCTAATATGCGGTATGCAATAAGCTTGAAATGCGAAGAAGAAGGAGAAGCGAACCACCTTAAACGAAAATTAAATTAACGAGGCCATTCTGGAGTCCAGGATGACTGCTATCGGGCTCATGAAAATTCTCAAATACACTACAATATCGGTACAAATACACTACAATTATCGGTGCAGAAAATCGATGTCCGACGCCATTTTGGAACCCAATATGGCGGCCATCGGGCTCAGAAAAAGTGTCAAATACCCTAAGATACGGGTATTTTCGAAACGGGGACGACGTGTAGATGCCAAAAATCGATATTCGACGCCATTTTGGAATCCAAGATGGCAGACATCGGATTAGAGAAAAAGTGTCAAAAACCGCAAGATCTGGGTATTTCTGGAACGGAGACGACGCGTAGAAACTGAAAATCAATATAATGAGAGAGAGAGAAGGATTAGTAATTTCCATTTAATTCCACTACCTTATTGGCTTATCCTTGACAGATACGCGTATTTCGTCTACAATGTGCAGACTTCTTCAGTGTCTTGTACTAATACTCGACTGAAGAAAAACATCGCATTTACCAAATATATATTAACACAGGTACATTTGCACTTAGAAACTAGGTAAACTTAAATTTAATTTCCTGTAGGAACAGGTACTCCGCTGCTTACTCGTCGATGTGTCCAAGGTAGTAACTTGAAAAGCCATGTGTGTCCGTTTCCTTGATCCCTGTTGAGTAAAGTTGAATTACGTTGTTTGTTGATCTCGAGGCTTTCTGCAACATCCAATTTCCATCGTGTAGATACGGTTCGTAAAATCGTGATGTCCTCCGTCGATAGTTGGTGGTCCTCTGTGAAGATGTGTTCTGCAACCTTTGATTTGAAATCATATGTTAGGCCTTTTACCTCTTGCTTTTTGGCCTTATTAACCTAAGCTATATGTTCTTTAAATCTAGTTGCTAAAGTTCTCCTGGTTTGTCCTACATATACTTTGTTACAATGATTACAGCTTATTTTATATACACCTGCTTTACCTAAAACATTAACTGGGTCTTTAGTGGATCCTAACAATGATTTCAACTGGTTATGTCTACTGGTGAAAACTAAATCTAATCCGAATTATTTTAACTGTGGTCTTAGCTTACAAGTAATATCTTGATCAAATTGAACGGACACTCGTTTCAATGGTTCAGGTTCTGCGGTGAGGGTTGTAAATAATCTCCTTTGTAGAATTCTCGCTTTTGTATCGATAATTGCCTGGGTAGTGGTCTCCTTGTATCCGTTGAGTCTTGATGTTTCGAAGATGTACTGTAATTCCTTAACCTTTCCTGTATCGCTGAGTGGAATCATGTGGTGAAAGGCGGCCATTTTCTGCTGGAACGAATGGTTGGAAGTATAGGGGATAACTCTTTTGGTGCTTGTTGGTTTCCTGTAAATTTCGTATTCAAGCGAGGAAGATGATGACGATTCCCTGATGACTAGAAGATCGAGAAATGCCAGTTTCCCGTCTTTTTCTACCACGTGAGTGAATTTGATATCCTTGTGAATTCTGTTGATCTCATCTAAAATTTGTGGAAGGGCTTCCCGTTTAACTACGCTGAAGATATCGTCAACAAACCTCCACCAACGGTTCGGTAATAGTCCTTTCTCCTTCAGAATTGTCTCCAAGTTGGCCATGAAAAGTTCACACAAGAAGGGGGATAGGGTCTGCACATTGTAGACGAAATACGCGTATCTGTCAAGGATAAGCAAATAAGGTAGTGGAATTAAATGGAAATTACTAATCCTTCTCTCTCTCATTATACAGGTATTCCACTAAGACACCCACATTCATCAGGATTGAAAATCAATATTCAACGCCATTTGTAGGGTATTTGACACTTCTTCTGAAATCGGAAGCCACCATCTTGAATTTCAATATGGCGTTGGACATCGATTCCCAGCCTCTGGATGTCACCCTGATTCCAAAAATATCCACATTGATCGGTATTTGACAGTATTTCTCACATTTATGTTAGATTTTATAATGGCGTCAAACATTGGTTTCTGGCTAGACGGTACTGGGATATAGGAAATACCCACATTGATGGGTATTTGACAGTATTTCCCACTTTTTTTTTCTGAAATTGGAAGCCGCCATCTTGGATTTCAAAATGCCGACGGATATCGATTTTTATTCGCTAGACGTCATCCCGATTTCAAAAATACCCATATTGATGGGTATTTGACGGTGTTTTCCGCATTTTCTCGAACCGGAAACCACCATGTTGGATTTGAAAATGGTTTCGCATATCTAATTCCAATCTCTAGACGACATGCCGATTCCAAAAATACCTATATCGATAGGTATTTGACAGTATTTACCACTTTTTCTGAAATCGGAAGCCACCATCTTGGATTTCAAAATTGCGTCGGAATTAAATTTTCGATCGGTTCCAAAAATACGCACATTGATCGGTATTTGACAGTATTGCACACTTTTTCTTGAACTGGAAGCCGCCATCTTGGATTTCAAAATGACTTTGAATATCAATTTTCAGCCTCTAGACGCAACCCCGATTCCAAAAATACCCATATTGATGGATCGGCATCAGAATTTTCCACTTTTTCTTAAATCGGAAACCGCCATCTTGGATTTCAAAACGACGTAGGATATCGATTTTAAGCATCCAGACGTCACCCTGACTAAAACACTACCCATATTGATGGCTATTTGACAGTATTTCCCACATTTTTTTCTGAAATTGGACGCTGCCATCTTGGATTTCAAAATGCCGACGGATATCGATTTTAATTCTCTAGATGTCATCCCGATTCCAAAAATACCCATATTGATGGGTATTTGACAATGTTGACAGCATTTTCTCGAACCGGAATTCCAATCTCTAGACGACATGCCGATTCCAAAAATACCTATATTGATAGGTATTTGATACTATTTCCCACTTTTCTGAAATTGGAAGTCACCATCTTTGATTTCAAAATGGCGTCGGAATTAAATTTTCATTCAGCATTTCCCACTTTGTTTTAACTGGAAGCCGCCATGTTGAATTTTAAAATTGCATCACATATCGTTTTCCGGACTCTAGACGTCACCCCGATTCCAAAATACCCATATTGTTGGGTAAACAAACCACCGAGTGAACAATCAACAGAAGTCAGAAAACTGCGCGAATTTGGATCGAACAGCTTCGCTTCAATGCGAAAGTAAGCTCATTTGACAATGGAAGACGAAATGAACAAGAGTCAAGCAAAAACAAACAGCATGAAAACTGATCGAAAGTGGTTCTGTTGATGTTGAAGGGAATATGCTCGAAGAGAAGACAGAATGACTTTCAATTGAAAGTTATGGTTGACAGCTTCGTTGTCGCTTGACGATTTTCAATTGAAAGTGACCTTGCTGGGCACTGGTACCAATAAACTGAGATAATTCAATCTTTACTTTTCTTATATTCGGGAAATTTTTCCTGAAAAAAAACCTGGAAAACCTGGAAGAATATGAGGCAAATTTACTCATCGCTGAGTTCCTGCACTTTTTGCGATTTATGAGTAAACTGAACTCAAATTTGGGATGATCTCATTGGCCGTGTAGGCGAATTCGCCTGCAGTGTAAATAATGGTTTCAAATTTGTATGTGCTTGACTGTAAATGGTTCATCGAGCAATCAAAAATATCTCCAAATGACAAAATGACAAGCGATCAACGAACCGAATGATAATGCTATGTCAGAAGGGGAAAGTAATAACGATGTAATCTTCTTCCTTTTTTCATGACAAGCAACCCGTGCAACACAGCTAACTCTGGGCGGTATAGAAGGAAACGAGAAAATTGTTCTCAAGATGCTTCACGAAGTAAAGCCAAAGATGATACACGTGTGTTAATGGGATTTTTTTTGTTATGTCTTTTCTCGATTCATATCAAGCTATTTCCTCATCCTTGTACATTGTAACAAAGCAGGCAAGCAATCCTTCTACCACTTGGATCGAGCTATGTTACAGAGCGAGTTAGTCATGGTAGTCGTAGCAACCGTTTTGTCTGCATCGTTGGTTGCTTTATGTGTTTGGATTCGCTGATTGTAATCAATTTATTATAAAAGGAAATCAGGAAATAAGGAACAGTATTTTTTCCATTGTCAACCCTGCAGGAAGGACCTTAAGGGCAAAGGAAGTCGACCACCCGCATAACAACGTCCGATTTGAATTTTTTGGATGAACCGTTCGCAAGAATGAACCAATTACATACACATATCCAAAACAGCAGAATGAACACAAGCGTTTGACTGTTCTTATCCGAAAAAGTATTGTTATCTAAGGACTGATCTCATTCGGTAATAAGTTCCAGAAATAGAGCAAGACCATGTTGGTTCGATTCCCGATGCAGTCTTAGAATTTGATGTATTTCAAAATAGCTTGTCTTTCCTGATCATAAGATATCATTGTAAATGCCATAAAATATGAAACTAGCTGAGTGTGCCCGGCCTTGTTCGGAATTCCATATAAGATTGAGTTGCTTTATTGTAAGTAGCCCCCCCCCCCCCTCTTATCTAAGGCGCTACCCCCTATGACCATCTCCTTATACCTTCACATGCCAAATTTGGTTTCATTTGCTTGATTAGTTCTCGAGTTATGCAGAATAGAGAATTATTTTCCATCATATTCTTGTTTTCGTAAGGGGTCATTCAAAAGTTACGTAGTATTTAGAGGCGAGGGGTGGTTTGGTCTTTTTTTCGTGCCTTATCAACCGAGACAATTTTATAGCTTTTTTATAGGGTTTTTCTCCAAGTATAATAAGATATGGGTATTTAAAAATTTTGTCGGATATCAATTTTCGGCCTCTGGACATCACCCCGATTTAAAAAATACCCATATTCATGGGATTTGTCAGTATTTCCAACTTTTTATGAAACCGGAAGCCGCCATTTTGGATTTCAAAATGGCGTCGGATATCAATTTTCGGCCTCTGGACATCACCTTGATTCCAAAAATACCCATATTGATGGGTATTTGCAAGTATTTCCCACTTTTTAAAAAAACCGGAGGCCACCATTTTGAATTTCAAAATGGCGTCGGATATCAATTTCTGGCCTCTGGACATCACCCCGATTCCAAAAATACCCATATTGATGGGTATTTGACAGAATTTTACAATTTATATGAAACCGGAAGCCGCCATTTTGGATTTCAAAATGGCGTCGGATATCATTTTCCGGCCTCTGAACATCTTTCCGATTCCAAAAATACCCATATTGATGAGAACATATTTCATATCAAACATCCCTATTCTAAACATAAACTGTTCGGAGTACTCCGGATACTATCCGGAGGGAAAAATAATGGATATTATCCCTATCCACTTATTCTTTCCTCCGGATAATTTTAAAACTTTTCTATCCGGATAATTTTAACTTGAATATTATCCGTTTTAAAATTATCCGGTTAGGGATAGGAATAATATCCAATGATAGATTGGATAATGGATAACGGATAGGGATAATTTTGATGCCTGCAAATACCATACAATTTGGGTATTTCTGAAACCAGTGTGACATGTAGAAGCCGGAAATGCATGTTTGGCCCCATATTGAAATCCAAGATGGTGATTTCTGGTTTCGTGTAAAACTTCGAAAACTCTTCAAATACCATCCAATATGGGAGTTTCCGGAACGGTATAACATGTAGAAGCTGGAAATGCATGTTTGGCACCATTTTGAAATCCAAAACTTCCGGGTCTGGCTTCTACATATCATCCTGGTTCTACATGTCAACCGGTTCTACATATCACACCGGTTCTGGAAATACCCATATTACAGGTATACCTCGATATAACGTAACTGTAACTTTGACTTCGATCGTAAATTTTTGGCAAACGATCATTCAATCAAGCAAATTAACAACACCATCGGATATATGAGACAATTACCCATCTATTGGTAATGTTGATTTGTATGATTGAATTGTTATTTGCGAGATATCGACGATTGAAGTAAAAAGTAATAGTTACGTTATATTGAGGTATACCTGTATATGATATTTTACTAGTTTTAGCAGTTTCTCAACAAACCGGAAGTCTCCACCTTGGATTTCAAAATGACGCTAAACATGTATTTTTGGGTGCTACGTGTCACACCAGTTCCGGATATACCCATATTGTATGATATTTGACGAATTTAACAGTTTTTCAGCAAACCGGAAGTTGCCATATTGGATTTCGAAATGGCGCCAAACATGCATGTCCGGCTTCCGTATGTCACACCAGTTCCGGAAATATCCATTTTGTATGGTATTTGACGAATTTTCGAAGTTTTCCAGCAAACCGGAAGTCACCACTTAGATATCAACATGACGCCAAACATGCATTTCGGCTTTTACATATCGCACTGGTTCCGGAAATACCCATATTATATGATATTTGACGATTTTTCGTGGTTTTTTTTCCAGTTTTCCCGGTTTCTCTAGATCAACTTTTTTCGCACGATTTCTCTATGCAACACTTTTGCACGGTACGTATCCTCGTGCAAAAACAGAATCGGGTCGCGCATCTACCAACTGAGTAAAAGAAGTTCCCTCATCTTATTTAAATTTTGATCATCGCACAATTTCGCATTCTTAAAAAAAAAAGAAAGATGCTTTTGAATTATGATTCGATGAGAGGTACCGCATAATGGGTTTTGATGAACGTTAGACACTGGTAACTTACGCAGGGACACTCGGAACATGTCCAGGTGTCGCCAATGTGGTCCTGGGCTGTCGTTATAACTATCATCGATCTTCTTTTCAAATTACGTTGCTTTTCAAATTTTATCAGTTTTCTAAGTTCTTAGAAGCGAAAGGTTCAAACGGTGCCACTGTCAAGACCCACCCTAATCATAAAATGAAATGAACTCCTACTTGTTATTTGCTGTACACATTTATCCTACGCCGCGCGCATGTGTGTATGGGTAAGCATGATAGAAGTAATGATCTAGCACCTATGATTAGTTGGTTTTTTCATTTAGAAGTATGTAATTATTTTTATACCAAAACGTTCCTCGAATCATAAGGAATCTAATGGTACCAATAATAGCCCACAAGTAGAAAGTTTGTAGCATACTTTTTGAGTTTTCAAATCAAATGAAAACGATTCTCGCTATAGACCATCGTGATGTGGAAACCAAGAAACGAAAAAAAAGCAGCTGCTGCAGCGCGTGTTCATCCACATTCATCATTCACACATTTCCATTTTGAATAGATTCGGATTGCGTCAGAGGGAATCATTTCTACAATGTATGCTACATGCTCGTTCTTATCTAGAAATTGTATCCACTTTTTCAACCAATGAGCTAGGCATTGTAAATGTACCTAGTCTCCTCTGTGAACAGCGAGTATACGCTACAGAGGGCCATTGCAACAAGTTGAAATTATTTCCAAATAAACCGAAAAAAAAAGTTCATGTAGTCGTTCAGTAAACATTTTATACAAACCCCAAAAGAAATCATCTGTGTCATTTCATTTACATTTTTGTATGGAATAGTTGTTTGATATGAATACCTTTCTGAAATATTGATTCTACACACAGCTAAAGATATAATTGAGAATTTTTATAAACAAGTTAATTGCTCAATATAATCATAAATAATTATTTCATAACTTGTACAACAATACTTTTTCTTCCTTTGATTTGTTTTCCGTACTAAATATCAATGGTACCGACGCCAGGGAGGCACCTCCCACATCTGGATCGTACCAATCGACCCATCAACTCATGGATCGGCTTTGCTTTCCTTTCGAAGGAAGGTGTGATCGTAGATTGTATGCCTTAGAAAATCCCGGATTGAGCCTAGGCCCTTTTGGGGTGAGCGATCAACAATACTTATATATGTTCAGAAATAGTTTGAAAAATAACTATCCTGAATTTGTGGGCACTAATCTTGGTTGTGGCTGCGAGCGTGTATGAGGCCAGCGATCTTGCGGCTTGGGAGTTGGTAAATTCTGAATTCCAAATTGTTAATAACTCTTTTCTAACGACTGAAATCAATATTCAGTACTCAACTAGTTTATTCTAGACAATTTACAAACGTTTCAAAACATATTCAAAATAAATATAAAATTATTTCAAGTTTCAGTAAGCAATGTCATAGTTACGATCCGCTTAGTCCTGAGGCGTGTATGATGTCAGCAAGTTTGCGGCTGGAAAGCCGATAAATTCTGAATTTCAGAATGCTAACAACTTTTTACTAACAACTGAAATCAGTTAGCAGCACCGGTGGTAAAGTGGTAAGCGTGATTGCCTCTCATCCCAAAGGACCTGGGTTCAATCCCCGTCGGCGCCGCTGGGATATTCTGAGGCCTAAAATCTCTGATCACGCCTTCCTTGGGAAATAAAACCGTTGGTACCCGGATGCGTTGTGGGTCGATGGTGGGTCCAGGTGTGCGAGCCGATACATTCTGAATACAAAATTGTTTTACCAATTTTGTTGAAAACTTTAGTCTTATGTTAAAGTATAAATTTTTATTTTTTCAAGAGCATTGCCATTTTCTTTTAGATATACAGGCATGTTTTAGAATGGCAAGCTTGCGCCCTGGAAGGCTGGTGATACTGATTGCTAAATAATTAATGAATTTTAGCTTATATGCTAAATCAATATATAGCAATTCAAAAAATTTATTTTTCCAATGTTGCTTAACATTTCAGTTATATTTTAAAGCACACATTTTATTTAACATGTGCATTTTCATTTATATCAACAGGCGTCTTTTAGAGTAGCGAGCTCTGGAAGGCTTGTGATAATGGTTGGTAAATAATTATACATTTTAGCAAATTCCATTCCTAACGATTAAAAAAACATGTTTGGCAATGGTTTGTTTCAATATTATTTATACAGTTGTGTTCAGAATAACAGCATGCTGATTTTCTTACAAAAAGGGCCAACTTTGACATGCTGTAACTTTGTCCTCTTTTCACACCAGAACAAAAAATATGCTCAACTTTGTATATATGAAACATAAAATTTGTCGTGGCCTTTGCCGGAAAGATGGGGTCAAAGCAATTTTTTTAAATAATAGCAGCTTTTGGTTTGCAAATATTTGCTCTGCGAAAATTTTATAATTTTACAACCATGCTGTGTATTTGTTGATTGGGTGACAATTGTTTAATCATGAGTACTGCAACAAATTATAAATTCAAATCTTAACAGAAATACAAAACATTGGAAATGCTGTTATTTCGAACAATTTACCTAGTATCTCACTTTCCGACAGATGTATATTTTTTTTTTATAATTCGTTTCTACCAAATTGAACTGTAGTTCTGCCGTGAAAGATTGAACTCGATTGATCAAAAGAGCACAAAGTTACAGCATTTCAAAGTTGGCCATTTTGTGTGAAAATCGACATGCGCTGAATACAACTGTATATATCTAGGGCAGCTATATATTTGCAGAATCTATTAAATTAAAATCTAGCTTCCACTAGGGCACCAGCTGGTCCTCTGGCAAAGCCGGGAGATCCGGAACTACCGTAAATTGGTGAATTCATGAAATTGGTCCTAGAGCTACGAATTTTTCGAAAGCACTTCTACTAGACTCATCAGATAGAACTTGGACTTGTGACCAGAAAATAGACCGTGGTGACCATGAAGGGACATTTCGGAGGATCCGGAACAACCGTTAAAGTGGTCGATTCGTGAAATTGGTCCTAGAGCTCTGCGCTATTTTCGAAAGCACTTCTAGAATGCTCATAAGAATGAATTTAGACAGGTGACCCTAAAATTGACACTGGAGGCCACTGGGTGTCATTCCGGAAGATTTGGAACAACCGTAAAAGTGGTCAATTCATGAAACTTGCCCTAGAACTCGTTTTTTTAAAGCACTTGTAGAAGACTCATTAGAATGGATTTGGACTTGTGAGCGAGAAATGGATACTGGCGACCACTGGATGACCTTCCGGATGATCATAAAATTGGTCCTTGAGCTCTGTGGTTATCTCGAAATCACTTATGGAAGACTCATTGGAATGAATTCAGACTTGTGACCGAAAAATAGACCCTGGGGCTGCAGGGTGACCTTCCAGAAGATCACGAACAACAGAAAAAATGGTCAATTCCTGAAACTGGTAGTAGTAGCTCGTGGATTTTTCTAAAGTATTCAGGGTCTATTTAATTTAATTTTATTTTATTTTACTAGTCTTCGAACTGATTGTACAGACAGATATTTCTATTCACTAATCCTATTTCTAAACATTGTCTTAGATACATTAAAATCAAAAAGGACAAATACTTCATTAAGACGACGACAACAAACATCAAACGGATGGTTCTGTCCATAAAGAGTGCGGTGCACAGGAAGGCGGAGAAAATCTGCAGGCCGGATCGTTCTGGCCGGAATGTTTACATTTATATTGCTACGTATAGCAGTCTACGTTGCTCTTCAGGATGTCGAATATAAAAAGCCTCTGCAACAGGATCCTCCTACTAGCCAAGGTCGGTAGATGTATCAAGGCGCAGCGATGCTCGTAGGGTGGTAATCAAACCGGATCATTTCACGGAAGTAAACGAAGTGCAAATTGAAGAATGTTCCTTTGAATACGCTCGATCCGGTTAATCTGAACGACATGGTATGGCCCCCACACCAGCACTCCATATTCAAGGTTGCTGCGTACAGACTTTTCAATATAGACTTTTCAAGCAATGAATGTCTTCAAACTGCTGCGTGTTTCGTTTGATGAATCCAAGCACTGCGTACGCCTTGGCGGTCGATAGAAAGAAATTACATTACATTTTTGGGCATTTAAATCCATTTCGTTTAGCCTGCACCAGTGTAGTAACGCGTCGATGTCATCTTGTATGGCACAGAAATCAACTAACGATGAAACTACCCGAAAGAACTTCAAATCATCGACAAACATTACCTTCGGAGATTTAATATTTTCCGCTCGCAAATCCGAATTCCTTCTAAAGGGCATCACGTGGCTATCAGGGTCCAGTTTTCGGTCACAAGTTTGAGCTTTTTCTGATGAGTTTTATGTAGGTGCTTTTCAGGCTTTAAAATTATCCGGACAGGCATGGAGTAGATAATTATTTTGATACATATATAAAGTGGATAGAAATAAACAGGATCTTGGGTTCCAAAATAGCGCCAATCATTGATTTCCTTCCTGTACACGTTGTCCTTGTACCGGAAATACCCATATTGTGGGGGTACTTGACACTTTTCCTAACACCGATGGCCGGCATGTAAGGTTTAAAAATGACGTAGGACATCCTTTTTCGTCCTCTACACGTTGTCCCGTTTCAAAAAATATCTACACTAAGGCAAGTGAACATAAGAATTCCATCAAGTTCCACTTATGAACGACCCATATGAATTTCATAAACATGTCACAGTATAATTGGGAATGTACCCGCGTACCGAGGTGGCAGTTGTGGGTTCAAGTCCCACCGGTTTCCGGTAGCCGGGTTTTTCACAAAAATTTTCTCCCATACGTGTGTTTCTGGCAATGTAATTTGCTTTTCAGTATCTCACTTTCCAATAAAACATAAAACAACATGACTTATGCAAGGTTTTCGTCTAACATGAGGTAGCTCTTATTCGCCTTTAGCCATTCCATTCTTCTTAGCGTTGACAGATGAGTAGTCATGATACAGGCCCTGTAATCTCTCAACGTCCATGGTTCGGTTCCAGTCTGTTTATTATTTTTCATAAGGCATATCAGTTAAATTCATACCGATTTCTTGTGGTTAAAATTCATAAGTGGTTCTACTGGAATTCTTACTTTCTTTGGCTCAGTGTATATTGTGGTTTTTCGACATTTCTTCTCAAACCGTAATTTGCCATCGTGGATTCCTAAATGGCATCAATCATCGATTTTCGGCCTCTAAACGTCGTCCCCGTTCCAGAAATATCCATAATGTGGGGTATTTGACACTTTTTAACAACCCGGAAGTCGCCATCTTGGATTTCAAAATCACATGATATACAGTTCCGGAAATACCCACACTGTAGGTTAGGAAACACGGAGCTTTAGGACCAATTTTATTAAATGACCACTTTTACGGTTGTTCCGAAACTTCCGGAAGGTCACCCAGTGGCCTCCAGCGCCCATTTTCCGGTCTCAAGTCAGAGTTCGGTCTAATGAGGCTTCTGTAAGTACTTTCGAAAAACGGGAATCTGTTGGACACATTTCATGAATTGACCACTTTTACGTTTGTTCCGGATCTTCCAGCTCTCCCAGAGGACCCTAGTGGCAGATAAATTTCACCATCTATTTGCTCAATAAGTTTCCCCAATACTCCAGGACATTATATTTTCTAATTGCTTCAAAATCAGAGTTCGGCCCCAATTAGGTCAAATTTCATATGGTACCTGTATTCCCATAGCGTGGTTATACCGCACTATAGGAATCTTATTGTATCCGCGCTATAGGAATCCAGCATTAACGAATCCGCGCTTTGGGAATCTTGACTGTATGTGTTAGGAGGATGAAATCAGTTTTTTTTTTAATTATGCAGGAGAAGTTGGCCAAATTTTCGATGGAAGAATAATAGCGCCTGCTATAAGTTTATTTCGATTTAATTAAATATTTGCTAATATCATCGAGATTCAAAAAATTTAAATACAATTTGGATTTGGATTTGGAAACGATGATAAAGAAAAAAAAGTCAGAAGATACTTGATCTGAAAGAATTCAATATACAATTCAAATTCAATAAAATATTTGTTAATAAAATCCGTAATACTGACTTCGATTTTATTCGCAAAAAAAGAATTATCCTTCGGAATTCTAGCAACCTCTATATCACTAGGATTTCCACCATTCACGAAGACTATGTAGCACATTGTTGCCTTTATCACAGTCATCGTGGCTTGACCTTCCAAAACATGCTTGCTGTCTACGCAAATTTCATCATTTTTGGTCTTGAATCCAAATCCTGCTGTATTGTTCGCTGCTTCTCTTATATGAAGAAACTTCTTCTTCATGTGTTGCAGCTCTTTTCTCTTAACAATTATGACAGTTGTCCCATCTTCCGATAGACCTGTAAAAAAACGTTATGGACAAATATATGCTCTTATAAAAATATAAAATTTATGGTTAAATAAATTGTTGGAATATTTCGGCGTAAAATTTTATTAGTTGATTAGGAGCAGAGAGATATAATTTTTCTTGATGTGGAATCTGAAAGGCCACATATTATGCAACATTTGAGGATGAAATTAGAAGTTTTTTTTTTCTAAAAATCTAAAATTGAATTATATCTCATGAGAATCAAGTCGAAACAACATACAAAATGTAGGTTTTCACTATATCTACAATTCTTTCATACACAGTTTTAGTGAGAAAATTTAAACAAAAGAGTTAGAGCATAAAATATGGTTATCTCACTGAAACTGTGTATGAGAGGCTATATATATATATATATATATATACAGTCATTCCAAAGCAAAACGATTATTGCAAAATATTAGACTAGTGTTTTTTTTTATTTTGTCATTAGGGTGACCATTTATATGTTAGGGTGGTCCAAAAAATCGTTTTTTTTTAGATATTTTTCAAAATCGCCATTTTTATATGTTCAGAACTTTTGTACCACTAAGCCGATTTCAAAGATCAAACTATTACATGAAAGGTAATTAAAAGTTATTTTAAGAAAACGTACAATAATATTAAAAAATCGGATTTTGTACTGTAAACATTGATTATACTTGTTTTTTTTTTATGGTTATCAGGGTTTGTAGACAGAGAGAGTAATATGTTTTTATATTCTTCCTTGAAAAGTTAGGCTTTTTTACATAACATATAAAAAATAAACGATGTGTTTTGTTTCGTTTTTGAGTTATATTTTATGAAGTTATCCAGTTTTGGCTTTTGGAGTATTGAATACTACTTGCGACCAGGGAATCAAATCCACCGTTTCAGATAAAGATAATGTCATTCTCATTTTGGTTACACTCATGACCATTACAAACCCAAAATTCACAACGGACAGTTCTGGAGATATAATGCGATTATCATTTGTGTTACAGGTTATGATCATATGAAATAGCAATAACCTCCGTTCATCATTATCAACTGGCACTGAGAGCAAGAAAAACCAAATACTCTATAAAACGGGTAATTTCGAAACGGGATGACGTATATAGATCGAAAACCGAAGACCGCCATCATTTGGAAATCCAAGATGGTGGCTGTCAAAAAACTGTCAAACACCCTGCAATATGGGTATTTATAGATCAGGGATGACATACAAATGTAGAAAATTTGCTGCCATTTTGGAATCCTAGATAAAACAAAAGCAGTACCTTACAATATGGATAATTTTGAAACCGGGATGACACGTAGATGCCAGAAGTTGAAGTCCGCTGCCATTTTGAAATCAGCGATTGATTTATGAAAAACTGTCAAATAACCTACAATGTGGGTATTTTTTAAATCAGAATGATATGTATGTCGAAAATCAATGTCCGCCGCCATTTTGATCAATTTATTTTACAGTTTTATCTAAAACCAACAGTCGTCATTTTGGATTTCAAAATGTCAGTGGACATTGATTTTCGGCCTATACACTTTATCTCAGTTCCAAAATGCCCATATTGTAGGGTATTTGAAAGTTTTTCTGAAACCAACGGCTGCCATATTGGATTTCAAAATGGCAGTGGTCATCGATTTTCTACATCTACATGTCTTCCCGGTCCATATTGTTGAGTACTTGACATCCAAAACAACTTTGCCGAAGACAGCAAATTCCTAGATTTCGAGATACATTACACAGTGATTGTTATCATTTCAGTGGATTATCGTGGATTATCGGATTATCAGTGGATTATCGTATGATCATGATGTGTAACACAAATGATAATTCATGATCGCAGATGTACACTGATCATGATTCCGTAAATTATTATTATTATACCTTATTATTTCAAATGTTACGTAATACAGTGTATTGTTTTGTCTAACCAAAAGATGCCTGTACAGCGTTCTACAACTCTCTCTTTGACACCAACTTTCTATCTGGTTTAGTTTTGTTGCAATATTGTTCTAAACACATCATTTTGGGGTCGATAATTGACGGTTGCCTAGGCAGTATTTAAAAAATTGAGACAAAAACGTTTTTGCAAAGGCTTCCCTGCACATGAATGGTACGCCAAGATGGGCAAACATTTCTTCGGCATGTGAATATGTTTCACCGCTGGCTAGTGTGGCCCAGACACATGGTTTCCGGATCAGCTGCTTATTCTTCGGACTCTCTGTTGTGCCAGTGAAGGTAGCACCACACTGAGTGCATTCCACCGTGATCGTTGAAACCATGCATAACATTGTTTCTTTGATAGGCTTGAGATTTGGATTACGGCAAAACTAACCTGACTCGTATCATTTGTACAAATGATACTTGTAATAAGAATGATATCTTGTTATAAAAATATTATTAGTATTGGGTACCACAATCCTTGAAAAACTGAACTGACCTTCAATGCTAGAGGTACTACGATACAAACACAAAATCCCATTGATTAATAACAATACTACACTTTTACAATAAAATGTCAATACAATACTTTTATTTCAATGCTCTTGACAATCACACTAAGATTTACTAATCAGTATAATCGGCCTTCCAATGCGCAAGCTCGTTACTCTAGAAGACGCCCCTAGGTCTCACAGGCAATACTCAATAAATACATTTACACGTTTTAATATTATTAAAAACTTTAATTATATTGTAAAAATAATGCATTTTTTTTTTGTGTATTGTTCCCTATTGATATAGCATAGTATATTATGTCCGGTACATACCTACAAGCTCTGAATACGCCTGTAGGTACGTGCAGAGCACTAAGCTGAATGCTCTCTTAAGTAAATTGATCATAACTTTTTGCTCAATAGTCGGATCGGTTTGCGATCCTCGACAAAGTTGTTGTTCATAGTTTGTACAATCTATATCCGGGATTTTATCAAATTTGACTGGTTTTTTAAATGTTGGTCGTTCCCCATACATTTTCCCATACAAATTTGAAAATTAGTTCGCAAATCGAGGGCACAACCAAATGCATTCAAATTTTGCACAGTTGTTGGAGACCTCAATGCTAATCGAAAAAACAGTGGTAATAAGGGGGTTGTGAAATTAACCCAACCTAATGTACCTAATAGAAACGGATAAGTCAGACAACCACTGCATCCGAGAATGATTCGTTTGTTCTGCCCAGCTCTAAATTGCACTTTTCTGGTTGGGTTTGGCTTAAAACTAATAAATCCGAAGTTTGGACCCTCCCAGTTTTGATAAGGGGAAGGCACGTTGATTTTAAATTTTGAAAAATAGTAAGAATATTTAAATTTTCGGGGTTTTGGTCAAAACAAAGGATGTACCACAAAGTTTTGAGTATTGAGCAGCTACCATGAAAATTTCACGACTTTGGACTTTTATTTTCAAATTATTCTAAATTATTCCAAACATGATAGAAACCATGCAGAATATCTTCGTTGAATATTGCAAATTGATTATAGATAGAAATAGAAAGATAGAAGATTTGGTATTCAGTGTATACCGGTCTTCCTTTTCATTTGTACTTCTACTTCTAACATTGTTAATCAGTCCAAGGGATTAGAAGTAGTGATATAACAGCAAAACAATTACATACAGTCAAGATTCCTATAGTACGGATTCGTTCTTGCCGGATTCCTATAGCACGGTGGACACTGGATTCCTATAGTACGGTCGATCCAGCATTAACGAATGCACGTATCATATGGGATTTGAGCTAATTGGGACCAAACACTGATTGTACGGAAATTTGAAGAGATAATTTCCTGATGTCTTTGAAGAAGTTGTTAAGTAGATAGTAAGCCAAATTTTGGGAACATTCAGTTTCCGGTAGGTCACAAGTCTGGTCCTGTGAAAGATCCGGAACATCCCTAAAAGTGGTTAATTCATGAAACTGATCCTAGAGCTCCATGTTTTCTCAAAACCACTCATAGACATTGATATAAACTATAAACGAGGTACCCGATTGTGGTATTTTGATTGGAGAAGTATCCTTATCTCTAGGTGGATATATCCAATGGATAGTTTAAATTTTGTTTCCCAAAACTTAATAATTGTTACCCACATTCATCAACGTTCCCCCGAGTAACTTGTTTTTGCGTTACTCGACAATCTTTGTTCCTCTTAAGAATATTATAATGTGCATTGGGAGTTTTTGTCAAACTCATAATTTATTTAAAATATTTTAAAGTTGGCCAGTTTTATTTTATTAGTACCGTACATATTTAAAATCAATGATCCATCAGGTACATTCATATAATATACTCAAAAAAAATCCATTCCCATATTCGTGAACGGCGTAGAAGGAAATGTACACCGAGTAGTAAACGAAATAAATTCGACAGTTTTGAACTCGTTTAACAAAACAAACAAAACAAAATGCATGCAATAACCTTTAAAATATTTTATTTTGGCAAATGAATTTAATTTCACGGAATAATTTCATGCCTCAAAGACATCCGTGTGTTTGATGCCACCAGAAAAAGTAATGAAGTAGATGTCTGTGTCTAATAAACTTAAGTCCAAATAGACAGGTTTATCATAAAAAGTATTTCAAAAGTGCATATTTTTTTCATAGCTTTGTATAAATAAAGTTTAGTCAAAGCTTACATTGAAAATACCCTATTTACAATTTTGATTATTTTTGAGTGAATATGTGCACCTTTTGGAGAGATGGGTAGTTTCCCATGGAACAAGCGGAATTGTTGGGTAACGTAAAACGAGGTTACTGTGGCAGTTTTTATAGAATATTATTAATATTTTTTACCACAGGTGCCAGCTTTTTTCAACTTTTTTCAACTTCTTTCAGCTCTTCAAAGGAGAAACATCTTTAGATTGGCAGTGTAATGATTCATTCTTTTTTAGCATTCTGTCAGGTTAATTCAAGAATATTCTAATGCATGATAACACTTAAAAATTTAATCTTTTTTTTATTCACGTTACCTAATTAAGTATTTTTTCAGCTTTTTTCAACTCTTTTAAACTTTTTTAAGTTCTTCAAAGGAAAAACATCTTTGTACTGTTCATATTTTTCAGCATTCTTCCAGGTTAATTCAAGAATAGTTTGATGATGATAAATCTTCCTAATATTCACACTACAGTTATGACCCGATCCTGTCTGCCTCTCCGCGCATCAGACTGTTATTTTTTTCAATAACTCCACATAATTATAATTTCATGTCTTCCTCGTTCAAGATGGATTTTTCAGATACACATACTTTGCTAGCTGACAAAATGGGGTCATTGCTGTTATTCTCTTTTTTAAGCCTTCATTCAGACTGGATCTATTGATTTAAATTATTTAAGTTTTATTCCAGCTCTTCGATAACGGAACGTCATAAGATTTAAACTGTAATGATTCACTCTTACAGATTTCACCCTGCTTTTGTCTGCAAATTTGATTTGTTTAAATTGGTTTTCAGCTCTTTGGTGTTGGCAGTCGCGGGCGGTCAATTTTGCTCATGCTCATGCTCTAAGTTTATTTTCAGCTTTACGATGATGGAAAGTCTTCAGATTTATATTATAATGATCCACTATTTTGTTTAGGCATCAGGCAAATCCAAGTATAATGCATGATAACACTGATTCATTTAAAAACATGGTCGCATCATTTAGGTGAATCCTGATCCAACGAACCCAACTTACTAACAAAATCTCCATTCCTGTGTCTTTTGTTGGGGCGCAGAGGTAAACACGGCCCACAAACAACAAAGGTCACTCTAATATTCCTTCCCTACTCTGACCTGATTGCAAGGACGTGGCCGGCGCCGTTATTGATCTATAAAATATGGAGTCACTGAAACTTGTACAATGAGAATGAACGGTCACTCTCAGCCCCATTCAGTTGATTCATTGTACAATTTCACTGATTCTGATCAATCACGGAGTAGCAACCATTGATATGTGCAGTCAGTCTAAGCTAAGCTTAGCTAAGCTAATATTATAAATATTTTTTACCACAATTAATGTTTGCCAATAAAATTTTTTTTAAACAAGTACTGTGGATCGAGAAACGAAGTGCTCAATTTTGCACCTTATTTTTATATAACATAATATCCATTTAGCTAATGCGATCGTACAAATCATGGGGTAGCTATATTATGGTCAACCAATACATTTTGAAGGTAATTTCAGATGTTACCGAGAAAAAGCACTTCGGGGCGATGATTTTTATTTATTTACTAATTCTTCACCAATCAAACGTCGACTATTTCAGTTATAATAAGTTTATAACGTCTGTTTTTTTATACCAACTTATCTGGCTCAACTCGAACATTTTTAGCATACTTTTGTTCATTGTCACGTCAATTGTTTCGCAATAATCGTTATAACAAAACATCATTTTATTGAACGTCCCATTTCTAGCAAAGTTCCTTCTTTGATTGTTGACATGAAAGAAATGTATGCTTCTTAGAGGACGAGTAGGAGCATAAATCTCTGTGGTGTTCACCCTTTGCACAATAACATCGTTTATCAAAAGCTATCATTGTAAGCTCTCTTCGCCTCTATATTAATTAACATACATCGCGATGGATGTTCCAGATCTTCCGGAGTACTGTCCCCTGGATCCCAGGGACAATGTTCTGCTCACATCTCCAAATTCATATTGATAAGACTTCCATACATAGTTTCAAAAAAAAATCTAATTCTAGAATCAGTTTCTTGAATTGACCACTTATATGGATGTTCCAGATCATCCAGAGGTCCATTCTGTGATACCCAGGGTCCATATTCCAGTCACAACTCCAAAATAATTCTGAAAAGACGTATATGAGTGGTTTTGAAAAAAACACAGAGTTCTAGAATCAATTTCATAAATTGATCACTTTTACGGATGCTCCGGAAATTTCGTAGCTGTAGATGAACATACGCTGTGGGTTGTTTTTATTTCTCGGCTTTCCACTTCACACTGCGTGCTGCTGCTATAGCGGGGAATGTTTGCGCATGATTTGGAAATTCAAAAAGTATGCTATGAACTTATTATTTGTGTTCTATAATTGGCATCATTGGATTGCTTTTACTCTTAGTAATTATTTGATATAAAAAAATATACATAGTTCCATATAAAAATTTCAAGCAATCGTGGGCGTAATATGATCATGTCCATTTAGCGCACCTATACAAGCATATTCACCGCACGGGATAAATGCGTGCACCAAGAAGCAGTTCATTTTTACAATGATTAGGGTGGGTCTGTGCAATTATGTTGGTTGAAACTATCGTTTCAAAGACAAATCAAACTGAATAGTAGGCATTGTTAGAAATTGAGGTAATAAGAAGTTATGGTAGGGTTCCAATGTTTAGCAATTATCCATGTTCTACCCCGTTTTATCATAGCACTATTATAACACAGTGCAGCTCTCTTTGATGTAGTAACATCAGTGCAGCTCTATTTGCGCGGTATGCCATATGGTGCTTTTGTTGTCAGGAACATGTAAACTAATAACTTTTAAACAATTCTTAAAAATTGCGGAATTTCAGGAAAATGCGAACAAATTCTGAGCATTCGATAAAATAAAATCGTCACCAGAAGGCAGGTCTAATTTTATGAAATGCCGCACAGTGGATTGCTCCGATGATTCATTTTGATCATTTTGGTCAATCTCGATAGGTTCATGAGTCGCCTCGTAAAGATGGTAGTATAGTGATGGCTAATTTTATGATAAATCTGGGATTTTTTGTATTGAATTAAAAGTACATTCACTAATCCCAGTGAAAGTAATTGGGCAATATTATATTACCAAATTGTTCTTTTGGGAGTTGGCTATCGATGGATTGACATAAATATCCAAAAAATTGCCCTGGCCCGGTGTTGAAACTAGAAAACCAAAGTAATGTCGAGTACTTTTGACCATTTTTTTCAGTAAAAACACATTCCTGTAAAAACAAATAGATTTATCAGTATAGTTTGTTCCCAAAAAATGATCTCTAATCAGTTCCGGACAGACAAGTGGAAGAAAATCCCAAGAAAACTTGCTCAATTTCTTGAAATTAGTAAAACAGTTCTCCCGGGCGCCCCGCTTCCTTTGCCCTTAATACCCGTCGATAGCCGGGAGCTCCCTTTTTCCGAGCTACCATCTTCTTCTGGAGAATGCATGCACATTTCGGTTGGCTCTGGTTTAGAAATGTCTTGAGGATTTCCACTTTTGGCACTTTCCTAGCACAGAATAGTAGATGCGTGTTAAGGAATGTTTGCTTATCTTTTAACTTCGCGATAAGATTAAATATTGTGCCTGAATAACGACCCTTCTGGCTGGCTTCGGTGTGCGATGTAGTTATGGTCGGTGTGTGTTAGCGGCGAGGGAATGTTTGCCTAGAAGGGATTAGAAATTTGTATACACTCCGTCGCTCTTCCATTTTGACAGATTCTCAGGTCGGAGACAATGGCGTGGTAAATTGCTGGTTTTATGGGCCTTATTGCGGCTGTTTATTTGGATCTTTTGTGGTGGTTTTGGCTGGGAAAAGATCTCGATATGAAAATTATGGCGATGGGAAAAAGGCGATAGTGGAGGATTCGTCTTAAAATGTGTCACCCATCTAAAATTATTTGTTTATAAATCGTTCAGGAAGCAGCATATTAATCCATATTCATCACCTATTTAATGCAAATTTAATGTTTGATTAGTTGAATCGTGTAACCTGCCAAACATTCAACTAGGGTGGAGTGGCCAGTAATGTGGAACTTAGAAAAAAATATCCTTTATTAATAAGAATCATGTTCCCATTGCTGTGATGGTTTCTAAGTTTCGTTTAATCAATAGTGGACTCCATTGGTTCCATATAGAATCCACTATTGTAAGGTCACTTAGGCAACGAAAAACTTAAGGAAAGTTAAATGTTTTATCTCGTTATTTGTGTGCTCATGTGATGACTGAAATATGTAAATCTACCTTTTTTCGTAAAAGCTTCGCATGAAAAAAAAAAAAAAAATCACCATTACATGAGCAAAAAGTCCACACTGCAAACAAAGAAACACCACTGCCTCTAGATCATCTACCCTACCAGTTGCATCATTGCATATACCTATTTAACCGGACATCAATTTTAAATGAGACCCCATTGTGAGGGTTATCCAGTATGCGTGTGTGTAATCACCGTATGTGATTACGTGTGTGCCGGTGAGTAGGCGACACTTTTCCACCACTGCTTTTGAATCTCGAAATCAAGCTCATTTACCTACAGCTAGGGTTTTCATCCGGTAATTTCGCTACTGTTCGTATTTTTATTTTAAATCATATCCAAACAGCCCGAAACATCCAAATGTGGTTTAATGTGAGTAGGCGCAATAGATATAGTAAGCAATTGGTTTTGCTTATCATTTGGGAGCTCACGAGCCCCATTACCGATCCGATTATCGAATAGACTGGATTCCGGTAATTTCGATAATCGGGTTTGTAATGGAGTTCGTGAGCTCCCGAATGCGAAATAAAACAGATCCAAATGACAAAGCTTACATTATCTATCATTCCCACTCACTTTTAACTACATTCGGATGATTCGGGATTTTTAGATTTGAGTTTAAAATAAAAAATACGAACAATAGCGATATTACCGGATGAATCCCCTACCTACTGCATCAGCAGCACACCATCATCAGCAAAGGTCATTGTGATATTCTGTCGAAATTTTACACTCACTTCCATCCACCATCACCACCAGGACTTCCCACTGGAATGGGCAGGCCATTATCTACAGGCACAAGTGTGATTTATGGCGTGAACGTGAAAACATTTTCCATTCATTATTCATACAACTATTATGCATGGACTTTGGGCATGGTATTAAATTTGAGCTCGCTTGCGTATTTTTACGGAGCGGTATGATTATGCATTGGATAGTTTGATTGGTAGTTGATTAGAACTGAGGATGAATAAATTCGGAAATTATTGCTTCGTGGCAAATATTAATTTCTAGGCATACACGCAAACCAAAAATCTATTACATTGAATGTTAGTTGCACTTGCTATCATCCTCCATAGCCAATCTCGCTGCGTATGCTATATATGTTGACCTCGCATACGATGTAATTCCCGTTCAGCAGAAAAAAGCATAAGAAATTGAGTGATCGTAGTATGAGTGACTCTTATTTGCTTAAAGCCATTTCGAAGCATGGAGAGAGTAGTGGAGAAAGCACAGTTTGGATAATCGCAACGTTCGTAGTTAGAGTCCCAGTCGGAAACCTTTGTTTTGTCGACATGATTAATTTTGCTCACAGATACACTCCACATTTTTTGGTCTCCAATTTTTTTGCATTGGACTGCAGCTCGGTATATCGCATCCTGTGTTCATGCGGTCTCCATTAACATCCTCCGATGATTAATTTCACATAATTTTAAGCAAATCTAGTGAGGTCCGATTTTCCCAACTAATCAATTATTTACTAATCGATTACTTTTTTTTATTGATAGTTATCGACATCGATTAATCGATATGTTTGGACCCTATCAGAGGTAATCCTGCTTGGATATCGATTTGGAAAATTCCTCTTCGATCCTTTGGATTCTTATAGTAATCTTTTTGGAAGTCGATTTGGAGAAACATTTTACTGCCGCCATGTATGTGTGTATGTATGTATGTAAAGGATACCACTCATTGTTGCAAGGCACAGCCATTAGACAGTGGATCATCCTCCAAGTATGACTTGATCAAGTACGATACCTGGTTGTATTCAATTTACCATTGTAAGAAGGGCCAAAAACGGAGGGGCGGACCCGTAAGCAGATACACTTACGCGTAATCCGCGGGATCAGGAAAGTCGCCTTCCAATGATAAAATCCTACAACCCGATGTAGAACAAGCCATCATACGAGGGAACGTCCCAATGAGTGGGGAGAAGAGCCCGCCGTCAATTCACGAAATGTTAATGACAAGGAGTTGGCAATTCCACTCTCCCTATCCAAATCGCTTCAATCCGGTGCCCTGGTGGTCCCATCCCTCCCCTTTGCATTTAATGTGTGTATATTTATATATTTATATATATATTTATATCGGCATTACCCGTTAGATTTTGTCAACACCATTTTGACTTCTTAGCTTTTCAAAATCTTTAATAAATGCAAATCTTTCTATCTGACCTATTCCGCGAGTCGTGCGAATCTCCACCACCAATGAGTCAACAAAAGTCACGCACTAGTGGGGTGACTCTCCGTGCAATCAATGAAGAGTCACCTCACCCGAGGCGACCACCGTCACCCTAATAGCGACAGAGAGCCATACTATTCGCAGAACAGGCCTGCAGGTGACGTTTAAAGCTCCACAATTTTACTGAAAATCTAAGAAAATTATTAAACAGAATTTAATATATAACTGCAGAGCACAAGCAGTTTAAATATACTGAGGACGTGTTGCCAAAATCGAACGGATACTTTATATGTTTATTAATTTATCTTACCTTACCTTTACCAACTACTTACCTGTCCTTAATGGTCATAAGCTCCAATCGGTATTTCCCGGTAAATCCAATCACGATCCTTTACAACATTTGGCCAACCTAGTTGGAGGTTACACCAACCTAAATCGACGTGATTTTTTTTTTTTTTTTAAACAACCACAATTTTAAACCATTAAAATCTTCAATAACTGCAACTGTTTGCTATTCTTCTCATATCCCACTTTACTAAATCGCTGCTCTCCCATCACATTCTTATTTTCTTCTTCCAATGTTTGTACGTCTTTCCCTTATTGTCCTCATCTGATGACTCTCCATCGGAAATTTCACTCTCTTCATTATTGTATACTTCATTTAATGTTCTTTTCATTTTTTTCTCTATCCTTTGAAAGCTCCTCAAAACTTATTTTGTCCAAGTTCTGGAATCTTTGGAAGTCTTGCTCTAACGATTTTTTCCAAGTTATACTAGGTCGACCCTCTTTCTTCTTTTCAAAATTTAAATTATATGCTAACTTCAAAGGGTGATTTTTATCCCTTCGCAAAACATGTCCAAAGTAACTAATACGCCCCACCCTAATTCTCCTATTAATAGTTTTACCGTCTAGTAGCTTTCTTGCATTAAACTTAATTTCTCTAGGTTTTACGCAGTACTGGTATATACTCCTCAAAATAAGTTTCTCATAATTAGCTATTGTAATTCTACTTTTTTTTTTGTCAAAACTGCTACTTTGGTGCTGTATGGTAAGGACGGTGATATCACTGTTTTATACATTAATTTACCTAATTCCCAGCTTGGTTTAAACTTTTTGCAAAATTCTACTATAATCTTAGATGATTTAACCGCTTTTAAACATCTCTGCCTGCAAGTTAATTTTCTGTTCAATGTAGATGTTAAACAAGCTCCTAAATATGTTATACTGTAACATACTTTAAATGTCTTGCCGTTTAAGATGATTTCGTTAGGATGTTGCACTTTATGATTAGGATATCTAATTAATACCTGACTCTTTTTGCAGTTTATTTCTAGTCCTACGACCTCCAGCTGGATTTCTAATTCTTTAAGTATCTCTTCCATCTCTGCTTTAGACTTCATTATAATTAGAATATCATCTGCAAAAACAAGTAGCAAAGGAAGTTTTAATTGATTAATATCCAACAATTTTAGTTCCGGTATTTTTGCAACAACTCTGTTTAAAATATCTTGCATTATATAATTGAACAGCAGAGGTGAAAGGGGGCGGCCCTGTTTTATTCCTTTTCCTCTCGTTACTTCTTTGGAAAATTGATTCTGCCACAAAACTCTTGTAATCTCATCTTTAACACATAATAATACTCTATCTATTAGTCTCGATGGAACTCCAATCTTAATCAAAACTTCAGATAAACATTGTAATTTTACATTATCAAACGCTTTGCTAATATCTAGAGCTAGTATATAAATATCCTGACCTGCGTTCCAATACTCTTCCATAATACGTCTAGCTACGAATATATGATCATCTGTAGACCTTTCTGCAGTAAAAGCCACCTGATGCAATCCTGGCTCACCTGCATATTTCCTTAGCTGATTAGCTATCCACTTAGCATAAGTTTTGTAAGCTGCATTACACATGGATATTCTTCTAAATTGATCTGCTTTTGTAGCTCCTGATTTCTTGGGAATGGGTATTTGCGTTGTTTTCTTCCATTCGTTAGGCATTTCATTTCTAATATACACTTCCTGTATTATCTCTGCTAATCTTTGTATTGAATTTTCATCGGCATATTTAATATATTCCGTAAATATTCTATCCGCTCCTGATGACTTACCATCACTAGTTGCATAAAGTATGCTCTCAATTTCATATAATGTTGGTGGATTTGGCAATGGTGTATAATCATTGTTTGAACCAAATTCTATTTCTGGGCCCTCACAAGTTTTTAAAATGTCTTCCCAAACTCTAGTACTAATTATTGCAGATTTCCTCTTCTTTTGCTTATCAAACTGTTTAAGATAATTGTAGGTTTTTCTTATTCTTATTCCTGCATCAAAATCTTTAAGGTTACTGAAAAATTTTATTGATTTCCTTTTCATTGTGTTCTTTGACTACCTGCTGATACTCTTGTCTACGATTTCCTACTCTGTACTTATAATTCTGCATATCTGGGTGTTTATGAAAAACCTTTATCGCCACTCTTAGATTGTCTAAGGCTGTTCTTCTACGTGGTGTGTTGGGAATTCTAGAAATCTTAATGGTTTTATGAGCAGCTATTCTCATTCTACTAGCTAGTTCTTCATAGCATTTATCTATTGTGTCTGTTTTAACGTCTGTTTTAAAGGGTGATACGGTCAAAATTTGGTCAATATCAACTTGACGTATTTCTTTCAATTTTGCATTTAAAAAACCTGAACACCCCTAATTTTGAAGGTGTGTGTGTGTAGAATGTTGCTCCTATTTTGATTTTGGAATTCACTCTTCAGTTGTCAAAATGCCGTCCAAGCAAGAAGAGCAGCGTATCAAAATTTTGCTCGCGCATCGCGAAAATCCGAGCTACTCGCACGCAAAGTTGGCAAAATCGCTAAAAGTTGTCAAATCAACCGTTACAAATGTAATTAAAGTGTTTGGGGAACGTTTGTCGACAGCCAGGAAGTCTGGATCGGGGGGAAATCGAAAACCGGAAGCCGCTGAGACGACAAAGAGAGTTGCCGGTAGTTTCAAGCGAAACCCTAACCTCTCTCTCCGAGATGCCGCAAATAAGCTGGGTGAATCGTCTACAACCGTGCATCGAGCCAAAAAACGAGCCGGACTATCGACTTATAAGAAGGTAGTGACTCCAAATCGCGATGATAAACAAAATACGACGGCCAAAGCGCGATCCCGGAGGCTGTACACGACGATGCTGACGAAGTTTGACTGCGTGGTAATGGACGACGAAACCTACGTCAAAGCCGACTACAAGCAGCTTCCGGGACAGGAGTTTTATACGCCAAAAGAAAGGGGAAAGGTAGCAGATGTTTTCAAGCACATGAAACTGTCAAAGTTCGCAAAGAAATATCTGGTTTGGCAAGCCATCTGTACCTGTGGCTTGAAAAGCAGCATTTTCATAGCTTCCGGGACTGTCAACCAAGAAATTTACGTGAAAGAGTGTTTGAATAAACGTCTGCTGCCTTTCCTGAAGAAACACGGTTGTTCCGTACTGTTTTGGCCGGATTTGGCATCTTGCCATTACGGTAAAAAGGCCATGGAGTGGTACGCCGCCAACAACGTGCAGGTGGTTCCCAAGGACAAGAACCCTCCCAACACGCCAGAGCTCCGCCCAATTGAGAAATACTGGGCTATTTTCAAGCGGAACCTAAAGAAGACCAAAAAAACTGCTAAGGGCGAGCAGCAGTTCAAGGCAAACTGGCTTTCTGCGGCGAAGAAGGTGGACAAGGTGGCTGTACAAAATCTGATGGCAGGGGTCAAGCGTAAGGCCCGGCAATTCGGATTTGGAAAAGCGGAAGCCTAACTGAATATTTTTCCTGAATTTTATACTAATTGAACTTGAAAAAGAAATTTAATTTGATTGTTTAAATAAACGATTTCACCGATTTACACGCGTTTTCCCTTGACCAAATTTTGACCGTATCACCCTTTAGTAGGCAAGGTTGATAATGCTTCCCTGTATTTTTTCTTATTCCTGGATCTTTAAGCAAATCAATTTGAACTTTAGTTGACTCTTTTCCCTTTCTTGTTTTACTGGAATAATTGTCGAATAACAAACCTATTGTTATTAATTTATGATCCGTTTTCAAATTTGTCCAATATCCCTTTATATATCTTACTCTGAATTTAGTATATTGTGATACTAATACGTGATCAATTTGGCTACTTTTATCCTTGCTTCTCCATGTTCTGCTAACATCCTTTCCTATCTTGGACAATACATTTTTGAGCCTCGAAAGGTGTAAGAAACATTTGAATAACTCTCCGTTTTCATTACAATAGTCATGACCTAGTGTTTTACCTATCCATACTTCATCTTCTGGTTGTTGATCTTTTAAGCCAAGTTGAGCATTAAATTCTCCTAACACAATTAAGGTTTTACGATCGTGCTCAGCAATCAGCTCACTAAGACTGGCAAGAAAAGTTTTCTGATTAGAATTCGGCGCATGAACATTTATGATTATCAATTTTGACCCATTTAATGAAAGTTTAATCCACATGATCCCTTTCCTTGGCTCTTTAACTTGCAGTATATCAATCCCCTGATTCTTCTGTACAACTATGGCTAAACCTCTGGTCTTATTAACATGATTGTCTCTTACCTTCCATGTATAGTTTTGAGAATCTATCTGATCTCCTAAAGTATTAACTTCCTGTAATGCAGCAATGATAACATCGTTTGCTTTCAAAATTTCATTAATTTCATCCCTTTTTCGTTTGTCTCTGCATCCTTTCACGTTCCAACTAGCAATTTTCAACACCTTGTTAACCTTGTTTGTACCTTTGTTCCTCCTACTCATTTTTTTTGTTTTCCAACGGAATTGTCTGCCTATCTTTAACATCAGCCTTTCTTGGTGTCAAATCTTGTTTATCTTGGTTTCTCTTCAGGTACCCCATAACCCTTCCTCCTAATGTTGCCTTACCTTCTTGCATGGGTCTTGTAGCGTCTGATGTTACTTCTGGTTCCTCCACTCCCCTACCTTCAATTTGTATTACGCTGTCATAGTGATTCCCTGTATAATAAACCTTCAAAGGCAAACTATTGTCTATGTTTTCACCAATTTTAACAATTAATCCTTCCCCATTGTAAACTTCAATTTGTTTCCTGAATAGCTCGGCAACAGTAACTAAAGCTTCCTGTCCCACCCAGAACCCATCCTGTCTTAATTTATCAATAACTAACTCAAACGTTCCAATTTCGTCTAAATATTCAATCAAATAAATCTCGAATCTTTCTCTATTGTGTTTTACGTAGTCTGCAATAATATTTCTTAACTTCTGGACATTATAGTTGGACATGTGATAAGTTTTATTTACCCTTCCAATCTGGTCAAGCAAAGCCCTGATAAGACAGTTACCATCTCCTGCAATTCTTTTGATTTTTGCTACTTCATTAACTTGCCTGAATTTTAAGGAGTATTTTTCTACCTCCGGTGTTTCATCCCATATATCTGTTGCTAGGTTCACGCAATAATCTATTGAGTTCCAGTCTTGCAATTCTTCATAACTTTGAATCGCATAATAATCAATCCAGTTTCCACTTACTTCTGCAATTAATTTGAAAGGTGACAATTTCAACCTTCTCTCTGTTACTCCTAGCACTACTTCTCCCAAACCGCTCGTGAATATAATTATTTCTCTATTTAATCTAGCTGCCAGTTTGCTTAGAACTTTCCATATTTGTTGCACCTTATTCCAACCTCTATTTATTTCTTCCTTATTGTGTTCAAAAAACTTATCAATAAGATCTAATATGTCTTTCAAATCTGCTTCTCCTATTTCTCCTATTTCCCGTTTCTGTATCGCATTGTGAATCAATCCCTCCTTTAAATTACCATCATTTGCCCGCATAAATTCAACTTCTTTGATTCCGTTATCAATTAATGTGTATGGAAGTAGTTCAATATTGCAATTTATATTGTCTTGCTTCTGGTCACCTGTGTATTGGAGCAGCTTTTTATCAAGATCAGCATCTGTATTTCCATCCATATTTACATACCCTAAAATATTAATTTGCCCTAAACCATTTTCTGATTTATCTGATAGAATGCTAACTTCCACAACGTTTTCAATTTTTCCTTTCTCTTCAACAAAAAATTCAAGTGTACCAAACAATTCATTTACTTTCCCTTTTCCAACTACTCCTACTTTGCCTCCTAGCAGGAAGATTTTTATTTCGCACTCCAGAATGTAAGAAATTGACCATAGAATTTTTGTGTCATCATTGCTCATGTAATTATCACATGTAGCTATAAACTCTTGAAGAGAGTCTACTATTTTTTCGTCGTACAACCTTTCCAAATCCACCAACAATCCGTAAATTATAATCTCAAAGTCTGCAGTCGAAATTTTGATGAGTTATTTAATTATACATTAATCCATTGCTGATAGTTCTGCTCTGATTTGAAGCAAATTTAAGTTGACTGACGATACTTCTCTTAGCGTGCTCGCCTAGATTCTAAACATCAATTATAGAAATAAATCATATTTTAAACCTTGCGTTACAAAATTGAGGAAAAATGCTTAAAGGTTAAAAAGCATTATAATAACCTGGAGGTGTGCAGAATCTTTGTGAGGATACATTCCAAACGTGCATACCCTCAGAAATATATCAAACTCAATAAAGGATTGATAAAAAAACAGATGATTTCTTTTGTGACTAAATCCAGCATTCCTACTAAAACTAAAATGCTGTGCATAACCAATTATTCATTCTTAGTCGAGCGTTTGGTCTAGGCGGTTCAGTGTTTATTTTTGTAGAGTACCGTAAAACGGGGTAACATTGATAGTTTTTCAAAGTATCTTCTAAATAATTTTCACGGTAATGAATGTTTTTCAAGTTTTATGTTTCTAAAACAAGTACTGAGGATCCAAGAGTCAATTCGTTAGTAATATGTTTAACGAAAATTAAAGCATTTGCACTATTTTTTTTAGTTTTGTGACCAAACTTCAGTATTTTGATTTGGGGTTACTTTGATTATGCTCGATGAATGTAGAAAAAAATGGGTGAAATTCAAACAATTTAGTTCTTTAAATAAGAAACTTTGAATAAGTATAAATCAGAATTATCATAAGCAATAAGAATACCACATTGAATTTGTGATGGTCATATAGGAAATACATTTCATAAGTGATGGTTAGAGTGCTTTTTCAAACAATCGAAAACACGAAAATTGTTTTTTAATATATTTGTAAAATATGTAACACATACTATATAAAAACTGTATACGATATCAACGGAAATACCATAAGCTTCAATATCGAATCAATGTGTCTAGTTTGGAAAAAGCGCAGCGACTAAATTTTATCTTTACATTATACTATCAAAGTTACTCGGATTATCAAAGATATCCCGTTTTACGGTACTCGTTTCCAAAGTGATCAAGTGTTACGGCTGCATGCAGCCAGCAACGTTCTTCAAGGGAAGCAGCCGTTCACAGCCGCATCGCATCGATGTATTTCCAACATTAAGTACTTACATCGTCACTATCATCCGTACATCAAGATCGTCGTCACCATAATCACCACGCTGTGTGCTAGCGTGCCGAGATAAGTTTAAATTCTGCAAACAAGATTGTTGCCTTTGAGCTATTTTTGCTGGAGTATTGAGTGTATATTCCAAGTCACGCAGTTGAAATCGAGGGAGTTGTACCGAAGCGAGTATGTCTTGCGATGATTTTCTGAAAGGCGGGATCCCCAAAATTAAATTACTAGGCTGCATACAAATGCATTCAGTGTCACTCGTTGGAGCGAAGAAGATCTACACGCTTTCGGACTCGTTTCGTATGACCTTTACCGGGTCAGTTCTACCCGACTACGTCATGGTTGGGATGATCTGACTACCAGTGCGCTTATTTTTACCAAAGGTAATGAATTGCTCAAAATGCAAGCGACTAGCGCACACTGTGGCCTTCTGTGGCAACAAGCCACGCTGTGATCAATGTGGCGAGAAACACACGGAGGGTTCTTGTGTTTTGAAATTCCGTATGCTCTCACTGATTGTTCAACGTACAAACAGCAGGGAGAAAAACTTCAGCGGGCTTTAAAGATCCGCGGCCAGCGTTCCTTTGCAGAAATCCTAAGATCAGTTACTCCATCTTCCCGAGTTTTCCCATGTAGGAGCTTCTCTCAGTTGATGACCAGGGCTGTGACCCTAATGTTGGCGAGGGAAGTCATTTCGTTTTCAAAACCCCATCTAGGAAGCGATTCAAAATTACCACGCATCAGCCTCCAGGAAATCAGGAAGTAGTGGTAATGTTCCGAAAGCCCCTCGACCGGATTTCGAATAATTTGATTTTGATAGGGTCTTTCCGCGACTTCCACACGGGAAAAAATTCGATTCCATTTTCATGAATAAAAATTCATAAAATCAAAAAACTTGCCATTTCATGAAACCATAACAATGATTTATGATTTCGTTATGGAAATTCATGATTTCATAATGCAGCGGAATCACGACCGCTTCAAGCGTTACCTGGAAAACCGTGTCACCGCACTACATAGGTATCTCTTGTACGCCTTTTGTCTTCCATCATATACAAGTGTTGATAGTCTAGTGGTCAAAGTATGGGTTTAATGATCGTAAGGGTCTTGGCTTGAATCCAGTCTGTTGTTTTATTTTTTTTTGTATTTTTTGGTTTAAAAACTAAAAGTTTAACTCATGAATTTAGTTCATGATTTTAACTAGGATGATTTATGATTTCAGGAATCTTGAGTGCGTTACGCAAACATAGCTCGTGACATCATGAATATCATTCATGGTGTACACGGGAAAAAATCCGATTCCATTTTCATGAAAAAAAATCATGAAATGAAAAAACTTGCCATCCCATGAAATAATAACAGTAATTCATGATTTCGTTATAGAAATTCATGATTTCATAATGCAACGGAATCATGACCGCTACAAGCGTTACCTGGTAAACCTTGTTTACCGCACTACATAAATATCTCTTATACGCCTTTTGCCTTCGATTTCATACAAGTACTGATAGTTTAGTGGTCAAAGTAGGGGTTTAATGATCGTAAGATTCTTGATTCGAATCCAGTCTGATATTTTATTTATTTTTTACATATTTTGGGTAACAGGGCTAAAAGTTAAATTAATGAACTTAGTTCATGCTTTCAACTCGGATGACATGATTTTGGGAATCTTGGGTGCGTTACGCAAACATAGCTCCCCTAGTAGCACACTTGTCACTTAACAGTTGTGGTTACTTGTATGCACCTTAATTCAGTCATAATCAAGTTGCAGCAAACTATTTTGATGGATGTGTGTTGCTTGGGTCATGATATCATGAACATAGCGTATCTTCATGGTGTATTTTCATAAGATACGCTATTTTCATGAAATCATGAGTCATTTTTCTAAAATCGGAGATTGGATTTCTTCCCGTGTATTTTCATAACATGAAAATACGCTATGTTCATAAGATAATGAGTAATTTATCTCATTTCGAATTTTTGATTTGTTCCCGTGCAGGTTCTTCCAAGGCTCCAGATGTTCCAGCTCCACAGCCAGGACAACATGAAGCCATGTTCACGTTTTCTGAGAATGTGGATGGCATTCTTGAAACATTGAATGTATCTGGCTCGTTGAGGAACATTATTATTTTGATGATTCCAAAGTTGAACACTCTTTTAAAGCAGCTAGCTTCTAAATAACCATTGCTTTAGTCAGTTATCAACTTTGACGTTTAAAATACTAACGTTTGAGAGTGTGATAGAGTTTTGTCTGTTCGTCGATCAATTTTAGTATCTGTTCTCTCATCTTTGTCCCCTCTTGATCGTAAACCATCAGTCATCTCGAGAGAGATCAAGAGCACTTTCCCGTCACCACACTGTATCTCTCATGGTCAATCGTGGAAAAACAGCCATTCAACCAACCGGTGGAAACTAAAGATTCAAAATTGGCTCACTACTTGACTAGCCTATTGGTCCCAAGCAAATCGATTAACGTACCCCATTCTAGTCGGAATTCTAGTATTATACTATGTTTGTTTTGATAAGCTATGAAAGGTTGACAGATAAAATAAGGGGTTCGTGGATCTTCCTATGTTTTGAGGGGTGTATCGATTAGCTTGGGATCGAAGATAGTACCAGAGCTGAACCAAAAAGTTGAGCACGTTTCTTCAGGACCTTCTAGTCTTATAGTTACCTCTATGATTCAACGGTGGTGGAGATAAATAAATCAATCGCATCCTTGTGTACCTTTTCCTTGATCCCTTCCGTACCTGTTAATATATTGTAGCCCATAACCTCGAGTAAGCCGAGAGTATTCGGACTCCTCTTGTACTAACTCTATTATTAAGAAACATCCCAAGTACCCAAAAGTTCTGATAAAAGGCTATTTGTGGCTCTTGGATGAAGGTGGTCTATAGTAGAGATAGGTAATCAGCTCCTGAGCTGTTCTATAGACCCGATTCTCTACAGTGAGCTGATGACCCGTGGTTCGTTTTTAGGAACCGCAGCTCATCAGCTCACTGATATCACAAGTCTAAACCATTCAATCCATCACTCATAGCGGAACTTTTCAGAAAAGGACCGCGTACACCAAGACGCGTGCGCAGTACAACATGTGCCTACTGATCGACAGCACCAACGGTAAAGCTGGGTTTAGACAGGGCAAGTCAATTGATCAAGTCAGTTGAATTCAACTTACTTGAACGCGAATTGAACGTGTAAACCATGCCATTCAACTGACTTGATCAACTCACTTGAATTGAAAAAATTTGAACCAGGCTCAACTTGTCAAGCCAATTGAATTCAGCTGAGTTGATCATTTGACTTGCCTAGTCTAAGCCCAGCTTAAAAGCAAACTTCCAACCGGCTGCTTGGGAGAGAAAGACATATGTACATGTTGGGGGCAACCCCGGCGTAGTGGTTAACATCCATACCTCTCACGCCAAAGTCACAAGTTCAAATCTCACCCCTGAACAAGTCACGAATGACCCTAGAGTGTTAAAGTGACTATAATAATAATAGTAATAATAATAATAATAATAATAATAATAATAATAATAATAATAATAATAATAATAATAATAATAATAATAATAATAATAATAATAATAATAATAATAAATATATGTACATGTGCTACACGATGTTAATTTTCTACAGCTATTATCCAATTTTTAGTTATGTACCCGGCTCTTGTTGCTGATGTTATTACTCCAGTATATATGCTCTCTCCTCTCTTCTCAGCATTCTCTGGGGGAGCGGAAGATCCACACAAAAGCAAATAAACGAAAATCGAAATGCAGCTCCGGATCCGAATATCGACTCGAAAGACTCACTGGGAGCTGTTTAGGATGACAACTCTCGGACCCGTCCGGCTCTTCTGATCTTTTTTTTCTTCTCTCAATTCTTCACGTTTCAGCTCCGGATCCGGTTCTGAGCTGATGATCTGGAGCTGAAGCCGAGAATAGTGAGAGAAATTCTACTGGAGAATTAACATCAGACATAAAATCTGTATGTAAAAAGAAAAAAATTCTGAATTTTAACTATCGCGTAAAATCTCCCTTCGTTTAATTTTGAGCTACAGCTGTCATAAACAGCGAAATCGTTTACAAACTTGCATACAATATTGCTAATTTATGCCATATTAAGTCTAAATATACACGAAATATCGCGTAAATTTTTGCCAAATTCAGCGTTAATTTTATGTGCGCTATGTCTCGCAGAAATTTACATGAAATTTTCGAACGGTGTATGTTTACGCGATGCTTGTTAGTGTTAGTTTGTTTGTTTAGATGTTAGTGGCGTTTTCCATTGAAATGTAGAGCCATGTTGTAAGGTACAGATTTATTGGTTTATACTACTTTTAAGATTTTATGCGATAATCGGTTGCTGATCTGGCCATAACCAAGCCCAGGAGACATTTTCTATTTCCTCATTCTACGTCCGTACTATTTGCTTCTGATAAGCTGTTCCGAAGCCAAGTAGAACCTCCACAAGGCGTCCCATCATTAGTTCCATCATTCGCTGAGTCGCAGCGTTCAACCTAACTATTGGCCATGAAAAGGCTTGCCAACCAATGCACATCAAAAATCGACTACATACATCCGAACATTTGTTTATCTCAAACCAAAAGAAGACATTCCGCGCAACTACCATAAATCGGACTAGTTTATGTTGATCTTCGTCAAGCTTCTTCTACAATTTGGACTTCTACATCAACACATGTCAGGTAGCCTTCAGGTTCAATTGGCTAAACTTGGTGAGTTCGTTCCATTTTGTAAATTTTTATCTTTTCAAACCAGTAACGTTGGGAGATCACCTTTTTGTGGTGCGTTACTGGTATAAGATCTACCACCGAACCCTAGTCGTGACAACTTCAAACTAGGGAATCAGGATTTTCCAGTAATCAACGGACCACATTTTAGTCCTTGTTACTTTTTATGACTTGATAATAGTGAAAAGACTCGGGTAGTGACCACCGTGCCGTTATGCATTTCTATTTCTATATTGTATATTTCAAATCAAAAATATTGTTTATGTTCATAGATTTCACATAATCCTTTTTTCTTTGTCCTTCTCCTTTTCCTTTCTTTCTTCTCTTTTAAGAAAGCGAGTAATGGCGCGATGGCCACACCGTTTGAAAAATTTATGTAAATTTCTGCGAGATATAGCGCACATAAAATTAACGCTAGATTTGGCATAAATTTACGCGATATTTCGTGTAAATTTAAGCGCAATATCACATAAATTAGCAATATTGTATGCAAGCTTGTAAACGATTTCGCTGTTTATGCTAAGTATAACTCAAAACTAAACGAAGGGAGATTTTACGCGATAGTTAAAATTCAGCATTTTTTCTGTGCATAAGTCATAAATGGCTAGAACAAGAGTTAGTGCTCATGCCCCAACCGTCAGAAGAAAATGGAGCATCTCTTAACCTTTCTAGCCTTGATGCTTCCAACGACCAATCAATCATATAATTACCAAAATCGGAACGTACGCTACGAGATGTCCACGTTTCGTCCATTTATTGGATTCTGAAGCATCGTGTTTAAAGCTTCGATTTAAACAGGCCCTATGTTTTCTGAATCATCTTGCCCCTTAAATGCTGCACAGTAGGACTGGCCGTTTTGATATGTGTGACGCATCTTCGATGTGAAACATATATCAAATAGACCAGAAAAATGATGTAGGTATGTATATATATCATTTTCCAGGATGCTTTCAAGAACTGGCTGTGTTGTTGTTAGATTAGATTAGATTATATTAGATTATACTATTTTTACGATTTTATGCAGTTTTAAGCACAAAAACCACTGATTAATTTTCCGGTTTTGAATTTGTGTCATAATTTCTATAATTTTAATGTGAGCTGAAGAGCTGATCATAAGAATCGACACCCTTTTGTGAGCTGGGTAGATTTGATCCACTCAGCTAGATGAGCTGTTTTGCCCACTTTTAGTCTATTGAACTCTAAGCAGCCTCATTTTTAAGTCGTTATAAGAAGTTGAAAGTTCCGGTACCATAATTGAAGAGCATTCTAAGCAGCTTCTGGCGGAACTTGAACGGAACTTTAAGAAAATAAGCTAAAAACGGTTTTTGACATCTACACCAATTGTATTTGTAGTTCGCACTTTTATGAAAGTTAATTCTACAGTCAGGTCTTTATGAAAGTTATTTCTAATTCGTGTATTGATTTATCAACATTATTAGTAGTATTGGAGCTATTTGAAGAATTAAACTCAGTCCTTCTGCGTACATTAATTTGCATTCATAAAAAAGACTTCATGTGGGACGGACCTTCCAAGTTGCTTAGAAGTTCCACAGGGAACTTTTAAGATCCTTTAAAGTTGCTAAGAAGTTCCGCTGGGAACTTGTTCGGAACTTTGTTGTGGCCTAGCCTGAAGTTCCTAAGAAGTGCTTAGCGATGCGATTGTTTTGAACTTCAAGTTGCTAGGAGTAAGCATCGGAACTTTTTGGAGCCTGAAGTTCCTCGTGTATTTTCTTTAGCTGCAAAAGTAGCCATAAAGTTCTGTTTGAACTTTATATGCACTTTATGGAACTTGAAAGTGGGTTTTTTAGTTTATTTGAAATTTATGGAACTTGAAAGTTCCGTCAGAACTTTATGGAACTAGAAGGTTCTGTCGGAACTTTATTTGAACTTCATGGAACTTGGAAGTGAGTTTTATCGTTGAGTGCGGAACTTTTGGTTACATGAGATAGTTAAAAGTCAAATGAATTTCGGGTCCATAAAGCTTCCGTATTTGAGTGATTCGAGGTAGGCCGTGCATTGAAACTGACGTATTTTGAATTTGCTGCTGCTTTATTTTCCGAGATGTTTATTGAAAATTTAGTGCAATGAGTCCTTTTGCTGGTGCATTTTGGACACTTGAAAACTTTTTCAATAATTTCACGTGTTTTTATTAGTGCTGTGTTTGGTTATTTAAAAAAAATAGGATCGAAAGAATTTTTAAGATTACCGCGAGTGAACAAACCGGGTTTTTTCTTCCTTCGCCGCCGCCGTCAAACGTTGCTATAAAGCAGATCTCCGCTGAATTTTCTAATGTACGCTGTTGAATCGTGTCCGTTTGGCTTTAGTTACAAGTGCATAACGATCCGGAAGCCGGAAGTTACAAAATAAGTAATATAATATAATAAGTGCCAATTCGAGCGAGGAGCCAATTCATTTGCTTGCTTGCGGTTCCAGCTCGATGCAAGGCGTGCGGATCAGCCAGGAGTAGTAGTTTCTAGTGAAAGAAATAATCTCCATCACATCACTAAACATAACCACGAGCAATGACGAGGAACTGCATCCCAAAGGAGCGGATGCATCCAACGAAACTTTTAAGCGCAAAAGAATCATTGCCAACATAGGAGAAAATTCGGTAAGATCCTTCCATTGCATTATTTTATGATTCTTTAATATTGTACAAATATTTACACATCACACACAACTACACATAGTAACTCGGAGCGTTTGGTACGGTATTTCCACGCATCCTTCCACCGCACCCCTGTAGATTCAAGAAATGTTCCCATTCCAAGAATCATCTTTGCGGTAAATACAACGCAGTAGGCCTGGCCGTATTGATGTTTATATCATATCTCAGATATGCTGTAAACATCAATTAGACAAGAAAAATGATTTGACCTCATCTAATCTAATAATTTTCCAGGATGCTTTCTCGTACTGGCTGCGTTTGTATTAGATTAGATTAGATTAGATTAGATTAGATTAGATTAGATAAGATCATAAAGTTTCCGCATTTGAGCCTTGGTAAATGCATGAATTAAAAATAAAATTAATAATAATTTATTATTAGTTCAGAACAAAAAAAAATGTACGGTGATGATTAATCTGTTAATATGCTTTTACAAGCAGGTTCAAATGCACTTTTGGAAATCAGCAACACTGATCTGGCAATATTAGTGTGCATCTTTCCAATGTGATCCGCCCTGTGACCTGGTTGACTAATTCAACTACCTCATTGTTTTTCCAAAGTCCAGGGACTTCAAATTACATATAGGGTAAACGCATCAATAGTGGAGGTGCGTTTACCATAATGCAGGTGCAACCATTTGCGGTGATTGCGCCACAGCGTTAGAGTTATTTAATTTCTACTTTCCTCTTTCCGCGAGCGACCTAAACCGATGTGCAAACGAAAGTTATCATGTGGCGCAACCAGGTAAGACCACCAAGTCACAAAAGTGCAGACCTAGCAAAGATGCATATTTTTGGGTATCGGCAGTCGTCTCCTTCTTACACACAAGTTAACTAGGATAAGCAAAAACATGTAAATGCTATGTAAACTAAATAATTCTGAATACAGACATTAATTTTCCATCAGCAATCAAACGCTCTTTACTGCGGCCCTTAACAGGTGTCGAAGTCCACCATGGTTTGGATACCGCATAGTAAAAGAAAGCCTTCTCCAATCTGAAGTCAAATCTGTTGACCCATGTATGTTCTACCTGTTACAGTATCAAAGAGTTTTTGAGATTTGCTGTAATTTTCTAATGACTTTTTTTGACGTAGGACTACGTCTTTAATTTTATACTAGGGGTCACATAAAACAAAACAAAATACTGACTTGTAACGAAAAATCCCAAACACGGACGCAACTATAGAGCGCAAATCAAACAAACGGCACATTGCGCATGCTCATAAAAGCGAGCTCTATTTATGGTTTATCGCTCACCATTTCACCAATCAGAGGAAGGGAGGAGAAAAGCAGCAATAATGAAAACGCTTGCCATCCGATCGGCATCGATTTGCACTGGTGTGGCTTCCGTTCGTGACCCTAGGCACAGACCCTTCTACTTTTTTTTTTTAAATTTTTGTCAGATTTGCCATCCTTTGATTTTCGTTAATTTTTAGCCTTCTTTTATGATATGTTATTTTGTTTTCAATTTTTAATCAATCATTAATGTAATCCATGAAGGTTGTGCTATTAATTTATAATTGTAATTTGATTTTTTAATAACTACTTTATTTGTACAGGCTCAATCGAATAAACTTTAAAGATCCAAGTTAAAATCTTCGTTGTACATTTAAAGTTAAAGGAACTGGACTAAATACTCGCGGTTGTCTCGAGGTTAGTGGAATTTATTTGTTCATTAATTTGGCGTAGTAATTAATGTGAAATGTTTATTCAAGTGTGCTGAAGAGTAGTATTTCTTTAAACCCAAAAAATCTCTAGATGGTTCCATTTGCTCCCATTGCCAACGATTCACTCTCAACATAGCAGAGCACTTTCAGAAGCTTTACGGTCTGCTATACGAAGCGTTAAAAAATCTTTTCCATTCTGAATCGGTGCAAATGAATCGCTATACAGCGAAAAGCACAGTGGAAATGAGAAAACTAACCCGAAACATAAAAAAATGCTGGCAAGTGGCATCAATCTACCCGGCCCGTGCTGCTCGTTTTGCTTACTTACACAATCAAGTGCAATTTGCTTGAATTATTATTTATTCCTTTGCAATTTGATTTCCATCCTTCAAGCAGCAAATACGACGGTAGAGGATTATGACATCAGGCACTTTATGTAATTGCAGGGATTCTATCCTGTCTGGTTTACGAACAAATAGTTTTTTTTTCAGTAGCAGCAATTCATAAACAATCACGCGTCTCCATAGATTTTTTTTTATTACATTAGTGCTGACAGTTTAACTGTTCTAAAAACATTAAGTCAAACATAACTGAGTTGTGCATACTGATTACACTGTAAACAATAACAGATGCAACAGCTGTGAAACAACGCTAATTACATGTTGAGTTGTGCTTCCAGTAATTTCAGTTATAATGAGCAAGTCGCGTAACTCAACCGTACACATGTTTTCCATAGGCCAACACTAACAAGCTGTTGTAATACAACAACCCCTCCGTACATGCGATGGGTGGTACCGTACACCCACCACTGTTTCTCGGCTGTCCTTCAACCAATTTCGCTGATGTTAGTGTCAACTACCGAAAATCAGCTCGATTGGTTGCCGAGATGTAGCGGTGAATATACGGTACCACCCACCGCATATACGGAGGGGTTACTGTATTTGTACTACATAACCACACAGCTCTCGGCTCGTTGGAAAGGCTCGGCTCATTTCCAGGGAATAGCATCCATTTTCGAGCTATTGTAATTTGTGAAATTAACACTCCCCAAGGCTGAGACTCTCGAAAGTGAAATTTTTTAAAGCACCCCTCATCGTCATGAATTATGCGATGATAGCCAAAGTTTGTAATGAATTGCCGAAATAAATCCAGACCAACGGTCCCTCCAAATGGGCTTCATGATACCGACGAGAGAGGGAGCCCTCCGGTGGGTAAACACATATTTGTCAACTTTCACTTGCATGGCTCTCACCCAAAAGAAATTGCCAAGCATTTCTACTTAAAGAAAAACTTTTCCCGTATCTGCACCGGTACCAGCAACGAAACCTTGAACGTGTGGTTCGATGATAAATGGACATGCCAGGAAGAAAGCAAAGAATAGAAAAAAAATCTAGAGAATGGGACCAACAAACCGCAACTGTTCTACGGACTCGTGCGGATTTCTTGCTTTTTTTTTACTAATAGATCTATTCGGGTACCTACCTCTCCGACACACTCGCACTCAGATTGGAGTTTTTCAAACCAACCATAAGCACAATTGATGGGCTCTCTTAGTGAAAGTAAGAATAATTTGATATCATTACTGCAGCACGAGGGACGAGCGCTAGGCCTGCCACCGGTCGTTGATGGCACTGTGAATTGGTGGCGAATTTCATAGACCAAAACCGGAACGAAATTATGCCAACGCAACAGCGAAGCGGGAGTGTTTGGGAAGAGTAATCTGTTTGAGTTACGTCGACGCACGTGGGGGTCATGTTAAATTTAAATCGGGGCTCATCATCACCAGACTCTTCAAAGCACGTGGCAAAGAATATGTACCTGTTGATTAGTTGGCTGCTGTCAGTGGGTAATGAGACGGGTTCGAGGTTAGCTAGGCATAAAAAGGGTCATTAAATACACCCACAAGGGCAGATGTAAGATTATCATACAGTTTTGTTTAAAATGAACCGAATCTGTAAGGAATGACGGATTCTGTATTGTGGTCGTCAGGAGACTTTTAATTAAATTGGGCAAAATCAATCTAAGTTAATTTTATGAACCTACCAAAATCCATAAAGGAGTTTTTATGCAGCCGTTATTTTGCATATAGATTAACACAGTAGAAACCTGTTTAAACTAAATTGTTGGATTTTATGTGTTCTTTAAAGGAAAAATACAAAACAAATTATTCATCCCGATTTCGAAGAAATGTTCGGACTTTTCCCGAAATGTGGCTCATCAATCGGTTTACACTATTCTCATCCATCGTTTTGGCAAGCTTATTCCACTTGGTTTTCACTGCCAATAACGATCAGCTTTCTCTTCATTTTAGCCCAACATCTTTCTATCGGTCCGAGCTAGGGGCAATTAGGTGAGAATACACTGAATCCCATTGGTTTCATACCACTGTAGCACAGTTTTACCATAGAGGTAACTCTAAGACCAGAATGTCCCGAAGAAACGTGCTCAACTTTTTGGTTCAGCTCTGGTACTCTCTTCGGTTCCAAGCTAATCGATTCACCCCTCGAAACATAGGAAAATCCACTAAATCCTCATGTTATCTGTCAAACTGTCATAGCGAATCAAAATAAACATTGTGTAGTACTAGAATTTTGACTAGAATGGGGTACGTTAATCGTTTGCTTGGGACCAATAGGCTAGTCAAGTAGTGAGTCAATTTAAAATCGTTAGTTTCGTATTGATTGTTGGTTTTACTGTAATGACAGCTCGCAAGATCTGGCCAAAACGTGACAGGTTGCTTGTGGGATTGGATGAATGGCAATATTCGCTTTTGTAGACAACCCGTCCTGTAAAGCTCTGAATTGAATATATTATCCGTGATGAAAACCTTTGTCTTCCTACCGCAGCTACCGATGACCGGCCATTTATTTTAGTGCAAATTTGGTCAACACCTGATCATAGGGCTTTCTAGCACGGATTCTGACCACATTGTTCTGCTTTTGACCTCTATTTGGTTGTCTGCAGTCACGGTATGACTTGAAGCCTTCCCGGAGATGAATCTAATTGCGTGCGGCACCAAACTTTTGGCCAAATCGCGGTCCGAGATGTTTAGGTTACGGCCCAAGCGCAATGACAACGGAAGAGGAACGGCAGCGGAAGAGCCCGATCTAAGTAAGCCTACTTGTTGAATATGAAACTAGTCAGAACCAAATCAACTTCGATTAGACATCTTGATGTCATTTGTGACAACTGTCAAACTTGCCGTTTCCGTTCCGCTTCAGCCCACTTTGACTTTAAATGATCTTAATTTCTTGTGTTTGTGTGGTTTACATGTATGAATTTTTCAAATGACACAGATGCGTCTTTTCAACTTTAGTACATTTGAGATTTTAATTATTATTTACAGTTCCTAGTCCTATCAGGCCTATTTTAAAGTATGACCACCTTGGTGGGATTGGTTTGATTTGAATTGGAAAAAGAAGACTACTTATAACTACTATTTACAACTACAACTAACCTACAACTACTATGTACACCTAACCTACTATATACAAATTACTTATCAAAGCATGTTCTAATAAATTACATTTTTGAGCAAATTTAGTCTTAATTTCGTTAATTTTGGAATCTATGTTGACAATGCCTGCCTCTTAATGTAAATTTGTTATTCTAGTGTCGAAAGGACGATCAAGAACCATCCTCAGCACTCTACTCTGAGCGACCTGAATTTTGTTCCTGTGAGTCTGTGCACATGATTCCCACACCGGAGCTGCGTAGAGGATCGCAGGTGCTACGATTTGTTCACCCTTGAGAGGCGGGATCTGCGGCAAATCAGCGGATACAGACACCTAACCAAGGTAGAACGCTTGACTACAGTTTTCTCTACATGCGAACGGAAGAGGAGCTTTTCATCGATCAACATCCCGAGATAGGTTACTTCGGCGGACCACTCCACCCTTGTGCCATCCATGATTACAGTACAAGATGGAGCCGGTTTCAGTTCGGGCGATTGCCGATGGAGGAACATGATCGCTTGTGTTTTGGAGGGATTGATTTTAATTTTCCACGTGGTGGCATAATCAGCAAAGGCGTTAAGGCATCGTTGAAGTTTATTCGTTATTTCGTGAGGCATTCTTCCTTTGACGGCTATTGCGGTATCATCTGCGAACACGAGAAACACGCAACCGTCTCCGAGGGGAGGAATGACGGAAGTGTAAATGCTGTAAAGCAAGGGGCACAACAGACTGCCTTGCGGGACTCCTGCTGGGATGGAAAACGTGTCGGAAAGACAACCATGCAACGATACCTTAAACGACCTTTGCTGGAGGTAGTTACGGGTGATTTTAACCAGATGTAATGGAAAGTTGAAGTTACAAAGCTTGTATACAAGCCCATTGTGCCAGACATTATCAAACGCTTTCTCAACGTCTAAAAAGGCCATGGCTGTGGACTTGGATACAGCTTTGTTACTTCGGATGTTATTCATCACCCGTACTAGCTGATGATTGGTAGAGTGCCCCTTTCTGAATCCAAACTGTTCCGGAAGGAGAATGTTGCTTTCCTCCACAAACTTGAGCAAACGATTGAGAATAAGTTTCTCGAACAATTTGCTCAGCGCTGAAAGGAGGCTGATTGGTCTGTAGCTTGAAGACAATGTTGGATCCTTACCGGGTTTGCGGATTGGTATGATTTTTGCTACTTTCCAGATGCTTGGAAAGTAGTGCAGTTCCAAACATCTGTTGAAGATAGTGGTTAGAAGAGACTGCACTTTCATGCTGAGTCTCTTCAAGACAAGTTGAATATACCGTCAAACCCGGGAGCCTTCATGTTCTTGGTGCATTTCAGCGCTGAGCAAATCTGTTGTACTGTAATCATATCCGCCGGAGGCACGACACAATGGGAGGCTTCTAGGTTTTGAACGCATTGTGCAACCTGATCATCGAGCGGACTTTGGATATTCGAGCCAAGCAAATGCGATGAAGCGACATGCTCGCCGATCGCATTTGCCTTCTTCTGTGGGGTGATGCCGATCGTCATCATTTTCGACTCTGAGAGGTGGAATGGGTTTGGGATGAGTTTTCAGGACCTTGGCTACCTTCCAGAATGGTCTGGAGCGGTCGTCCAGATTCTGGACAACACGCCCGAAGCTTTCATTTCGGAGTGAGTCCATTCTGGAAGCAGTCTGTCTGTTCAGATCGACCATTTCACGTTTTTGCCCAGATCTCCAGTCCTCTGAAACTGGCGTCTACGAAAATTTCTCAGGCAAATCAAAAGTTGGGTGTGGAAATCAATGGCACTAAACTTACCCCTCACAGGAACTCGTTGGACGCATGCTTCGTCAGCCACGGTTATGGCTTGGTGGAGTCCATCCAACGCTCGGTCGATGTCCTCCACGGTGTCGAGCGGTGGGTTGTCGATGATGTGCCTGTCTACCACGCGTCCAAACTGGGCCCAGTTTACGCGATGATTGTCCTTGCGCAGGCTTGAAGCAGGAGCCACGTTGCAGCCCAGTTCAGACACTACCAGTTGGTGGTCGGAGCTGAGTTCGTTCAAGGCTACCTGCTTGGACAAGCCGATATTTGTCAGGAACAGGTCTAGCGTCGATGGGTTGCCCGCCGATGAGATGAATGTTGGTTCATCCGAAAACCAAACGGAGTACAACCCATGCTGTGAGTGGTCGAACAGGAGACGACCGTTCTGGTTCTGCTGGTAGTTCCGCCAGGCCTCATGACGAGCATTCAGATCTCCTCCAACTACGAAGCGGGAACCGGTACGGGTTATGGTGGACAGATCTTTTTTTAAATTTAGCCGCTAGTCCACTGCTGGCGGCACACTGTCGAGGGCAGTAGACGGCGATGAACTGGACATATCCAGTTGACGACTCCACCTCCACACCAAGGGCCTCGATGATAGAGGTGCGGATATGGGACAGAGTGTGGTATTTTATTCCTTTCTTGACGACGACCGCAACACCACCCCCCTGGAGCTGGTGCGATCAAGCCGGATAATGTTGTGGTCAGGCAACCAGAAGCTGTCGCCGGACTTTAAATGGGTCTCGGTTAGAAGGCCCACGTTGATGCTGTGCTTGCGGAGGAAGTCGGCAAGCTCAATCTTTTTTGCTCTTACAGAGCAAGCATTCCAGGTGACGATAGTTAGCGGTTTAGACGCCATACTGGATGATGAACTTACCGAACACTTGGATCTGTTTGGGCTTATTGCGGCACTTACGAAGAGCACCGGACATGTAGACGAAAATTCTCATCAATTCATCCGCTGAGAACAGATCGGGGTTGTTGTTTTGCGCTGTTGGTTGTCTCCAGAATCCAGGGGGGGATGGAGAGCTTTGGCCAGCCGAATCACCAGAAGTTGCTTGAGTGGGATGCACCCGCGAATTCGCTTGCCTTTGCTGAGGAGCACGAAGAGGCGGGAAATCCTCCGTCCGAAATGCCGGGACTTTGTCCTTCTTGCGTCCTGGTTGGTTATTAGTTGCCACCTGTTTTCGGATGCGTTTGAAGTCCTCGCGTTTGGAGCACTGTCTGTCGAAACTTTGATGTGCACCACCACAGTTGGTGTATTTTAACGCCACGGCTCCATCCGCAGGGCAGTTGGAAGTGGCGTGTTCTTGAGCGCAGTTGCTGCAGCGTGGCTTGATGTTGCAGTTGCGGGTACCGTGTCCAAAATTGAGGCACCGCTGGCACTGCGTTACGTCACGATGGCCGCCACGGTATGGCTCCCATCGTACGATGATGGAGTAGATCGAGCGGATGGCTTGCAGCGCATTGAGCGTCACCGTCCCTTTTATTTATTTATTTTTATTTATTTATTTCGTCAACCAACGTAGACTAGTACGGAAGTGCACCAGGAAAAGACAATTCGGGTACGTCTTCACGTTTTCGTCTCTCCTCGTCATCCGAAAGACAGCGATTGGGGCCAGCTTGTACCGGTCCTTGAGTTCTTCTTCGATCGCTTTGGGATCAACATCCGGTAGACCCCTGATGACTACCTTGAAGGGCTTTTCACCGGGGATGTCGTGCGTGAAGTATTTCGCATTAGAATCCTTCAGGAATTTGACGGCGATTTCATATTCCGCTTTCGTCCGGAGCATCACCTTAGTGCCGATCCTGCTGATCTTGTACTCAGCTGCGATGCCCAGTGATGCGAAATCGCCAATGAGCGTCTTGAGTGGCACTACCTTCACCACCAGTGGAGGAAGCTTGACCTTCGCCACACTCCGGCCGGCAGAATTCTCGGTTTCGACGGCGTCGCCGAAATCACCGATGTCGCTGGCGTTCGTCGCGGTAACATCGTCGCGTCCGCTCGTACCATCGGACAGTCCTTGGTTCTTCTTCCTCTTTTTTGTCCGCTTCACCGGGACTGGGTTGGTATTCCCAACATCGGTGGGAAGAGTAGCGTACCTATTTGAGGTAGGTACCAAGCTACCCTCACCACTGTTCTTCTTCTCCGGTTGGTCACGAAGCCTGCTCCGGGAGCGCTGTCTTCCCATCACGCGATGCGACCGACACTACTGACGATGCGACGTGCAGTATATCTGCGAACGTTTGTAACAAACTATAGGTTTATCGAACAACTCGACAGAGCGAACAAAGACCGAACTGTACTGCTTGACGTTCAAGCAGAGAATGAAGCGCTTCAGCCCACATTGCATTTGAGCCTTTAGACGTAATGGTCTTCATGACATTATTCTGCAATTGACGTTGTTGACGATGTGCCCAGCCCACCGTAGTCGCCAGATTTTTGCATTCGATTTAAATTTCTTAACTTACAAACCTGCTGAAAAGATACTTCATGATTCAATTCTTTTCTACAGTGATTCAACAATTTCCGAACTGAATCCAATATTTTCAAAATTGATTTCAAATTTTTAGAATTGAGATCAGGAAATTCTTAACTGAGGTGACACTTTTCAAATCAGATTCAAAACTGAGTCTGAACTTTTTTGCAGTGAGTTCAAACTTTCGAATAAGTCATCAACATTTTTCTAACTGAGTCTAAACTTTTCTGATATGTTATTAAGTCTTTTTTTAAGTTGTCAAAGCTTTCCTGAAGTGATTCAATATATCCCGAATCCAAGCTTTAAATAATTGGTATCGCATTTTCTGAAGTGAGGCAACATTAGCTGATTTAATTCCTTTCCTAAATGAACCAAAGGTTTCCTGCATTGATTCAATTTTTTTCCGAACTGAAGCCAAACTTATCAGAGCGGGTTTGATATTTTCCTAAGTGAGCTCCATATTTGTCTTAACTGCTTTGGCATTTGGCAGTGACACAATCTTGCTAAGGTCATCTAGCTTTCCTAAAAGTGTAGAAAGTTTTCCGAAGTGAACCAACACTTTTATTAGCTTAAATTTTCCAAACGGAGTCCAACCTTTTCTGAAGAGGTTCAATACCTTCCTTAGAGAGCGCAAACTTTTCTGTTGAGTGATTGAATTATGTTTAATGTTAGCCTGAGTTTGTTTCTGAAGTGATTTTACTAACTTTAGACCCCTTCCTCGTTCTTGTGAGATTGACATCCTTTAAAAATTAGGCTGAGATTTTAAATAATGGACCTTCATGTGTTCATACCTCATAGTAGATTTTTGTGAGCAAGCACAATTGTTGAGAAAACTGGGTTTACATCCACAAAAGTACGTATTTTTATAGAAACTTGGGTTTCTTGATCAGCCAAGTTGGATTTTGGCTACGTCCTTTAAAAAACAAGCTTGAAAGTTATTGAATAGACCTTTGTAAGTTCATACGTGATGGTAGATTTTTTTGAAGCCAGGTTGGATTTCGGTTCAATCGTTTGAAATTTGTGCTTGGATTTTATAGAATGAAACTTGCTGGATACCGAAAGGACGAACCTGGTTAATATTCACAAAAAAAGGTATTTTCATAGAAAATTGATTTTTCTGTTTTGCCGAACTGAATGTTGGCTCGTATCTTTGAAAAATAGGCTTGTATTTTAAAGAATTTGCTGAATCCATAAGTGAGGGGAATTTTTAAGAATACCTAATTTAAAGTCACAAAAGTTCATATTTTCATACAAACTTTGAATTTCTGTTCTGCCAAGTTAAATTTCGGCTCAGATCTTTGAAAATAGGCTTGGCTTTTATAGAATGGACCTTGTTGAATTCATTCGTGATGGTAATTTTTTTTAAGCATGCACAAATTTTTAGAAAACTGGGTTTGAATTCTCAATAGTACGTATTTTTATTGAAATTTTGGTTCCTTGTTCAGCCAAGTTGAATTTCGTCTCCTTCCTTTGAAAAATAGGCGTGGATTTTACAGAATTGCTGAACCCATACGTATTTTCATAGAAATTTGGTTTTCGGATCTACTAAATTGTAATTCGGCTCAACCTGCACGTATGGATTCATTCTAAGGTCCATTCTATAAAATACAAGCTTATTTTTCATAGATATGAAAAATAAGCTTGTATTTTATAGAATGGACCTAAGAATGAATCCATACGTGTAGGTTGAGTCGGGTTTGTAATTCGAAAAGCTTTTCATGTTTTCGAAATTTGGTTTTCCTTTTCTGCTAAGTTGGATTTTGATATACTGTCTTTTGAAAGTTATGGTTGGATTTTATAGAATTGACGCTGTATTCATATGTGATGATTATTTTTTTAAGCAGGTTTAAATTGACAAAACTACGTATTTTTGTTAAAATTTGGTTTTTATGTTCCGCAAAGATAGATTTAGGCTCCTTCCTTTATACATTACGTTTGGATTTTGTTGAATAGACTTTCCTGAATCCATACGTTTAATTAGGTTTTTTGAAGCACGCACAATTGTTGAGAAAACTAAACTATATTTGGATAGGGAGGAACTATGAAAAACAGAACGTTTTTTGTAAGAACTGTTACGTTATATCCAAAAATCAATTGCTTTGATCCTATTTATCTACATTATTACCAATGTTCTTCCTTGAAAGAATACACAAACTTATGCGTGAAATGTCTTGTTGATAACCCGAGGGTTACACATAATAAAGTCGACATTTGTGGCATTAGTGTCAAAAATCAAAGAATTAGGGCAGATAACCACTTCGGCCTAAGCGCCCATTTTGAGCCTATCAAGCAGAAAACATCAAATCAAACCATGATTTCGGCGTCAACAGATAAATTATGCTTTTGATAGATATTTTACCCAAGCAACACAATTTGTCATAAACGGTTTTACATAACTTATTTATGACAATATCAGCGGTAAACATTTACGTCTAGTCACTTATATACAACTTATTTATACCGAAAAAAGCGCAAGAGGTGGGATCTATATACAACATATGCTTGATTTGCGCAACTTATTAATGACTATAACGCAACCTTCTGTATTGGACATGTTGTAAATTAATTTCATCCATCCTACAAATTGAATTTGTTTATCTTCAATTTACACAACTTATTCTTTTGAGGAATTTTGTCGTGCAAATAAAGTGCCTGAACTTAGAATCCGTACTGCAAACATTTATGCGGTTACAAATTTATGGTAAATTTATACATTCTACTTCTAAAAAACTCATTGGCTCTTAGTTCAATTGTGAATTCATTGGCGTTTCAATGCGTTAGGCCTAGTTTGGCGTCAAGAAGCAGTGTTAGACTTTTAACAATATCTCAACGATTGGTTTATCTAGATTAAGAAAGACTAAGTGTGGGTTGTGCTTAATAGGCCAGAAATGGGGTAGTTAGATGTAATGTAAAACGAATTTTGTATCGACTGGTGCGGGCATCGAGCGATGGGATTTTTTTCAATTATTTTCCTTCTTTCTTATTCGATGTTTAATTTCTCTGAAGCACGACTGAATTGCCACACCTTACAACACGAAAAAAGGTCTGCCCTAATCCAGACTAGATCTGCGCTCTTTATTCTTCAATGAAAATGTTTCTATACCTTTACAAAGAGCAGAGATCTTTGGACAATTTTGAGAACTTCAAGGCAGTTCCATGAACATCAGAAAAATGGTGGCGACTTTCGAAAACTTTCGGAAAGTTACAATGCAGAGTGATTCTATTAACTTGAGAAAAATAACAGGAATTTTACAGATGTTCCATGCACACAATAAGAAGGCCGATATACATTCATATATGTTTTGATATATTAAGGGTAGTAACGTGAAATTCGAGGTAGCTACATGCACATCAGGAAAAATGCGAGTACCTTATGAAGTTCCGAGAGCTTAAAGACAATTTCAAGCACTGGTTGGTAGCTCCATTAACGTGAATCACTGTGGAAACTTTATTTCTGATCAATCTCATAACCAACCCGGAATTTCAAGAGCAAAAATATCAGCGCTCACAAAACTGGAACTTCCGGGAAGTTAAATCAACAATCAATACGAAACTAACGATTTTAAATTGACTCACTACTTGACTAGCCTATTGGTCCCAAGCAAACGATTAACGTATCCCATTCTAATCAAAATTCTAGTACTACACAACGTTTGTTTTGATTCGCTATGAAAGTTTGACAGATAAAATGAGGGGTTAGTGGATTTTCCTATGTTTCGAGGGGTGAATCGATTAGCTTGGGACCGACGATAGTACCAGAGCTGAGCCAAAAAGTTGAGCACGTTATTTCGGAACCTTTTTGTCTTAGAGTTACCTCTATGGTTAAATGATCATTAAGGGTACTTTCCGATAGATTAAGTGGATTTCTATGGATTTCAGGAAAAAATGTCGTGTTCTTCAACACACGGTCGACGAGATCACTCAAAATCGAAAAATGAAGGCACTTCCCGGGGGAATCAAATTCACGCTTTAATATTGACATCATACAAAAATTATCTGACTTCTTTTCCGTAACGATTTTAAATTTGCAAGAAACAGAAGTAGATGAATTCAGTTTTTTTTTTTTTCATTCGCTATGGATATGACTATCATAGCAATAATAAAGAATAAAGAAAAACCATAACGAGTTAACTAATGTTCTCAGCATAACGTTCAAAACGACACAGCTCAAGGTGCAAAAGCCATCACGTACACGTCCTTCTACGTCTTCATAATTTCCAAGATAGAAAAAAAACTTGAAACTTCACCGTTTTCATCTTGCGACGGAGGAGCATCCAACTTTCAATGCTGGAAAGGAACCAACTTATTCACCAGGAAACAGCACGACCCACGATGCACTTCGAAATGGCATATTACTTATCGCATTTGCACGCTCACGATTCACGCAAAATGCACTTCCTGCACGTGCTGTTGAGGTGAGGAGAATTCAGTGAAGTGGCATAACTTCGCACCCTCTAAACTTAATCAACGGGTGGCTTTTGATGATGCGTTTATGTTCTTACCAAGTGTATTACGGCTACTCTGCATGTAGTCACAAGGAACAAAATATAATTGAACTGTGTTTATTTGAACAATTGAAGCTCGATTGACGCCTCAGATAGTCTAGTATAAACTGGAGGCGGTGGGATCAATTCCCGGTCAGCTCTTTCGACTTCCCTGGACATGGAGTATCATTGTGCTTGCCATACACACAGCAAAAAAATGATTAAGATATCTCATCAAAGTGGATGCACTTCTCTCGTGTCAAAAATATGGTGTAATATTACTTGCCAAAAAGGACAAAACTATCATTATTACAGTGCATGAACTGACATTGCGCTGCTTTTACTGCATTTGTTTATTTTTGCGGCCATGAGATTTTCAACATCAGTGAAGTGCATCCTCTTGGATCAAATATAAAAATTTATTTTTTGCTGTGCAATACACAGATTCATGTGTTGGTTGGCAAAGAAAGCTCTCAATTAATGGCTGTGGAAGTGCATCAAGAATACTTATTATTATTATTATTATTATTATATAGTTCATCTGACTTGATAGTCTCAATGAAACACTTAAATCTAAATGTAGTCACTCATTAAAAATTAAAAATTGGCCGACAACAAACGATGACGAAGTCTGGAGGCATTGATATCAAAGTCAAATAGGTCAGATACTTCGTTGAATTGATGAATCATAGCGACAAAGGAACTGTTTGCAGTATAGTTGGTTGCATGAACTTCTTCATGTAGCAAGGCTCTCGGACGGAGTGTTCGAGCAGGAGCATACAGATTAATTTTGATCAGTAACTCAGGAACATCAAATTCTGCGAGCAAGACTATAGCAACGAAGACGACCTGCGATATATTTTGTCGCTTAGCAAGAGTATCCAAACCCAGTAAACGACAGCGGTCAGCATACGGTGGTAAATTCAGTGGGTCACTTCAGGGAAGATAGCGAAGTGCGTATCTGACGAATTTGCGTTGAACAGCTTCGAATCGTCCACACCATACTGCTTGGTAGGGATTCCAGACAACACAAGCGAATGCCAGTAGTGAGCGTACCAATGAACAGTAAAGGGGTTTAAAACACAGAGGATCACGAAATTCCTTAGATATCTTGAACATGAATCCAAGCTGACGATTATCTTTATCGATCGTGGTGTATGTGACATGTTGTATGCAGCAATCCAACATGACACCGAGGTCTTTAACGTGATCGACACGTTGAACTGCAGTCCCTGCAACGTTATAACCAAACAAAACGGCGGTCCTAGTTAGACGGAAACTAATTACGCAGCACTTTGAGACGCATAGGACCATAAAATTGCGTTCACAGCAATCATTAAAGATTTCAAGAAGGTTTTGTAGTTCTAAACAGTCGGCATAGCCTCAAAAGACTAGGTAAATTTTCAAGTCATCGGCAAAAAACAATTTACCTCCACGTAGTAGAATAAACGTTACATCGTCCACAAATAAAGAGAAGAGCAGTGGTCCCAAAGTGCTACCCTGTGGAACTCCTGATCTATTGGAGAAACAGTACGATGAGTAGTTTCCAATGCATACAGTAACTTCACGTTGCACGAGATACGATCTAAGCCAGCTGCAGAAGGAAACAGAACAAACAATTTTTTTCAAGCTTTGATAGCAGAAGGGCTACAAAATGGTGAGTGACAATCTGGAAGGAGCGATATACCTAGCTCCGGTCCTCACCAGTTCCTACCTCACGGATCCACGAGTCATATGATCACAAAAGACTGCCAGTTGAAACATGGACACAGCTCGTTGGCGTAGCCTGGGCAATGTTGTCAATCCGACAATAGCTGAGTGGAGAGGTGCGACGCGAACACTGGCGCGGTAACCATAGCACGGTGATAGAGGAAATGCTTCGCCAACCCGAGCGTCTGTTCACCATGGAGGTGCGGCTCAAACAGCGTCTGACTGGCATCCAGCGGCTGAATAAGAAATGCTCTTCACCGGAAGCTACACCTAAGATGGCAGCTCCATCACGGCGGATAGGAGACCTTAGGCCAACCACCTACTGTCTCTGAAACCTTTACAATTGTTACAGAAACCAACAGAGAAAGACATTGAACTGATTTAACGGCAACGACTTTTAGCGCAAAACTACGGACACGAATTGGATCATGGAATGTATTGACGTTAGCCCAGCAGGGTAAACTGGCACAACTCGCCAACGAGGCGCGACGCATGAAGCTAGAAATCCTGGGACTGAGTGAAGTTCGTTGGCCAAACTTTGGAGAACACAAACTGCCGTCGGGACAGGTACTACTATACTCTGGTATTCGAGGTGAAAACGCTCCCCGCCATCGTGGAGTTGGTCTCCTACTTAGCGTGCAGGCAAGTGCTGCGCTCATCAAGTGGGAGCCTGTTAATGAGAGGATAATCGTTGCCAGATTTAGAACACGGGTTCGTAGCCTTACCATAATCCAATGTTATGCGCCAGCCGATGCTGCCGAGCTACAGGACAAGGAGAATTTTTACAGTCAACTGAATGCCGTCGTGGATAAGGTTCCAAAGGGTGACATCAAGATCTACACTGGCGACTTCAATGCGAAGATCGGCTCCGACAACACGGACTATGAGCGTGTCATAGGACGCCATGGTCTCGGCGAAATGAGCGAGAACGGTGAGCTGCTTGCAGAATTTTGTGGCAATAGCGACATGGTGATCGGGGGCTCGCTCTTCCCCCATCGGCCAGTGCACAAATTCACGTGGGTTTCCCGTGATGGACATACCGAAAATCAGATCAAACACATCTGCATCAGCCGAAAATGGAGACGGAGCCTTCCTGATGTCCGGAATAAACGCAGCGCCGACATCCGCGTCTGACCATCACCTTCTAATCGGCGAAATCCGCCTACGCATGGCGCGTATCCAGCGACGGGAGGAGAGACTCGGGCGGCGGTTCAACACACGCCGACTTGAAGATCCAGCGGTAGAAAGGTCTTTTGTTGAAGAGCTTGAGACTCGAGCTGCGTACGTTCCAGAAGGTGGCAGCGTAAAGAACAATGGACAGCCATCAAGAATGCCTTTATTGAAACAAGCGAGAATAGCTTGGGTGAGCTGCGCACCCAGTGGAAAGAGTGGATCACAGATGAAACCTGACGGATGATTGAGGAGCGTAGAGAAGCAAAAGCCGCGATATAGCGGGCGAGAACCAGATGAGCCAAGAACGAAGCCCGTCAACGGTACTCTGCTCTAGAGAAGGAAGTCAAGCGCTCTTGCAGACGAGACAAGCGAGCGTGGGTGAACTCCCTGGCTGACGAAGGGGAGAAAGCCGCAAACACTGGCGATATACGCCTCCTCTACGATATCTCACGACGCCTGAGTGGAGCAAGGATGAACCCGAGGATGCCAGTGAAGGACACGACTGGACAATTGCTTACCGATCCCACTGACCAGCTGAAACGCTGGTTTGAGCACTTCGAACAACTTCTTCAAGTTTCAACGGCCAACTAGCCATCAACATCTCAGCTTGGGGTGCGGCGCATCACTCGCGTCAATTCCGAGGCCCCATCACTGCAGGAGATTGAAGCAGCTATCCGAAGCATGAAATCCTACAAGGCTCCAGGGGTCGATCGCATATCAGCGGAGATGATCAAAGCTGACCCCATGCTATCCGCACAAATGTTGCATCAACTATTCTGTAATACCTGGGACACCACGACTTTTCCGGCCGACTGGATGCAGGGCATCTTAGTGAAGGTCCCAAAGAAAGGGGATCTGACTGTGTGCGACAATTGGCGAGGCATCATGTTACTGTGTATTGTTCTCAAAGTTCTGTGCAAAGTTATCCTCAATCGGATACAGGAGAAGATCGATGCGACTCTCCGACGGCAGCAGGCAGGATTCCGTGCCGGAAGATCTTATGTGAACCATATTGTCACGCTCCGCATCATCCTGGAGCAGGTCAATGAATTCCAAGATTCCCTTTATTTGGTATTCATTGACTACGAAAAAGCTTTCGACCGTCTCAATCACGAGAATCTGTGGGGCGCCCTGAGACGCGAGGGAGTCCCGGATAAAATCGTCAACCTCATCGAAGCGCAGTATGAGGCTTTCACGTGCAGAGTTCTGCATAACGGAGCCTTGTCCGACCCTATCCGGGTAGTCACTGGTGTGAGACAAGGATGTATACTTTCACCGCTACTGTTTCTCATCGTAATCGACGAGATCATGGTAGGTGCAATTGACCGTGTACCGAACCGTGGGTTGGTGTGGAAGCCTATTACCATGGAGCATCTCAACGACTTCGATTTGGCTGATGATGTTGCTCTGCTAGCACAACGGCGCTCTGATATGCAGAGTAAGCTCAATGACCTAGCCGAACGCTCCTCTGCGGCGTGTCTCACCATCAACGTCAACAAGACCAAATCGTTGGATATCAACACGGGCAACCCTTGCAACTTCTTGGCATCCAAATAGCGTCAGACGGCGGGACCAAGAGTGACATAGGTGCACGAATCAAGAAGGCTAGGGCTGCCTTTGCGAGTTTACGAAACGTATGGAGATCCAACCAGATAAGTCAGCGCACCAAAATCCGAATTTTCAACTCGAACGTGAAATTTGTGTTGTTATACGCCAGCGAGACGTGGTGTGTATCAGCGGAGAACACCCAAAAGCTGCAGGTCTTCGTATTCGCTCCATCGTCGATGTCATCAGAAGCCAATAGCAACAGAAATTCGAGAGCGAAAGTGGAGGTGGATCGGCCACACGAAATCTGCAAGCAAGCGCTGGATTGGAATCCGGCAGAACATCGCAGCAGAGGCAGACCCAGGGGCTCATGGCGGCGGAGCCTCAATAAGGAAATTAAGCAAGTCGATAGGAATCTGACCTGGGCCCAGGTCAAGGCAAAAGCGAGCAGGCGCCCAGGATGGAAGTCTTTCACGTTAGCCCTTTGCACCGCTGGTGGTGCACAAGACCCTTAAGTAAGTGAGTTTGATAGCAGAACGTCGTGCACAACTGTATCAAATGCAGCTTTAGATCAGTGTAGATGGCATCCACTTGAAGTTTCTTGCATATATTTTCCATACAGAACGACTAAAAGCTGACGAGATTAGTTTCGACGGAGCGGCCAGGAAAGAAACCATGTTGACATGTTCTTATATAATGCTTGCAGGAAGCAAACAATGTCTCATTTATCAGCGACTCAAACAACTTAGATTCAACCCCAAGCGAGGTAATCCCACGGTAGTTTTCCACATTGCGTTTGTCTCCTCCTTTCTTGAAACCAGGGAATATAGTAGAGCGTTTCCGTAGTGCGGAAAATTTCTGTTGACGAAGTGACAGGTTGAAGAGCAAGGACAACGGAGCAGCTAAGATATCGGAGCATTTTTTTAGGACAGCAAATGGAATAACACTCGGACCTGGTGAAAATGAGGATTTGGTTTTACTCATCACAGAGAGAACCATTTGTACATCTACGGCAAAAACATCCATGTTTACGACGTCAATTTCTGCTTGCGATGGGGAGTCATTCGAGAAGACGCTTAAGAAGTGCCTAGCAAATAGGCTGAATTTGTCCTCAGTTGTCAATGCTACGTCATTGCCGAGAAACATTTTTGACTGCAGCCCAGTTTCCTTCCTCTTCGTATTCACAAACGACCAGAATCCCTTGGGGTGGCATTGCAGATTATGTTGTGTACGAATTACATATCTCTTGTAAAGAAGCTTGCTGTAGTGGCGATAATCATTGCTGGCAATTGAAAAATTTCGTTTGGTAAGGGTACATCGTCGATTAGTGAGAGCACGGAGAGCTCTAGATCGCACTCGTTTCAGGTTGCGGAGAGTAGCGTTAGACCAAGGCGGTTTTCTTGGAGGTAGACACTTCGGTACTGAAGCACAAACACAGTCGCGCATAAGGCTATTATAGCGAGCGGCTGCTATATCGATATCAAGGTCATTCAACACGTTCCAGTTGATCCGGGACAAGAAACGCCTCAGCAAACGGAAATTGAGTGGCAGTCATGATTTCATCAAAATGAATTTGAGATCCGTTTGCGATATATATATTATCGAAGTTTCAGGACACTAAATTTTACATGCCATGTGTGTTTACGTTCCATGATTTACGTTAAAGCTGAATTACTTCTCGTGTAAAAATAAAGATTTCTAAGTGCACACTTAGAAATACCTATATTTACACGTGGCGGAATCCATCTTTGACATAAAGAATGAGACGTAAACAAACATGTCAAGTAAAATTAAGTGGTCCGAGACTGAAAAGTTCAAAAGTACGTTTGATTGAGCTGAATTTCGCGTCTCAAAACTGATAATCTATACACTACTAAAAAGTCATGTAAATTTCGGTTCCCTGAGACCGACACATGTAAACGGGCCTTTTGACATAAGAATCAGTTGAAAGAAACATGAAAATCAATTCAATCAAACGTTCGACTAGCTGATGTTTCGGTTTGAGAACACTTAAGTTTACATGAAATGTTTGTTTACGTTATATGCTTTACGTTCAATATGGGTTACATCTCGTGTAAAAGTAGTTATGTCTAAGTGTGTAGGTATTTTTAATTTTAACAACGTTTTTTCTATGAAAATTAGGTAGAAACAGTATCCGTGTCTTCAACATGCCCAATAAACCTAATTTAATATATCAGCAACTTTCAAACAAATCAGATATCACGGCGAAAAAAATCCCACCCTTCTGCGCACAACAACGGATAAAAAGCAATGTAAAATCTGGAACTAATTTCAAAATTCAATTTAAGAGAAAAATCAACGTTTGCATTTCCCCACCGTCTGTTTCCGGGACGGAAAGCCAAAGGCAGACACATTTCGAAGCCCTAGTGAAGGCTTGCTCCCGCTCTCGGTAAAAGCTAAGGACTGTCAGTCCAAGGAACGGAAATGTCACCGTCTCTTGTTTTATGATTGCACAGAAATTGAAACTGAATCCCTTTACATTACGTGCAGGGTTGCTGCCAGGAAGCGAACACGGAGTTAGCCTCAAACAAGGTTGGCATCGTGTCAAGGCAAAAAAAAAGAAAGAAAGTACAACCGACGAACAAATAGGATACTCGGAATCATGAGTGTATAGTGGTTCTATGAAAGTCGGTGCGCTATGGGACAAGTTACAAGTAACAGTAAGGACTAGCGTAAGATGGTACTGGGTTGTCGAAATGTAGGTAACATCCTACGTCGCTGATTTTTCTTGTTTCGAAAGGTAATGTAAAAAATAAGAAAGTACAGGAAGGCGGAAGTGTAAACTGTTCCATGAATGCTAAGACTTTTTTATTTGTTTTTTTATTTAACGTCGGTCTCTATTCTGCAAGCGAGTGACAATCACCGACGAGCGTCGATTACCAATTGATGATTAATTACTGATCACAATAGAGTGTCAAGGAGATGACTTCCTCACCTTCGACCTATACTTCCCTTCCGAAGACAGACGTGACCAGAGATTTTTTCAACTCAGAAAAAATCCCAACGACCTCGGCTAGAATTCAACCCAGACACACTGGTATGAGAAAGCAGCCACGCTTACCACGCAGCCACCGGTGCCGTCAAAAACTAAGACTTATTCTAAGTCACGGATAACCGTGATAGATTTCATTTTGCGGTCTATCAACGGAAAATAACTGAATATTATAAACATTCAATGGAAGATTCAACAGCTCCCCACATTCCGATACAAGCCAAAAAGTTGCCAACGGGTAACGGATAAAATCTGTACATGATTCAGTACCGAATCACGGTTATGACAGCTTGTTATTTTTTATTTGAGCGTACTACTATCGGCTGCCGGTGTAATAGCTACGGCATTACCTTCTGGCTGATCCCGGTTTGATTGAAACTTCAAAAGTTATTCGATTACCTTTCAAAACATGCCGCAATGGGGATATCTTTAAAAAATCCGCGTAGGTGGATTAAAGAAAAGTCTTACAGCTTACACAAACAGATCCAGTTTACGCCGGTTTAATTAAATCAAAAGACGATTAATCGGGTAGGATGATTTAAACTGAATTTCGAAACTTTGGCATGTCACGCGATTATCTGGCACTGATATTGACAACGACTGATCAAAAGTAGCAGGCGCTCTCGATTTCACCATTCGACTGTATCTGTGTCGGTTGCCGATGGGAATACTCTATTGATTTTCAATTATTCATTTCAGTCCAATTGCTTTTTCTTTCACTCGCTGTATTTCTCTCCTTCTCGCTACGACGAACTGTGATGCTCCGCATTCATTCATTGTGAATGGAAGAGATCAAACGAAGGCTTCACTCTCCACGCTATTTTCAGATGGGAAGCAAATTCGTCCGTCCGTAGCTGCAAACTGCAGGGCAGGGATGAGCAGGCAGCGAAAAAAGCGATAAATAATTTCCTCGATGTCCTGTCCATCGTTGAGGAGTTGTCCTTTCAAGAAGGTTTCAACATAATTTGGAGGCTTCGACAATTTGAGTGAATTGAATGAAGAGGGATTATTTTGATTGGAAATTGGGAATTAATTGATTGGAGATAGTTCTGCTGGGAGTTTTTCGCTGATTTCCGTGCTATCAAGCACAATCCGCACTTAAGGACACCATGGATGGAATCCTTTTTTACATACAATTCGCTTTATCAGTTTACATATTCTCGGGCCTACATTTTGAAATCTATGTAAATTGTACATACAGACAAAAGTATATAGCATCGTGATTTTTAATTTTCTCAAAGAGTTGTAACTGAAATCGCAGTAAGCCGCGCTTGAAATCTGACGTGCTTATTTTTGCTGCGTGTTTTTCTTCCGCGGATTTGGAATTTTTGGTATTAAACATCATTTCAAGAACAACATGTGAAAAGGGCATACAAGCTTTTTGTAAACAAACCTTCTTATGCCCTTTTCTCGCCACCCACATGACACCCACGTCAACTATCAACATCACCGGATAGGGGAAACTTTCCCTTTCCCGATAATGTTGTTGCTTTGCGTGGGCGACCCTCGGTTGGCGAGAAAAGGGCCTACAAATGTTTGTTTACAAAAAGCTTGTATGCCCTTTTCACATGTGACTCTTGATTTGTTCGTGTTGTAATTGAGTTTTAATTGTTCGTGAAATGGTGCTATAGTGGATTGCCTCCTGAGAGTCCGGTTCTGCGAGTTCGGATGCCACACTTTCGGCGTGTAGTTATCGAGAGTATCGTCACCGTGGGTGAGTTTGAACCCGGTCCGGTTGGCGAATTACCCCGGGAAAGTGCTGATAGTGTGTCCGTCGCGAGTTTTGGTGGTGATTCGTTAGCTGACGTTGCCGTGAACCAGCATGTTTTCCGCTTGCAAAAATACTCGGCTGCTTATATCTCGCCGGTGTCAGATATAGCGAGCAATCTGAAAGACGCCTCGCTGGATACGCCCAAGACTGGACGGGCGATAGCTGGTGGCCGCGAACAGATCCTGGGGAAAGCACTAGACGCGAACCTCCTCCCAGATGAACATGGCAACCCAAGTAACATTTTACGTTTTATGAAATACTACAAGGCTGCTATAAAACGACATTCATAAAACCCTGGTCAAGACGACTTTGCTTTTATTATATCCACCAAAACCTCATTAAGACTAGAATCTGTCTAGTTGGCCCAACCCGAAGAAGGTTATGAAGAGAATATTTTTAAGACACTTCAAGATTGATTTGCTGCCAAAAGGTTATCATTAGAAAGAATTGAAAACTATTTGAAATCCTTAGCAAAACTACAGTAAAAGCCTTTTGGCATCAATACTTGTACCATTCGCCTTTGACGCTTGCTAACCGCACCGAAAATAAATCATCAATTAAGAAAAAAAAAGTAGAAGGGTCTGTGCCTAGGGCACGAACGGAAACTTGACGTAGGACAGCTAGTGGACGGAATAAATGTGAAGAGCATTTAGTTCTTTTTATTGATCAATTATCTATTATCTCAACTCTTTCCGTTTTTGAATTGTAGGCGTACCAAATTTGTAGTAATTTTTTTTCAAAGAGAAAGTTGATTAAGAGAATCAATCAAAATCACTTGCACCCCTGCTTCCAAGTTTGGTTACAAGATTACAACTCTGAGAGCATTTTGTGCGGTCGTTGGGGGCTTGTGGTTCCGAATATGGACAAACAAGCACAGATAAATTCTATTCCAACTCTTTACTGATGTAAGCTTGATGGCCCTGAATAGGGCCGTTTTATTGAAGAGGACATCCCTGGCCACTTACGATTGGCGTGTTAAGTGTAGGTGACAGCATCACGGACCTCATTTTCCAGGAACACCTTCAGCACACCTCGTAGATCAGATCGGAGATACGTTTGACACCACCACGGCGAGCCAGACGACCGATGGCGGTTATCTCGAAAAACTTTGCGATGACGCTTGGTGCCTCCTTTACCATACCTTTTCCTCCTTTGTCACGACTAGTCAATTGTTGCTTGTTAGGTGTGAAGGAGTGGACTAGCCACCACCTTCTTACTTCTGCTATTGCTGTTCACCACGCCGTCCGAAGCGAAAATGAGCTATTGCCATTTTTTTTTTTTGCCATTTAAATGATCTTTATTTCTTGTGATTGTGTGGTTTACATGTATGAATTTGTTAAGTGACACAGATGCGTCTTTTCAACTTTGGTACATTTGAGATTTTAATTATTATTTACAGTTCCTAGTCCTATCAGGCCTATTTTAAAGTATGACCACCTTGGTGGGATTGGTTTGATTTGAATTGGAAAAGGGAGACTACTTATAACTACTATTTACAACTACAACTAACCTACAACTACTATATACACCTAACCTACTATATACAAATTGCTTATCAAAGCATGTTCTGATAAATTACATTTTTGTGTAAATTTAGTCTTAATTTCGTTAATTTTGGAATCTATTTTGGCAATGCCTGCCTCTTCGTGTAAATTTGTTATTCTAGTGTCAAAAGGACGATCAAGAACCATCCTCAGCACTCTATTCTGAGCGACCTGAATTTTGTTCCTGTGAGTCTGTGCACATGATTCCCACACCGGAGCTGCGTAGAGGATCGCAGGTGCTACGATTTGTTTGTAGACGGCCAGTTTGTTCACCCTTGAGAGGCGGGATCTGCGGCAAATCAGCGGCGCTCTTTTATATCTTTTCAGGTTAAAGCAGAATGATGTGCAACCAAGTGGTATAAAAGCTACAAAGACTCCTCCCATTATGAGTAATTTGCTATCAAGTAGCGACACTGGCTATTTTCCTTTTGCGTACATGGCGAATGAGAACGACCCAAATTTGAAATTAGTTCACTCATAATCGCCAAAAATGCAGGAACTCAGCGATGAGTAAATTCTAGGGGCATCCCACTCTAAACTTTGTATTTTTCCTAATATACTTATAAAAATCTTAGTGATATCTAAGGTACCCAAAAATACTTTAAAATACTTAAGAAATATATAGCGTTAGTTTATTTGCTTGGTTGCTATGTCAATTTGATTTGCTTGTTTATCCAATGTCAGGCGTTTTGTGTGGATATTGGTTAAGTTGCTAAGCAATTAGCATTTATTTGATTAGGAGCGTGAACAGCTATAGGTGTTCCGGACCATTTTCATTGTAATATGTTCACCATGTACCAGAAAGAAATAATTCTGATAGGCATTGGAACCTTTTCTTGTTACTCGTTCGAGTTCCATCATTTGTATAACCAATCTAATAGTGCATTTTGTGTTGTTCTTTTTCCGCTCGGTTCTTGGCTGTGTGACTATGACAATGCCTGGTAAGAACATAATTGGATGTACGAAACCATGTGACCATACTATCACCCATATTCTCGTTTACGTCTGAACAGTATTTAAACGAGAATATGGGCGTATTGCGGAAACGCAGATCTCTTAGCTTTCCACCTTCTAAACGCAGAACATGCTTATTACAGTAGATAATAGACCATAAAGGCCACTGGACACAGTATAAGCAACATAGTCAGGATGATTTAAATCAACGGGTTTAGTTTTCTTTATTTTCCTACGTATAATTTAAACAAGTAAAACGTTGTGTTCAATGTGATATAATAATGGCATTAATTATTCAAAATAATCAATATAGTAGTTTATTCAAAAGGAGAGTCAATAGGGCCAAAAGCTTCCGGTCAGAAACGAATCACGATCATTCCCACTCAACACCCGGTAGATCGACAAACTTCTCTCAAATTCCGTCCTGAGCGATGTTTCATGCGCAAGGCGAGATTTTGCGAAGGTACGAGAGGGAGAGAGAGAGAGAGAGAAAAAAGTACTAGTTGTCTCTCTCATGCCATCGCAAATTTTGCTCCGGTCAGCTAATGCATGCTCATATCTGAATATACCAATACTCATCATCGCAGGATCTTTGTGCACCGAGACGGTATATGTGAGCCAATACACACTTTGAGTTCAGTCGATCGGTAAACACCGTTAAATTTGTACTGAAAATTTGTCGGTGCTGAAAACATCATTCTTTGTAACATGCCCTTGAAGCATTTTTACAAACTGAAACGCTGAAAAATATAAATTAAATAATACTAATTTATACTCATAATAAAAATACTTAACACTCCTATTTGTATAAATACAAGACGACCGACAACAACAAGTCAACAACAAACACATGCACTAGCAACCGTTCATCAAAAAATAAGTGTTACTTCGATGGAAATTTATAGCCATGGTTTAAATACTTAAAAATACTTAAGAATACTTACGTGGGATTTACAAATATTTTATTGATATTAGGTATGAAGTTTAGAGTGGGATGCCCCTAGAGTAAATTTGTCTCATGGTTTCCTGTGGAAACTAGACTGAGTGAATCCAATATTTACTTTTCTCAAATTCGGGAATTTTTCCCTGGAAAATCTTGGAAAACCTGGGAAACATGAGGCAAATTAACTCATCGCTGAGTTCCTGTACTTTATTTCTTTTTTTTTGAGATAACTAAACTCAAATTTGGGTCGATCTCATTCGCCGTGATATCACCTTGAAAGATATCGGCACCGGTGGTTAGCGTGATTACCTCTCACCCCAGCAGGCCTGGGTCCAATCTCAGTCGGCACCACCGGCATGTTCTAAAGCATAACATCTCTGATCACGCCTTCCTTCGGGAAGTAAAGCCGTTGGTCCCCGCTTGAGTTGATGGGTCGATTGGTAGGGTCTAGGTGTGGGAGCTGCCTCCGTGGCGTCGGTAGCATACACGAGTACACGGATAGATTTGAGTTCACTCACTCGACAAAAAGTGACACAACAGTGGGGCCCTTTTACTAAAAATGAACACATGAATAATACTCACGTAGCATTTGAAACGGGCCTATCAACTTTTGTACACAAAACTTATTAAGCCCTTTTCGCGCGAACCGAATACGCCCACGCAAATTAACAACACCATCGGGTAGGAGAAATTCTCCCGTTCCCGATAGTGCTCTTGGTTTACGTAACCATACTTCGGTTCTCGTGAAAAGGACCTAGCAAGTTGTTTAGAAAAAATTATAATCCATTTTCAAATGTTATGCGAGCATTATTCATTTGTTCATTTTTAGTAAACAGGCCCCGCTGTTGTGTCACTTTTTGTCGAGTGAGTGAACTCAAATCCATCAGTGCACCCGTCTATTGGAGCTCAGTACGGAAAACAAATTGAGGAGATATTACCGGAGGAGTGGATGAAAGGTGTCGTATGCCCAATCTACAAAAAGGGCGACAAGCTGGATTGCTGCAACTACCGCGCGATCACACTGCTGAGCGCTGCCTACAAGGTACTCTCCCAAATTCTATTCCGCCGTCTGTCACCATTTGCAAGAGAGTTCGTGGGGCAATACCAGGCGGGATTCATGGGTGCCCGCGCTACCACGGACCAAATTTTCGCGATTCGGCAGGTTCTGCAGAAATGCCGTGAATACAACGTGCCCACATATCATTTGTTCATCGATTTCAAATCCGCATACGACTTAATCGATCGAGATCAGCTATGGCAGATTATGCACGAGTACGGATTTCCGGATAAACTGACGCGATTGGTCAAGGCGACGATGGATCGAGTGATGTGCGTTGTTCGAGCATCGGGGACACTCTCGAGTCCCTTTGAATCTCGAAGGGGGTTACGGCAGGTTGATGGACTTTCGTGTCTACTGTTCAACATCGCGTTAGAAGGTGTGATCAGAAGAGCTGGGATAGACACGAGTGTTACGATATTCAGGAAGTCCAGCCAGCTCCTTGGCTTCGCCGATGACATTGACATTATGGCACGGAACTTTGAGATGATGGCGGAAACGTACATCAGACTGAAGGCTGAAGCTAGACGGATTGGACTTGCCATCAACGCATCGAAGACAAAATACATGAAAGCAAGAGGTTCTAGGGAAGACAATGTTAGCCTCCCACCCCGAGTTCAGATTGACGGTGACGAAATCGAGGTGGTCGATGAGTTCGTGTATTTGAGCTCACTGGTGACCGCCGAAAATGATACCAGCAGAGAAATTCAAAGACGTATTATGGCAGGGAATCGTGCCTGCTTTGGACTCTGGAGGACGCTCCGGTCGAATAAAATTCGCCGCCGCACGAAGTTGACTGTCTACAAGACGCTGATTAGACCGGTGGTCCTTTACGGCCACGAGAGCGAGACCTGGACTATGCTCGTGGAGGACCAACGCGCCCTTGGTGTTTTCGAACGGAAGGTGTTGCGTACCATCTACGGTGGAGTGCAGATGGATGACGGAACGTGAAGGAGGTGAATGAACCACGAATTGCACCAGCTGCTGGGAGAACCATCCATCGTCCACATTGCAAAAATTGGGCGACTACGGTGGGCTGGGCACGTCGTAAGAATGCCGCACGACGACCCAGTGAAAATGGTTCTTGAAAGCGACCCAACAGGAACAAGAAGAAGAGGCGCGCAGCGGGCAAGGTGGATCGACCAAGTAGAAGGTGACCTGCGGACCCTTCGCAGACTACGAGGCTGGCGAACTGTGGCCATGGATCGAGTAGAGTGGAGACGACTTCTTCGGACAGCAGAGGACAACAAGGCCTTAGCCTGATTGGTAAGGTAAGGTAAGTACGGAAAACAAATCTCGATGATCGGAGGCGAATGCCACTTCAACTTGTTTCCTCTACTTACTACTCTCTGACGACTGTGCTGGGGAACCAGCATATGCATGTAGATAATTGGTGGATTTGTTAGTTAATTCAACGCTTTTGGACAATGCTGGACAGTTACCAGTTTTTCAATAGTTTCTTGTTGAAAATCAACATTCGGAAGCATTTTTATCGATGCGTTGCCATATTTCTGATCGATTGGTGATAAAATTATTTCTATTGGACCAGGGGCAGCTGAGTTATTAACGTTCAAAATCTTTCTTAATTTGTTACATATTCCATTTTCGGTTTTCACAAAGTGTACCCCCATATAGAAATCAAAGACGTTGTCCTACGTCAAAAACAAATGTAATAATAGCAATATGGCGGTGGCATAAAAATTGCTTTTCATTGTGAAGAAGCTATTTTGCTTTCTTGAAATCGGTAACAAATACAAAACGTTTTAATTTGGCTTTAAAAAAGATAATTTGCAGACTGAATTGTATTTATCTGAGTCCTTGCTTTATCCTATACCGTTTAGTTGTATGACGGCTTTAATGGTGCCTGGATAAAGTTAAACGTCAAAATTTGTTTACATTTCGATAGTTTTAATGCGCGATAATTGCACCGAGCTCCTACTCCTGCGTTGGACCAACAAGTTGCGTAGCATCCTCGATAAGCTAAATCGTTCCCAAAAAGTTTACCTTCTCCCGGATGATCCGAGGAAATTAATGTGCGCTTGCTTGGATTTTTTTTAAACAGGGGACCCTTTCACCGAATGAAGCCACTGCTATTGTTCGGAAGGCAGTCAGTTTCCAGCTGACTGACAGCTTCTGAAGTTTCCTGTCGGCAGTTTTCCGCAGTTCGGATTGGCACTGATGCATGTTATTCGAATCATCATCGAAACGCGATTTCTGGAGAAGGTTGGTCAGTGTTTATTCAGATCGTGTCGTAAACGTCATTGACAATATTTTGGGTATTCCCATCAATTTTAAGCATCTTATTTGATGGCTTCCAGTGCTTCGTGAACCGCATTCACTCACTCTTCTCAGTCGGCTGTTCTGTCATTGTTGACCGGTTCAGTCACCAAAAAGCAGCAATATTTTACTGCTGCTTTTTCTTCCCGTTTGAAACCGAACGGTTTTATTATTGCTTTTATAATGATAAAATACCTTTATGGAGTATTTTGTCGTGGCATTAATAAAACAAATACCGAGCAGGTTTATGATAGACTAACTGAACTGTTTTATACAGGGATAGAGTGCTGCTTTAAATTCAATCTTAAAACCAGACCCGTTTTGACTTAATCGTCAGACTTAAGAAGGTTTTTAAAACAGTAAAATCCTGAACTACTGACCAAGAATGTGTTGCACTTTTAAATGCTGTATTTAAACTAAAAAGATTGCTTATTGTCATTATAAAACAACAATGGATCAGTTTGAAAGCCAAAAAGCTGCTAAATTGTTACTTGGGAATGCGAGAACATTTGTTTTCGTTAAAGGAAGTATTTCAAAAAAAGGTAATTGCTATTAGATATTTTTTGCAAACAGCGACAGATAGCGGATATGAAGATCCAGTGGAGGTGCCGGGCAAAGGTGTTGTATCCTAGACAAATGGTAAGATTCAAATTCGTTGTTCTCGTCGTCGTAGTCACCGTTGGCAGTGCCATTCGTTTATTTAAAATTAACCAACAACCGCTGAAATTATATGAACTATCGCGTATCTCTGTTGTTCATTACATACCAAGCGAAAACTTATATTTTGTCGTGGAGTGTTGTAGTTTCTAGAAGCTCGATGGCCCTGGGATCATTTTTGCTCATTGAGCAGAATATCATGGGTTTAATCCCAAGCTCTCCCAGAACAGAATAAACTGTCGTTTTGAGAGCATAATGCAAAAGTTGAATTGTTTAAACCATGAATTTCGGAAAGGGTGTATGCGCGATCCAGTTTGGAAGACATCGTCGGCTGCTTTCGGGGACCTCGCTTAATTTCAATAGTTTTTTGTTAAGTCGGTCGTAGATTGTGTGATGTAAGGTCACGGTGACTATAGAGCAACCGATTTTGCTTATTGAGTAGAAGATCATGGGTTAAAACCCAAGTATCATTACATTACTGAGTTGATCTATCCCAGCCACTATTGTAGAAAATCATTAATAATAAAATTCGAAGGAACGATTTGGAAAAGTCATATGACGTACGCCTGATCCGGTTCGGGAGGCATTGTTAAACACTTTCGGGGATTTCGTTTCATTGCAATAGCTTCTTGTAACCGATAATGAACGAACGTCGGTCGTAGCTTGTTGTGATGTAAGAGACACGGTGTTCTCGGCTTTCATTAAAGCGAGTATTACGTCAACCCATTCATTAAATGACCAGCAGTCGGACGTGGCCAGCACTGGTTTTTCTACATCACCAGTATTTACATATTGAGGATGAATGCTAGCCCCAATCAACGTTTATTAAATCTCTGTGTAATTACAGCTTATCTAGCAATAACAGGGCGATCAATCTGATGTATATGACATTAGGTCATCCTTTATCCACAAGGACACTATGAACCTGTTTGAATACATTTAGATGCAGCAGACATTGTCCGAGTCGTTGTTGATCTTGTAAAACAAATTATCCGGACTCCAGGATGATTTGGAGAACATAAAACATCTGAAAATTGATCATGCATGATCCACATAAGCACTATGAACCTGTTTGGACATATTGCAGCAAACATTTTCCATGCCTTGGTTGATCTTGTTGAACAGATTTTCCAGACTCTACCACCGTTTCCAAATTATCCGTACGCCATGACGATTTGGAGAACATAGAACATCAGATATTCATGACAGTAGGTCATGTGTGACCCACATAGGTATTATGAATGTATACGGACATAAATCGATACAGCAGACATTGTCTGAGCCTTGGTTGATATTGTAGAACAAATTATCTGGACTTCAGGAGGATTTGGAGAACCTAGAATATCTGATATCCAGAACAACATGTGAAAAGGGCATACAAGCTTTTTGTAAACAATCCTTTGTATGCCCTTTTCTCACCAACCGAGGGTCGCCCCCGCAAACCAGCAATATCATCGGGAAGGGGAAAGTGTCCCCTACCCGCTGATGTTGAAGGTTTGCGCTGGTGTCATATGGGTGGCGAGAAAAGGGCATAAGAAGGTTTGTTTACAAAAAGCTTGTATGCCCTTTTCACATGTTGTTCTGGATATACATGATCAACATAGACACTATGAATCTGTTTGAAAATATTTCAATACAGCAGACATTGTTCGAGATTGGGTTGATCTTGCAGAACAAATATTTGGATTCCATGACGATTTGGAGAACATAAAATATCTTGTTTACACGACAGTAAGTCATGAATGATCGGCAGTGATACTTTAATCCTGTTGCTTTCAAATCAGTCCAATTTTCCAAGAATCGGTAAGGAAATGATCGTTTGAGAGCAATTGTAAATCTGGCTCAAATAATGCATTGTACCATTTTTCGTAGCTCCGTTTTTAGAGGTCACTGACAGTTGATTCTGGTTGTAAAATGTTTGTTTAAGAAAGTTAGGAAAAGTCACAACATTTCAACTCTGTGGCTTTTTTGTTCTTTGATTTGTTTTCCGTACTGAGTACCAATGCTAACGACTCCACGGCTGCAGCTCTCACACCTAAACCCTACCTATCGACCCATCAACTCACCTACCCTACCTTGGATTTTATGCCTTAGAAGATTCCGGCGGCACCGACTAACTCTGTGACTTGTTAATATAAATTCCAAAATTTAGAATAATTTCAAGGACCTGAGACTTAGAAAACTACCCTTTCTGACTTCTATTTGAGTTATATAGTAAAATTATTCTATCCCATCATGCATTAGTCATGATCAGTAAATCGAAGTTTAGATTAACTTTATGTGTGTGCCATGAAGTGAGGGATTGCTTCCCACTTGAGCAACTTGAATTTGTTTAAAAAATAAAATTGACTGCTGGTCTACTGGGTATTGTGTTTATACGTTGCCTAGAATTAGTATTTCAGTCTGAGCAACCTCTGGTATTTAAACTTCAAACTTCTTTAGAACTAATACAATCTCTGAGAAATAGTACGTCACTAGGATGGATCAAATCGCAAGGACTATATCGGAAATTAGCTATAAACACATTATTCTTTAAAAATACATCCATTCTAACTTTCTCGAATTTTTGCTTCTTGTTCTTTTCAAACAGGTTACAGCTAAAAAAAAAACCCTTGTAAATAATAGTTTCTGAGCTTTTTCTTTCACATAAGGCTTAACTCCATTTATACAACTCTTCATTCAACATGATATTCAACCATTTGGACGCATTGTGCATTTATTTTTCTTTAATTCTTTATGGTTTTTATCCATGCTAGCAATTTATTGGCTTCTATAATTAATTTAAACTTGCAATGCTTATGGTAATCAAAAAATTTCTGGTACAGTCAAGATTCCTATAGTACGGTTAATAGGGACCGCACTATAGAAACCGGCATTAACGAATACACGTAGCATATGGGATTAGAGCTAATTGGGGATAAACGCTTATTGTAGGGTAATTTGAAGAGATAACTTCCTAGTTATTAAACAGAGAATTTTTCATCTTTTGGGAACATTTAGCATCCGGAAAGTCACGAGTCTGATCCTCCGGAAGACCCGAAAAATCCGTAAAAGTGGTCAATTCATGAATCTGATCCTAGAGCTCAGCAGATTTTTCGAAATCACTCCTAGACATCTTATCATCCCTGCCGTCCATTTTCTGGTCACATATCTTAATTCATTGTGATAAGACATCTATGAGTAGCTTCGAAAAAACCACGGAGCTCTAGAATCTGTTTCGTGACTTGACCAGTTTTAAGGATGTTCCGGATCTTCCGGAGGACCATCGCATAGTCTTCAGAGTCCATATTCCCTTCAAAACTCTGAATTCATTCTGATAAGATGCCTCTGAGTGGTTTCAACAAAACCACGGAGATCTAGGATCGGTTTCATGAATTGACCACTTTAACGGATGTTCCGCAGGACCATCACATTTTCCCCAGAGTCCAAATTGCATTCAAAACGCTGAATCCTTTCTGATAAGACACCTATGAGTGGTTTCGAGAAAACCACGGAGTTCTAGGATCGGTTTCATGAATTTACCACTTTTACGGATATTCCGGATCTTTTAATGAACCATCCCTTAGTCTCCAGCATCCATTTTCTGGTCTCAACTCCAAATTCATATTGATAAGACATCTATGAGTAGCTTCGAAAAAACCACGGTGCTCTAGAATCTGTTTCGTGACTTGACCAGTTTTAAGGATGTTCCGGATCTTCCGGAGGACCATCGCATAGTCTTCAGAGTCCATATTCCCTTCAAAACTCTGAATTCATTCTGATAAGATGCCTCTGAGTGGTTTCAACAAAACCACGGAGATCTAGGATCGGTTTCATGAATTGACCACTTTAACGGATGTTCCGCAGGACCATCACATTTTCCCCAGAGTCCAAATTGCATTCAAAACGCTGAATCCTTTCTGATAAGACACCTATGAGTGGTTTCGAGAAAACCACGGAGTTCTAGGATCGGTTTCATGAATTTACCACTTTTACGGATATTCCGGATCTTTTAATGAACCATCCCTTAGTCTCCAGCATCCATTTTCTGGTCTCAACTCCAAATTCATATTGATAAGACGTCTATGAGTGGTTTCGAAAAAAAAAAAAAACGCAGAGCTCTAGGATCAGTTTCAATTATTGACCAGTTTTACGGATGTTCCGGATCTTTTAGTGAACCATCCCGTTGTCCCTAGCGTCCATTTTCTGGTCACAAATCTTAATTTATTGTGATAAGACGTCTATGAGGGGTTTCTGGTCGCAACTCTGATTTCATTGTGTGACGTCTATGAGTGGTTTCGAAAAAAACCGCGGAGCTCTAGAATCTGTTTCATGAATTGACCACTTTTACGGATGCTCCGGATTTTCTGGAGGACCATTGCAAAGTTCCCAGAGTCCATATTCCGGTCAAAACTCTGAATTCATTCTGATAAGACGCCTATGAGTGGTGCCGACAAAACCGCGGAATTCTAGGATCGGTTTCATGAATTGATCACTTTTACGGATGTTCCGGATCTTCCGGTGGGCCATCCCGTATTCTCCAAAGTCCATATTCTAGTCATAACTCCAAATTCATTCTGATAAGACGTCTTTGAGTGGTTTAGAAAAAAAAACCGCGGAGCTTTAGGATCAGTTTCATAAAATGACCACTTTCACGGATGTTCCGCAGCTTCCACAGGACCAGTCTTGTGAATAACCGGGAATTGACTGTTCCCAACAGGTGACCAACTATCTGCTTAACAACTTCTCCAAAAACATTAGGAAGTTTTTGGTCCCAATTAGCTCAAATCCCATATGCTTCGTGTATTCGTTAATGCCGGATAGACCGTACTATAGGAATCCAGTGGCAACCGTACTATAGGAATCCGGCAAGAACGACTCCGTACTATAGGAATCTTGACTGTACTTTGAATAAATTCCAGAGGATAATGCTATAGGTTTTGTTCAGGGCGATTGGAAGATCACTTTGATTTAAATTACATTAACTTAAAATAGTATTTTAAAGCAGTTTGATTGTTTGGGATGGGAGGAGCGGAATATCCTCTGCTATCCGAAGAAGTCGTCTCCACTCTACTCGATCCATGGCCACGCGTCGCCAGGCTCGTAGTCTGCGAAGGGTGTGCAGGTCGCCTTCTACTAACGCAAAGGGTGACCTCATAACCCATATGACATCTCTATGGAACATGGAATTGCTGCCATGAATTTTTTGAGGGAAATTATGAATTTTTTAATTCTTAGGAAATCTCTAATTCTTTCGATTCAAACGAAAAGGATGAAGCTATGAAGTAATTTAAATCATGGTTGCAAATACTCATTTCTGCTAAAACAATGTTTTTTTTTTATTATGAAATAATTAGATGCCGTGATCATATTTTGAATTGGTAAGACACAAGAAGAGGTTGCAAAGAATGTGTTTGACATGTTGAACCTGTTTAAAGGGTGATACGGTCAAAATTTGGTCAAGGGAAAACGCGTGTAAATCGGTGAAATCGTTTATTTAAAAAATCAAATTAATTTTCTTTTTCAAGTTCAATTAGTATAAAATTCAGGAAAAATATTCAGTTAGGCTTCCGCTTTTCCAAATCCGAATTGCCGGGCCTTACGCTTGACCCCTGCCATCAGATTTTGTACAGCCACCTTGTCCACCTTCTTCGCCGCAGAAAGCCAGTTTGCCTTGAACTGCTGCTCGCCCTTAGCAGTTTTTTTGGTCTTCTTTAGGTTCCGCTTGACAATAGCCCAGTATTTCTCAATTGGGCGGAGCTCTGGCGTGTTGGGAGGGTTCTTGTCCTTGGGAACCACCTGCACGTTGTTGGCGGCGTACCACTCCATGGCCTTTTTACCGTAATGGCAAGATTGGCAAAACGGCCGTGTTTCTTCAGGAAAGGCAGCAGACGTTTATTCAAACACTCTTTCACGTAAATTTCTTGGTTGACAGTCCCGGAAGCTATGAAAATGCTGCTTTTCAAGCCACAGGTACAGATGGCTTGCCAAACCAGATATTTCTTTGCGAACTTTGACAGTTTCATGTGCTTGAAAACATCTGCTACCTTTCCCCTTCCTTTTGCCGTATAAAACTCCTGTCCCGGAAGCTGCTTGTAGTCGGCTTTGACGTAGGTTTCGTCGTCCATTACCACGCAGTCAAACTTCGTCAGCATCGTCGTGTACAGCCTCCGGGATCGCGCTTTGGCCGTCGTATTTTGTTTATCATCGCGATTTGGAGTCACTACCTTCTTGCAAGTCGATAGTCCGGCTCGTTTTTTGGCTCGATGCACGGTTGTAGACGATACACCCAGCTTATTTGCGGCATCTCGGAGAGAGAGGTTAGGGTTTCGCTTGAAACTACCGGCAACTCTCTTTGTCGTCTCAGCGGCTTCCGGTTTTCTATTTCCCCCCGATCCAGACTTCCTGGCTGTCGACAAACGTTCCCCAAACACTTTAATTACATTTGTAACGGTTGATTTGGCAACTTTTAGCGATTTTGCCAACTTTGCGTGCGAGTAGCTCGGATTTTCGCGATGCGCGAGCAAAATTTTGATACGCTGCTCTTCTTGCTTGGACGGCATTTTGACAACTGAAGAGTGAATTCCAAAATCAAAATAGGAGCAACATTCTACACACACACACCTTCAAAATGAGGGGTGTTCAGGTTTTTTAAATGCAAAATTGAAAGAAATACGTCAAGTTGATATTGACCAAATTTTGACCGTATCACCCTTTATTTCATTTCATGAGAGTCACAATCAGCGATTTTTCACACACTCACTCACTCACTCACTCACTCAGCGATCAGCAAATCGGTGATTGTGACTCATAGAATGCAAAATTTACAGGTTTTATGTTTCCAACGCATACTTTGTAACCTCTTCTTGTAAGTTACAAGTAAAACATGTCATCATACCATCTTATGGTTTTACTATTTCGAAAAACATCATTTTCGCTTAAATGAGTATTTGCAACCTTGATTTAAATCAATGCATGTTGAAACTATTTGTGATCATGAATTTCCCTTTCTCGGTAACTATTTCCATAAAAGTCTTCATGGAGTGTGATTTGATTACAAATGGTATTTTGTCCAAGCATTTAAGAACTATTCATTCCAATTATTTTCGGAGCACTATATAAAATCATTGAATAGAATTCTGAATATCAAATAGATGAAGGACAAAACCAGAAGTTATATACATGGTAAAATTAATTTTGCCTCCCGAAAGGTGCAACATAACGGCTACTTTCCCGAGGCAAAATTCATCTCTAACTACTTTCTAAAAGAACGATCAACTTTGCAGATACCCAAGGTTTCAACGGGTAAAGCATCCAATAAAATTTACCGTAACTTCCAACCGGGACGTTATTGCATTTCATGTAGCTCTGGCTAGGTTCACGCCAACTTTCCTCCTTCAGAAACCTACTCTCTCTCTCTGCAAAAGGTGAGATAAGCTCCGTTCTAGCCGGACCAAAGTTTCCCCACCAAGCTACTTACTGCACCCTTAGAAACGCGTGAAAATTTCCACTTCCGGCTCTCCTCATTCCGATTCCCCTTCTGCTCAATGCCACGAAATTCATCAAAAGTCTCTTTAAACTCTTGTTGAAGCAACACCGTAAAAGACAACCGTAGACATCATCATTTGACTCCGTATCGTATGCAATGCAGGACTTCAGACGGCTTGATGTTTGTTATGGACATTGCTCCACCAGCCGCTTCCTCAAAGCAGGCACTATATTGCACGCTCAATGTCGTCTTGTACCTACGACAGCGACGCCGGTTTTATTAGACTCTCGAGAAGCCTCTGTTTAGGTATGCACGACAGAGCCTTCCTGCAAGAGACTGTGCGAAAGAGGTTGCACTTTAACTGCACTAAATTAGGCTGGAAATGGGATCGTTCTTCATCACACTTGAAAGAGTGGAAAATTTGATGCTCATGGCCAAATGACTAGGAACATTGTTGTTAATTGAATTTCCAACCTTTCTGGGAACGAAAACAATGACAATCAGCAATCATTACTGTTCATGCCCGCTCGTCGTCGGGGCACGTTTTTCATTTGCGAGGGAATACATCACCTAAAGAAACATTCACTTAATGTTGCCAGCAATGTCGAAGTGCTTGAGAGCGGAAAGGACAAAATGATAAACGGTGAAAAACTACACAACAGAAATATCGCTCCATAAATTGTGTTCTTCCTACTCGGAACCGGACGAAGGTGGATCGTGGAGGGCAAGGAGCGAGAATGCCTGAAGCGTGAGTATATGGGTTGGTCGTAGATTGTTCTTGAAAGTTGGAGGATTAGAGCAGGGAAACAGTGCAGCAATTCCATTTATGGTGCATCTAACCGGACTATCGTCTGGGTATGGTGTCATTCTGAGAGCAACTTTTCCATAAAAAGCAAGTCTGCTATGAGACAAGGAAATGAAGCGAGGAGTGTGTTGCTGGAAGCAATAACTCACGTAATATTTCACATCATTATCCCTGGAACTTGTTCTGCCCGGTAGGTATATCCATGCAGCAGAAGCGTTTGAATGTATGTTCAACTGATGGCTCCTCCGGATGTGTCTCGATCCTTCGCACCCGATAATACCAATTGTAATTTAATAGACAAATCATTTGTCTTCGTCTTTCTATGGAGTTCTGCTGTCGATAAGAAGCAGTAGAAGTAAACAGACGAACAAGTGCCTATAAGCTTGGATTCGAGGAAAATTCATAGTACAGTAATGACCCGATTTTGTCAGTCCCTCGGCGCATCAGATTTTTATCTTTCAATAATTTCACGAAACCGTTATTCCAAATCTTTCTCTTTCTTCTTCAAGATGGATGTTTAAGGTATACTTTGGTGTTGAAAAAGTGCATGGGTTTCGTAGAACATTAGAAAAGATTTTCGAAAACGGAGCTGACAAAATCTATTGACACGTGCATATCAAGTTCGGTATAAATTCCATGAAATAGAGCTACCGTGGCATGTTTTTTCTTTAGACACTTTTGGATTTAATCAAGCTACTGCATGTGCGTATGAATCCGATATTTTAGTTAGGATTATGACAAATAGTACAAATAATAAAACAGTGATGCTAGCAATCGTAAAGCTTTGATAAGTATATCTAGAACAATATTTTACCTATATGGACGGTACAAAGTTACGGATCGAACAAATTCAGCTGAAAATGATTCAAAAGAAGATTAAATTAGTCAAAATACTAAGCTTCAATGGTACAGTAAGATTCCCTCAGCGGTACCGTAAGATATTGTATCTTTGTCATGATCTAATAATGTTTACATTAATATACTAATTAAACAATGTTTTAATTAGTTGAAGATGCTAATTTTCAAATAACAGACTAAAGTGGTAGTTTTTATACGATAGATGAAAAAATGATTTATTATCTGAATTTCTATTACTATACACCCTTAGTTTTTCCTACCGAGCTCGGCTGTGCAAATCTCGGCAAAAATAAGTTTCACTGAGATCTTAGCAAAAGTGACATTTGATTGCTGAGTCTCGAATAATGCTTAGATGAATCTCAGCAAACGAATTAAATGTTTGCTGAGATCCCAGTAAAACTTTTGTTGCCGAGATTTGCACAGCCGAGCTCGGTAGAAGAATTAAGTGTGTAAGTTCCATCTGTTTCACCCATTCTTATCAATGCTTACATAAATATTTAAAGAGTAAAAAATTTGCTGCTGCCAAGAAAAGGAGATTACAAATGAGCACTATTATACGATACCACCGCTTTGAACAAGTTTTTCCACTACTTCATAGCTACTTCAGAACCTCCCTTAGCTCAGTCGGTAAAGACGCAGCTACAAAACAAGACCATGCTGGAGGTGGATGGGTTCAAATCCCGGTCTGCTCTATTAATTTTCCAGGTAGGAACATTTCTAGACTACCTAGAAGATAGCATGATAGTACTTTTGCCGCACAATTATACTAATGCAAAAATGGTACAGGCATCGAAAGCTCTCAATTAATAACTGTGGAAGTGCAACTAGAACACTAAGTTGAGAGCACGCAATAAGCTGAAAATGTGAAGAAGAAGAAGAAGAAGATGATGAAGAAGAAAAAGTCATAGCTACTCCATGTTTGGGAAAAATCATGGTCAATAGCTTTGAGTTTTTTTTTCGTGAACCTGGCTAAGACTTTTCTTGTACTTTTTCAAAAATCTATAATGTGATATTTTATAATATGGAATTTTTAGGTTTGCGGTAGACCAACTTTCAGTTCATCATCAAAACAATGTCTCATCATAGCATCCATATGCCCCAAAACCTTTAGCTGATGATCAAAATGGCATCCTCCAAAACTGAACGTTTGTCAAGCAATTACCTAACATTTGCCCCCAGCGAATTCAAATTCCGCATGCCGAGTCGCGTTTGCAGCAGCCATCCAATGGCCAAGAATGATCTCAACAATGCTGGCCGCTGGGATCATTCTTGGTCGCGTTGTTTTTCCTCCTAGCTGAGACCGGGCTGCATAGTGTGAGTGCCGGCATGTATCATGCGTTTAGTCAATTTTAACTGTTACTTACTGACCGGATTAACACTCAGATTAAGATCTTTCTTAAAGCTGAGTAAATCTTCATCAGCAATCTAAGTTTTTTTCCTGACTGTTTCAAATTTAAACCCATTGGTCTTCCTGTGATGTATGATAAACTAACCTTGGCTAGTTGTTTGCCAGCTTACTCTTTAATGATTTCGACAACAAAGTGATCCTTACTTTGTAACGCACGCCCGCTACCTGTGAGATTTTGATCACTGATTGCACTTCCTGTCTCAATAACGAGTGGCTTAAGCGCCACCTCCAAAGACTACCACTCGTCTAGGTTTAGTTTGCCCGGCAAGAAACCCAACCTCAGGGTGGGTTTATGTATAAAAGAGACCGAAATTTAGGCTAAGGTAATCCAGTAGACTGAAATCCCAGGAAGGATTGAGATCCTCACAGATAGAGGGCGCTTCAAACGGTCTTAAGCAAAAGTTGGTGCTTACCGTCGTTCTACCGAAACACAACAACCCCACTCACATTTATCATCACTGGAGGAACTCCCCATTCAAGTGTCCTCTACCGATCCTGACTCGTAAGTGCGGAGACTGTTTTCCCAGGCAGTCCAACCTGGAGTAAATTCAGCTACAAAATAAAAATTACAACAAAAAAACGTAAAAATAGAACGACGGCAAATGTGAACAATCTAGGCAACCATTACGGGGAAAGCTTTAATTTCACGGAACAACATTTATTTCAGTGCCAAATAACGGAAATCATTCTCTTATTTATAAGTGTTTCTAACCTAGGTTTATTCATAGTAATTGTTCCTTTACCATTTGTTGTTTTGGTTGATAGCTCTCCCTCATTGTGTGTGCGGTTGCCTAAACGATTGCTAGCCTATCCTGGTCTTGTCTTCGAGCTCATGTGTTTGTGTGTGCGGAGATTTGCATGCGTTTGTTTACTCACGGTACCATCGATGTCGTCGTTGCTTTACCTGCGTTGGCAAAGTAGCATCCCTTTGTCGAAGTGAGATCGGCAAAGTAGCACCCTATTCAGCATTGGTGGTGTTGCGCATTGCACCCCGGACTGGTGTGGTGCAGATATTCCCAGTCGATCTTCGAGTTTTTACTGAAGTAGCGCCCATTGCCGGTGACGCAAATATCGACGAGGGGGTCGTCGTCGATGAATACAGCACGTGGGTTTGCGTGGTGGATATTGGCAGATTTGGCCAACGCTCTGTCGGAGAACAGGGTCATGGTGTCTCCCTTCCGGATTCTTCACCAAACCGGGAACCTTGACACTGAAGCGTGGGCTCTAGAGAGCGCAATCAAATCTCATGGGTGCGGTGTGCCGAGCAAAGCCATCCAAAAATCTATTACAATGAATGTTAGTTCCGTTTCCTATCATCCTCTGTGTATGAACATCGCAACGAATGTTAGAAATCGACCATGCAAGCGATGTAATGTTTTTTTGTCTTTTTTATTTCATGTTCTATCTACACTTTCGACTATACCAGTAAGCTTGTAGAATGACGCACATTGTAGAACATTGTAGAACGACGCACACACTTGCCTCGAATCTCTCCAGCAGAAAAAGCATACGAAGTCAAGCATGCGAGAAAATGAGCGCTTCATCTTTGCTTTTAGGCTATTCATATACAGAAGCATGGAGAGAGCAGTGAAGAAAGCACAGGTCTGAAAATCGCAACGTTCGTGGTTCGAGTCTAGTCGGCAATCTGTTTCCTATTTTTTTCGACATAACTAATTTACTTCACTAATACATTCTACATTTTTCGGTCTCCAATTTTCTTGCATTTAACCGCAGCTATGTATGTATATCGCATCCTCGGTTCATGCGGTCTCCACTTACATCCTCTGGTGATGAATCCCACATAATTGTAAGCGAATCTTACATCCCCCGGTTGGGTGTAGAAGTTCCAGAAATCCTCAGATAGGCGTGATTTCAACGGTCATCGTGGCCGGAAGTACGTCAAATTACCGAAGTAATTCAACGACCTTTCAAACGACAATTCTCATCATCTTTCTCTAAAGAACATTCAATGCTACATCTCTTTCCTTGTCTTGCAATTTCAGTATACTCTCTTGCTCCAATCTATTTTCGGTTACTCTTTTATAAGAGAGAACGGTTCGGATTCGAACCTCGGACTTTAATGACAGATAGCGCCTTCGGGTCACATGAAATGAATTAGCTGAACGTATTGTGAAATCATTGATTTTTGTATGACAAGTGTAGTTCTACATGAGTGGACATTCCTTGGCGGGGAACAAATATATGAATTTAATTGTAAAATCGCAGCTTCGTGCAATTTGATTAAATAAGTAAATTGTATAGATATGAATTCTGTACAAATAAATAACTAACTATATAAATGGAAAGCGTACTTGTTACAACTTTCGTCTGTCAATTCGGAGAGATTCTGAAATTTTCTGGTTTTCACTACATGCATGACGTTTCCCAGGAGAAACCAACGTCAGCGTCTGCGAATTTTCATGAAATTGTTTTTCTTTTTCTGTGGTTATTTTTTTTCTTACAAGGTCACAGAGGTCACAGTTAAAATGGTTTGAACTTCTTGTAAGCATCTTTCTTCTGGATATTTGTGAACCTTAAAAAAAATGCTCACTTTAACGTAATATGCATGAGCAGTACTCAGAATATTTTTTTTTAGGTACCGAACTCATATTTCCACCCTGCTCATGTTCTCGATCACATTTCATGAGGGAAGCGTAAAAGAGAAAGAGATATCGCAACAAATTCTCTCTATCATATCTGTTTTCTAAGACATGTGGAAGTTGTTCCAACGACCCAAAGAGACAGCTTTAAGAAGTTACATTCAAATGCAAATCCCGGTTCCTAAAATTTCCCTGGATTTCGTTGAACTTCAATGAAATTATCCAAACTCTCCTGATGTTCTTAAAATTTATTTGAAATTCGCACAACGTCTCTGTATTTGGTATTTGTTCCTGAAATTCTCAGATATTTCTAAAGTTCACAGTACTTTCCTAATGTTGTTCAATATTCCCTGTGACACTTCTAAAGATTGAAAAATTTTTAGGACGTTTAAATAACTTTTATAGTTTTTGGAGAAGTTTCCTGAAGTTCTCAGAGCATCTTTGATATTCATATAATGTTGCTATAGTTTACAGAACCCCTTTGAAGTTCATAGAACTTACCAGGAGGACTTTGCACTCCCCTGAAGCTCACATAACTTCCCTGAACATCGAAGTATTTCCCTGAAGTTTGCAGTAATTTCTTAAAAATCGAAGAACTTCTTAGATGTTCGAAGCACCTTTTTAAAGATTGCAGAATTTTCCTGAAGTTCGTAGAAATTCTCTAAAGTTCAAGGAACAACTCTGAAAGTTAATGAACTTCTCTGATTCATTGAAGTTTGCAAGAATTGCCTGGGGTTCACAGAACCTGATTTACGTGTGTGGCATAGGTTAGATTTTGTGTGCATAGAAAAACAATCTAGGCCAGCCAACGACTACATCCAACTTCTGACGACATCACCTGCTTTCCCGGGGCGAAAGATCCCGGCAACCGTCACCTTGTCCGGTGGAAAGCGATTAAAATGCTCATCGCGTATCGGGGCTTGGTAGATACCAACTGCCATTGTTGGAGAGATCACCGTCCACCCACGTGGAAATCGTTGGCCCAACGGTCGAACATCACCGTCGCTGCCGCTAACAGCAGCGCAGCAAACAACAGCAGCGAAAACCAACTAGTGAGTCCGTTCCAATTTCTTTGTTGAGTGTGGCGTCCGGCGAGGGCGCCACGGAGGACCTTTTTTGCCGACCATAAGGTCGAAGAGCATGCTTTGCTATAATAAAGGGTGATACGGTCAAAATTTGGTCAATATCAACTTGACGTATTTATTTCAATTTTGCATTTAAAAAACCTGAACACCCCTCATTTTGAAGGTGTGTGTGTGTAGAATGTTGCTCCTATTTTGATTTTGGAATTCACTCTTCAGTTGTCAAAATGCCGTCCAAGCAAGAAGAGCAGCGTATCAAAATTTTGCTCGCGCATCGCGAAAATCCGAGCTACTCGCACGCAAAGTTGGCAAAATCGCTAAAAGTTGCCAAATCAACCGTTACAAATGTAATTAAAGTGTTTGGGGAACGTTTGTCGACAGCCAGGAAGTCTGGATCGGGGGGAAATCGAAAACCGGAAGCCGCTGAGACGACAAAGAGAGTTGCCGGTAGTTTCAAGCGAAACCCTAACCTCTCTCTCCGAGATGCCGCAAATAAGCTGGGTGTATCGTCTACAACCGTGCATCGAGCCAAAAAACGAGCCGGAATATCGACTTACAAGAAGGTAGTGACTCCAAATCGCGATGATAAACAAAATACGACGGCCAAAGCGCGATCCCGGAGGCTGTACACGACGATGCTGACGAAGTTTGACTGCGTGGTAATGGACGACGAAACCTACGTCAAAGCCGACTACAAGCAGCTTCCGGGACAGGAGTTTTATACGGCAAAAGTATGTTTTCAAGCACATGAAACTGTCAAAGTTCGCAAAGAAATATCTGGTTTGGCAAGCCATCTGTACCTGTGGCTTGAAAAGCAGCATTTTCATAGCTTCCGGGACTGTCAACCAAGAAATTTACGTGAAAGAGTGTTTGAATAAACGTCTGCTGCCTTTTCTGAAGAAACACGGTTGTTCCGTACTGTTTTGGCCGGATTTGGCATCTTGCCATTACGGTAAAAAGGCCATGGAGTGGTACGTCGCCAACAACGTGCAGGTGGTTCCCAAGGACAAGAACCCTCCCAACACGCCAGAGCTCCGCCCAATTGAGAAATACTGGGCTATTGTCAAGCGGAACCTAAAGAAGACCAAAAAAACTGCTAAGGGCGAGCAGCAGTTCAAGGCAAACTGGCTTTCTGCGGCGAAGAAGGTGGACAAGGTGGCTGTACAAAATCTGATGACAGGGGTCAAGCGTAAGGCCCGGCACTTCGGATTTGGAAAAGCGGAAGCCTAACTGAATATTTTTCCTGAATTTTATTCTAATTGAACTTGAAAAAGAAATTTAATTTGATTTTTTAAATAAACGATTTCACCGATTTACACGCGTTTTCCCTTGACCAAATTTTGACCGTATCACCCTTTATGTGGACAAGTCCAATGATTGAGTGGTTGGGTGTAGGCAAATAAATCGTGCGCACGTATCGTAAGATATGGACGCCCACCTAACCCATTAATAATAGACACCCGGGTGCCAAGCTGGTGGAATTCAGCGATAAGAAAGAAAAGAGCACAGCACAGATAGGAGGTAGTTGTACCGAATGCACACAAGTATAGGGCTGGAAGTATAGAGAAGTAGAATAAAGAGGAGTTGAAATACAAACAATCAGAACAGATTCGCAAAAACATGCTTTAGTTTAAATACAATAAAAATCAACTTACCTTTTTCCGTTCGTAAATAAATGTTTTTATTTGAAATCGATGTAATGTTGTTGATCAGTCCTATCAAATATTAGAATGAGAGGAAGAAAGTATTTTTACGTTGTTTCGGGTCCGTGTAAATATGTTGTTGTCTTCCGCGTGGCCGGAATTTGACTGTTATGTTGCGTACCCCTTTTGCTGCAGCTGCGCCTCTGGCGGAATTTAAGTGAAGTTACCGACGAGGAGAACTTGACGTGGAACGTCGTTTAGGGTTTGTGTCTTCTCTTACCGGGAGCTTTTCAGAATTATTTCGATGTTGTGAGAGATTATTCTGTTTCACAATGAGGCTTTCTACTCGATCAAATTCGGTAGTAGCGAAGACATCATATCAAGAAGACTAATAACTTTGCCAAAATCCAAGTGACAGATACAATAGCGCTGCGCTTGAGTAAAGGTGGAAGCAACGCATAGAAAAATGAGCAAATACACAAACCTTTCTTCTGAGGATGTAATATTTGCTATTAAAATCCGTTAAGTAATTTAACTATGAGCAGCAGATGACGTGATTGTACCTGTCTTATAGCGTTCGTATGAGAAAACGGAAGAGTTGCCAGTCTTCTTGATTTATTGTCTTCGGTAGTAGTCAAGCTGGATCGATCTCTTCTTTCTGGGAAGATTTTTACTTGGATTCGCCCTGAGGTAGTCTCATCCGGGCAAACTCAACGTAGCCTGCGGTCTCCTTTACCGGAGTGGCACTTAAGCCACAGGTTTAGCCTAGATCGGCCAGTGTCGGGTACATTTCTTGTATTATCGTCATTATCGATTCAACAATTTTCAAACAAATCTTCGTCATGGTTACTAGAATTTATTTTCAATCTCGTCGTTGAGTCAAACATCTCTATTTGTTTTTTTTAATTCGCCCCAGGATTCTTTGGTAGCAAACCTTCATAACCTGCTTAGTACGGTGATGGTTGGGGGGGGGGGGGGGGGGCTCATAGCCTAGTCAGTATTACCAAGCCGGAGGCGGTGGGTTCGATTCCCGGTCCGGTCGAGGGAATCTTTCGGGTTGGAAATTTTCTCGACTTCCCTGGGCATAGAGTATCATTGTGCTTGCCACACAATATACAAATTCATGCATTGGTAGTGGCATCGAAAGCTCTCAATTAATAACTGTGGAAGTGCATTTAGAACACTAAGTTGAGAGCACGCAATAAGCTAATATGCGCTAAGCAATAAGCTTGAAATGCGAATAAGAAGAAGAAGACGGTGATGGTTGGACCTATTTAGACCGGTTTCACACGACGTCAAAATTCATGTCGCTTTTTTTATGAATTCAACATATAATTATGAAAAATGCGTGCTTAGGAGAAAGATGTACCTTTCTTGTTTCTAGAAATATCATAAAATGTTCAAAATTATGAACAAATGATTTTATAACGCGTGTTTATTCAGCAAAGAATTATGATGTTTATTTATTACTTCCAAATTCGATAACAATATCAATTAGCAATATTGAGTGCCTTAGGCCACATTACCCACTTCCGGGCATGTTCTGGTGAAGGTTTATGAGGTGTATGAGAAAGGTTTAATGTAAATTCATATTAAGTCAAGCAGATGATTTTCCCGGTGCCTCAGGAGTACGTTTTGAGATTATTGGATGCCGGTCCATAAAGCTATACCGGAACGTACATTTTATAACAAAGGAACTATTTAATGGGATTTGAATCTTATCTCAGAATTGAAAATACAAAATTAGATAATTGAATCACACTAAAAGAAAAGAATGAATTGCATATTGTAGCGTGCAATTTTAAAGATGTTTAATGCTTACCCTGTCAGCCAACTTGAAGATGCAATCCCTCCTTTAAATTTACGCCCAACTAGTGACGCAAGGTCCTCAGCAGCTTCCAAGATATCTTTGGTCGTATTGGGACTGCCAGAAGCAGCGCACATTCAAACCCAATCCCCCAAGCTGGTTCTCCAAATCAACTCTTAACACTATTTTGCATCCATATGTCTTGCTGTGGCTTCCCTTAATATTTGCGTGAAGTGTCGTTTTCGAAATATTGTACCTTTTCTGTGCGTGGTACGTGGTAAGTGATTTATTTCTCACTAAAGGAAAAGTCTCTTGAAGATATTCGACCATATAACTCTTTTCTGTAGCCATTTTTTCAATCGAAGAAACAATATACTCCAACCAATGGAGGGCGTCCCATATCTTAGGCGCAATTGAATGATTGATTCAAACATTTACAAGAAGCAAATAGGTATAATGGAGCATTGTTGATATCCACGGATTATTGCATCAACGCATAAAAATTGATGAAAGGTAGCCTTGGGTTTGGAAAGTTTTGACAGCGATTTGTTTTAAAAGTACACCTGTTTCAGTTTCGTCTTGTTACGTGCAGTATTAAAAAAGTTGTACTAGATGGAAGACGGGAAAGATAATTGATCCTGCTGATCCTGATCCTTAGAAAACCCGACATGGTAAATTAGGAATATTCCGAAAAAGTTGAAAATTGCCGTTTCTACCTTGGGACATGTACTCAAACGGTTCCGTGATCGCAAGAATGTGGCCCGGAAGGTTCAAAGCAAACATTGTGCTGGAACTTCGGATTGGCAGCTGAACTGGATGGTGTTTAGGTCGATGAATAGAAACCCAGGACTGTAAAATCGGTACACACCAAAATTAAATCGCTGGAATTCAGCAAAATTTTGCTGATTTTGGACTTGATGAAAGATCAGCAAACTTTCCAGCAAAATAATGCTGCTGAAACATCCAGCAATTCAATTTTCTGTCAAAATTACAAAATTTTACTGAATCTTCAGTAAACATTTTATTTTTTTTACTGAAGCCGCAGCAGAAGACGAATTGACAGTGATTTACTGATTTTCCAGTAAATTTCTGGAAAATTTTACTAAAACAACAGCAAATTAATTTTATTCTATTTTTACTGATAGCTCGTTTTAGTTGTATGTTACTAATTGTTTTATTTCTTTCTTCAATATATAACACTAAAAACACTTCAATAAATACAATTAAAGCACTATACACTTGAAGACACACACATTAAGATTTTGTTTTCGTGTTTGGTAAATTTTAACCGAAATCAGAACAGCTGAACGTTCGGAAAAAATTTTGACCTTCATTTAAAAGGCTATTGAACTTGAAAATAATTTCAAATCATGTTAAACCTTGCTTAAATGATTAAATTTTGTCATTTTAGTGGAGATTAAGCTTTAAAGTAGCTGAAAACAATTGAATTGAATTTCGTAAATTTTACCGAACGGTTCAGCTGGTCAGATTTCGGTAAAAATTACCGAAGTCGGCGACAATTTCTAAGTGTGCATGTCATAAGTAACCACCGTTGATTGGAATTGCCTCTCGATAGAGACCTTGCAATTTGGTGGCAGCTTTAGTGGTTTCAATTCGGTTCAGGCTGGCACCCGCAGGTCACCTGGATTAATTTCGTTAAAACCTTCCATTTTGCCGTGCATTTCACCAGTAGTTATTGACGTCATGAGCTCGTCAAGCATAAGCTCGTAGCTTTCAAAGCCCTTCGTGCTGCTCCTGCGTCCGCGGAAAAATCGGAAAATGTCTTCCGATGAACTGGGCGCGATAGAGCCACCGAGCAAAAACGCCATTTGGTGAGATTGGGCAACTTCAAGAATTGCTTGAAACTGCAATAATAATGAAGAATAATGAAACGGTTTTCCAAATTTTAAATGGAAACTATTTACCTTTGGATTTGTTTTGAGGTTGAATATCAGGCATAACATTTGATAACGGCACAAAAGCATTTGTAAACAAACTTTCTAAGGTCCTTTACACACGAACCAAAGTACGCCCACGCAAACCAATACCACTTTTGGAAAGGTGATGTGATAGTTGCCCCTATCCGATGATGTAGTTGGTTTGCGTGGGCGTACTTTGGTTCGCGTGTAAAGGGCTTTAGAAAGTATTTTTACAAATTCTTTTGTGCCGTTATCAAATGTTATGCCTGATATTTTCGAAATCGTGGCATTGAAAAAAATGTCAATGACAATGTTCACATGTGTTGACAGGTAACGTAGACGGGATATGCGCGATCGGTCATTTAAGTAGACAGGAAGTTCAGTTTACTGATTATCAGCAAATTTTTGACGTTTGTCTATTTTACTGGATTTTAGCAATGCTGAAAATGCTATTACTGAATTTCAGCAAATAATTGTTTTGCTGAACCCATTTCAGTAAACTATTTTGCTGAAGCTCAAAATCAAAATTGGGTGTGTATGTCGTCAAAATATACGGTGCCAGCCGAGGGGGGCGACTCTTTCTACGATGCAAGAAACATTGGGCTTTATTACGGGTGTCACTACACGGTGATAAGGAAGTGATACTCAGAATAAGAGCCGTGATTGCCGTACAAATCAAATAGGAATCACTTCACCGTGACGACAAGTGACAAGTTTCCACCGCGAAGTGACAACCGTAATAAGCCCCATTGTGTTTTGCTGTGGCTAACTGCGCGCACGCTGAGTAGATATAAAGAATTGAAAAAAGATTGATGACAATTTGAAGATTTCTTACAAAAAGATGATGCGCGATGCAAGTAGATGCGAGAAATGAAAGGAGATTTTTCGAAGATTGATTCGCTAGTGTGCGAGTTGTTTAGCATGTAGAATTGAGATATACATGTGTCGCCAAACTATGTGCCAGCCGTAGTACCGTCATGATGATCCGTCTGCGAGCTGGTTACTATTTAGTCCATACCTCCGAGAAACCGAACAGGATGAAGCAGAATCTAGTGGCCAGAACACCCGTCCGGAAGTTGTGCGACCGAGTTCTGATGAAGTACAGAGGACGACTCATCATGGACGACGTTACCTATGTCAAGATTGATTAAGGTTTTATCTGGCCACACCACGGGGTGATGTGTTCAGCAAATTCAAGTTTGTTTTCGCCGTTAAATTCAGCCGGATACTGATGAAATGGCCACTAAGGTTGACCAGTCCAGTGTGCGGCAGATGATTGCGGGAATTCCAAAAAAATACCGCGAGTTCATCCGAACGTCTTCTTCTTCTTCTTCTTCTTCTTCTTCTCTTTATTTAACGTCGGTCTCTGTTCCGCAATCTAGTAGTGCCAATCACCAAAGGACATAGAATATCGCACCCATTCAAATTCAACACACATGGGCTGGGACCAACGGCTTTAGTTCCCTTCCGAAGGAACACGTGACCATAGAATTTTATGCCTCAGAAAAATCTCACCGATCTCGGCTGGGATTGAACCCAGACCAATTGGGGTGAGAAACCATCCACGCTTACTACTACACCACCGGTGCCGACCATCCGAACGTCGTCGGAGTAATTTTGCAATTTTTGTTTATGAAAGTGCAATAGAATACCTTCATTTTGATTCAATTAAGTTTTTTTTACGTCAGAAAAATTCCCGAGAAACACGTGGATTTATATGACCGGAGTATAAGTGGATCAAAATTTACACCAGAACATAGTGAAATAAGGGAAAGGGATGTAATGTCGGCCTAAATGCCCCTAATTTGGGCCCATCGACTTAATTTTCAATAGCGACCCAAAATATCCATAAGTACCGTCCCAATGACGCGTTCATCTAGATAAAATTGATAAATAGCAGTTTTTTAGCGATGGGCCCAAGCTTAGATCCATATGTCAACATTAGAGCCATTTCCCCTATGTTGATTATGAAAGATATAATTTAAGTGTGTTGAACCGCAATTTTTTTTTAATTCAAAATACCTTGTTTGATAACCACAAGTATCGAATACATATCAATCAGTTATCCTTTGAAGTTATCGTGTGCGGTAAGCTCGGTTCTATAGGAATGTGACAGGTCTCACTGGGATTACGCTCTTCATCCATCCCTGTGGTTCGTTATCGCATCACATTGGAAGGGTCTCGGAGAAGCCGTCAGCAGCTCCATTAGCATTATGGCACAGCATGTCGGTTTGGAAATTATCGTAAAGCTTTGCCAAAACTATCAGGGAGAAAAATCTACAGCTTCCAAACCGGAAGCAGATAATGGTGGTATTTTTAATCCGCTCTTTACAACTAAAGCCATGGACATCACTCGAACACACAAATGAAACTTTCCGGATGAAAGCACTAATAGCTTTATCGTTTATTTTTATCACCTTTCAGTAAGTGCGTGCGAGGACGTACCATACGAACGGTGAAGTAGGATTAATAACCATCAGCAGACGATTATTGGGCTGTCAATTTACGGTTGGATTCACTTTGTATGTGTACATTTCATCCCTTTTTTGTAGTTGAAACGATCTGCGTCAAAACTAATTGAAGGGTGTGCTGGCAAGTACCTATAAGCTTTCATCGGGCATTGGTTAAAATGCTGATAAAAATCTTTTCCCCCCTAAAATGACCCGAAAATGCACATCGTCACGTGGTTACCAATTGCCTATATCCAACCGACGACGACGATGATGTCGACACGCCATCAAAATCACGTACGACTGGAACCCGTTCGCAATTCAACCTGGTACCTTTAACCATCACCATCGGTCGGGGCACATTGATCGACCAGGTGTATTATTTCATTCGATATTGGTATTCGGTTGATTTCCTGTGGAAACTGTGCTGAAGCAAAAGCAGCATCCTTCAAGCGCGCACACCGCACATAAAGCGTAACAACGTGACCGGAAAACGCAAATAAATATTGAACGAACGAATGAATGGAACGACGGTGCTTTTATGATTGCGCTGAAACCGTTTATTACTCAATGAGTTGTGTGGTTAAGTAACTCATTGGGATTAATTCAAAAAGGCAACTTAGATCGGATGATTTTAAGATTCCATTGAAATTCAATGAATGAAGACATGTGCTTATGATTGGCATTTAGTATACAAATTCAAGCAATTAAGCTCTGCTCTGCATGAAAACAATACGAGTAGGCATAAATCAAAAGCTAATAACTCCATTCAAACGCATTGAACAACAAACCCACATGCTATCAGCACGTACCAACTTGAGTTGCACCACAACCACGACCAACAGTACCTCATCGGAAGCAGCAAGAGCCAATAGCTTTGATTGACCACAACACACCCGGTAAAGACCACTGCAGGGCCTTTTGACTCCATCTCACTCGAATGTTGCCGGAGAAAAACCACTTTATTTTCCTGCAGCACATCATCGCTCGATTGCCCTTGGCCTCGGCTCTGTCGACTTGGCAAACCGCACGGTAGCGGTGGCGTGGAAAATTAGGTTAGAAAAGCCTGTGGCATAAAAGTCAAGTTCTACGATGAGTCCTGCGCCTCTTCCGCCAGACGTCTTCGCTACCGTCGAAGATATCATCTACATCATCATCATCGCCACCGGCATAAACGACGGCATGTTTCATGAATCATAGATGAACGCACACTGTCGAGAATCGAAAAGTTCGCCTGAGAATCGGGGAAAAAAGCGAAGGAAAACTAGCGAAACCCATTCTCGTGGTCCCGTGACTCCCGGACTGTTGCGTGTGAAAACTTTGCTTCGCTTCCGCAAACATGTTGTTTTATCGCATATTTGTCAACGCCGTAGTAAGGTGGGAGCGTACTGAAACTTTTAGGGTCACATATGACGCATTTCGCGCCAAATCGTATTCGGAGCTGGCAGCACCCTCTCAGATTTCAATAAAACTTTCTGGATGTGTGGACCTTGACTAAATATGCCACTTTGCATACTCAGTTTTTCCAAAATTTATCTAGACTAACATTTGAGAAGGGCCAAACTTTTTCTGCCGATTTTTTTCAAAAAAATATTATGGAAAAATGACAACTCCTACAAAAATGTGATGTATGGATAACTTTTAGAAAATTGTCCAAGTTATCGAAAAAAAAAATACTGAAAAAAATTTCATTTGATACCTACACTGAAAAAAATCGATTTTTAAAATTTAAAGTCGATTTAAAAAAAATGGCCATGTTTGATTTGGATGAAACTTTGTCTAAAGATAGGTAATTATGTTTACTACTAACCGTCCATACATCGCGAGATGGGCACTTTTAAGGAAAAAAAAAAGTTTTTCTTACAAAAACTTTTTCATGTCTGAACTGATTTTTTTTTTTGATTTGCCATTTTCACACAAAACTAAACCAGTGAAGCTCAAAATCATCTCAGAATCCAATGAAGCTCAATTTGCGATTCAATTTTGTCTAATCAGCACTTAAGTTCACTTTGATTAATCGAGAATTTCATAGGAAAAGGGCTCATGATGCATTTCTCGCCAAATCTTTTTTGGAATTGGCAGCACCCTCTCAGAGTTCAACAAAACTATTTGGACATGTAGACCTTGTCAAAAAAATATCATTCCCTTGTTCTCTTGTCTACTACTGATGCAAAATTTGATAATATGGGAGAGAAAGAAGACAAGATTTTTCATATATCATTTATTTATATATTTTCAATGTTTTAAACCTATTTTCATACATGCTATTTTTTCCATTTTCCAATCAAGTTAAACATTTTTGGTTCATCTTCTGAATTAGAATACATTTTTGCCGCTACTTTGTCACCAGTTATAGGCACAAAACTGTGGAATTTCTGTGTGCCAGATATTGTCTTTGTGCTGTTATATAGTTCTTGGAGTTCTTCTGACATTTCGATGTACTGTTCAGTGGATATGTACTCGAAACGTAGTTTTGTGATCTTTTTATCTGTTTGTTCAACTGCCCAGTTATATAATTCTCGTGGAGTTGTTATGGTGTTTCCATAATCTCGAGCAAGACTAGCTATCTTTGCCATTCGCTTGAGAGTGCCACCAATGGCATCACAGGGACCTTTTCCATGAGACGTTGCAAAAAAATGCTATTCTGCTTCTAATCCATGCTTTGACTGAAATCTACACAGACTAGCAAAGTTTTTTTTTTTATTTTTGTATTGTGATGCTGCCCCATCTGACATAAAAGTCATTTTAGAAAAATCTATCGATTGTTTAATAAAATGTATCATTTTTGAGATTAACAACTGAACTGCAACTGTATCGTGAGTCATTACTTCTGATATGATAATGAAGCTAACATTTTCAACCCTAGTAGCACGCCTGTTACAAATCAATTGTAGAAACTTATATACGACTTATTTCAGTCATAAACAAGTTACTGTAACTTATTGTGATGAAAGTGTGCTACTCGGGAAGTTTATTGTCTTTCTTATAATAAACTTCAAATGGATGTATTGTTGCTTGAGAATTATTCCAGTGATATCCTTGAGCAGCGTTTTGGATGAATGAATAATTTTCAGAAAAATCACAAATTGCTAAAGTTTCGCCTTCTTTTAATGATTCTTTTTTATTTCTTAGAAAAGATGACTGTTGTTTGTAAATAAAGTCATGAGTTATAAGTTTGTTAATTTTATCAATGAGATACGGAACAAATTCATCAACAGACTTGATAATCGTTTCCAAATTACAACGATCAGTATTCAGCCACTGTTGAAACACAACATCTTGTTTGTCATTTGATTCTCTTTAATATGTTCATTGGAAGCACACTTTTCGCAAGCACGGAAAAAGAAATCAGGTCTTCTAGTAGAAATATTACAAAGCATTTTTTCTATTATTGCATCTTGTGACATAATTCTTAAACTGTTGATCATTAATTTTACATTTTCATGAATTGTACAAATACATACATTATGTATACACTATGCTGCTGCCCACTAGTTGACCGTTGGATATTTACTTCATTTCCAACCGATCGGCGTTTTTTCATAACTGGACTTCTATTATGAGATATCACGCTACGGCATGACTCACAAATGCTCATCGTTTCATCAATTTCGTGGTTATATCCCATAGAATGTAATTTTTTCTACCATCGTTGACGATATGGCCCGTAACTTATTTCGGTTGCATCTAGGATTATTTATATTCGCACAACATTTCAATCCTTTGAGCCTTAATTTACTACTTTGGTCCATGATAATAATTTTACTTTCAACTTGTCTTCACAACTTTCGTTATCAGATTGACTGCTGCTTGTATGAAATCAACCTTAGTTTTATAGTGCTCATAGGTAGAATGAAGTGGTAGACGGTATGTAATGTTAATGGTTTAGGTATAAATAACAGAAGGGCATATAGAATTATGATGCGATACGTTGACTTCCCAAATCGTTGTTGATTCGAAAGAAGATCTCAATTTAAATTTTATTCATACCTAATTCTTTATGGATAATTTGAGCTAAGAATTCTTAGTTGCTATAGGAGTATCGGATTTTGCCTTAGTAGTAGACAATATAATCAATTGTATTATTTTCTAATGATATAAGACCTTTTCATATGGAATTCTCGATTAATCCAAGTGATTAGTTGCTGATAAGACAAAATTGAATCACAAATGGAGCTTCATTGGGTTCTGAGATGATTTTGAGCTTCACTAGTTTAGTTTTGTGTAAAAATGTTACGTTAAAAAAATCAGTTCAGACATGAAAATGTTTTTGTAAGAAAAACTTTTTTTCCTTACAAGTGCCCATCTCGCAATGTAAGACGGATGGTAGTAAACATAATAACCTATCTTGAGGCAAAGTTTCATCCAAATCAAACATGGCCATTTTTTTTTAAATCGACTTTAAATTTTAAGAATCGAATTGTTTCAGTGTAGGTCTCAAATGAAATTTTTTTCAGTATGTTTTTTCGATAATTTGGTCAATTTCCTAAAAGTCATCCATACGGCATATTTTTGTTGGAGTTGTCATTTTTCCATAATATTTTTTTGAAAAAAATCGCCAGAAAAAGTTTGGTTCTTCTCAAATGTTAGTCTAGATAAATTTTGGAAAGACTGAGTATACAAAAGTGCTTATTTAGTCAAAGTCTACACATCCAGAAAATTTTATTGAAATCTGAGAGGGTGCTGCCAGCTTCGATTCGATTTGGCGCGAAATGCGTTATATTCTAGATGAGCATGTACTTAGGTCGACTCGCTGCATCGTCAGTAATGCTATCACAACTGGATCTCGAATGCTGAGCTCCATTGTTGATGTCAGTTGATGGCAAGTAAAGCCGTTGATCTCCGGTTCATTAGTTGATGGGTCGATAGGTAGGGTCCAGGTGTTTGAGCTGCTTCCCTGGCGTCGGTAGCATTGGTGCTCAGCATAGAAAACAAGATCGACGGGAAACAAAGCAAGGAAAAAACCAAATCGGTGCTAAAAAATGAAACCAAAATTTACAATCATTAATAAATATAATTAAAGAATAAACATTGTTTTGCAATTTTTGGGTTGATGACTGGATGATGGACGATAAAAATAAGGTTGAAAGGACAAAATGTCCAAAGTACAAAAGTTAAAAAGGACAAAAGGATTAATGGACAAAAGATCCAAAAAACAAAAAGTCCAAATAACAAAATGTCCAAAGTACAAAAGGTCCAAAGGACAAAAGGTCCAAATGACAAAAGGTCCATAGGACAAAAGGTCCATAGGACAAAAGATCCAAGGGACAAAAAGTTTCAATGGACAGAAAGGTCCAAAGGACAAAATATCAACACGCAAAAATACCGAAAGGCAAATGGTCTTACCTCTATCCATTGCTTCAATGGAAAAGTTTACAAATTCCAACGGATTAGTAGACGTTGACCGACCTTTAAAAAAACCATGTTGATTATTTGAAATGCGATGCTTAACCTGGTTAAATATTTTCTGGTTAACAATTGCTTCAAACATTACAGGAATGCATGACATAATTGCAATACCTCTATAGTTTTTAATGTCTGACCGTTTGCCAGATTTATATATTGAGACTAAAAATGATTTCTTGTAATTTTGAGAGATAAATTGTAAAGGCAAACCAATGGTTTAACAAAACTAGCTGCATTTTTTTTTCAATAAAAATGAAGGTATTTCATCAGGACCAGGTTTTTTGCCGGTATAGAGACTTTTATGAGTCATAAGAATGTCTTTAACAGTGATATTATTAACTGATACGTCATTTTCCTCTTCATGTAGGTAAGAAAAATAGTTCAAATCGAGAGCATTACTGGATTTCTTATATATGTTTCGGAAAAAACGAGCAAAACAAACATCCTCACTATCAGTGCTATCACACTCTTCAAACTGCATGCGCGATGGGAATGTACATGACTTCATTTTTTCGTTCGCGAAGTTAAAGAACGTTTTTTGATCAGATTTTATATTGTTCTTTACTCTTGAATTGTAATTCTCATATGCTGACGATATTTCTGCCTCAAGTCTTCCGCAAATTTTAACGTATTTTTCTAAATTTGTGAAGTTTTAAACTTTTTATACGACTTGTGTGCTTTTTGCTTCCTGTTTTTAATATTTATAATTTCTTGTGTCTACCACACAGGATATTTGGTGCTGTTCATTATTCTCTTTAGTATTTTAGGATCGAATACTTCAATGATATTGTGTAAGCTAGTATAGAATATGTCAACAGCCTTGTCCATGTCGTTTTCATCTTTTAAAAGGTTTTGCCAATTTACGTTATTCAGTCTGCTGTGAAATTCAGGAACAATTGCATTTCTAAAATCATAAACTAATTCAAAATCAACAACGCTTGGGCGTGACCGATGCGAGTCTGTGAACACTGAGTATTCAATAGCAGTATGAAATTTTTCATTCTTCCATAATGGAACTGCTGCTTCTACAATATAAAAATCTTCTGTACAATAAGTAAACATAAGACCCAAATAGGAATTGAGCTGTTACGAACATGGTTAATTTGATGAAGTCCTAAGTGGCTGCTTTTATCAAAGATGAATTGCAAAGTATCGTTTTCACCTACAATTGGTAACAGCAGCGAATCATTATCACTATCCTGTATAAAATTAATAGTATTCCGGTTAAAATCTCCATAAATATGAATTTTGGTTCTTGATTAGTTCTGCAGAAGTGAAAAAAATTTTGTAAGCTGGTTTTTTGGAAAAAGTTAGAGGAAAGTAGACAGAAGCGAAAAGATTTTCTTCACCGTTTATTAAAATTTTAACCCACACATTCTGTTTTGTCTTTCACTAGCAATTTGATCAACTTGAAATGTAGCATTGACAGCAATAAGTACACCACTACTTGATTTTTTACCTGATAATAATAACACGTCGAAAAACACTAAATTTACTACAAAAGACCTCTTCGCTATTATACCAGCTAGTTTCTGTTCCAATTAATATATCATTTGTGCATCCGCTTATTTTATTTTGAATTTAATTTATTTTATACGCACTACACAAACGGTTAAATTTTTGGTAATAGACAGTAGTTTCACATAAAAAACTACAAGGGACAGCCCTACGGGGTTGTACGCAATGGTGACGTAGGACTACGTGGACTTATATAATAATTCTTATTTGTTTACTCCAGCAGGAGCTTGTGTTTTGTGTAGGAACTGGAATTTGAGCGGGGTTCTCTCTGTTTGTACTCTTTAGTATGACCCGCTTGACATAGATGGCCCACTAGACTGATGCAAAATTTGACTTTTTCGCTCCATAGTGCTTAAATGGTTTCAAATTAGGTCGTGATTAGGCTCCAAAAGTTACATCTCATTTGGTTAGAAACAGACTTCGCACAAACCATTTGAAGTTTACTTGTAAATAAATCTCAACTTTTTGTTCATGGCCTTTTAGTCTTTTTCAATACTGAGCTGCAAAACAGCTCGATAACTATTCTTATAGAAAATTTTCTCAGCTACAACTTTGCTGAAGATCGTTTCTATGTTAAACGAGACAGGAAATAGCTATTAATTATTTAAGCGATTGGTAAACTTATGACATGATCAAGCAGCTGCTCTGTAGGCAACACTGTATTTTACAGTGTGACATAGTAGCCATAATTTTTGTGTCCTATTCAACGCCCCAGAAACACCAATGTTGCCTGCTGAGCAGTTGATTGAACATGATCATAAGACATCAGCGCATTGAACCATTGATAACTTTCGATCCTTGCATTTATTCAAAAAGTGGTCTTGAGCAAAGTTGTAGCTGGGAAAATTTCCTACAAGTAAAGTTGAAAGCTTTTGAAGCAGACCGATATGGCGAATTATTAGATAGACATGAACAGAAAAATTTTGGTTTTACCATAGTAATTCCCATACAAACTTCAAATGGTTTGTGCCATCCCAGTTTCTTACCAAATGTGTTCAAATTTTGAGAGGTTAGTCAGGATCCGATTTGGAATCGTTTGAGTATTGTGGAGCGAAAATTTCAAATTTTGCATCACTCTAATGGCCCACAATGACTCACGAAGAGCTACTGATTCCGATCAATAGCGGTGCGGCTTCTTCCTCCTTCTATGGATGCTCATGTGGGCTGCATCTCGCTGCTTGCAGGCAGCCTTTCGTTGTGTACTGGAGAACACCACCACTCACCACGCGGTGATTGAATAAACACCTTATGGTCAGACCGGATGGAATTCAACTTTGAAATCTGTGTTAGTGAAACCGCTTTTCGCAGGCAATCGGCGATAATTTTCATTCGTGCAATTTTCAATTGTGACATTCCATTCCTAGTTGAGCATTCAGTCGGTTAACAACGTCCCGGTTTCAGTTGCGCGGCATCTAGTTTTTTTCGGTGTTTTTTCCGCCCGAGCGGTTTTTTTCACCCCCCATTGGGTGCCCCAAGTGACCAGTGTCCAACAGAGGAAGTGGAATTCCATCGGCCGAGCCCCTTGGAGTTACCATCCAGCTTTAATTCATCCCGGTAATCCATCACCGGAGTTAACGGCGTCGTCAAGTCCATCATTTTTTCACGCCGTCGCGAGGGTGTGCAAGTGATAGTGAAGCGTGTCGTATCACCAGCTTGCCGACCCACCAACACCAACCATCACCACCGGATAGAAGCGTGGACCAACACCAACGCACCCCGTGATAACAGCGTTTCCACACACACGCTTTGTGCCGGTGTAGTTAAGTAGCGAATAAGTTTTATTTATTGCCCCTTTGTTTTAGTTTCCCCTTTCTCCCATCCCACGCAAATATTTTCTTCTTCTTCTTCTTCTTTTTCTCTTGTCCCTGTGTGTTCCCTGTGTGTAGTTGTTTTGTATCTATTGCGGTGGCAGTTGCCCCGCAATGGATGGTAATAGTGATGGCGGGGGGAATACCCTTCCTGCCCTTCCCACTGAAGACGAACTGTCCGACGTGGAAACGTCAGCCACGGTGAAGAAGTACACCGGAACCATCCCGAAGCGGCCCAGGCGAAAACGAGCACCGGAGCCCGTACCGCCTACCCCATCTCCTCCTACCCCGCCTAATCCATCGCCACCAACACCACCAGCACCGTCACCCCCCGCACCACCAAACCCGTTTCCCCCTACCCCACCTAATCCCTCTCCCCCCACACCGCCAAAACCGTCTCCTCCTACTCCGCCTAACCCCGCCAAGAAAACAAAAACTGCCCCCCGCCATAAGTCATACCCAGACGCCTCGACAGGCCCATGGGTTGTTTTTTTCCGACCCAAACAAAAACCGCTTAACGTTAACCAGATCGAAAAAGATCTATTCAAACGTTTCTCGTCAGTGACCGACATTTTGAAGGTGAGGCCAGACAAACTGCGCGTCACTGTTGGTAACCGCAAGCAGGCGAATGAGATTGTTGCCTGCGAGCTTTTTACGTTAGAGTACCGCGTTTACATTCCCAGTCGTGACGTGGAAATCGAAGGAGTGGTCACCGAAGCGAGTTTGACCTGCGATGACTTCTTGAAGAGGGGGGTTGGTGTCTTCAAGAACCCCGTTCTTCCAGAAGTCAAGATTCTTGACTGCACCCAAATGCAGTCAGCATCCCTCGACGGGACAAAAAAAATCTATTCGCTGACTGACTCGTTTCGAGTGACTTTCTCCGGATCGACTCTGCCAGATTACGTCCGAATTGGGAGGGTTCGACTTCCTGTGCGGTTGTTTATACCAAGGGTGATGAACTGCACCAAGTGCAAACAATTAGGCCACACCGCCGCCTTCTGCGGCAACAAGCCACGATGCGTTCAGTGCGGCGAGAAGCATGCGGAGGGTGCTTGTGGTGCTCCTCCTAAATGTGTTTATTGTTTGGCACCTCCGCATCCTCTCGCAGATTGCCCGAAGTATAAACAGCAAGGAAAAAAACTTGAACGGTCTCTGAAGGCGCGCTCTCAGCGTTCCTTTGCGGAGATCTTGAAGACTTTCAATCCTCCTCCCAAAATCACTCCGGAAAAAGAAAACAATAATCCGTTCAATCTTCTCCCAGTTGACGAGGACGACACTGACTCAGAGGGCAATGACGGAAGTCCTTTTGTTTTCAAAGGTCCTTCAAGGAAGCGATCCAAGAATGACTCGCAGAAAACTAAAAAAACTGACTCCCAAGCCCACTTGGATAAATCAAGAGGTCACGGAAATAAACCGAAACCCAATCCACCGGGTTTTAAGCCTGTCGATTATGACAAAGAATTTCCAAGGCTTCCGGGAACATCTAAAACCCCAGATGTCCCAGTTTTGCAACCAGAACAGCAGAACGCCATGTTCACGCTTTCTGGAATTGTGGACAGCATTCTCGATCTGTTCAACATCACTGACCCTCTTCGGAGCATCATTAACATGATGCTTCCAATCGTGAAACCTTTTCTGAAGCAATTTGCTTCCAAGTGGCCCCTCCTTGCTTCATTCGTATCCTTCGATGGATAATTTTCCAAAAAATGATACGGTATCTCTCCTTCAATGGAATTGTAGAAGCATTTTACCAAAACTAGACATATTCAAATTTTTACTGCATAACATACACTGTGATGCGTTTGCTCTCTGCGAAACATGGCTCTCTCCAGATGTTAACCTTTCTCTTCACGACTACAACATTATCCGTCTCGATCGTGCAGATTCGTACGGTGGGGTGCTCCTAGGGGTCAACAAACAACACTCATTCTACAGAATCGACCTTCCTCCAGTGTCAGGTATTGAAATTGTCGCATGTCAGGTGAATATTAGAGGTAAAACCTTCAGTATTACCTCGTTATACATCCCTCCGAGAACGGCTGTTTCTCGGCGAGCGCTATCTGACATCTGCTCAGTGCTACCTGAGCCGCGGTTGATCTTAGGGGATTTTAATTCCCACGGTACAGGCTGGGGAGAGCTGTACGATGAGAACCGCTCAACCATCATCTATGACCTATGTGACGATTTCAATATGACCATTCTAAACACCGGTGAAGTAACTCGAATAGCCAAACCTCCAGCAAGAGAGAGCAGACTAGACTTGTCACTCTGTTCGAACTCACTATCATTGGATTGCATGTGGGAGGTAATCCAAGACCCCTATGGTAGTGATCATTTGCCCATCAAAATTTCGATTTCCAACGGTTCATCTTCACAGTGTCCAATCAACATCGCGTACGATCTCACGAGAAACATCAATTGGGAAGAATACGCGAACGCGGTCCGTGACGGTTCAGAATCGGTCGACGTTCTCTCTCCATTGGATGAGTACTCCTTCCTATCGCGGCTCATAGTGGATTGCGCGCTTCAAGCACAAACGAAGCCTGTTCCTGGCACTACCATTCGCAAACGTCCTCCCACTGTGTGGTGGGACCCGGAATGCACCGACGTGAATAAAGAGAAGTCTACCGCGTTTAAACAGTTTCGTAAATACGGTTCCCGCGAATACTTTGAGCGGTATACGGAGCTAGAGGAAAAGTTTAAGAGCTTGGTCAGGGCCAAAAAACGCGGTTACTGGCGTCGGTTCGTCGAAGGGCTATCGCGAGAGACTTCCATGCAAACGCTCTGGAATGTCGGCAGGAGAATGCGTAACGCGGCATCGTCGGTCAACGAGGGCAAGGAGTACTCTAACAAGTGGATTTTCGACTTCGCGCGTAAGGTTTGTCCCGATTCGGTTCCGGTCCGATGCAACACTCGCGATCCGCCGCTGGAAAACGATGACATGGACTCCCCGTTTTCGATGGTAGAATTCTCAATTGCTCTTCTTTCATGCAATAACTCAGCTCCGGGAATTGATCGAATCAAGTTCAACCTGCTCAAGAACCTCCCAGAAGTCACAAAGAGGCGATTGTTGAACTTGTTCAATCGATTCCTTGAGCTCAACGTTGTTCCGGATGATTGGAGACAAGTGAGAGTTATCGCCATCCAGAAGCCCGGTAAACCCGCTTCGGATCATAATTCGTACCGTCCCATCGCGATGCTGTCGTGTATTCGGAAGCTGTTAGAAAAAATGATTCTTCTTCGTCTGGACAAGTGGGTCGAGGCGAATGGCTTACTCTCAGATACGCAATTTGGATTCCGTAGGGGCAAAGGGACGAACGACTGCCTTGCGTTGCTTTCAACTGAAATCCAATTAGCCTATGCTGAAAAACAGCAGATGGGTTCAGTTTTCTTGGACATTGGCATTGATTCTGTTTGCATCGACATCCTTTCGGAAAACTCCATGCGAGTGGGCTTTCTCCGATTATCAACAATTTCCTGTTTAATTTGTTGTCCGAGAAACGAATGAGCTTCTCTCATGGCAACACGGAAATTGCACGAATCAGCTACATGGGTCTTCCACAAGGCTCATGTTTAAGTCCCCTCCTGTACAACTTCTATGTCAGACATTGATGAATGTCTGGCCGAAAATTGCACGCTAAGGCAGCTTGCAGATGACGGCGTGGTTTCCATGGTTGGATCAACAGCACCGGACCTGCAAGGACCATTGCAAGATACCTTGGATAATTTGTCTACTTGGGCAATGAATCTGGGTATCGAATTCTCTCCGGAGAAAACAGAGATGGTTGTTTTTTCTAGGAAGCTTTATCCAGCACAGTTTCAGCTTCAACTTATGGGTAGAACAATCACTCACAGCATGTCGTTTAAGTATTTAGGTGTCTGGTTCGATTCCAAGTGCACTTGGGGAAAACACATAGCGTATCTGAGGCAGAGATGCCAACAGCGAATCAATTTCCTTCGTTCCATTACCGGCACTTCATGGGGAGCCCATCCGGAAGATCTGATAAGACTCTACAAGACCACCATTCTCTCGATTTTGGAGTACGGTAGCTTTTGCTTTCAATCGGCGGCGGGGACGCACATATTGAAGCTCCAAAGGATTCAATATCGTTGCATTCGAATCGCGCTAGGTTGTATGCAATCGACGCATACCATGAGTCTTGAAGTTCTTGCGGGCGTCCTCCCCTTAACAAATCGTTTTGCGGATTTATCGTTCCGGTTCCTCATCCGCTGTGAAGTCATGAACCCGCTGGTGATCGAAAACTTTGAGAAGCTGCTAGAGCGGAATCCTCAAACACGATTCATGACCTTGTACTACGAGTACATGACTCTGGACATCGGCCCCTCCTCGTTCAACCCCAATCGCGCTGTCTCCCATCATTTCAGTGGTTCTTCCGTGAGATTCGATCTCACAATGAGGCAGGAGATTCAAGGAATTCCAGAGCCTCACCGTGCCCTGATTGTCCCAACTATTTTTGCGAACAAATACCGCCACGTCCCCACCGAGAAGAGATTTTTCACAGATGGGTCGGTGATAAATGCGTCCACTGGTTTTGGAGTATTCCACGATCTTCATAGCGCCTCATACAAGCTTCAAAAGCCGTGTTCGGTATACGTTGCTGAACTAGCAGCTATATCGTACACGTTAGAGCGTATTGCCTCACTTCCACCTGACCATTATTTCATTTTTACGGATAGCCTAAGCTCCCTGGAGGCTATGCGTTCAATGAGGCCGATGAAGCACTCGGCGTATTTCCTCCAGGAAATACGATCGTCATTGAGTGCTTTATCAAACAGCTCACATGTCATCACCTTGGTATGGGTCCCTTCTCATTGCTCTATCCCGGGCAATGAGAAAGCGGACTCGCTGGCCAAGGTGGGCGCTATGGAAGGCGATATTTACGAGCGACAAATCGCCTACCACGAATTTTTCACGATCTCTCGTCAGCAAGTCCTCGCCAACTGGCAACAAAAGTGGAATGATGGTGATCTGGGAAGATGGCTACATTCTATTGTCCCACAGGTGTCGATCAAACCCTGGTTCAAAGGGTTGGATATGAGTCGTGATTTTATTCGTGTAATGTCCAGGCTCATGTCCAATCACTGTTCGTTAAACGCCCACCTCTTCCGTATTACGCTCGCCGACAGCAACTTATGTACCTGTGGAAACGGTTATCACGACATCGAGCATGTTGTTTGGTCCTGCTCCTTGCATTATGAGGCGAGATCCGTTCTGTGTGATTCCCTTAGGGTCCGAGGAAAACAACCCTTTAAGCCAATTAGAGACGTATTGGCTTGCCGTGATATCGACATTATAAAGCTTATTTACGACTTTCTTAAAGCTGTTGATGTATGTGTTTAGTGTTTTGTGTTTTAGTCATTCTTTACGTTTAAGTTTTAAATTAGTTCAAAATGCTTTCCCTTGTCCTCCCTTGAAATGATCAATAAATGTAATCCCTAATCTCGAGTAAACCGCGAGTAATCGGCCCCGGTTCTACTAACATTAGTTGTAAGAAAATTATATTCACACACAATAATGTAAAAAATATTCGGCTCCGCAAAGCTAACGCATTTCAGCCTTGACAAATAAATGGACTATTAAAAAAAAAAAAATTGTGACATTTTGAAAATTGATAAAGTCTTAAATTTAGAAGATTTGTCGAAATATTTCTGATCGATTGGTCATAAAATTATTGAAATTGGTCCAGGGAGAGCTGAGTTATTAACGTTCAAAATCTTTCATAATTTTATTACATGTTCCATTTTCGGTGTACCCCCATATTGAAATCACAGACGTAGTCCTACGTCAAAAGAGCTACTTGATAAACTAGCAACATGGTCACTTACATCGTGCTGGTCAGGGGGTGAAGTTGCTGCATACTGTCCAAAATCCCTCAAGTTATGTGAGATACCATCATGATCCTCGGGCTCAGCTGTGTTGTCATATTCTACCTCAGGTGAGTGCGTCAGTTGTGCCGAAAACACACATGTCTACATGTGCACGGCTGACTCGATGTAGAGGAAGAATTCCCCGGAACCATACCATGTGAATTCGGAAGACCACTTACTGGGTACGGGTTTATAGTTTCCCTTTTTTCAAACTGCATCGTAGGTTGATAATTAACCGTTGAAGACATCTGTCTGTTGAAGACATTTTTTGCTGCTGAAAGAAGCGCTCGATCAGGTGGAAGAAAACGGGGGGTTGTCATGATTTCTGATGTGGAACTAGTAGGAACTGTTGTTTTTGTTATTGCTGTTAACGTTATCCTGGTCGTTATGTCGAATGATGCTCCGGTGACCGGAAATATTGCTGTGATTGGTACTGTAACCGCTCTCGGAATTCATGTTTCGATGATTACGATGATTTAAACTGTTGCTGTGTATGTTATTCCTTGCGTTAGAATAATTTCGTGCTGTATTTTGTTTCCTTTGGCTTCTAGCTTTTTCAGCATGTTTTTGTTGATTTAGCCGTCGTTATTTGCGCACGTCTTAATCTGACCAGTCTGCCTTCCAGACCCTCCTCATGCCCAAAAGACGCCACCCTGAGTCATCAACGTTTTGCTCATTGTTCAGGCAAACTGGGAAGGGGATCAGGTGATGGTGATATCACTTCGTATCGGGAGTCAGGCGTATTAAGTGTGACACAGTTAATTTGGCTTTTGATGTTGCCAATACCCACCGATAACGATTCCAGCTCTTCTAATACAATAACTAACCCTAGTATAGGGTTTTGTTGCATTGCAACAGTAGAGCACAGGTCAGAAGTTATATTGGTGATATTTTTCAGCAAGTCCTTGTTAGAGATGAACTAGCCAAAGGCTAAAAATCTCGTAAATAAAGAATTAAAAAAAAAAAAAAAAAAGCTCGTCCTTGAGATAGTTTAGGTCTTCGGAAATTCTTGATGTCATTGTTTGCATTGAATTTAAAACATTTTCTTTTGAAGCTTTCATCGCTATGTCAAATAGCGAAGCAATGTGGTTTTTAATAGCACTAACGCTGTCAGTAGAACCACTTCTTCCAGTTGCCGTCAGCTGTTTTTTTTTTTTTTTTTTTAGCACCGGGTAAAGCATTGAGCCGGTCGATCGGTTCATGGACGATGTCAGAATTATTTGGATGAACCGTGGAGCGATGAGTCACCTCAGTGTTTTTGTTGACTTGGTCCACCAGCCGCGCTTGTTGCTCCACAAGCGCATTGTACTCAAAACTAGTCGTGATCATAGTTTGGCATGAGCTACAGCATGGTAACACAAATGTCGAAATGTTGATTGTCTTGTTACAGATAATCCTAGGCAGGCTGCGTGGAATTGACGCGGGCATCCAGCACATTTCTACATGCCGGAGTCAGTGGAAGAATCCACAGTACAAATTTCACAGCTCACTTTAACGACGTACAACGGCAAAAATTTTAAAAATAACACGCACAAAACGGCAAAAAAAATAAGGAGTCGCTAGGAGCGACTGACAAACGCGTCCACACTGATTGACGATTTACGACCTTTAAACAATTCCTTGGTTACGTAATATACTCAATTAACCTCCTTTTGACACCACAAGTCTCCAAACAAGGATTGAAATTGAGAAAACGAACCACGAATCTGAGAATTGATTCATAATTCAAGAATCCTGAAGCCCTTGCTACGCACACGTTCCCTCTTTTCATTCACCTCCTTTCACCACGTTTACGCGTAGGTACATGTGCTTATGTGATCTCAAAGGCTCGAACAGAGTAAGAATAAATATTTAAATTGCTCCACTTCCCTCACACCACCCTTCGACAGTGCTTGTCATACGTCTTAAGCACACATCAGCAAGAACCTTCCTTCCCAATCAAGACCGATTCTTGACGTAATGTAAGCAAGTGGAATCGGATTTGTTATTCCTGCGCAAATGTCATGTTCGAAAGGTTTGGTTTGTCGCCAAGAACTTGTTCGCTGAATATCGAATCATGTGGTTAATATTTGACGCTTCTTGCTTTTGGGCCGGAGAACAATCAATTTTATTTACCCTGGATTTCCTCAATTCACTTTAGAGAGAGAGACATAAAAAGTGATAAACAACGTCGAGACGTTTCGTGTTTACAGAGTACTACCCAGCAAGACAATTCGATTGCGTGCATCCGTCTGAAAACCATATCGTCGAGAAATCGAAATAAACGATTCTGGGGTTAGAAAAGCCCCCAGCCAAATCGACTGACAAACGCAAAATAAAAAATAACATCCAAGGAAAGAATCCTAATATCCTCGAGCTTGAGGGGGGTTCAATTCCTAACCCTCGTTCGTCGAGGGTCGAGAGAACAAGCAAATTGACCGAACCAATTTCATAGCGATAAGAGAGTCTCTTGAGCCCCACTTTTCTCCACAAACAAATTCCCAATCTGCAAATGCTGCAGCAATCAGTGAATGGATGAGAGATTGCACGATTTCAGATCGAAAATGGTCGGCCACCGATCGACCGACCGAACAACCGACCAGTTGTCCCACTTATCCCACCGTGCTTGTCGTTCTTGCCCTAACACACAAACTAACTGCGTAGCTTCTCCATCATATGAGCGCACGCCTGAATAGTTACGTTGTTTGCCTTGATTTTACCACTGGCAAACATTTCTTTTTTTTACGCTGCTACTGCAAACATTTCAATACCAATCAGATTGTACGAATTCGTTCATTCGATAGGCTTTCGCCTCCTTTCACTCAATCCGTATTTATTTTTCATCGATAAACGAACGCAACGAGATGGTAGGCCATACGGCATAAGCGTACGTGATGGGTTATGTATGGATAAAATATGAGATCCTGATAGTTGATAGTTAGTTGAGCGGGGCGGCATATTGGCGAGGATAATTGCTTATTTGATAACGCTTTTATTGTCAGTGGGTGCTGTAACGACTTGGGACTTGGGCGGAATTATTGAACAATCAAGGATCGCTTAAATACCAAAACATAATACAAATTATTTGATACTCATGTAAGAAGCTCATGTGATGAATTTCAAATGATTTACTGAAAGCCTTTATGAGTAGGGCGTTGAATTACTTATGGGGTGTTTACATCTGTGCGGATTAGCCAACTAGCACGAATTTTAGTTGCTTCTGAAATCTCATGCTGGTAGACGCTGATGCCCTGTTTACATTATGCTGGCTACTTTTTGTGTACAGTTCTAGTAAACTAGCGCTAGCAAAGCTGCACAGATGTAAACAGCCCATTAACAAAACAAAACCAGCGTGTGCTGAAGGCATAATTGTCTCATGTGTATTTTTTTAATTTGTTTAACCCTCTGCTCTCCCTCACATCAAAAAGTTCCACGCTGAGCCCCATCGTAATGGACACTCAAAACTCAACCATAAGCAACACTACTCAAAAATCTGGATAAAAATGGTTGAGAATTAATTTAAAATATTTTATATCAACACATATAAGATGAGAAGATGAGGAGCATAAAAAACTACAATGGACAGTTCTAAGGGATTGTACGCAATGGTAACGTAGGACAACGTGGTCAAATATAATAAATGTTATTTTTTAACTGCAGCAGGAGCTTGTTGCATTTATTTTAGTGAATATAGACTCTAACTATTTTATTTGTATTACTACATACGTGAAGTTAACGATTTACATATTTGAAGATACTTAGCGTCAAATAATAAGTCCGTTATTAAGTAGTCATTTTTATACAATAGATGAGGAGGTGAAAGTATAGAGATGATAATTCCGTTAGAGTACGGCAGTGTGAAAATTTTATATAGAGAGTCAAAAGCGAGCAAAGACAATTTTGAGGAAGGTACGAATCTAGTTGATCATTTCTTTTTACCAAACTCCCCAGTTGGAGAGGGATGGTGAGGAATGTCCCACACGCCACCACTGGCAAAAAGAGATGGTCGCGGATTTGCTCATGTACCTACGATGTGTGGAAAGTGGTATATCGATTGTTCCGCACTCAAGTCGTTATCTGAAGGGATGAATCTAGTCGTAAGTTTGGAAATTGCAGCTATTGTTGCCTCTGTACGTGCTCCTGTCATCGTCATCTATCGCATAAAAATTACCAGTTTAAGACAATTGACGCTTAGCATCTTTAACTATGGATATAGAACTTGTCACCAAGCCAACAAAGCATCGATTAAAACTATGTTCCATCCCAACTTGAAGTTCAGAACGTATATTTTCTAAATCAGGTCAGACAATAACAAAGTTGAGAAACCTGTCCTCATCTCAACATGATACTATTTCTGGATATACTATTGGAGAAGTTGTTTGTTTTGAGTAGTTTTTTTTTTCATGCAATGAGATTGCAGTCCAAAGTCAAAATCAATTCGTTATAAAGATGCAAGTTGTCTTTCCTCTCACTATTAATCTAATACAAATGTTAATAAGAATTAAAAAGTAAAAGTGTATTTATTGAATTGTTCTAGGGGAAAAGCAATCATTAAAATTTTCAATAGTGACCAAAAATATCCATTAGTGCTGTCCCAATGACGCATTCATCTAGATAAAATTGATTAAAAGCAGATTTTTAGCGATGAGCCGAATCTTAGATAGACCAACATTAGAGCCATTTCGCCTATCTCGAAACAATAATTTACACATGATCCAAGGATGAATAATAAACATCTGGTTAAACCACTTTTTTTTTAAGACGTTGGTTTTCTTTTTAATCAGAAAGTATTAAAATTAATCGATTATTTTGATTAATCGATTATTTCATGTCGATTATTCGATGTCGATTACTATCATTAAAAAATATAATCGATTAGTAAATAATCGATTAGTTAGGAAAACCAGACATCACTACGGCCGAAATCACTGCTGCTACTGCTAATGCCGACGACCGGATACCACCACACACGGTGATTGGAACTGAATCCGAGCAGCGGTTGAGGCCAGCCTTGATAGCTAGCTGCTTCCGGGCAGCCATTCGTTGTGTACTGGAGAACACAACCACTTACCATGCGATGGGGAGACCGGATGGAATTCAACTTTGAAATCTGTGTTAGGGAAATCACATTTCGCAGTCAATAATATAATATTAACTATCGTAGAGACAGTTGCACATTTGCACAAATGATAAAGTCTCAATTCAACAGATGCGTAGAAATATTTTTAATCGATTGGTGATTATTGAAATAAATTCAGGGGCAGCTGAGTTATTAACATTCAAAATATTTCATAATTTTGTTACATGTTCCATTTTCGGTTTTAACGAAGCGTATCCCGATACATAAATCACAGACGTAGTCCAACGTCAAATCGCAGAGATGACAAGGAAGGCATCAAGGAGATGGGAGGAAGGTGAGTGGCGTAAAGTCGAGAACCAGAAGGAGAGGAGGAAAAAACAGAAGGAAGAGAAAGTGAGGAAGAAGGAAAACAGTAATAACAACACACTTAGGAAAATTTGGTGCCCTGAGAGTGAGTCATAACAGACGTGAAATAAAGCTGAATCAAACGTACTTTTCGTCGAGCAAAGATCTTTTCAGTCTCGGAGCACTCAATATTACATGACATGTTTGTTTACGTCTCATCTTTTATGTCAAAGATGGATTTCGTTAGTTGTAAAATTTGTTATTTAATAATAATGATAAAAGGAAAAATTCGACAAAAGCTTTTTGAAATCTGCTGTCTCAGAGAAATCCATTGGCCGGCAGTGTTATTATGGAAGAACTCTCTCTGCAATGTCGCATTTATGGTCATTGTAGACAGCTTTATTCCGGGAGTTAGAAAGTGATAGCTCTATTGCAGATCCAGCAACCCATTTCAGAATGTATGGAGAATCACGCCCTTTCCGAGGTTACATTCACTTACAATAAACCCCGCATGTATGTATTACCTCTATCAATTGGATACTAGTATTTCACACACACTTCCAGTTTCAAAATGATATGTTGAATCCTGGTACGTATTTAGTTTATGTTTTTTTGTTTTTATTGTAAATAGTATTTGGACTGGTCTCGCCATGTTAATTTGATCCTTCAATCCTTGGGTTCTGTAGTTTTGAATTTCTCTAAGCTTTGCATTTCATTTCGTGATGCAATTTTGTCGAAATACTTCCTTCAACGAACACAAATTCGCTTGCATTGCCGAGCACTTTTGCAAGCGTAAATCTTGCTGGTTCACGGCAACGTCGGCCACCGAATCACCATCCAAACTCACGACCGACACATTATCAGCACGTTCCCGTGCTAATTCACCAACCGGACCGGTTTCAAACTCGCCCACGGTGACAAATCTCTCATTAGAACTACACGCCGAAAGTATGGCATCCGATTTCGGAAAACCGGCTTCCCGGGAGGCAATGCAAACCGGCACAAAACAATGGAACTGAAGCTGCGTCGTAGATTTTGGAGGTTAGATTCCAGCTCAACCGAGTCACTCTAGGCAAACACAGGCTTAGCACGATATATTACTAAATGATAACTTTATCAACACTTGAAACTAAATTTTAGCAAATAATGTTTAATTCGCTAACGAAAAATACACAGCAAAAAAACACGTCAGCTTTCAAGCGCGGCCTACTGCAATCTGCCAAAATCGGGTTAGAAATTGTTGCCAAAAACGGGTGTTGTCAAAACACGGGAAGGCACTTTACAGCATACCCAAGGCTTTCAGATAGCTGTTGTTGCATATTGTCTAACAGTAACAATAGATCGTATGAATAAAAGCGTTTACTTTACTTTTCTCGTAAGAAAAGCACGGGAAAGTAAAGTAAACTCTTTTTATTCATACGGCCCAATGCATTCAACAGAACTGATTGAAAGAATACCGCTGTGATTTATTTTTATGATGACATGCCTGCATAGTGAACTACTTATTGGCTCTGTGCGTGTGATTAATTTTCCAGCATGCTATTGTGCGAATAGATTTGCGAACGGAAGCCAACGATGTCGACATTTTTAATAGCTTTTCTGCTCATCTTACCAAGCATATATTGAATTGCCTAAAGCTTCTATCACAACGACATCTCGTAGAATGCAAATTAAATTCTTTTGAATGAAAGCAGAATGGTTCATCATCATCTTATTTTCCTGTACATCCTACTTTAAGAACATGAAAACAAAATTCTCCACAACGATCATCCACTTCAGATAAGAAAAAAAAAAGAGGATTTAGACAACAGTTGTTCCCTTTCACGTGCCCTCACATTCGCCGGTAACCCTGAATTTGTTCGCGATGGCATCTAATTTGGCGCCGCAAGCTGTCATGACCCCGGAAAAGTTATTAAGCTGACTCATCTCTGTTTCGCGTTTTCCCGAGCACCCAACAAGACAATAACGACGACGATGATGCTGGTGAGGAGAAAATGGTATCTAATGTCTCCGAATCTTCGCCAAAACGTTTGTCCTCCGGAAATGGATGAGGGACGACGACGAGAGTCAAAATGCCAGGTTGATTAAAGTATACCTACAGCAGCAACACAAAAATATGGTGCCCTCAAAAAGCTTCAAACGGGCTGCCGGGAGAAATTAGCTGACATTATTAAAGACATCGTCGCCGTACAGCCTCCACTTACTTGCCTCCGGAATGTTATCGTGGTGGCCGCGTATCGTCGTCGTCGTCGTCGTTGGAGGGAGTTGCGATTGTTGTGTTTATATTGTGTTTCTCAAAGACAACACTAGGGGGGGAATCGGTTTCTGGTAAACGAACCTGTAGCTGTCATGATGGAACCTAATTTGAGAAGTGGTTGTGGGATGGATTTAGGCTTATTCGTTGGCTGATTTTCTCGAATGAATGGAATTAGGGAGCGGTTAATTGGTTGGATTAGCTGTGGTCTGGTATTGTTTGATGTTGGTTTGTTCAACCTTCTAGCATCGCTGGAAATAGCATAAACCCTTCAAATGTACAGTCAGGAATCCTTTTTGCCGGAGTAACGGGGGCGTGAATGTTGATACCCATAGCTTATGGGATTATCTCATTTGTTTAAATATATAAAGCTATACTGTCTCCGACAAAGTTGTTGTACTGGGTTAGACCTACAAACTTGTGTCATTTGATTCCAATTTAATTGGGGACTACACCGCTAAAGGTGCTTCACTATCATATTACTTATGACGGGCACTATAATGCATGTGATGTGGGTCCAACATAGAATATCTCGTGATCCTGGTCATATAGGAAGTTGCTATCTTGAGCAAAGTTCTTCAGATGACCAAGCCCTTTCAGATGGTGGTCATATTAAACTCAATTTTTTTTTTACACGGTGGATATGTACCGTGTAAAAAATCGTGTTGTTAAAAAAACCGTGTAAAAAACCACGTTGTTTAAAAAAAAAACTACAAGGGACAGCCCTGTGGGGTTGTACGCAATGGTGACGTAGGACTACGTGGTCTTATATAATAAATCTTATTTGTTAACTGCAGCAGGAGCTTGTGTTTTGCGTAGGAATAGGAATTTGAGCGGGGTTCTCTTGGTTTATACTCTTTAGTATGTCGCGCTTGACATAGATGGCCCACAGCGACTCACGAGGAGCTACTGATTCCGATCAAAAGCTGCACATTCTGTGGATGGCCATGTGGGCTGCAGCTCGCTGCTTAAAGGCAGCTTTTCGTTGTGAACTGGAGAACACCACCACTCACCACGCGGTGAGACCGGAAGGAATTCAACTTTGAAATCTGTGTTAGGGAAATCGCTTTTCGCAGACAATCGGTGATTATTTCAACTATCATAGCAACAGTTGCACACACGTCCAATTTTCAATAGTGACATTTTGAAAAATGATAAAGTTTTAATTTTAACAGATTCGTAGACGGAATTCCATTCGATTGGCGTATTAAGAATTAAACCCATCATCTTTGGATCAAAATCAGACCACTTTCATGTCGCTACCGACTTTGGTTTTTGAAATTGCACCTCCAGTGTTGCCTTAAAGTACATGGTATGTTAGATTTAAACATATCTAGATAGAGCTGGAATTAGGCGTAACAACGTAATTCTCTCGATGATTTTTAGGAATTCAAGACACGCCCACGCAAAACAACATTACCGTTGGGTAGAGAAAGTCTTACCCTACCTGATGATGACCCGATTGATGACCTTGACCACCACACACGGTGATTGAAACTGAATCCAATCAACGGTTGAGGCCAGCCTTGATAGCTAGCTGCTTGGGGGGAGCCTTCCCTATTAAAATTTGTATGGTTATTTTGCTAAACGACGTGTTTGGGGTATCATCCAAACCATTTGTGGAAAAGTTAAATCATTTGGTTTATCATTCGCATATGGTAATTGTTTTATTGGGGTTTCGTTCTGAACTGGAGAACACCACCACTCACCACGGTGATTGAATAAACATCGTTTGGTGGGAACGGATGGAATTCAACTTTGAAATCTGTGTTAGGGGAATCGCTTTTCGCAGGCGATCGGTGATAATTTTAATTATCATAGCAACAGTTGTACAGTCGTGAAATTTTCAATAGTGACATTTTGAAAAATGATAAAGTCTTAAGGTGATACTCTAAGGAAGGCTTAGCGTGAAACTTCAAAGGCACAAATGTCAGCTTCCGCAAAACATACAAATTTGAAATTGCTACTCTTTGTTTATAGTAGCACAGCGAACAAGGAGTATCAATTTCAAAATTGTATGTTTTGAGGAAGCTGACATTTGTGCCTTTAAAGTTTCACGCTAAGGCTTCCTTAGAGTATCACCTTAACTTAAACAGATGCGTAGGAATATTTCTGTTCGATTGGTGATCAAATTATTGAAATTGGTTCAGGGGCAGCTGAGTTATTAACATTCAAAATCTTTCATAATTTTGTTACATGTTCTATTTTTGGTTTTCACAAAGTGTACCCCCATATAGAAATCACAGACGTAGTCCTACGTCAAAAAACGTTTAAAAAAAGGCGTTGGTTAAAAAACCATGTAAAAAAACACGTTGTTTAAAAAAACCGTGTTAATGTAACCGTGTTATTTAAAAAAAAGCGTGTAAAAAAACCGCGTTGTTTAAAATAACCATGTTCAAAAAACCACGTTGCTTAAAAAAACCATGTAAAAAACCGTGTTGTTTCAAAAACCGTGTGAAAAGAACCGAGTTATTTCAAATAACCATGTTCAAAAAACCGCGTTGTTTAAATAAAACCGTGTTAAAAAACCGCGTTGTTTGAAAAAAAAACCTCGGTATTTTAAAATTCGTTGTTAAAAACTAAGCAGTGTGCTTTAAACAAGGGGTAAGTCACTCAGCACATTGTTCCAAAATTATATTCGGCATAGCTTGAGCATATCCATTGGCACACCTTTGGCATACCTTCGGCACATTGTTTGTAAATAAAATGGTTGTTTGATTGTTGTAAATAAAATGGGAGCAGTGCTGGACAACTGTCATTAAAGTTACTCACAACATGACGTGCTGTTTGACTGTATATTCAGGAACATCTTCTAATTGAATATACCAGAAGAACTCAGACCAGCAGTTCACTTATAGATCAAAATACGAAATGTAGGTTCTACAGGGGGCTCAAGAGAAAGAAGCAGTTAATCAGATCCCATTAGTACCCTTAATTCAACACACAAATCAAACTACAGAAGTCTATTCATCATCCCCTATAGTCGGTCTCCTACAATATTTCCCACCGGTTCCAACTCTTTCCGACCGCTGATAGACCATTGCCTTTCACATCACGAAAGGCTAGGTTGCTAGTCTGCCTTTGAGAGCATTATAAAACCCTAAAACGCAGGACTTTTATTATCCTATGAAACAAAATACAAAATTTCTCACACCCGCCACTTCTCGCGTCATCATCAATCCGATTAATGCTTGCGATTTCAAACCAAAACATTCAAGGTGTCAGAAATACCGGGTTGCCGGGATGGGTATTTTACAAAAAATCGCAGCTTGCTCTATGACCGGCACAATCGGCACACTGACAAAAAATATGAGACAAGATTGGAGTGCGGAGTGACCTACCTCTTGGCTTTAAACTTTTGTCTGAATTTTTTTCTATTTATCGTCAGTAGTCGCTCGTTAGCTGGCAACATAAATAAAGTGAAGGGAGCTTGGAACGATGGTTACATTCAATTATCCCTAAGGTGTCGAAGTTTGCATGGTTCAAAGGGTTGGACTTGGGTCGAGACTTCATACGCGTGATGTCTCGTCTCATGTCCAATCACTATTGTCTAAACGCTCACTTGTTCCGTGTGGGGTTGGGAGACAGCAATCTCTGTGAATGTGGACAAGGTTACCAGGACGCTGATCACATCCTTTGGTCTTGTGCGGAGTATCGTGTCAATTGACGTAGAAATTATACAAAAGGGGGCTTAAACATGAGCCCTGGGGGAGACCAATGTAACTAAATCGAGAAACTGTAGAGTTTCCATGAGAAAAGCTCATATGTTTCTCTGACAGCAAATTGTACAAAAAGTTATTTATTAATGGCGAAAGGCCACAAGCGTGGAGTTTGTCTGAAAGGACTTCAACCGATACTGAATCAAAAGCCCCCTTGATATCTAAGAATATAGAAGCCATTTGCTCTTTTTTAGCAAAAGCCAACTGAATTTCTGTGGAAAGCAACGCGAGACAGTCGTTCGTTCCCTTGCCCCTACGGAATCCAAATTGAGTATCTGAGAGTAGGTGGTTCGTCTCAACCCATTTGTCCAAGCGAAAAAGGATCATTTTCTCCAACAGTTTTCGAATGCACGATAACATCGCGATGGGACGATACGAGATACGATCTGAAGCGGGTTTTCCAGGCTTTTTAATGGCTATAACTCTCACTTGTCTCCAATCATCCGGAACAATATTGAGCTCCAGGAACTGACAAAACAAGTTCAACATGCGCCTCTTAGCGACGTCTGGGAGGTTCTTAAACAAGTTGAACTTGATTCTATCAGCCTCCGGAGCCGAATTGCCACACAAAAGGAGTGCGAGTGAGAGTTCCAGCATTGAAAAAGGCTGGCTGATCTCGTCTACAGAATTCGTCGTTTCGCGAGGAATCATCTGTGCCGGCACGGAATCAGGACATACTTTTCGCGCGAACTTGAGAATCCAACGATCTGAGTACTCCTCGCTCTCGTTGTTCGAATACCGGTTACGCATCTTTCGCGCCGCGTTCCAAAGCGTATTCATCGACGTTTCGCGCGATAATCCGTCCACGAATTGCCGCCAGTATCCACGTTTCTTGGCTTTGATGAGGCTCTTGAGTTCGCGTTCAAGAGAAGAGTACGCTTCGAAATTCACGGGTGTTCCACGTTTCCGGAAAAGCTTAAACGCGTCGAACTTTTTACGATAAACCTCAGTGCATTGTTGGTCCCACCAAGTGGAAGAGGCCAGATTGGCGCGAACGGCAAGTAAGGAGACCAAGGATTCGATAAGGCACAGAGACATCGTCCAATCCGTTGCGGAACTAACCAGCAAGCGTCCATCAACGGACCTAAAACTGACACCACACACAAACAGAAACCGTGAGTCGTTATTAATAGGAAGAGATGGGGCTGTTAGGGACCGGTAGGGCAAAAATTCAATAAATCGCCGTCAGTAAGCAAATTAATTGCCTTATGGTTTTTCCTCTTATTTCGCAAACCTCGGTGGAAAGAAGCCGACTCAGAGTGTGGTTAGGGTCACTTGTGGGCTGAGCGGGCGTAACAAAAAGGATTGTTGCAAATATATTTTTTTTTTTTTTGGTAATGAGCGTATAAACTTCGAGGGATTATTTCTAGAACAGTAGTCGCCTTTGGTGCGAAATCAAGACCAATAATTTAAATGGCCTTAATTCCATTTTGTAAACAAACCTTGTAAGGCCATTTTCTCGCGAACCGAAACCTTCATTCGCAATCCAAAACCACAATCGGGTAGAGGAGAATTTCCCCTACCTGTTTATTATGTTGGTTTGCCTTTGCGTTTCGTGAGAAAATGGCCTTACAAAGTTTGTTTACAAAATGGAGTTAAGGCCATTTCAATTGCTGGTCTTGAAATGCACAATAATTAATAGTATTACGTTTACAGGAATTGTATACATGGAATGTTTAACAACATGTGATACCAGCGACTTGATGAGAACGACTTCTTCGGACAGCAGAGGACAACAAGGCCTTAGCCTGATTGCCCATACAACCAGAAGTCGTATAACAATGTACAGACAGTATCGTAAATTGCTACAGTTTAAGTTAAAATCGCATATAAGAATGGCATACTTCGCATTATTTTTAAGTTAAATCGTATAGAATGAAAATTTCCGACCTATATGCGATGACCCATTTATCCGTCGTACTGTATCAGAAATTAAATCGGATAACTTCGTAAGACTTTTGTTATTACAGATTAAATCGTATATGATGTTAAATCAAATCTTTTAAAATAAAATTAAAATATACACGTATGTGGCCTCCACTTTTGTACGTATAAGCCATTTCTTTGCATTATATACGAATTTTTTGTTTGTATATCACGAAAACAATTTTGAATATACGAGCTTTCTGGTTGTCTGGGTGGTAAAGTAAGTTTCTGAAAGGACTTGTTCACCAGAAGAACTTTGTCAAGACAGCAACTTTGACAGCCAGGATCAGGAGATATTTTATGTTGGACCATTCCCTGTTTTATAGTACCCGTCATAAGTAATATGAAAGTGAAGCGCCTCTAACGGCGTAGTTCCCAATTAAACCTGAATCAAATGGCACAAGTTTGTTGGTCTAACTTATTTGTTTTCCGTCGATCTTGTTTTCCGTTGAGCACCAATGCTACCGCGACGCCAAGGAGTCAGGTCCCACACCTGGACCCTACCTATCGACCCATCAACTTATGAACCGGGGACCAACGGCTTTACTTACCGACTGGGATTGAATTTAGGCCTGCTGGGGTGAGAGGTAAGGCCTGTACTCGAAAAAAAAATGCACCAGACAGAAGTGTTCGCCAAAAATTTATTTTAAGTCGGATTTTCTTGAAACTTTCAGGGAATGAACTAATACATATGGATCACGATTCAGCATAATTACTTTATTCAATTTCCTTTCCATCGCTGAAAGCCCGCACCTTTCCCTTAAGAACCCTCATTACATTTTGTGCAATGGTGGAGCCAACCTTTTTGGTCACTTTCATCCATTCTTTCTTCAACTCCAGCTCGTTCTTAAACACCTTGGACGATTTTCGAACTTTGGCCTTCATTATGGCCCAAAATCTTTACACCGGACGAATCTCTGGTGAATTTGGGGGATTGGCGGTTTTTGGTACTAAACAACGTTATTGTCTCTGTACCAATCCAACGTCGATCGCGCGTAATGGCATGAAGCCAGGTCCGGCCAAAATAATGTCTCGCTTCCGTGGGACCGCAGGAAGGGCAACAGACGCTTCTGGAGGCAGTCGGTGAGGTAAATTTCGCTGTTGATGGTACCCATTGTGATGTACGGTTTACTCAGTTACCGCATTGGCATATGGCATATGACCAAGTATTTTTTGGCGAATTTGTCCACTTTCTTCTTCCTTATGTCTTCCGGAACATCAACCCGTGATTTGGCAACGTAGAACTCTAGCCCCGGTTTCTTTTTTGCGTCTGCCTTGATGTAGGTTTCGTCATCCATAACCACACACATCGGTTTCGTTAACCACTCTCGATACAGCTTCCTTGCGTGGGATTTGGCCGCCGTGTTTTGTTTATCACGCCGGTTCGGTGCCTTCCGGACCTTGAATACACGAAACCCAGCTCGTTTCATGGTTTGCTGAACGAATCAGGTGGAACACTTTGCCTTCAGAGCCACGCTTGAAATAATCCAACACCTTCCGGGCCTTCACAAGGTCAGCTGTCTTCGATTTTCTTCCACTTCCAGCCCGCCGCTCGATCGTCTGGGGCTCCTTAAACGATTTTACCACCCGAGACACAGTTGTTTGGGTGATTCCCAGTTGTCTTCCGATGCATCTCATGGTCGCAGTCGGATTTTCCATGACGGCGGGCAGAATTCTCCGGCGAGTTTCTTCTTGTTTCGATGACATCTCAATAACCACTGAACCGATTGTTATGAAATTTTGCACATGTAAACAATTCACTCCAAACTTGTTATACCCAGATTTTAATCAATTTTTACCCATGGATAAAAAAGTTGCACACGGATAAAAATGATGCATTTTTTTCGAGTACAAGCCTTAATCACGCTTACCACTAAGGTTCTGTCCAGTTAGAATCCGGAATCACGTATTGTGTTGCAGTGGCACGGAAAGTGACCGCTGCAAGAATTTTTTTACAGTGGTTTGTTTTCCTAGGCGCCCACTCTCTGTGGTATAAATTTCACGGTGTTTCGTGCAGTGAGTCAAAAATTATTCCAGATGGAAGCCGAGAGAAGAGAAAAAATTCTGCACACCCACGATGATAATCCAACGTGGTCCGCAATAAAAATCGCAAAAACGTTGAAAATCGCCAAATCAACCGTGTATGATGTGCTCAAACGTTTCAGGGAGCGTAAGAGCGTGGATCGAGTGCCTCAAGGTAAGCGTCGTAGTGGAACATATGACCGCGAGCTGAACCACAAGGTGTTGAGAACCGTCAGAGCAAACCCTGGACTATCAGATAATGAAATCGCACAAAAATACGCTGTTGACTACCGTTCGAAGAATTCGTTTGCGAGCAGGATATCGTTCTTATCGAGCCAGCAAGCAACCAAACAGAACGTTGAAGCAAAGTTTCGTCACTAAAACTCGAGCTCGGAAATTTTACCAGCAGGTTTTGACGGTGTTCGGGTGTTCTTGCGAAGTTTAAGTGTGCTTTTATGGAGAAATTTGCCCAAAAAAAAACTGATGATTTGGCAAGGGACATGCAGCTGCGGAGCAAAGACCAAAGTGTTCGTGACGAATAAGACGATGGACTCGAAGCTGTACAAGGAAGAATGTCTCAAAAACCGCGTACTACCTTTCATTAAAGCCCATAAAGGTCCCGTGAAGTTTTGGCCAGATTTGACGAGTTGCCGCTACAGCCGGGAAGTCATGCAGTGGTACCGCGATAATAACATAGATTTCATCGATAAAACATAAATCCACCCAACTGCCCGCAGTTCCGGCCCATCGAGAGATTTTGGGCAATAATCAAGCGGAAGCTTAAGAAAAGTGGAAAAACGGCTCGGGACGCGATTCAGATGACCAAAATGTGGAACAAATGTGCCAAGGAAGTTGACTCCGGTGCGTGCAGCGTTTGATGGGAGGAATAAAGAAGAAGGTGCAAATTTTCATTAGAAACCGAAGAGAAATGATTTGTATTGATATTGTTTCCTAAAAGAACAGTGAATTACCTTTGTTTTGATGTATTAATCTTATTTGTACGTCACCGAGATATAGATGATATTATTATTCCGGTTTCTAAATGGACATAGCTTTACACCACCGGCACCGCTAACAACTTTGTTCAGTTAGTTTAAATGATCTTGATTTCAGTTCAACTTGGATGATTACCATATACATTTTTCTAAGTGATTTAATTGCTTTCTTCATCTTTACAGAATTAGTCCTAGACTTAGTACACGGTCGACCACCTTGGTGGGATTGGTTTGTTTTGTTTTTAGAATTTGAAGAGAAACTACTTAATACTACTATTTACAGCTTAAAACTAACCTACTCTACTATATACACTTAACCTACTATGTACAAATTGCTTATTAAAGCATGTTCAGAAAGATTGCCTTTTTGGATAAATTTGGTTGTCATATCCTCAATTTTGGAATCTACTTTGGGAATTTCTGCCTCTTGATGGAGGTCTGCTATTCTTGTGTCGAATGGACGATCTAGGGTCATCCTCAACACTCTATTCTGTGCAACCTGGATTTTGTTCCTGTGGGTCTGAGCGCACGATTCCCACACCGGGGACTATGATCTGTTTGTAGACAGCCAGTTTGTTTTGCCTTGAGAGGCGGGATCTGCGGCAAATGAGCGGATACAAACACCTAACCAAGGCGGAGCACTTAACTAGGGTTTTCCCTATGTGCGAGCGGAACAGGAGCTTCTCATCGAACAACATCCCGAGATAAGTAGCATCAGCGGACCACTCGACCCTTGTACCATCGATTATTACGGTACAGGAGGGAGACGGTTTAAGTTTTGCCGATTGTCTGTGAAGGAACATGATCGCTTGGGTTTTCGAGGCGTTGATTTTGATTTTCCACGTGGTGGCATAATCAGTAAAGGTGTCAAGGCATCGTTGGAGCTTGTTCGTAATTTCACGAGGCATCCTACCGTTGGCTATCGCGGTGTCATCTGCGAACAGGAAAACACGCAACCGTCTCCTAGAGGAGGGATGTCCGACGTGTAGATGCTGTAAAGCAGTGGTCCCAGCAGACTCCCTTGCGGAACACCTGCTGGGATCGGAAATTGTCCCGAAAGGGAACTATTCAACGACACCCTGAACGACCTTTGCTGGAGGTAGTTCCGGGTGATTTTCACAAGGTATGGTGGAAAGTTGGAGTTACAAAGCTTGTATATAAGTCCGTCGTGCCAGACTTTTTCAAACGCCTTTTCGACGTCTAACAAGGCCATGGCTGTGGACTTGGATACAGCTTTGTTACTTCGGGTGTTATTCATCACCCGCACTAGCTGATAATTGGTGGAATGCCCCTTGCGGAACCCGAACTGTTCCGGAAGAAGAATGTCATGTTCCTCCACAAACTTGTTTAGTCGGCTGAGGATCAATTTTTCGAACAGCTTGCTCAGCACTGAGAGCAGGCTAATCGGTCTGTAGCTTGACGGTAGTGAAGGGTCTTTCCCAGGTTTGCGGATCGGGATGATTTTTGCCACCTTCCAAATGCTTGGAAAGTAGTGCAGCTCCAAGCATCTGTTGAGGATGGCAGCCAGCAGCGAGTGCACCCTCGCGCTGAGATTTTTCAACTCTAGGTTGAATATTCCGTCAAACCCGGGAGCCTTCATGTTCTTACTGTGTTTCAGCGCTGAGCAAATTTGTTCCTCTGTAATCCTTTCTTCTGGAGGGACGGCACAAGGGGAGGCATCTAACGTCTGGACGCACTGGTTCGCAACCTGATTCTCGAGTGGACTTGGGATTTTGGAGCCAAGCAAATGCGACTGGGCAATGTGCTCCCTAATCGCATTGGCTTTCTCTTCGTTGGTGATAAGCCGTTCGTCATTGACTCTAAGTGGTGGAATGGGCTTGGGGTGAGACTTCAGCACCTTGGCAACCTTCCAGAATGGTCTGGAACAGTCGTCCAGGTTCTGAAAGAGCCGCCCGAAACTCTCGTTCCGGATTGAGACCATTCTGGAAGCAATCTGCCGATTCAGATCGACCATTTCGTATTTACGCTGCAGATCCCCAGTCCGCTGAAACTGGCGTCTACGAACATTTCTGAGCCGAATCAAGAGTTTGGTGTGGGAATTAATTGCTTGAAACTTACCCCTCACAGGAACTCGTCGAACGCACTCTTCGTCAGCCACGGATATGGCTTGATGGAGACCCTCCAGGGCCCGGTCGATGTCCTCCACTGTGTCGAGCGGTAGGTTGTCGACGATGTGGCGGTCGACCACGCTCCGAAACTGAACCCAGTTGACTCGATGGTAGTCCTTCCGCAGGCACGGTGCAGGGGCTACGTTGCAGCCCAGCTCGGTCAGCACCGGTTGGTGGTACGAACTCAGGTCGTTGACGGCATCCGGCTTGGCTAATCCGGTGTTTGCCAAGAACAGGTCCAGCGTCGATGGGTTGCCCGCCGGTGATGTGAAGGTTGGTTCGTCCGGGAACCAGACGGAATAGAGACCATGCTGGGAATGGTCGAATAGTAGGTGGCCGTTCTGGTTCTGCTGGTAGTTTCGCCAGGCCTCGTGCCGGGCGTTCAGGTCCCCTGCGATTACGAAGCGGGCATTGGTGCGGGTTATGATGGCAAGGTCGTTCTTGAACTGATGTGCTGTACCATTGCGGTGAGAAGGCTCACGTCGATGTCGTGCTTGCGGAGGAAGTCTGCAAGCTCAAAGTTTTTCGCCCCTACGGAGCGAGCGTTCCAGTTGGCGATCTTTATGGCTTCACGGTCCATAATTAGCGACGAAGGAGATGATGGCCTGGGCCAGCAGTGTGACGATCTCATCCGTTGACAGCGGAGAATCGTCTGAAGCTTCGCCGGTTGTACCGGCCAATCCCGGAGCAGGGGGATCCGTCGATGGCCCGGAGGTTTGACCGGCTACTGCAGCGGCAGCCGACTGGGCAGCAGTCAACTGTTGGTTGAGCGGGAGCGGCGCCAACACTGGAATTGGCCGTGGTTGGACCGGTGATAACGGAGGAAAGTTCTGCGCGTTGTTTTCCGGAACTTACTTGCGACCGGGCTGGTTGTTGGATGAGGCCTTCTTCCGGATCTCGGCGTATTCGGCCCGCTTCGGACAGGCCTTACTCGTGGCCTTGTGGGCGGCGTTCTTCTCCAGATGGACCAGGTAGAGCTGGTCACGATACTTGATGGCCTTGCTGCGGGTCATCTTGTGGATTTCGACCGGCTAGAGGCCGTTAATCTCATCTCATCATCTCATCCGGCTAAACGCCTTAATCTCGTCCATTAAGGTGGTGGTGTCCATGTCGTGGAGCCCGCGCAGCACCACTTTCAGCGGCTTGGTGGCCTCGACGTCATGGGAGAAGTACTCCAGCTTCATCCTGTCCAAGAGGGCCTGGACTAGTGATTTACGGCCGAGACCATCAGTTTGTAGCCTTCCGTGCACCGTTGAATGGTGCAACGAAGGCCCTCCTTAATGTAGTAATCCAGCTGTTCCCATAGCCCGGGAGGAAAGCCCTTCACATAGAAGGGTGGCAATTTCACTTTTTTCGGCACCGTCTCAGGGTCCGACTGCGGCTGGGCTCCGTTCTGCAGGGCGGAGAACGGATTGTTGCTCAGCAGCTTTTTTGCTGCCGATGCGGTGGCGCTGCTGTCTTCAGGTCTGGGTCGTTTAGTTGCGGGAGGCCCCGGCTGCGGGTCCGCAACGCCCGTGGGGACGGGCAATGGGGGTTTCTTCTGCTTCTTCTGGGCAGGCTCGGTGGTCGCGCCGTCTCCTGGGAGGGGCTGTTTTCCCGGTAAACCGGCACTCGCGTTACCGCGCGATTTCTTACCCATGGCTGGGTCAGCGAGAGCGTCACTACACAACGCGGAGCTAATTCGATTTGCGAACGAACGAAACGAGAGAGAATAAAAATCGACTGAACTGCTCAACAGTCTGGCAGCGAATGTCCAACAACTTTGTCGAAGACAGTATAGCTTTATGTAGGGAAAAAGTTGGCTTCGGCAATACCTTAACCTATTATCGTCAGGGGGGTTAACAACGTCCTTGAGAGCTCAATTTTGGCATGTGGATACATTGTGTTTCTGAGCAACTATTGGCCAAATTTGAGTGCTCTAGGACTTTGTTTACCCCCCTGACGATGATAGGTTAAGGTATTGCAGAAGCCAACTTTTCCCTATTGAAACAAATGAGATAATCCACCACAGCCCCTATTAGTGAAAATCCCATAAGCTATCCTTATTCGCGGAAAGTCCGGCAATAAGGATTCCTGACTGTATGTCAACAAAGTTTTGCGATTGAATATTGCCCATCAGCTATTTGCAGGAGCATTTCCTGTCAGCAACGTGAAATTGACCATGAGCATGATGATCATTTTCCCATTTCCAGCTGCTTAAATTATCGATTTTCTTGTTCGTACCAATCTGTACTCTTCTTTGAGCGTCATGGTCGTTCTACGCGATACCACAAATTTAAGTTTTTGTTAACCTCCTTAAAATATCATCCACTCTTGACTGCTCCATGGGAAGTAGTCTGGCGAGCATCCCCACAAGGGGGGGGGGGGTGAAAGTTTATTCTGATGATTGATTCAAGATAGCCCTCGTAGGCAGACTTTCGCCAAGGTTGCGGCGACCGTTCACTACAATGGGAACCGAGAGATAATCTTTTATCGTATCCTTGGCTGTTCTTTCCTTTAACTTCGGTTTTTTTTTCTGTCCCACGGTTCTTTCTAGCGCGTTCGAAAAATATAATTTATTTGTTTTTGGAAGCAAAAAAAACCGACCTTGTCTTCCCGATTGGAATCGTTGAAAAGAGGATAGCAACTTGAGAGGAAAAATACGAACTTTGTGTGGGAATCTCATCGGCTCCCACCCGCGCGATGATGGAGAAATAATGTGATTGGAAGTCAATAAGGTGCTTATGGTGTTGTGATTTTTATGAGAAGAATCGACCGAGGCCGACTTCGTTTGCTGTCCGTTGACAGAGAAAAATGGTAAATATCGATTTCTTGCGGTTTTGTTTTGCCCGACGACGGCTAAGAGCATCTTTAGAAATCCGGGAAAGCTGATAACGCCGGTCTCGATCTAAAAATTTAATCCCTGATTTTCCTTCTCATTATAATATGCACAGTCCTACCACACACCGACCGACATTCGAGTCTTTTGCAGCAGCAGTCATGACGTCATGGGAAGCCGATTCTGGATTTGAATTCAATTATCGTGCGCCCGATTAAGCCCAGCAATGCCAGCTGTGGTCGAGTGGCATTTTGTGCCTTCTCTCCTCCATCTGTCTCCCTGAGCATGGTGGTGGTGGTGGTGGCTTTCAGAACGAATCCAGAACGAGACAATAGTCTAATAATCTATTTGGTCCTCGTCCGGTGTGCAGAAAAGGGGTTAAATGGTCAAAAAGTTCAACACCCGACAGATGTGGGTAATTGAACCCAATTTTATGTGGAGGGCATAGCTGTGGGAATTTATCTGTCGCATCGGTCTCGTACTTCCTCGCACACGCTTTGCACGAAAGAGAAGGAAAACTATTGCCGAGCTATTAGGACGAAAAAGTTTGATTTGCTTAGATTAGAATTTATGCCAAGAAGTATTCTTGGGCATTTGCCTGCTAGGTTGGGGGGTTGGAAATGGGAGCTTATCTTTGGACTTTTGGAAGTTTGACGCTACGGGATAAGGGCAATCAATTACAAGGATTGAACGGAAAGTTTGGGCGATTTGAATAAATCGCACATTTTCCAGCTCTCGGGTGTGGTATTTCTATTAGCATTATCAGCATAACTTTTGGGATGCTTTGTTTAATAGGATATTCTAAATTGGCAGCCAGATAATGCCCGATAGCGGAATCAAGACCGACATAGGTCCAGGAATCAACGAAGACTAGGGCAGTCATTTCAAGTTTATTAAACGAGTTCAGAACTTGTACGGCTATCATACTTTTGCGTATAAACTTATGATTTGTGATTCTTTTGTGATATACTCCCTATTTTTTTGTTGCTATATCAAGATGCAGTATCACTATTATTAGTAGTGATTGCCATTGTTTGACTAATAGCATTAACCCAGCAAGGCATTACATTTCGAATAAAGTGCACTGCCGTACTGGGAATTGTTCTCCAAATGTCAGCCCCTTGTCGAAGAACTTACGCCTTTTATTGAAAATTTACACTTGTTACTATGATGGTCAACAGTGTTGAATGGTCTCAAACAACTGCAGAATCTAGTGAGAGCTTACCATTTATTTAATTTAAATATTTGTACAGTAGTCGTTTGATTTAGGCACGGTTCGATTTTAGAAACAAATTCACAAAACCTTTCGCTTTGGTATTGCCTAGTTTAGGATTACCAGTTTTTACACATTGAGGATGATCACTAGTCCCAAGCATCAGGATTTTCCAGCAATCAAAGGATCACATTTTAGTCCTTGTTACTTTTATGACTTGATAATAGTGACAAGACTCGGGTAGTGACCACCGCCGTTATGCATTTCTATATTGTATGTTTCAAATCAAAAGTATTGTTTATTTTCATAAATTTCACATAATTCTTTTCCCTTTGTCCTCCTCCTTTTCCTTTCCCTCTTCTCTTTTCAGAAAGCGAGTAATGGCGCTATAGCCAACCGTCAGAAGAAAATGGAGCATCACTTAACCTTTCTTGTTTTGATGCTTCCAACGACCAACCAATCATATAATTACCAAAATGGGAACGTACGGTACGAGATGTTCACGTTTCATCCACATATTGGATTCTGAAGCATCGTGTTTAAATCTTCTATTTAAACAGGCCCGATGTTTCTGAATCATCTTGCCCCTTAAATGCTGCACAGTGGGCCTGGCCGTTTTGATATGTGTGACGCATCTTTGATGTGAAACATATATCAAATAGACAAGAAAAATGATGTAGGTATACATATCATTTTCCAGGATGCTTTCAAGAACTGGCTGTGTTGGTGTTGGATTAGATTAGATTAGATTAGATTAGATTAGATTAGATTAGATTAGATTAGGATACTTGATTAGGTGAGTGATTTAACACGCTATAATATTCGTTTTATTGGTATTAAATGAACGATTTAAAAAAAAAAACCAAAGATTAGCATATGACACAAAACGATTAGATGGTCGGAGTGTAAAAGCAGGTAAGTACGGAATGTACTTAATTCAAATATCCCAAAACTCATCCGAGAAGGATCCCAAGAAAGCTAATTGAGCCATGCGTTTTGCATTGAGCCGATATAGATTCTGTGTTGTTTCACCAGTTTTAGAGAATAGCCTCTCTGGCGGAGCCCTTGTTACCATTCTGATAAACAGTTTCGAGTAATGGGATATACATGGGAATATTCAAAACGGATTTTCCCCCATGCTTGGAAAGGATCGACAAAACGTGGAAAAACACGCTGATGCAATAAAATTTGTAATTCTGCCGATATGCGATCCAGTTCTGACATAGCAGAGGACTGATGAACCTGAAATATGACATAAGAAGTGAATGTTTCTACTGAACTGTCACACTGGTTGTTTGGAGAATCCATGGCAAACAAAAAATCAATAATAAATTGCAAATGCAAATGTACTGTTTTTTTTATCGAAACGAAAAGCGAATGAAAAGGATCGACAGTCGATTTTTGTCGTGTTTGAGATCGATTCAAACAATCGATTAATCGAACCAAAAAAATCGATCTTTTGTGTTTCGATCCAACTTCGCCCATTGCTACCAGGAACCCAAAATAAGCAGGGTTCACTTGCTATAAAAAAAATATTTTCTAAATTTTGAAATCATTTGATGTTATAATGATATTTTGTTCTTGTTAGATACAAGAAGAGGTTGAAAGACAAGTGTTTGATACATAAAACCTGTCAATTTCACTTCCAAAGTGTTACAATCAGCTATTTTATGATTCGTGAGCGTTCAATCAGAGTGAGCGCTCGCAAGTCGTAAAATTGCTGATTGTGACTACACTGGAGTCGCTTTTTACGCGGGTGATACGTCCCGCGTAAATTCCGGAATCCACGTAGAAAAAAACCGTGTAAAAAACCGCGTAAAAACCGCGTAAAAAGCGACTCTAGTGTATAACGATAAACCACGTACACTCTGAAATCCGCGTAAAAAAAAAACCAATATCCGCGTAAATTCCGAAATCCACGTAAAAAAACCGTGTAGAAAAACCGCGTAAAAAGCGACTCCAGTGTATCTGAAAGTGAATTTGACAGGTTTTATGTGTCAAACACTTGCCTTTCAACCTCTTCTTGTATCTATCAAGTACAAAATATGATTATAACATCTAATGATTTCAAAATACATAAAACATTTTTTTTATAGCAAGTGAGTGGAAGCAAGCCTATATGTGAGTTGACTTGATTATGACACGATAATTTTTGAAGTGATTGAACACCTCCCAGACAAGTTTTGATGTACGTATCATTGACTTTAAAGCGATTACCGTATGCGGGATAATGTTTGCACCATTGAGCAATGTTAAAATTTAAAAAAAAATCTCAAAAATTTCGTTTTTGAGTTATTTTATTCATTCAAAAGGGGGATGTTTCTCTGAGTCTTAAACTATGTTCATCATCGATCGAGTTTCCACTTGCTGCAATTACGGCCTCCACACGCTTCCGGAATGTACGGCAGGTTCTAATAATGTAGTCTTGATCCATTTCTCTCCAGGTACGGGTCAATGTTTGTCTGAGGCTTGCTGTACTCGGGTGGCGTTTAGAACAGGCCTTGGCCTTCATGACGCGCCATATTGAGTAATCCAGTGGATTAAGATCGGGGCCATCATCCGTCACATATCCTTCGCCCAGAACGGAAGATGTTCCTGCAACCACTTCTGAGTGCGGTTGGAGGTGTGGCACGGAGTCCCATCTTGTTGAAATACAACATTTGGCTTCGAACCGTACTGTTCTTTGATCAACGGAAGAACATACTTACTTAAAAATCCCGATGTAGACCTCCGTGTTGACGTTGTTGCCTTCTGAAATGAACACCGGGTCCATTTTTTGCCATCGGAAGCCATCAATCCAAACACTATAACGCTAGCAGGATGCTTGGTCAGATACACGTTCTTGTGCTCGTCGGCCACGTCTTTTACCGAAAGAGATCTAATATACCGGTCGGTTCTGGAATTTGATACGGGATCGACGGTAAACATGCTCTCGTCGTTGAACAGGATTACCGGATTTTTTCGCTTAAGGAAGTTCAAGATTTTCTTGCATCGTTCGACTCGTAGCTCCTGGATGCGGTTGGTAATCATGTGAGTTTTTTTCCGTGCCATCGACTTTGCCCCACAATCTTCCTTTACGATCTTCCGTGCCGTAAAGTCACTGATCCCGTGTTCCTTTGCCTTTTTCCTTATTGAACGCACTGGATTCACCCGAATCTTCCTTTTGATAGCAGCGATAACCATCGGAACCCGAGCTGACCTCGAACGACCTGTGGCTAGGGGAAGGACAGCTCCAAGTATCAGTATCAATATCGATAGTGGAAATACTAAATTTTTTAATATGTGTAATATTTGCGAATCTTATACTTAGTCTGACAGTTGTTTTGTTTTTTGGAAATATTCAGTAATTTCCACGAATTCTCCGATGGAACGGGAATCGACTGACCACACCGCCCTTGTTAACGGAGTCCCAGAGTGATGCTTCCGTGGTCGTATTACGCTCGGTTCACCATGAGCCTGCAACTTGGAGAGATTTTCGGCTGGGGGAACGTCCAGTACCGTTTTTATCATGAAAAGCCGAAGTCGAAATCGATTAGAGCTATCGAAAACGAAAATCGAGGCAAACATGATGACAAACAGAAAGCTGCAGTAAACATAAATAACAACGGTGAAACGTCATTGAGTGTATGCGTTAAAGTTACACTGTTTTTTTTTTTACTTTGAAGCTTTCCACTTGACAGTTAATGTCATTAATAATTATACTAAAAATTATAATAACTACCAATTTGAGCAATTTTTATACCAAATATCACTTCAGATTAAGTTGTACTTCCCCTAGACCTGTGGCCACCTTCGCGGATAGTTGTCCTTTCCTTTCTCGGTCTAAAACCCTTTTGACGGTCCACCGGGACACTCCGTTGCTACTTCATCATGGTGCAACTGTCAAACTAAGTAAATCATTTCTCGATGAACATTTCAAATGGTCCTATCTGCTTTTATCGATTCTCTTCATCGACTTTCTTTTTTCATAACCACTGCTATGCAAACAGATTTCGCGCTAATTCTACCACATAGTTTGATAAAGGAGGTTCTTATCTAGCGTCCAAAACGTCAAATACAACAGGGAAAGGTTTTGCAGCTGAGTTATTGACGAAAGAGAAAGTCGATGAAGAGAATCGATCAAAGCAGATAGGACCATTTGAAATGTTCATCGAGATTTTCTTTTATACACAGCCTACTACGGTATGAGTTATCCAGTATTTTACGATCGCTTTAGACCGCCAGCCATTGCTGAGTTTCTGGTAGGAAACATAAGATTTGAAGTTTGGCTTGTGTCGTTTGACGTGTAAACGTTCAAATTTGAACGTTTACACGTCAAACGACACAACCCAAACGTCAAATCATATGTTCCCTACCAAAAACTCAGTCAGATTGTGCACGGTTAAAAATATATACTCAATTTTAAGTTACTTTCACCCAAGTTGGTGCTTCCGTGGGGCTAGCCAAAATTGAGTAAACCGGAGAAACTCAAATTTGGGTAATTTCGGTCTGGGATTCAATGGGTGAAAACAACTTACTTGATTATCGAATGAAATAGGTGAAATTTAATCAACGTCGGGAGGAGAAAAATGTCAGAATGTTAGCAATGAAACAGTTTTACCTTTCAAAATTTAAGAACAAACGGAATTGTGGAAACGAAAATATAATTTATTGCATTTATATAAAAAATCACTCATATATAATCTAGAATTCCAGTACCTCAGATGCACTAGTCGGAGAACTGATGCAGATCACTCCTTCTTCTTGGTATAGTTCAGCAAACTCTACATTCGGCAACGAGATCCCGGATCGCGGATGGATGGTTTGAAAAAAATGTTGATACACCACAATCTTCTCACTTCTTTGGCACGACCTCAGGCAAGACTACTGCTCAATGTCCAATGTTGTATGGTTCCGTTGGACATTTTGATGTGCAGCATTCACTTTTCTGCATCTGTGGAGATTTTCGATTGGCTACTCGATTGGCCAAACGAAATGAAAACCGGTCCCGTTTGTACCGTACTAAATCAAACCCGTCTGGACCGGGTGAAATCGGGCACGTCTGGATGTTCAGCCAATGAGCGGTGTTATCTGTCGGGTATTTTCCGACTCTTCGATCCATATCGAGAACTCTTCGATTAGAACCTGTACGGATCGAACAAAATAACAAATTTGAGAGAATTCCCATTACAGAATAATTAAAAAAAAACTTACCTTCAATCAACATGAACGAAAAATCTCTTTAACTGTAGGCGATCGACTAGTCAAGGCAAACGCAAACAATGAACTACCAGCAACGACTGCAGCACTGACCGAATAATATTATAATATTCATCCAAAAATAAGTTAAAAGTACTCAACTAATCATCCCGCTATGAGATCATGCCAATTGAGTTATTTTGACTAAAATTTGAGTTTATTTTCAGTTCAATTCGCAGCGCGATTGCTTTGAAAGGAATATCTCGAAAACTATTTTAGGAGATTTCTTTACAATTATTGATGGTGTACTTTTAACAAGCATCCATAAAACAAATATTATAGGAACAATGAAAATCATTACAAATAAATAAATAATATTTTTGCATTGAATTTCATCAGAAAAATAATTCAAAATTGAGTTCATCTGATATTACTCATTAGTTGAGTAAATTTTTAACTAGAACTTGTTTGAGAATTACTCAACGGTGGACCTCAAGTGGTAGAACCCAGCGTTGAGTTATTTTTTACTCAATTTTGTGTACTTTTTCTTACCGTGTAGGAAAACTTTGAATTTTTTTTCAGAATTACTTCGAAGATCTCCTCAGAACTACTTTGAACATCTCCTCAGAACTACACTGAAGTTCTCGTCAGAACTACTCTGAAGTTCTCCTCAGAATTACTTTGAACTTCTCCTCAGAACTACTATGAATGTCTCATTAGAACTACTCTGAAGTTCTTCTCGGACTTACTCTGAAACTCTTCACAGAAATACTCTGAAGTTCTCCTCAGAAATACTCTGAAATTTTCCTCAGAACTACGCTGAAGTTCTCCTCATACCTACTTTAAAGTTCTCCTTAGAATTACTTTGAACTTCTCTTCAGAACTACTCAGAAGTTCTCATCAGAACTACTCTGAAGTTCTCCTCAGAATAACTCTGAAATTTTCCTCAGAATTACGCTGAAGTTCTCTTCAGAACTACTGTGAAGTTCTCCTCAGAACTATTCTGAAGTTCTCATCAAAACTACTCTAAAGTTCTCCTCAAAATTACTCTGAAATTTTCCTCAGAATTACTTAAAACTTTTTCTCAGAACTACTTTGAAGTTCTCCTCAGAATTACTTTGAACTTCTCCTCAGAATTACTTTGAACTTCTCCTCAGAATAACTCTGAATTTTTTTTCTGAATTACGCTGAAGTTCTTCTCAGAATTACTTTGAAGATCTCCTCAGAACTACTTTGAACTTCTCCTTAGACCTACTTAGAAGTTCTCCTCAGAATTATTTTGAACTTCGCCTCAGAACTACTCTGAAGTTCTCGTCAGAATTATTTTGAACTTCTCCTCAGAACTACTCTGAATGTCTCCTCAGAACTACTCTGAAGTTCTTCTCAGACTAACTCTGAAACTCTCCACCGAAATAATCTGAAGTTCTGCTCAGAACAACTCTGAAATTTTCCTCAGAACTACGCTGAAGCTTTCCTCAGAACTACTTTGAAGTTCTCCTCAGAACTACTTTGAACATCTCCACAGAACTACTCTAAAGTTCTCATCAGAACTACTCTGAAGTTCTCCTCAGAACTACTATGAAGTTTTCCTAAAAACTACTCTAGATATTCGATGAAGTTTTCAACATTTTTCTGAAATGTACGAAGTTGTCTGAATATTTTCTTGAAGATCTTTAAACTTTGCCGATATTCGGGACATCCCTAAATAAATTTTTACTATCCAAAAGTTCTTTGAACTTCTCAACAAATTAGAGTTCTCTGGACTTCCCCAAAATTCACGGAACTTTCCTTAACCTCCCCCGCAGTTTTCCTGCTGGATAGGTTACGTGCATGCAAAGAAAACCAAGGCATTGTATGTACAGGTGAAACGGGAACCTTATTTGTACGATGGTGCAAACATTATCACGCATACGGTAAAGCAGCATGACATTATGCAAATATTTGAACTCTTATAGTTTCTACGCAAACATATAAAGGCTGACTAAAAGTAGGGTTACCATATGGTATCCTAAAGGAGGACATGTCCTCATTTTTCAATAATTTTTCTACGTCCTCCTTTTGCCCAAAAATGTCCTCCTTTTTAATCCTTGCATTTCCAGTAACATATTAATAAAATTGTTTTCAAAAAGCGTTGTTTGCAGAGCTTATTCGTTTAATTATATTGCAACTTTATCTTATGTAGCAAATGCCATTCGATGGTGGGACTCGGAGTTTACTACAACTGTCAACTCCCCACATTTAGGCTGCTGTCCAATTCGTGAATATAACCTAAATTTGACGGATGACTTTTTTAAATAAACCTGCATATTTCAGACAAACCAGGAATCAATTTTGACAATCAATTTCTCGAAAATCGGACGATCAACAACAGAGGGATTTTCGAACATTATATATTATTTTCGAATCAATTTTTCTGTATTTTTACTTAAATTTGACATTTTGAAAATAAATTATAATGTTCGATAAACTCTCTGGTAAATTTAACAGGTTGCTTAGATGTTCCATGTTGGTTTCAATCAGCAATGACATGTATCCTGATTTTTGTACATGATAAAGGCTGGGATGGTTTTAAGGCTGTAAAGCTGCAAATTTCATGCAAATCAGCTAGACGAGAGCATTTCCAAGTATCAAACATGAATTATGAAGGCTAGTTTGATGCATTTTTGAGCTTGAGCTTGAGCTTGAGCTTGATTGACCGCCAACGGTTGCTACTCTGTTATTGCCAGATCAGCTGTAATTACACAGAGAACCAATAGACGATGCTTGGGACTAGCAATCATCCTCAATGTGTAAAAACTGGTGATCTTAAATTAGGCAATACCAGCGCCGGCCGCGCCCGAACACAGGTCAAGAAAGGAATGGGAAGGATTGTGTTGACATGACACTCGCTTTGATGGAAGCCGAGAACACCTCTGCACTTCCACGAGGAATCACTGGGATGTTGGATAAGAGGGTTGGGTTTGCAGCAGGGTTCGTTTTGGTAAACGATAAGCTGAATTGATGTCTCAACGATCATATAACGCGAAGGAGCTTGGGACTAAGCCCACGGTCTTCTGCTCAGTAAGCAAAAACGTTTGCCACTAGGCAGACGAGCACCTTTTTAATCACCGAGTTGCTGTTATTACCATGTAGTCATATTAACAAATAAAACGATTGACGAATCTTGAATGTGGATGAGCCTGAGATTAGACTCATGATGTTCTGCTCAGTAAGCAAAAACGGTTGCTCTAAGGCCACCGAGCCCCTCATATCACATAATACCGTTGCTCAAATTTTTGTATTCATTCAAACCCGGAACCAACGACAACAACGAGTTTCGCAAAATACACGATACACAAACGATTTTACCATAAATCTCTTTGATATGTAAGGACCTGGGACCGCGTTTTTCTGCTCAGCAAGCAGGCCACTGTAACCGACGGTCTTTCAAATCCGAAAACTAAAAACTACGAAAAAGTACTTAGGCCTTCATTAAGTTCCACTTTCACGCGACGTTCAATGTTTCAATTTGCTCTTTACGTATTGTTCAGGCTTTAAATAGGCTCTTTTCAAAAATTTCGCGAGAAATACGCACAATCGTCGCCTACCTCGCAAAACTGGTTCCAAACGACAACAAAGGCATAAGCAACGATGGATTGTTGAACTTTGCTGGCTGGTGTAGTGCTGCTGAAAAAAGATAAGTCTATTATTTTGGTTAGTGATCGTTTGGATTTGGGTCACCCCACGTTGTGTTTAGGTTAGTATAAATAAATAATACTATTTAGTCATATAAATCACCACAGCTCATTATCTTCAGCGTTATCGGTTTTCGTTTCTGGATCTTTAGTTGCCTCTGTGATATACTTACTTGCGGCATACTATTTTGGGAGTGTATATGAGCGTGTACCATGTACGGTAGCTCATCTCTCATCGTGATGGTGGGACATAGTAGACCAATGAGAGAAAACAAGGCGGTATTAGTATTAGTTATATGTAAACAAACAAAACAAACGAAGAGAAGAGGAAAGAAGAGCAGAAAAATAAAAAAGGGATGAAGTAGATAACAAAGAAAAGAAACGTAGGCAGATTATTAGAAAAGGCATTATCCGAGACTCAGCAATCAAATGTCACTCCCGCCGAGATCTCAGCGAAACCCCCTCCCCGCCGAGACCCGCACAGCCGAGCTCGGTAGAAAAAACTAAGTGTGTAGATAGATTAGTAGGAAAATAAATAAAACTACTTTATGACTCAAAGTGCAATAAATGAGCGTTAGTTTCAGTGTTAGAGTTATGTTAGTTTTGATCCGTAATCAGCCCTGCTGACCCCTCCAACATTAGTTGCAGGCAGTGGTTGTTAGATAATGCAGCACTGTAGCTACTACTATTTTAGAGGTATGATTTGTCAAGTTTATACAACTCAATGTTTCAATTGAGCCAAACTATCTATCTTACAATTACAAAAGCAAACCAAAACATACAACTATATGCAAATGAAAAATGAAACTTGACAAATCATCGTCAATCCCCTTATTACAGGGCAGGGCCTGACGATTTGAATCTAATTTTGATCAGTGAACGGGCACCATATGGTACATTTTCTCACGATGAACCTATCATTTCCAGCCTGTCTGAACTATTTAATAAATGGAAGCCATAACATGGGTTACGCTCCCCCTAAGCGGGCCATCCGCATCCTGTCTCTGTCTTATCTCAAATACAAAATGCCAATGGTATGAATGTATCTATGTATAACTTGGAAATGACGTACAATCAAATAAACCCGCAACCCACTCACTTGGTCAGGTTTCAGAATCGTCCAGTAGGCAGTGCGCTCTACACTCCAAGTTACCTTTTTTTTTCAAATTTACCGCAAATTTGATATTTTACCCATTGAGTGTTGATTAGTCACAATGAAACATTGTGACAGAAGTTGAGGTTACTAGTGTATTAAATAATCTAGGTCCTATTTAGGATTATATCTGAAAAATCCAAATCTGGCCAACGCCCACCCTAAACCTAAACCTGTTCTAATCCACCTGAAATGACTAACGAATGGAAGACTTTGACTACCCAGCCATGCAATAGTCTCATTCCGTGCCATATGGCAACTTGATGATTCTATTGCGCTCATCTTCTTGCACCACCCAGGGGAGACTTGGTCCTGTACCCAATGCTTAACTTATCTCCATTCCACTCAGCTACTCGAAATTTCTTGTGATATAGTGGGCGGAATATTATTATATGAGACAATTCAATGCAGACGTCTTTCCAAATTTGGCAGATCGACAGGTAATCGGTGAGTTACCACGATAGTTGCTATTCAACAACTCGACAACGTCCCATCGTCAACGCCTGCTATGAGAATTTCCCATTGCAGACGCCAACGAGCTATCGATCAGCTACCCTGGTTATCGCCTGGTACCTTATAGCACGATGCTAGGAGGCGAACCGGAAGAATCGATGAGCTACCTCCCCCAGAAGGCTAGTTTGATGCATTTTTCAGAAGACTAGAAGACGAATTAAATTGATATCTACCACAAGTTTTGAACCATCTCAATTGAACCTTAGCAAATCATGAATTTTGTGATAGCGCACATATTATTAAAACGTTTGATAAAAACTCACTGTCCTCCTTTAATGTTAAGAAAAGGAATCATTGTTCTCCTTAATCTCCAAACCCCAAATGAAATGTCCTCCTTTTCAAGTTTTTGATATGGTAAGCCTAACTAATAGTAAATTGATACGCCCCTCGCGCGCCACTAGCACGCCTCTAGTGTTGGGAATCAAAAATTTTTGACAGTGGTTTGTTTACACTCCTATAGAGAACAACTGGTGCAATTTTGATCAAAGTAGTCGACCGCGTTCATAAATAACGTCAAATGGAACTTGAAAGAAGAAAAAAAAAATAGGCACAAACACCTGGAAAATCCGGAATGGTCCGGTTCCAAACTGGCTAAAGTGCTGAAGATGTCGAAAACAACAGTTTGTCGAGTGCTCAAAACCTACAAGGTAACCCTAAGTGTGGAAAGGAATCAGCGGACCTACGAAAAAACTGGAACCAGGGATCGTCAGCTGCGTGTTGAAGTGTTGCAGCAATGTGTTGAAGTGCCTTAAAGCCAACCCTGGTCTTTCAATCCGAGATGTGGCCAGAAGGTACAACGCCAACTTTCAAACGGTGCGGAACATCCTTGCCAGGGAAGGATACAAGTCGTACAAAGCCAGTAAACATTCGAACCGGCACATGAAGCAGAATTCCGTAGCCAAATAGCGTGACGAAACACAAGCGCTTTACTTTGATTGATGACAAAACATACTCAAAATACTCAAACTCGATTTTAATCAGCTTCCCGGTCAAAAGTTTTACATCGCGACGGGACGTGGAGATTCAAGTTCGTGTTTGCTGACAAGTTTGCGGAGAAGGCCATGATTTGGCAAGCGATTTGTGGCCTGAAAACGACACCATTCGTCACATCTTCGACGATGACATCCCAAGTTTATAATCAAACCGCTATTAATTAAATTCTGGGACCAGATTCTAGGTGGAAAAATCCTTAGCACTAAAGTCCAACGCCGTTGGACGATAGCAAAAAAAAACTAGTTGTTCTCCGGCATTTTTTTTTCAACCTGGTTGGTTCTGCATAAAGGCTTTTTTGCCCCGGTCATCTAATCGCATTTTGTTCGCTTTATAGATGTGAATAATTCCCTCGAATAATAAAGCCTCGTAAATTGCTCAACCACGCTCAGCTGCATGTATATTACACATAAAATTAACTTGTTGCAAAATTCTCGCGCTGGAATGATTTCATTTTCCAACTAAAAGTCGAATAATTCCTCAACTGGTTCCGGGCCGCACCATCTCCGATCCGTTTGAGCTGGTTGGCACCCAACCGTTTCACACTTTTACACGATATCAACATTGTGTGTTCCTCTTTTTTTCGCCGGAAACCGGAAACCGGATGCACACATGCTACAATGGTTCGGTACAGTGGGAAAATCACTTTTCCTTATCTTTTTGTTCTCGCAATAGAGAGCGTAAAAACGTGGGTGCTTGCCAAGTTTCGTAATAAAAACCCAACCAATCGAAATGATTCGCCACCACTCGCTGCTAGGGCGTAGATATTACATCAAAATGCCCGGTTGCTAAAGTTGGACTGTTATACATCTCGCAATGCAAGCCACAATTCACACAAGTTTATAATTGGTTTTAGCAAATGTGGGACCTATTTCCTGGAAACGAACAAGCTACAACTCGATCGGAAAGCTCATTAAATAGTGTTGAAATTCACATTATATATTCATTTAGGTGACAGTCGTATGATTGCGGTGATGGTTGAGGTTTCTCTGTCATCTCGCGCTAGGTAGGTACTCGCCATCGTGGATGCTGTGCCGAGATGACCATCAGGATGCGACTGGACTGACGTTCATTAAGGCTGAATGGAAGACATGTCCAGGTTGGTCGACATAATTAGATTTACTACACTCTTTGCATACGACAGTGTGTGGGTTGGCTGAAGGATTTGGAATAGCCTATTTTTTTTAAAAAGAATTTTCCTAACCCAGACCGGAAATTCGCACTTAACACTTAGACGATCATCTCGCCCGTGAACCGGAATGATTGTCTCCATACGATGAAGCGGTAGTGTAGAGTAGATGGCTACGAACCAGTTATCTGGGGGTTGCATCTGCAATTCTGACAAGCACATAATGAATAATAAATAATAGTGATGCTTCTGCTGCAAATCCGTCGAAACCGCCACACAGTGCAACTCGCCACAGCTGTTTGCTGATGTAATGTGCTTTCGCGTGGTTTCTGGTTCATATTAGCTTTCCAGGTTTGCCGGTAGCAGCAGTAGTGTTATATCTAGGGTGGTACTTTTAGAGGGCATTCATTTAGGGATAACGAAAACTTACAGAGTATTATTTTTTGAGGTAGCAATCCGTATTTCATGCTCAAAATAATTAAAGTCTATTGTTGGCGTTTCAGACTATGAAGTTGCGCAACCTTTACCTTATCTCGCTATGCATAACAAGATCGTTTAAAAACCTGCAGGCACCACCATCATTGATCTATGATTTTCATACTACCTCCAATTTATTATCCACCACCCATAATAGATCAGCAAGATCACGCACGCTTTTACTAGAAATTCCCGTAAACAGCAGTTGCCGTAATCACCACGGTTTGCCGGTGAAATGATTATCTAGTACGAACCCAGGTGATGCACCCTACCACAATGGGGTCAAACAGGACCACAACCACCGACGCTGACTGACCATGAATGAATCATTTAATCGGACTAAGCAGAATTTATGAAAGCTGTAAAACAAGGGCCTGGTTCAACACTGTCCCTCCCATGTGCTGCTCTGCAGTAGGAGTTTTCTTGCTACGTAACGGAGACAACCAGCTGGATAACTTTCATTCGTCATACATTTATTAGGATGGTAGCCATATAGCTGTATATCATCCTGATTTGGGACTGAGAAGGAGAAGATGTCATCGCTTATAAACTGCGACTCGTAACAATAAATCAACTTTATTCATTAAAACTATGTTCCAGCAAAGTATTAACAACTAGTTATTCATGTATGCTCATTAGCAAATATTTGCAAGGAAAGCATACAGTGCCAGTCAGCCACCTACTGTTTCGACAAACCATTCAGAAAAACCTGGTGCAACTTTCATGTACAAATTTATCCTCCTGTCCCATATACAAACGCGTGACAGCTTTTTGCATTTATCACCCACCCGTGGCTGCATTTGGGAGTTATCATCCTCCGCCTCATGACAACAACCTGTGGTGTGAGGAATGGAATGGTATGTATGCTCCATACCTGATGGTCATTAGAGTAACATTCATCGCGTTATCCGTATTATATCTGAGGCTTGTGTCGTCTCAACAATTCGGCTCAGACAAGGAGGAATTCTCTTGTTGGCTGGAAGATGGCTTCATTGTTTGGTAGACGTTGAAAGCATGTGAATAAAATACTTATCATTGTCCGCCATGGCAACTTTGCTCGATATTGTCGACCTTCATTCTACAGGTGTGATAATTGAAGTCATTTGGGGAAAGTGTTGGATAAAATTTTCATATTTGACGGCCGGTAAGCAGCGTTTTGGGAATCTTACTACATTTAACGTGCCTAATGCAGTAGAAAAAAAATTACACAGTGATTCCAGGCCAAAAATGACCCCAATGCACAGCGGTCCAGAATGCATATTTAGGTGGAAGGGTATGTTTTGAGCCTGAAATTGAAACTCAAGACTAAAAGTCTTTTCTAAAAAGTTGTTCCTTATAGTTAGGCCCTCATTTTTAAAACAATGAATATCAAAAATCTAACTTTTTCGTTTGATTAAATTAAGGTATATATTCTTCGGCAAAGTTATAGTTAAGCTAATTTCAAGCAACTTTGTCTCTTAAAATCTCTTAAATTGACCGAATATGAGCTATGTTCTTGAATTGAGTTAGGGTGTCTCTAAAAAAACTGTTGTTTTGTTCTAGTTTCCTTATTTCAAATTTCTCAGCAAAGGCGTCTTAAATTACCTTTAGATCTTTAAAAGGCGCAAATTTTTGCTGCGCAAAGGTTGCCAATAACCATGTCGCTGATCAAGAGTTATTGACGTTTTTCTACTAAAAATATGCCCATTTCAAATGTTAATATCTCTGGTTGTGGCAAACTAAAAAAAAGTTGTTTTACCGCAGTTGAAAGATGTTATTCTCAATAATATGAAAAAAATGAAGGTACGTTATTTTTGACGTAGGACTACGTCTGTAATTTCTATAGGGAGGTACACCTTTTGAAAATTGATAATTGAACTTGTAACAACATTATGAAAGATTTTGAACGTTAATTACTCAGGTTCCCCTTGACCAATTTCAATAATTTTACCACCAATCGATCAGAAATATTCCTACGCATCTGATAAAGGTAGGACTTTATCATCTTTTTTTTTTTTTCAAAAGGTCACTATCGAAATTTGCATGAATGTGCAACTGTTGCTATGATAATTAAACTTATCAACGAGCGAGCGATTTCCCTAACACAGATTTCAAAGTTGAATTAGTTCCGGTCTCACCAAACGATGTTTATTCAATCACCGTGTGGTGAGTGGTGGTGTTTTCCATTTCAAAACGAAAGGCTCCCCCAAGCAGCTAGTTGGCCCTAACCGTTGATCGGATTCAGTTCCAATCACCGTGTGTGGTGGTCAAAGTCATCAATCGGGTCACCATCAGGTAAGGTACGGCTTCCTCTACCCGACGGTAATGTTGGTTTGCGTGAGTGTACCTTGAATTCCTAAAAACTATCGAGAGAAGTCATCGCTTACAAAAGCTGTTACGCCTTATTCCAGCTCTATTTAGATATGTTCAAATCTGACTTACCATCTACTTTAAGGCAACATTGGGGGTGCAATTTCAAAAACCAAAGACGGTCGTGGCATGAAAGTGGCCTGATTTTGATCCAGAGATGATGAATTTTTATTCTTAATGCACCAATCGAAAAATTAAGACTATATCATTTTTCAAAATGTCACCATTGGAAATTGCACCAATGTGCAACTGTTGCTATGATACTTAAAATAATCACCGTTTGCCTGTGAGAAGCGATTTCCCTAACACAGATTTCAAAGTTGAATTCCTTCCAGTCTCACCAAACGGTGTTTATTCAATCTCCGTGTGGTGAGTGGTGGTGTTCTCCAGTTCACAACGAAAGGCTGTAGCCCACATGAGCATTCATAGAAGGAGGAAGAAGCCGCACCGCTATTGATTGGGCCATCTATGTCGAGCGCGTCATATTAAAGAGTATAAACAGAGAGAACCCCAACTCAAATTCCTATTCCTACACAAAACACAAGCTCCTGCGTCACCATTGCGTACAACCCCATAGGGCTGTCCCTTGTAGTTTTCAAACTTGTATTAAATCAATTTGAATTTATTCATATTTTTTACTATATTTGGATATATCTTTTTTACTTGAAGAGATGCAGGCAACAGGTTTCGCTGTAAAACATTTGTCTTAATGAGTTTCAAAAGTCTCTAGAAGCTGACTTTTAAAAGAAAATTTAAATAAATAAAAAAAAAACATCCTAACTCAATTCAAGAAAATAGCTCTAAATCAGTCAATTTGAGAGATACATAAAAGTTTTTGTAAACAAAGTTGCTGGAAATAAGGTTAGCTATAACTTTGCCGAAGAGTATATACTGTAATTTAATCAAACAAAAAAGTTAGATTTTTTATTTTAATGATAATAAGAACCACCCTAGAATTCATTGTCTTAAAATAAGGGCCCAACTATAAGGAACAACTTTGTAGAAAATTTTTTTGGTCAAAAGCTTCAATTCCAGGCTCAAAATATATCATTCCACCTAAATCTGCATTATGGACCACTGCAATGTTCTAAGGAGGTTAAACTACGCAAATAACAGTTCAAAACTTACTTAGCGATCTTAGTTTGAATAACTTCTCAGTAAATCTTTATTCAGATCTTCGTCAATTGATTTTTAACCTACAGAAAGTTGAGCGGTTCCACATTAATTCGCTAATCCATTTGTTCTTGATTTTTGTTTTAATTGGTTGAAAATTTGCAGAAACGTTCCTTTTGTCCAAAAGTGCCATTTTTCATCTTCAAATCGCAATTTTGAATCAAACCTTATTTTTGAAAATAGCCTACAGACAATATTTAGCTCATCTTCAGAAAACTGTTACTCGAAAATAGTTTGGTGCCTTGGGCAATGTAGTAGGTAATGGGAAAAATGTGTCCATACAAAAATTATAGCTTGAATAACATTTTTCTCTAAACTGATTTTTTTTTATATTTTGATTTGTTTTAGGGGAAAAATTCCATCTATTGCACTACACTTACTTAAAGGTCCTGTGCACCACCAGCGAAGCAAAGGGCCAACGTGAAGGACTTCCATCCTGGGTGGCTGCTCACTTTTGCCTTGACCTGAGCCCAGGTCAGATTCCTATCGACTTGCTTAATTTCCTTATTGAGGCTCCGCCGCCATGAGCCCCTGGGTCTGCCTCTACTGCGATGTCCTGCCGGATTCCAATCCAGCGCTTGCTTGCAGATTTCGTTTCCGCCCCGTCGAAGTGTGTGGCCGACCCACCTCCACTTTCGCTCTCGAATTTCTGTTGCTATTGGCTTCTGATGACATCGACGATGGAGCGAATACGAAGACCTGCAGCTTTTGGGTGTTCTCCGCTGATACACACCACGTCTCGCTGGCGTATAACAACACAAATTTCACGTTCGAGTTGAAAATTCGGATTTTGGTGCGCTGACTTATCTGGTTGGATCTCCATACGTTTCGTTAACTCGCAAAGGCAGCCCTAGCCTTCTTGATTCGTGCACCTATGTCGCTCTTGGTCCCACCGTCCGACGCTATTTGGCTGCCAAGATATTGGAAACTTTCGACCTTCTCCACTGCTTGCCCCGCTACCGTAAAGTTGGAAGGGTTGCCCGTGTTGATATCCAACGATTTGGTCCGCCGCAGAGGAGCGTTCGGCTAGGTCATTGAGCTTAGCCTGCATATCAGAGCGCCGTTGTGCTAGTAGAGCAACATCATCAGCTAAATCGAAGTCGTTGAGATGCTCCATGGTGATAGGCTGCCAAAGCAGCCCACGGTTCGGTACACGGTCAATTGCACCTACCATGATCTCGTCGATTACGATGAGAAACAGTAGCGGTGATAGTATACGTCCTTGTCTCACACCAGCGACTGCCCGGATAGGGTCGGACAAGGCTCCGTTATGCAGAACTCTGCACGTGAGACGGTCGAAAGCTTTTTCGTAGTCAATGAATACCAAATAATTGGAATTCATTGACCTGCTCCAGGATGATGCGGAGCGTGACAATATGGTCCACATAAGATCTTCCGGTACGGAATCCTGCCTGCTGCCGTCGGAGAGTCGCATCGATCTTCTCCTGTATCCGATTCAGGATAACTTTGCACAGAACTTTGAGCACAATACACAGTAACATGATGCCTCGCCTATTGTCGCACATAGGCAGATCCCCCTTCTTTGGGACCTTCACTAAGATACCCTGCATCCAGTCGACCGGAAAAGTCGCGATGTCCCAGATATTACAGAATAGTTGATGCAACATTTGTGCGGATAGCATGGGGTCAGCTTTGAGCATCTCTGCTGATATGCGATCGACCCCTGGAGCCTTGTTGGATTTCATGCTTCGGATAGCTGCTTCAATCTCCTGCAGTGATGGGGCCTCGGAATTGACGCGAGTGATGCGCCGCACCCTAGGCGGATAATGCCGAAATGTTGATGGCTGGTTGGCCGTCGAAACTTGAAGAAGTTGTTCGAAGTGCTCAAACCAGCGTTTCAGCTGGTCAGTGGGGTCGGTAAGCAATCGTCCATTCGTGTCCTTTACTGGCATCCTGGCATCCTCGGGTTCACTCTTGCTCCACTCAGGCGTCGTGAGATATCGTAGAGGAGGCGTATATCGCCAGTGTTTGCGGCTTTCTCCCCTTCGTCGGCCAGGGAGTTCACCCATGCTCGCTTGTCTCGTCTGCAAGAGCGCTTCACTTCCTTCTCTAGAGCAGAGTACCGTTGACGGGCTTCGTTCTTGGCTCCTCTGGTTCTCGCCCGCTCTATGGCAGCTTTTGCTCCTCTACGCTTCTCAATCTTCCGCCAGGTTTCATATGTGATCCACTCTTTCCTCTGGGTGCGCAGCTCACCCAAGTTGTTCTCACTTGTTTCTATAAAGGCATTCTTGATGGCCGTCCATTGTTCTTCTACGCTGCCACCTTCTGGAACGTCCGCAGCTCGAGTCTCAAGTTCTTCAACAAAAGACCTTTTTACCGCTGGGTCTTCAAGTCGGCGTGTGTTGAACCACCACCCGAGTCTCTCCTCCCGTCGCTGGATCCGCGCCATGCGCAGGCGGATTTCACCGATTAGAAGGTGATGGTCAGACGCGATGTCGGCGCTGCGTTTATTCCGGACATCAAGAAGGCTCCGTCTCCATTTTTGGCTGATGCAGATGTGGTCGATCTGATTTTCGGTATGTCCATCACGGGAAACCCACGTGACTTTGTGCACTGACCGATGGGGGAAGAGCGAGCCCCCGATCACCATGTCGTTATTGCCACAAATTTCTGCAAACAGCTCACCGTTCTCGCTCATTTCGCCGAGACCATGGCGTCCCATGACACGCTCATAGTCCGTGTTGTTGGAGCCGATCTTCGCATTGAAGTCGCCAGTGTAGATTTTGATGTCACCCTTTGGAACCTTATCCACGACGGCATTCAGTTGACTGTAAAAATTCTCCTTGTCCTGTAGCTCGGCAGCATCGGTTGGCGCATAACATTGGATTATGGTAAGGTTACGAACCGGTGTTCTAAATCTGGCAACGATTATCTTCTCATTAACAGGCTCCCACTTGATGAGCGCAGCACTTGCCTGGACGCCTGCACGATGGCGGGGAGCGTTTTCACCTCGAATACCAGAGTATAGTAGTACCTATCCCGACGGCAGTTTGTGTTCTCCAAAGTTTGACCAACGAACTTCACTCAGTACCAGGATTTCTAGCTTCATGCGTCGCGCTTCGTTGGCGAGTTGTGCCAGTTTACCCTGCTGGGCTAACGTCAATACATTCCATGATCCAATTCGTGTCCGTTGTTTTGCGCTAAAAGTCGTTGCCACTAAATCAGTTCGATGTCTTTCTCCGTTGGTTTCTGTAACAATTGTAAAGGTTTCAGAGAAAGTAGGTGGTTGGCCTAAGGTCTCCTATCCGCGTTGATGGGGCTGCCATCTTAGGTGTAGCTTACGGGGAAGAGCATTTCTTATTCAGCCGCTGGATGCCAGTCAGACGTTGTTTGAGCCGCACCTCCACGGTAAACAGACGCTCGGGTTGGCAAAGATTTTATTTTATCGCCGTGCTATGGTCACCGCGCCAGTGTTCGCGTTTGCACTACAGGGTATGGGAAAACATACTTTTGAAAATAAAAAAAAACCAATAAATGATTCATAAAATATTGGAAAACGTTCAATAAAAACATCCAAATGATCCATGGAACATCGGAGAAAATTCATAAAAAATTAATGATCCATAAAAAATATCAATATGATCCATATTTTATGTAAAATCTAGCAACACAATTGTAAAAATGGACCACTAAATTTCTAAATAACGAGCATTGAAATTGTACGAATAACCCATAAAAATATTGCAATTGATCCTTCACACATTCCGCAGTGAACCTTAAACAAAAGAAAGTGATCCATAGAAAATCAAGTTTGCGCACTTAAAAATATAGCCATTTTCGGATTAATGGAAGCAACTTCCTCAGCGCAGTCGCGTTTTGAACAGCTTGAAACTGAAATAGGTTTTATTAAAATAATATAAAATCTAAACTAATCTTAATGCTTATAATACCGCATTGAGCAATGTCAAAATTAAAAAAAAAATCTCAAAAATTTCGTTTTCGGGTCTTTTTTTTTAATTTAATTTATTCAAAGAGGGGATGTTTCTCAGAGTCTTAAACTATGTTAATCATCTATCAAGTTTCCACTTTCTGCAATTACGGCCTCCACACGCTTCCGGAATGCACGGCAGGTTCTAATAATGTAGTCTGGATCCATTTCTCTCCAGGTACGGGTCAAAGTTTGTCTGAGGCTTGCTGTACTCTGGTTGGCGTTTATAATAGGCCTTGGCCTTCATGACGCGCCATATTGAGTTATCCAGCGGATTAAGATCGGGGCTGTATGGCGCCCACATATCCTTCGCCCAGAACGGAAGATGTTCCTGCAAACACTTCTAAGTTCGGTTTGAGGTGTGGCACGGAGGCCCATCTTATTGAAATACAACATTTGGCCTCGGACCGTACTGTTCTTTGATCCACGGAAGAACATACTTACTTAAAATCCTGATGTACTCGGAAAAAAATCCGTTCCCGAAAACGGGAACGGACCGTGAACTAAAAATCACGGCCAGCTATCCAGAACAAAATTGTCTCAAATATACACCGTGAACTATGGTTCACGGCTGTAGTTCACGAATATGGGAACTCTTTTTTTCCCGTGTAGACCTCCGTGTTGACCTTGTCACCTTCTGGAATGAACACCGGGTCCATTTTTGTTTGTCATCGGAAGCCACCAATCCAAACACCATAACGCTAGCAGGATGCTTGGTCAGATACACGTTCTTGTTCTCATCGGCCACGTCTTTTACCGAAAGAGAACTAATTTACCGGTCGGTTCTGGAATTTGATACGAGATCGACGGTAAACATGCTCTCATCGGTGAACAGGATTTTTTTCGCTTAAGGAAGTTCAAGATTTTCTTGCATCATGGTTGGTAATCATGTGAGTGTTTTTTCGTGCCCTCGACTTCGCCCCACAATCTTCCTTTACGATCTTCCGTGCCGTAAAGTCACTGATCCCGTGTTCCTTTGCCATTTTCCTTATTGAACGCACTGGATTCACCCGAATCTTCCTTTTGATAGCAGCGATAACCCTTGGAACCCGAGCTGAACTCGGACGACCTGTGGCCACCATCGCGGATAGTTGTCCTTTCTTTTCTCGGTCTAAAACCCATTTGACGGTTCACCGGGACACTCCCACGGCGATTGAAATGTCTTTTTGCGACATTTGCGCTTGGGACAAATCACGAATATGCTGCCACTTCGTCGTGGTGCAACTGTCAAACAAGTAAATCATTTTCTTTTAAACACAGCCTACTACGGTATGAGTTATTGTTACGTGCATGCAAAAAAACCAAGGCATTGTATGCACAGGTGAAACGGGAACCTTATTTGCACGATGGTGCAAACATTATCAGGCATACGGTAGTATTTCATGTTTTCCATGAAATGTGTGTTAAAACCTTTTTTGCAGCTGGTGATGTTGAGCAGAGACCATTTGATGAGGTGGCAGCTCACGAGAATAGCTGTGGATACCGGTAAGCAAATTCGTTGTTGATGTTACTTGTGCTGTAAAATAAATAGTTCTAATTTTGTCAAGGGGCTGCGCAACAAATATTCATTCTGGATGCCGGGTCATCTCAAACGCCACTAGTACCCTCAAGAGCATTCTCTGTATCACACTCAATAGCATTCCTGGCATCATCTTCGGTAGCACAAGTCATCAAACCAGCATGGCAAGCAACATCTCCGGTAGAAAGTGGACCACTGCCGATACAATGTTCATGCTGGACAAATATGAAAAGATCGTTCCAGAGTTTGCGCTTCTGAAAAAAAAAATCCGGACCAAGAAGATGGTGTGGAAGGATATTGGACAAAAGTTGATGGCGTCGTTCGGAGTTCCGTTCTCGGCCACACCGGTCGAAACCGGTTCAAGAACATGTTGAGAGGGGAGAAAAGCGTTCACTGAACAATCGAAGAACTGGTTTTTTTTACTGATGTCCAGAGAACCGTTTTCTTACCACGCAGCAGAAGACCAGTTATGAATGTTGTACATTTCATCAAGCAATTTAGCTAAAATCGCGTTTCTCTAAGGCTACGTTAAGGAATTTACCATTTTCCCTTTAATTGCAAATATATTGAGAAAAACTTTCTGGTCACACATTAGCAGAATCGGTATTGAAATTGCATATTTCATCTTTGTTCAAAATGTTATGCAGTTTAAGCAAAACCACGTATGCCTCGTACCAAATTTAAAAATTGACAATACTTGCAATGATTCGGGATATTCATAGAACCATTTTCTGGCCACCCAGTAACAGAATCGGTATCAGGATTGTATATTATAGCTATGCTCAAGATTCTATGTCAATTGGGTTCTTTAAGGGTATTGAGGTAAATGCATATTCGTAATCTGCATTAAAAATGTAACCCAAACCCAAAATTTTATCAATTTTGGTACACTGGAATTATTTTAAATAAGAACGATTAAATTTGCAAAAATCACCTTATTAGCGCCCCTCGGTGTCATTTTGTATGGGAGCGAGCTGTCATTTTGTCAGTTTAGTGTCAAACAGTGAAGTTATTATGTTGCTTTAAATCTTAATTTAAAATCGAGATGAAAGTGTGTGGGTTCGAAAAAAATATCGCTGTGCTCAGAAAACGGAGCTATTTCAGATAATATATAAAAACCGATTTATTTTTCAAAATTAAAGAACCCAATTACAAATATCTCTTATCTCTAGGCCAAATTTCAAGTACCGTAAAACGGGGTAACATTGATAGTTTTTTAAAGTATATTCTAAATATGTTTTACAGCAATGAATGTTTTTCAAATTTTATATTTTTAAAACAAGTACTGAGAATCCAAGAGTTAATTCGTTAGTAATATGTTGAATGAAAATTAAAGCATTTGCACTATTTTTTTTTTAGTTTTGTGACCGAACTTCAGTATTTTGATTTGGAGTTTCTTTGATAATGCTCGATGAATGTAGAAAAAAATGAGTGAAAGTCAAGCAATTTAGTTCTTTAAATATGAAACTTTGAAAGATTATATAATCAGAAAACATCATTAGCAATAAGAATACAACATTGAATTTGTGATGGATGTATCTGAAATACATTTCATAAGTGATGGTTTGAGTGCTTTTTCAAAAAGGCGAAAAATACGAAATTGGTTTTTTAATATTTTTGTAAAATATGTAACACATACTATATAAAAACTATATGCGATATCAACGGAAATACCGTAAGCTACAATATGGAACCAATGTTTCTCATTTGGAAAAAGCACAGCGAGTAAATTTATTCTTTATATTATACTATCAAAGTTACCCGCATTATCAAAGATACCCCGTTTTACGGTACACCAGTTTTCCCGTTTTGGCGGCCAACGCACTATGTAAATTGAGATAGACAGAATTTGCTCTCCCATCTTATGAAGCTCGTTACTGTTTAATCAACATTCAGTCAGAAAGAGCGTCGGGATTTTGCTATTGTCTCTTCTGTGAACAATATTGCTTCGCAACGACTCAGCTTATTTGTTATCAAGACTTAATTTTATGTACCTTCTCGTCAATTGCGTAATCGACATTCGACATTCTAGGAACTCAAGGCACGCTAACGCAAACCAACATAACCGTCATATAGGGGAAGTCTTCCCCTACAAGATTGTATTGTTGATTTGCGTTGGCGAGCCTTCACTTTCTAGAAATCATCGAAAGAAGTCATTGTTTACAAAAGATGTTAGGCTCTAATTCCAGCTCTATCTAGATTTGTTCGCGGTAGATCGTCACCTCACTAACTACGTGAAATATGGACCGATAAATCGGATGATGTATGTTTATAAACTTAAATGTGAAATGATAGACCTAAATATGCCGCCGCTAAAATTGAAAAAAATATTTCCAAGCACTGCGAAATCATAGTTCATAAGTTATAATGTTATTATGTAGTCTACGTTTTTTATTGTTGAATAAATAAATAAATAAATAACTATAAGACAAATCCGTTCCCTATCTTTTTCACTGAAAATCTAATGTCCATACCTTTCAAACTATTCACAGGCTTTACTGATCCAGTTTGCCAAATGCAGGTCCGATCAGGTAACTTTCTATTTCATTTGAAAGTAGATTCCGAATGGTGGATAAATTATAAAAATGGATTATCACAATGCCATGAACCAACCATGAATCGACTCGCTGTTTGTAGCCTTGGGCTTCTGACTGTTAACGGATGTTCTGGATTTTCTGGAGGACCGGCGCCCTTAGATCAAAAGTTGGCCAAAACCTCAAAAACGCTGCAAATAGGCCAAATACAGTTTGAATTGATGTTCTTTAGCTGTACAAAGAAGACTTGACAATCAAGATGTCACAAAATTGAAGGAGGAGTAAAGTAGATCCAAAACCAATGTTTGTTTCTGGATCTGCTGCTCATCAGAATGTTCATCAAAATATGTGAAATAAATTGTTATTTACAAGAATTTACCTTCTATTTTGCGACACGAAATGATATTTTAGAATACTGATAACTAAAGAATTCATGAGCATGCATGAGCATGATTGACCGCTATGTTGACGTGACACTCGCTTTGATGGAAGCCGAGAATACCTCCCCACTTTCACGAGGAATCACTTAGATGTTGGGTAAGAGGGTTGGGTTTGCTGCAGGGTTCGTTTTGGTAAACGATAACCTGAGTTGATGTCCGAACGATCATATAACGCGAACGAGCTAGGGATTGAACCCACGGTCTTCTGCTCAGTACGCAAAAACGATCTTTGTGCCTCTTTATTACATCAGTATAAACAGAATATAAAATGATATTTAATTGAACTTTTACTTTATTTTAACTTAACTTTAACTTAACTTTAACTTAACTTTAACTTAACTTTAACTTAACTTTAACTTAACTTTAACTTAACTTTAACTTAACTTTAACTTAACTTTAACTTAACTTTAACTTAACTTTAACTTAACTTTAACTTAACTTTAACTTAACTTTAACTTAACTTTAACTTAACTTTAACTTAACTTTAACTTAACTTTAACTTAACTTTAACTTAACTTTAACTTAACTTTAACTTAACTTTAACTTAACTTTAACTTAACTTTAACTTAACTTTAACTTAACTTTAACTTAACTTTAACTTAACTTTAACTTAACTTTAACTTAACTTTAACTTAACTTTAACTTAACTTTAACTTAACTTTAACTTAACTTTAACTTAACTTTAACTTAACTTTAACTTAACTTTAACTTAACTTTAACTTAACTTTAACTTAACTTTAACTTAACTTTAACTTAACTTTAACTTAACTTTAACTTAACTTTAACTTAACTTTAACTTAACTTTAACTTAACTTTAACTTAACTTTAACTTAACTTTAACTTAACTTTAACTTAACTTTAACTTAACTTTAACTTAACTTTAACTTAACTTTAACTTAACTTTAACTTAACTTTAACTTAACTTTAACTTAACTTTAACTTAACTTTAACTTAACTTTAACTTAACTTTAACTTAACTTTAACTTAACTTTAACTTAACTTTAACTTAACTTTAACTTAACTTTAACTTAACTTTAACTTAACTTTAACTTAACTTTAACTTAACTTTAACTTAACTTTAAGTTAACTTTACCTTAACTTTAACTTAACTTTAACTTAACTTTAACTTTACTTTAACTTCTGTAAGCTAGTTCATCTCTAAGCTGAAAAAGTGAATATTTATAATATAAATGTAAAATTCAATAGGGGAAATGACGGCTTCGGCATGCCAGACTATTTTCGGCAACCCAAATTGAAACACTATTTTCACTGGATTTTCTTACGAAAACACTTCGCTGAATGCATGCAAACGATTCTTTATGCTTTCAGCTTCAACTTGACTATATTTTTACCACTGAGAAAAAGCAATCTAGCAAGGTTTTCTTGAAATGAAACACACGCACTACAAATTGTAGCTGATTTCGAGTTGCCGATAATAGAACAGCAGATTTACATGCAGTTCAAATGGAACGGATGCCGAAGAAAAACTGGTTGCCGACAATACTCGCTCTCACTAGAGAAGATTGGAGCTTTGTAAAAGCGTTTCAAAACAATTTTTGACAATTCTTTCGACTGAAATTGTTAGAGCAGCTGGCAGCATAAGATTGTAAACAAACCAATACTGCATATGTGTGCGTTCCTTAGAGAAAAAGGCTATAGAAAGAAAGTCGCTGCTTAGGTTGCCGAGAATACGTAAATTCCCCTAATATAAATGAAATATTATAATATAATCCTAGAGGTGTTTCATAATCGAAGAGCTGAAAGCAAGCTTAAATAATTAAAATCAAAATTATGAATGAAACTGAAAAAAGTATATTATTATTATTAAAATCTAATGATGTCAGATATTAAAATATTCAACGATCTGAAAATAACTTATCTTATTTAAAACAATGGATCTAACTTGAGTGAAGGCTGAGAAAAACTAATCATTACGTTATAAATCCAAAGATGTTCCGTCATCAACGAACTCAAAAGATGTTTCCTCATTATAGAGCTGAAAATCTTTACAGTCAACTCGCCTCAACTCGATATAAACTTATTGCACCACAGTAAAACTTAATTGCATGGTTACTGATAACAATGAATATATGCATAACATAAAAATAATAAAATTATAATGTTTGAACTTTTGCTTCTCATGAATAATATCAGCATTTCGACGACCTGGGCGGCTGAACTTAATTATTATTATCTCTATTTAGGAGATTTTCAACCGCAGGCCGGCTGAACTTAATTTCCAAGGGACCCCCAGGGAGAATCATTCTTGGAGGATGGAATGGGAGGATAACTAATCGTACTAAACCTGTAGTACAAATTCCTTGGGTATCGACAAATCGCCTACAATGAATTTTTCTTCATTTATCGTCAACAGTCGCTCGCCAGCTGGCAAAATAAATGGAGTGAAGGAAGTTTGGGACGATGGCTATTCTCGATCATCCCTAAGGTGTCGAAGAGTCCTTGGTTCAAGGGGTTGGATGTGGGTCGAGACTTCATTCGTCTGATGTCTCGCCTCATGTCCAATCACTATTCGTTAAACGCTCACTTGTTTCGTATTGGGCTGGGAGACAGCAATCTCTGTGAATGCGGACAAGGTTACCAAGACGCCGATCACATCCTTTGGTCTTGTGCTGAGCATCGTGGAGTCAGATCTGAGCTGTGCGATTCCCTTCGGGCTCAAGGTAGACAACCTAATGTTCCAGTTCGGGATATTTTGGCTAGACGTGATCTGGAGTTTATGAAACTCATATATGTTTACTTTAAGAATACTAACCTTAGATTGTAAGTTTGATTAACCTTGTGTTTAGTTTGTGTATTGTGCGTGTAGTTTTTTTTAATGTTTGTCTTCAAGATGAATAGAAATAAGTTCATGTTTTAGGATTAATTAAATATTTGTATAATAAATCATATTTCAAACCTCCTTCTCCCTTTCCCCATCCAAAAAATTGTAAATCTCCACTAACCTCGAGACGACCGCGAGTAATCGGTTCAATTCCTTTAACTCTAGATTTAAGACATTAATCATGTATAATGCAAATGATAACTCGGCTCTGTAAAGTTTATTCGATTGAGCCTGTACAAATAAATTAATATAATAAAAAAAAAAAATTCCTTGGAGGATGGAACTTGGAGGATAACAAAACTACGCTTATTTTGGAAGAATTCTGAAAAGAACTCTAGAGGAAAATGATTCTATAGGAAAACCTTGAAAGCAATCACATTTTGGCTTAATGGTATTTGGTTTTTTGCTTAATTTACATGTATATCGCATATCCGGAAGAACTGCTGAAATTCCGGGAAAAAACCACGTTAAATAAACCATTTAGTCAAGGCTCTTTTTCACACAGATGGCGCAATCAATCTCTCAATATGCCCTGTTTTTTGATGATACACGCAAACCAAAAATTTATAACAATGAATGTTAGTTCCATTTCCTATCATCCTCTGTTCATGAACATCGCAGCGAATGTTAGAAGTTGACCTTGCAGGCGATGTAATGGTTTTTTGCCTTTTTTATTTCGTGTTCTGTCTGTGCTTTCATCTGTACAAGCAAGCATTTGCCTTGATTTTTATGTATAACATGGTAGAACGACGCACACACTTGCCTCGAATCTCTCCAGCAGAAAAAGCATACGAAGTCGAGTGTGAGAGGAAATGAGCGCTTCTTCTTTGCTTTTAGGCTATCCCTATTCAGAAGCATGGAGAAAGCAGTGGAGGAAGCACAGGTCTGATAATCGCAACGTTCGTTGTTCGAGTCCAGTCGGCAACCTTTTTCCAATTTTTTTCGACATAATTCATTTCACTCACTAATACACTCCACATTTTCGGTCTCCAATTCTCTTGCATTGAACCGCAGCTAGGTATATTGCATCCTCGGTTCATGCGGTCTCCACTTACATCCTCTGATGATGAATCCCACATAATTGTAAGCGAATCTTACATCCACCGGTTGGGTGTACATGCTTGTAAAGAAGTACCAAACATGTTTTGCTCTACACTGTCCTCTGTGAACAACTATTTTTGACAAGAATGTGTTCCAGAAAAGGCCATACGTTTAAGATTAAATTAAAAAGATGAATATTTATATATTTTTCATGAAAAATAAAAAAAAAAGTTTCCGCATTGAGTGACCAAAGATCGGTCTAAAAAGATTTCTTCAAAAAAAGAGCCGTCTCCTCAGCTCTCGCCCAAGCCAATCTGAAAATAACGTTTGATGCATCACATCATATGAATCCAGTACTTTTATAAATATGGCCCAGAGTTGATTCTGAAGAAGCTGATTCGAGATCCGCAATCGGTTATATGACTCTCGAAGAAACATGAGATGAGCATTACTTGCTTGAAATGTGAAAGTTTGTCTCCAGAAATTTGTCCAGAATCATAGCAAAGCTGTTTCAAATGACGCTGCCTTGTCAGCCTGCCTGTTCTTCCCTATTCCATGTTCTTGCTATTATTTATCAACATTGTAATGAATTCCTTCGTACAATGTTTGCTCTACATACTGCATTTGGCTAACGAAATCAGGTTGGTAAAGTTTTGCTTGTACAATTTTCTTGTACCGTAAAACGGGGTCAATTTGATCAGCAGGGCGTGGTTGATTACTGATATTTCTCATTATCTAGGCACAATATTGTTGGTGCTCCACGGCGTAAGAATGCATCGATTTTCATCTTCAAACAAAAACAACGAGAAATTCCAGTGATCAAATACACCCGGTGATCAATTTGACTCCAGATTACGGTAGCACGGTTTTTCCAGAGTTGTACTTTATGGTCATTAGTTTCAATTTTCGGCGATGGTGGACTTGTAAGCGGCACATGGCAATGGGTAACAAGGATGATCCATGTAAGCGGATCTCGTCGGATAGAAATTTGTCCTGAGGACTAATTTGTTTAATTTGTTTGTATTTGGACATATGTCTCAAATTTTATCGTCTGGAGTCTCAACGTCAAAATATCTGGCCAACATCGCTTCAATCAGAAAGTTTCATAATTGGAAACGACGTTTAATGCTGCCAGAAGTGCGAGCAAAAAAATAAATACCCAATTAAAGCCTTGCAGCCCGACGACGATGCATTCGCTATTTTCGGAGTCGAAAACTTTTCCAGCTGATTAATTTATATGCTTTGCATAATTTAGTTCGCTCACTCGCAGCTCTGCAATTGCCGACTTGAGAATAAATGTCCTTTTAGCCTGTGTGCGAGTTTTTTTTTTGCTTCTCCTGGTGTGCGCTTTGACTCACTCGCACGCTCATTTAACTCAAGTAGCTAGAACTTTCATTTTATTTCCACTTGACGCTTGCAGTTGCTGCCGGATGAGGGTGCGAGTTTTAGTCCTCGTCCGACAGTTATAACACGCCGACTGCAGCCGTCTGGTGTTGTTGCTGTTGCGTCGTTGCCATTAAACAAACGTACAGCTAATTTAACTTTAAAGTACCCACTTCAGCTGAGCGCGGTGGTGGTGGCTTAGCTAGGTGCATTTATTTTTCTTGTTCTTATTTGGCTATTACGTCCCAAATGGAGTTTTACGACTGCTCACAACTTTCACAATTGGTAATTGTGAGCATTTATGGTAAGTACAATATATCCAATCTTTTCACAGGACACTCGAGAAATTTGCCAACCCAAAAAAAAAGAAACACAACAGGACCGGAAATCGAACCCAGCTATAAAACTGGGTCCTTTTTCGATTGAACTTAAGGCGGCCCCTAGACTGGGTGCATACTCTAGCGCTATAGCGTGAGATTAACGTGCTTGCATTTGGCCCTCCGGGGCACAGGCCATCAAAAGTTAAATGAGTACCGCGAGATAAGTGTTTTGGCCTTGAGCAGCTAATGAGGTGGAAAATTTGAGCCGTGGTACCGAGAAAGGCATCAAGGCAGGCAGGATGTAAAGTTGAAATTTCGAACAATAAAATGTATTTTAGTAGGGGTTTCTGGCGTAAAATGCACCAGTTAGGGAAATTTACATGTTTTCCTGTTAAAATTTAAGGGAAAAGAACAGTTAATATCATACATTCTCTCAAGCATTATCTAGTTGTTTATATTCGTAACATACATTAAAACATTGTTGCTTGTTGGTCTTCTTCATTAACTCTTTAATTTATCTTCTTCAGTCTTCTTTCTATACTTCAGATTATTTTCTTTATTTTTTCGTCATCTCCTTTTTTCTCCATTATTTATTTCCATTGCCTTGATATCCTCTTCAACGTACACGCTAACTTGAAAGTACCCATTAACGGTTGAAAAAGACCCATTTTGAAGAAAAGTGGCTTAACTCATTAAATGAGTAAATTTTTTACCCATTAATGAGTATCTGTTACCCATTAATGAGTAATTGTTATTCATTAATGGGTAACAGATACTCATTAATGGGTAAAATTGTTTAATCATTAATGAGTTAAGCCACTTTTCTTCAAAATGGGTCTTTTTTTATTCATTAATGAGTACTTTCAAGTTAGCGTGTATTCACCGTTTCTCCAATTTTCCATCGGTGTTGTTGTTGTTATTGTTGTTCTTTATTATTGACATTTAACATCCTGCGGATGCATTCATGTCAGTTGAATTGGTTTTTGTGTAAACAGTGTGTGGGTGTGTTCAGAGTGATGTGAGGGTGAGTGTTAGTGTTTACGATACAATTCAAAATTCACTTAGCTTTCTTATCGTTTGTTCGTTTCCTGGTTCATCGTCTGCATGCTCATCTCATGGTTTACACTTCTTCTCCATAAATTTCTTCTTTACTTCTTCTATATATATATATATATATATATATTCACCATCTTCATTCTTCATGATCTTCCATATATCTTTTCCACATTATTTTTCGGTTTCTCCGTTCCTTCCTTGCGCTTCATTTTTATCTTCATTCTTCTGCATCTTCATACTCGTTCATGTCTTCTGTAGTACTTTCGTTTTCTGCTTCATCTTCATCCTTTTTCACTCCATCTTCTTCGATTTCCATTCAGCATCTTTTTTATGAACTAATGCTTCCAACATTCATCGGTAACATTCTTCCGCTGCATCTTCTTCCATTTCCTGTCCGACATCTTCTTCCATTCAGACTTCGATTTTCTTCTGCATCGCTTGCTTGTTCTTCATCCTCCGCTTCATTTTCTTCCTATATCCTGCATTTTCCTTTCCATTCTATCTTCACCCTTCAAAGCTTCCGATAAAGTTTGGTTACATGCAGAAACTTCAGCAACCGCTTCTCATAATCATCGTCGTTGCGTAACGCCGTAAAAAGGCTTGTGGAATCGATTCCGTATTTCGTCCTGGCCGCTTCAAATTTTCTGCAGTGCAGAATAATGCGACGAACGTCAACAACGGTCCCACAGCATTCACATGCTGGTGGAGCTGTTTTCTTCAGCAAAAATTCATGCGTAACCCTAGTATGACCAATGCGCAGACGAGTGAGTATGCGTTGATCGGCAGAGCTGTACTGATCGATCCACTTCTTCGTTTCCCTTTTGACCTCCTTCAGCTTCACATCTGTCAATTGTGCCCAACGTGCTTCCCATAGCTGACGAAAGACTTGGGTCATGTTCTTGATGGAATCAATCCTTGGTACGGCGACGTTGATTGGTGGACTGTTTCGTGCTTCACTTGGCTAGATGGTCTGCTTTTTCGTTACCGCGAATTCCGGCATGACCAGCGTTCCAACACAGGTGGATCGGCCGTCCACGTAGTAAGCGCTCGATGTCCTCGATCCACGGATGCTGCGATCTACCACTCTCTATGGCCGAAAGACAGCTGGCCAAATCAGACAGAATTATAACACATTCGGTTGATGCTCTTGTAGCGATGACGGCCGACTTGATTGCAAAGGCCTTCGCCGAAAACACGCTACATTGTGTCGGAAGACCTATTGCTTGCTGAATGCTGCTACTAAATACACCGGCTCAAGCAACTCCTGCACGATGGGACGTACTGTAAAGGGTGATACAGTCAAAATTTGGTCAAGGGAAAACGCGTGTAAATCGGTGAAATCGTTTATTTAAAAAATCAAATTAAATTTCTTTTTCAAGTCCAATTAGTATAAAATTCAGGAAAAATATTCAGTTAGGCTTCCGCTTTTCCAAATCCGAATTGCCGGGCCTTACGCTTGACCCCTGCCATCAGATTTTGTACAGCCACCTTGTCCACCTTCTTCGCCGCAGAAAGCCAGTTTGCCTTGAACTGCTGCTCGCCCTTAGCAGTTTTTTGGTCTTCTTTAGGTTCCGCTTGACAATAGCACAGTATTTCTCAATTGGGCGGAGCTCTGGCGTGTTGGGAGGGTTCTTGTCCTTGGGAACCACCTGCACGTTGTTGGCGGCGTACCACTCCATGGCCTTTTTACCGTAATGGCAAGATGCCAAATCCGGCCAAAACAGTACGGAACAACCGTGTTTCTTCAGGAAAGGCAGCAGACGTTTATTCAAACACTCTTTCACGTAAATTTCTTGGTTGACAGTCCCGGAAGCTATGAAAATGCTGCTTTTCAAGCCACAGGTACAGATGGCTTTCCAAACCAGATATTTCTTTGCGAACTTTGACAGTTTCATGTGCTTGAAAACATCTGCTACCTTTCCCCTTCCTTTTGCCGTATAAAACTCCTGTCCCGGAAGCTGCTTGTAGTCGGCTTTGACGTAGGTTTCGTCGTCCATTACCACGCAGTCAAACTTCGTCAGCATCGTCGTGTACAGCCTCCGGGATCGCGCTTTGGCCGTCGTATTTTGTTTATCATCGCGATTTGGAGTCACTACCTTCTTGTAAATCGATAGTCCGGCTCGTTTTTTGGCTCGATGCACGGTTGTAGACGATACACCTAGCTTATTTGCGGCATCTCGGAGAGAGAGGTTAGGGTTTCGCTTGAAACTACCGGCAACTCTCTTTGTCGTCTCAGCGGCTTCCGGTTTTCGATTTCCCCCCGATCCAGACTTCCTGGCTGTCGAAAAACGTTCCCCAAACACTTTAATTACATTTGTAACGGTTGATTTGGCAACTTTTAGCGATTTTGCCAACTTTGCGTGCGAGTAGCTCGGATTTTCGCGATGCGCGAGCAAAATTTTGATACGCTGCTCTTCTTGCTTGGACGGCATTTTGACAACTGAAGAGTGAATTCCAAAATCAAAATAGGAGCAACATTCTACACACACACACCTTCAAAATGAGGGGTGTTCAGGTTTTTTAAATGCAAAATTGAAAGAAATAAGTCAAGTTGATATTGACCAAATTTTGACCGTATCACCCTTTATTCTGGGGATCCCCAGCTTTCACCTTCCGTTTCAAATCCCAAACAATATGCGGCTTGGGTTCATACCACTCTCGGTTGGCGAGACGTGTTCGTACAGCGATGTTTGGAAGCTCTACATCAATCGTCGCCAGGCAATCGGACGCTCGTTCCACAACTGGAAGATCGATATTCCTGGAATCCTTCTCCATCAAACGAATTGCAGCACGAATTCTGGCTTGCATAACCATTAAATCGAATGGCAAAGTGCCTGCTTCAGCCATAATCGCTGGAATCGGACTGGTTACGTACGCCCCTGAGGCGAATCAGACCATCCGGTTGTAGATGGGTGCAAGAATCCTTCGCTCTACTGACGAGCCCGATACCGTAGATAAGTCGCGACGTGACGATTGCTGATCCGATACCCAACAGAGAATCGCGTTGCCCTCGCGGAAGTTTAGCCCCGATCATCTTCAAGATCTGCAGTCTAGAGTCGCACGTGTTTTTGACTACCTTGCAATGGTGTTTGAAGGACAGCGACCGGTCAAGGTTGACACCAACAAGTTTCAGTTGATTCGTCCTCGGTACAGCTGTACGGTCGATGAATATATCATTGCTGGGTTCTCGACGGGCGTTGGGACTGCCGTAGAAAATTTTTGATTTTGTCGCGGAAATTGTGAAGCCGTCGCCAATTTGTCGACAGCTTTCACTGCAACCTGTAGATCTCTATACAGAGGACGCTCCTTACTCCTCCGTACCACCAGCAAAATATCGTCCGCATAGAGAAGCACGGCAACAGTATGCGGCACCACTCTGAAAATCGGCTGCATCGCTATAAGGAATAACGTGACAGACAACACTGACCCTTGGGGGACTCCGTTCTCCAATGGCATTTCACCCGATAAATGTTCTTCCACGTTCACCCGGAAAGATCTGTCGGTGAGGAAACTGTTCAGTACGTTGAACATGCGCCCACCCATCTGCCACTTACGCAGAGTGCGCAAGATACCGTACCGCCAAGTGGTGTCGTACGCTTTCGACAGATCAAGCGATGCAATCAAGCAGTGTTCGTCCCGATTTGGCAATGACCTATCCAACTCCGCCAAGTATGTTTCGACGCCTCTCCCAGCTCTAAAGGCATGCTGCCTCTTATCCAGTCGTCCATTCGACTCCAACTCAGTCGTCAATCTGCGGTTCACGATACGTTCGAACACCTTTGCGATGCAGTTGGTCAAAGTGATAGGTCGGAAAGCAGCAGGTCCAGATTCAGAACAGTTTGGCTTCGGAATCGGCACTATTATTTCGGTTCGCCAGCTGATAGGGTAAACGCCACTACGCCAGATTCTGTTTAGAAGCTGCATCAGCGCGATTTTGACGGATACAGGCAGACGTCGGATCATCGGATACCCTACCGAGTCAGAAGCTCATCCAGGGTGAAGTCCGCGTTACAAATCTCGTCGTTGTCCGGAAGAAAATCCACGCGATCCCGTTACGCTCTTTCCTTCGCTGTTTGAAACAGTTGGGGATAGCTTGAGGTCGCTGATCTCTCACAATAGTGCTCGGCCAGTTCTTCTGCTACTTCTTCCACCTTCTCGGTGTAGCCATCGGGTCGCTTGATAACCGCCTTGCTGTATTGTCGTTTGCCTCTCAGGGTGTTCATCGTCCGCCACATTTCTGCCGTTGTGCTGCTAGGGGATATTTTTCCGACAAAGTCCTCCCACAAATGTTCCTTCACTGCCTTCTTAGCCGCTGCCTTCGCTTCCTGGAACTGCTTCAAAACATCCGCAGTGTCCGATCCTGCTGTTCTGCTGCGCTTCAGTGCTCTCAGAAGTTTTCGACGCCGCTTGATCGTCGTTTTCACATCCGGGCACCACCACGGTACCGATTTGGAACCAACTCGTCCTGATGTTCGAGGAATGCTAGCGGTTGCTGCTGATAATATCCAATCTACGAACTCATCAACGCCAATCTCGTCATCCGGTTTGATGCTGCTGGAAGTCAGTCGTTCGAACAATGTCCAATCTGCTTGGTCGTAAAGCCATCTTCTTCGCTTCGTGGCGATCTGTGAGAATTCAGGTGAAGAGACGGTGATGGGAAAGTGGTCGCTGCTGTGGGTATCCGGAAGTGTTCGCCAGATAAATCTGGGAGCTAGCACCTGCAAACAGATCGAAAGATCTATGGCAGAAAATGAACCATTTGCTGGATCCACCCGCGTGTGTGATCCGTCATTCAGGATTATCAGATGCTCCGTCAGTGTCTTTTCAGCGATGTAGGGGCTTAAAAAAAGTGCACCGAAATTATATACAGGTTCCCGATCAATAATAAGCTTCCCTGAAATAAAATAATGTTCCCTTAACGAAGCACCTCAAACTTAATTCAATTTTCTACTTTTACGCAGTTTTCAGAACTTTTCCAACTTCCTTGTTGCTACGATTTTTTCTGAAGATCTATGAAGTTCCAGAATCCAGAAATCCCCGAACTTCTTAGAAGTTTTTGAAGATTTACGAAGTTCCCTGGGCTCATGGTCAATTGGTAGTGCCTGAAGACGTCTTATTATGCCATCGATTAAATATCGATATAATATAAATTCTCATTTTTTTTTCTTCTAGTCCCGAACATAAGGACTTTAATAAAATCTTTGTTTGTGGTCCAATTGTATAAATCACTGAACTTAACAAGCTTGACAAAAAACCGGTGAGTAAAAAAAAAACATCAAAAAATCTGGGGGGTCTAGATAATTCTGGAGGGGGCTCGGATCCCTTGGCACCCCCATGAGCTACGCCAATGTATATGTTATGTCTGTTTGTTTGTGGAGGAACTATGGTTTAATCATGGAAAACTTCAAGAAACTTTCAGAAATGTTATAGTCGATGGATGTCGTTTTAATTTTTGTAGTTAAAATCTTGGAATCAAATTTTGGAAACTCTAACCCACTGATAGATTTTGAAACCTGAGACCACCTAAAACCAACATCCCAGACATGCTGAAAATTCATAATATCAGCTATGTTTTCCAAGATTCTGGAACCTTGAAAACTAATTAATAAAATTAAAACTCCTCTGGTAAGCCCGTCTGGCATTGATGATTGGCACTACCAACGGAAAATAAACAAGCAATAAAAAAGAAAGCATCACCATGAATTGGTCTCAATTTTTTTTTTCAATTAAAGTTCACCGAAATGTTTCAATTAGATGTTATCAAATTTCCAGCTAATTGAGCCATTCCCGAGCCTCTGGATCCGATTCACATTTTTTAATTAACTTTCGCTTCCCAACACCCATTTTTCCGGATGCCTACGAAAATTCCCTCCCATTGAAGTATGGTATCATCAGCAGTAATGTGGCAGCTGAAATTGCTCTTATCACCGATAGAAGGAAATTTTTCGTTTCTGCCCAACCACCCGTCGTCATATCGGTGGCAGGGACTGACTGGGAGGAACTGGCACAAGATAAAAGCACAACAGCGCCCAGCCAGACGGCCGATCCCCTTTGGTGACAATAAGGCCTCCATTTGCCTTGATGTTTCAAAAGAACATCAGCAGCTCTCGCAAATCCTACAGCGAAAGAGCAAATGCTTCGTAATAGTAGCGAGAAACGGAAAGTGTCGCCCATCAAATCAAATCATTCCGAGGCGATCTTTATTCCATTTCTTCTCGACGTCGTCATCGTCGTCGTCGTCGTCGTCGTCAGTAGCGTGGACCTTTCTCTCATTTCATCTACGGGTCTTCGGGACACGATATCCTGGCCCTGTGGATGGATGTCTGCCTGTGTCATCAACCGGAATTTGGTTCTTTTTGTCAGCCGTCAAGTTATTTCTACTTGACGGACTGTCCCTTGGGCGTGCTTTTCCGCACTTCTGGTTCGCTGTATCGTCGTGCTGAGGGCTACGACGACGGTGACGTTGGTAACGGAAAGTTGACACAACCAGTTGGTGTTGGACACGTGGGTGATCAGCATTTATTGTGTCCACTGACGGGTCCTCACTTGTTTGATGTATCTGAAAGTGTAGCTCATTCTTTTCATTCGGAGAAAAAAGGAAAACAAGCTGTACGCCACCGAAACGTAGTGTAAGGTGTTGATGTCGTTCAATTCCAATCAGGAGCATAGGATATTGAGCAGTTTTGCCATTGGGCATGGCTTTTGTGGGTTTTCTCAGTAGTGAAAACAATTCCATTCATTCGAGGAATTGCTCATTCAATCGAACGTTAACCGCAGCAATCTATTTTTTTATGACTGACACCCAAACGGGAAACGAAAAATTACAGATTTACATGAAAAGTATGCAGAATTTGCAATGTTTCGCGACATGAACAGATTCTGTTATGTGGTCGCTAGAAGGATTTAAAATAATTAAAAAAAAATTATGCTAGATTATATGTCGTACAAAGTTTGTTTCCCAAAGTACATTGTGTCTGTAATAAATCCAACCTTACATTGTATGTAAGAGATTTGCTTAGCGTGTACGCGCTGAAACAAATTGACAGCTTCTTTCCTGTGAATTCTATTTTTGAAGTATTCCCATCTTAGTGGGTATCCTATGAAAGAGATCAAGGTTGTAAAAGAACGAAACCAATCATCTCTGACATCAGCGTTCCACTTTTCGAGCAGCAAACTTTCCAATCCGATTCTTGCAGAGATAATAAAAATTGTAATCAGTTCTGCAGCGATTCAAGTTTTCCCGGTACACCTGAAATGAGTTTTTCCCCGTTGGTCTCCTTCTATTCCAGCGTTCCGAGCTGGGATTGAACATGCAAAATGTGTTGAACTACTAAGCCAGGTAAGGTACACCTACTTTGTCGATGGTACAACTAGCATCACGCAGAAAGGTGAAGTTAAAACTTATGCAATCTCGTCGTCAACGACGCCTGGATCTCGGACGGAAGGAGAAGGAGCAGAGCATCTATCAGATATTTACCATCATCTTCCATATTGCGATGCATCCCGAGATTGATTAAATTTTGCTGAGCTTGGTAGGAACTGATTTCAGCAGCGATGCTAAGTAGGTTGCTTGTTTTCAAGATTTTTGCGATTCAGATATCCATCAGTAAAGCAGCTAGCAACTGGTTCAAAGTAGTTGATTATCCCAAGCTGGTGCGAAATTCAAATAAAGGTGGGGTTCTGGGCAGTGCTGTTATGGTCAATTTGGAGAGGTTTTTCATATGGGTGCACCCTGCATGGAGTGCCCATAATTGTAATTTTGGAAAGTGCACACTATTTAGTTTCCTCAAATTGAATCTAGGAAATGGTTAAACTTGTCTGCAATCAGCTCTTCAAAAAACTTAAAAATAGTTAATACAATAGCAAAAAATGTTATCTTCCATTTTATGCCACTTAATTAATTTTGGTATCTTTGACAGATACGTATTTTGACTACAATGAAGACTGCTCATCAGTGTCATTCCCACTAAAGGATTATTAAAATCTAACACCCTTAAGTACTCATCCCTTAGGTAATAATGTTAAGATCACAGGTATAAAAATGAAACTACAATGTGTGGAAACGGAGCCCACCTAACAAAAAAACAACAAAGATTTAAGTAAAGTAATGGATGCAACAAAATGCAACCGAAATATTTTTCAAACGCTTGTTCTACACACCAAAAAATTCTGAATTTTAATGGTGATGTAAACATTCATACATGCAAACATTCAAACATGTAAACTTTCTTTTCACGTAAACTAGCAGCTTGCAAGAAATGTTGCAAACAAAAGTGGACAGTTGCATACAATATATGGGATATTGCATGACATGTCTCATAAATTTACACTATCTATAATCTAAACTTGTATGATATATGACGCTCCATTTATGTGCATCATAGTAACGGAAATTTACACTACTTTTTTTTAGCTGTGTGGCTGTGTTAGTGTTAGATTAGATTAGATTAGATTAGAAATGCATGTAGATTGATGTTTTTGCGCCCAATTAGTAGCTACCACTATTAGTAGTAAATGTGACAGATATACATAAGAATTAGCATGATTGACCGCCCGCGGATGATACAACGTTATTGCCAGATCAGCTGTAATTACACAGAGAACCAACAGATGATGCTTGGGCCTCGCAATCATTCTAAATCGTGTAAACACTGGTGATCTAGGTCAAAAAAGAATTGGGTAGGAATGTGTTGCCATGATACTCGCTTTTTTGGAAGCCGAGGAGTCCTCTGCACTTCCACGAGAAATCAATGAAATTTTGGATAAGAGGGTTGGGTACGTAGCAAGGTGCGTTATGGCAAACGGTACGCCGAAGAACAATGATGGGTTCGAATGAAAAAAAACAGGCAGGTATGAAGGCCATGAGCTAAAAGCAAAAACGGTCGCTCTAAGGCCTTTCAGCCCCTCATATCACATCACACCGCTTATAATCGAATTAATGTAGCCATTCAAACCCAGTGCTAACGATACGACGATAAAGAAAACACGATTAGCAAGCAATGTGAATATGAAACTCGTTAATACCATGGGGCCTTGGTTTGATCACACAATGTTCTGCTCAGTAAGTAAAAATGGTTGCCTAAGGCAGACGAGTGATCCATATCAGAATACGCCACTTATGATGAAGTTGATGCTATAACCTTTAAAACCCGACAGCGGTGCCCCTTACACCACAACAAGCCGTGACGTCCAACGATCCTTTAAACCCAGAGACATGAAGCTACGAAAAAGCAATTTGGTGAAGTTATAACAGTGACATAACTATTTCCCAAGGATATACTAAGTCTACGTCTCTGGAGTTTGCCAACTACACGCAGTTTCGGAACCGGTATCAGAATACTCATCGACCCACGACATATCGATCACATTAGGAAGAAGTGAGTCGTAGCGCTTAACCTACCTAGGGAGGACTATTCGATACTTCCATACAAGTTTATTTTCATATCCGTTCGGCAGACCGTGAGTGGTCAAACTAATTTATAATTTTAGGGGATGGATGAAAGAGTCTGGAAGTTTCTAGCAAAGGATAGGGAAACACTGAAGTAAAAAGCAGGGGAAATTTATAAGTAAAGTGATAGTGAAGGGGGTAAGTCATCATCAAAAGGTATGTTCGTTGTTACAGGTAAATTCATTGAAATAATTAGTTTTTGAGTTCATATGATAATACATAAATAACCCTTTTTGTCAACCCCTCCTTGATAATCTTTTCAAAAATAAAACAGAAAACAAGACCTTAAGGGCAAAGGAAGCGGGGCGCCCGGGAGAACTGTTTTACTAATTTCAAGAAATTGAGCAAGTTTTCTTGGGATTTTCTTCCACTTGTCTGTCCGGAACTGATTAGAGATCATTTTTTGGGAACAAACTATACTGATAAATCTATTTGTTTTTACAGGAATGTGTTTTTACTGAAAAAAATGGTCAAAAGTACTCGACATTACTTTGGTTTTCTAGTTTCAACACCGGGCCAGGGCAATTTTTTGGATATTTATGTCAATCCATCGATAGCCAACTCCCAAAAGAACAATTTGGTAATATAATATTGCCCAATTACTTTCACTGGGATTAGTGAATGTACTTTTAATTCAATACAAAAAATCCCAGATTTATCATAAAATTAGCCATCACTATACTACCATCTTTACGAGGCGACTCATGAACCTATCGAGATTGACCAAAATGATCAAAATGAATCATCGGAGCAATCCACTGTGCGGCATTTCATAAAATTAGACCTGCCTTCTGGTGACGATTTTATTTTATCGAATGCTCAGAATTTGTTCGCATTTTCCTGAAATTCCGCAATTTTTAAGAATTGTTTAAAAGTTATTAGTTTACATGTTCCTGACAACAAAAGCACCATATGGCATACCGCGCAAATAGAGCTGCACTGATGTTACTACATCAAAGAGAGCTGCACTGTGTTATAATAGTGCTATGATAAAACGGGGTAGAACATGGATAATTGCTAAACATTGGAACCCTACCATAACTTCTTATTACCTCAATTTCTAACAATGCCTACTATTCAGTTTGATTTGTCTTTGAAACGATAGTTTCAACCAACATAATTGCACAGACCCACCCTAATCATTGTAAAAATGAACTGCTTCTTGGTGCACGCATTTATCCCGTGCGGTGAATATGCTTGTATAGGTGCGCTAAATGGACATGATCATATTACGCCCACGATTGCTTGAAATTTTTATATGGAACTATGTATATTTTTTTATATCAAATAATTACTAAGAGTAAAAGCAATCCAATGATGCCAATTATAGAACACAAATAATAAGTTCATAGCATACTTTTTGAATTTCCAAATCATGCGCAAACATTCCCCGCTATAGCAGCAGCACGCAGTGTGAAGTGGAAAGCCGAGAAATAAAAACAACCCACAGCGTATGTTCATCTACAGCTACGAAATTTCCGGAGCATCCGTAAAAGTGATCAATTTATGAAATTGATTCTAGAACTCTGTGTTTTTTTCAAAACCACTCATATACGTCTTTTCAGAATTATTTTGGAGTTGTGACTGGAATATGGACCCTGGGTATCACAGAATGGACCTCTGGATGATCTGGAACATCCATATAAGTGGTCAATTCAAGAAACTGATTCTAGAATTAGATTTTTTTTTGAAACTATGTATGGAAGTCTTATCAATATGAATTTGGAGATGTGAGCAGAACATTGTCCCTGGGATCCAGGGGACAGTACTCCGGAAGATCTGGAACATCCATCGCGATGTATGTTAATTAATATAGAGGCGAAGAGAGCTTACAATGATAGCTTTTGATAAACGATGTTATTGTGCAAAGGGTGAACACCACAGAGATTTATGCTCCTACTCGTCCTCTAAGAAGCATACATTTCTTTCATGTCAACAATCAAAGAAGGAACTTTGCTAGAAATGGGACGTTCAATAAAATGATGTTTTGTTATAACGATTATTGCGAAACAATTGACGTGACAATGAACAAAAGTATGCTAAAAATGTTCGAGTTGAGCCAGATAAGTTGGTATAAAAAAACAGACGTTATAAACTTATTATAACTGAAATAGTCGACGTTTGATTGGTGAAGAATTAGTAAATAAATAAAAATCATCGCCCCGAAGTGCTTTTTCTCGGTAACATCTGAAATTACCTTCAAAATGTATTGGTTGACCATAATATAGCTACCCCATGATTTGTACGATCGCATTAGCTAAATGGATATTATGTTATATAAAAATAAGGTGCAAAATTGAGCACTTCGTTTCTCGATCCACAGTACTTGTTTAAAAAAAATTTTATTGGCAAACATTAATTGTGGTAAAAAATATTTATAATATTAGCTTAGCTAAGCTTAGCTTAGACTGACTGCACATATCAATGGTTGCTACTCCGTGATTGATCAGAATCAGTGAAATTGTACAATGAATCAACTGAATGGGGCTGAGAGTGACCGTTCATTCTCATTGTACAAGTTTCAGTGACTCCATATTTTATAGATCAATAACGGCGCCGGCCACGTCCTTGCAATCAGGTCAGAGTAGGGAAGGAATATTAGAGTGACCTTTGTTGTTTGTGGGCCGTGTTTACCTCTGCGCCCCAACAAAAGACACAGGAATGGAGATTTTGTTAGTAAGTTGGGTTCGTTGGATCAGGATTCACCTAAATGATGCGACCATGTTTTTAAATGAATCAGTGTTATCATGCATTATACTTGGATTTGCCTGATGCCTAAACAAAATAGTGGATCATTATAATATAAATCTGAAGACTTTCCATCATCGTAAAGCTGAAAATAAACTTAGAGCATGAGCATGAGCAAAATTGACCGCCCGCGACTGCCAACACCAAAGAGCTGAAAACCAATTTAAACAAATCAAATTTGCAGACAAAAGCAGGGTGAAATCTGTAAGAGTGAATCATTACAGTTTAAATCTTATGACGTTCCGTTATCGAAGAGCTGGAATAAAACTTAAATAATTTAAATCAATAGATCCAGTCTGAATGAAGGCTTAAAAAAGAGAATAACAGCAATGACCCCATTTTGTCAGCTAGCAAAGTATGTGTATCTGAAAAATCCATCTTGAACGAGGAAGACATGAAATTATAATTATGTGGAGTTATTGAAAAAAATAACAGTCTGATGCGCGGAGAGGCAGACAGGATCGGGTCATAACTGTAGTGTGAATATTAGGAAGATTTATCATCATCAAACTATTCTTGAATTAACCTGGAAGAATGCTGAAAAATATGAACAGTACAAAGATGTTTTTCCTTTGAAGAACTTAAAAAAGTTTAAAAGAGTTGAAAAAAGCTGAAAAAATACTTAATTAGGTAACGTGAATAAAAAAAAGATTAAATTTTTAAGTGTTATCATGCATTAGAATATTCTTGAATTAACCTGACAGAATGCTAAAAAAGAATGAATCATTACACTGCCAATCTAAAGATGTTTCTCCTTTGAAGAGCTGAAAGAAGTTGAAAAAAGTTGAAAAAAGCTGGCACCTGTGGTAAAAAATATTAATAATATTCTATAAAAACTGCCACAGTAACCTCGTTTTACGTTACCCAACAATTCCGCTTGTTCCATGGGAAACTACCCATCTCTCCAAAAGGTGCACATATTCACTCAAAAATAATCAAAATTGTAAATAGGGTATTTTCAATGTAAGCTTTGACTAAACTTTATTTATACAAAGCTATGAAAAAAATATGCACTTTTGAAATACTTTTTATGATAAACCTGTCTATTTGGACTTAAGTTTATTAGACACAGACATCTACTTCATTACTTTTTCTGGTGGCATCAAACACACGGATGTCTTTGAGGCATGAAATTATTCCGTGAAATTAAATTCATTTGCCAAAATAAAATATTTTAAAGGTTATTGCATGCATTTTGTTTTGTTTGTTTTGTTAAACGAGTTCAAAACTGTCGAATTTATTTCGTTTACTACTCGGTGTACATTTCCTTCTACGCCGTTCACGAATATGGGAATGGATTTTTTTTGAGTATATTATATGAATGTACCTGATGGATCATTGATTTTAAATATGTACGGTACTAATAAAATAAAACTGGCCAACTTTAAAATATTTTAAATAAATTATGAGTTTGACAAAAACTCCCAATGCACATTATAATATTCTTAAGAGGAACAAAGATTGTCGAGTAACGCAAAAACAAGTTACTCGGGGGAACGTTGATGAATGTGGGTAACAATTATTAAGTTTTGGGAAACAAAATTTAAACTATCCATTGGATATATCCACCTAGAGATAAGGATACTTCTCCAATCAAAATACCACAATCGGGTACCTCGTTTATAGTTTATATCAATGTCTATGAGTGGTTTTGAGAAAACATGGAGCTCTAGGATCAGTTTCATGAATTAACCACTTTTAGGGATGTTCCGGATCTTTCACAGGACCAGACTTGTGACCTACCGGAAACTGAATGTTCCCAAAATTTGGCTTACTATCTACTTAACAACTTCTTCAAAGACATCAGGAAATTATCTCTTCAAATTTCCGTACAATCAGTGTTTGGTCCCAATTAGCTCAAATCCCATATGATACGTGCATTCGTTAATGCTGGATCGACCGTACTATAGGAATCCAGTGTCCACCGTGCTATAGGAATCCGGCAAGAACGAATCCGTACTATAGGAATCTTGACTGTATGTAATTGTTTTGCTGTTATATCACTACTTCTAATCCCTTGGACTGATTAACAATGTTAGAAGTAGAAGTACAAATGAAAAGGAAGACCGGTATACACTGAATACCAAATCTTCTATCTTTCTATTTCTATCTATAATCAATTTGCAATATTCAACGAAGATATTCTGCATGGTTTCTATCATGTTTGGAATAATTTAGAATAATTTGAAAATAAAAGTCCAAAGTCGTGAAATTTTCATGGTAGCTGCTCAATACTCAAAACTTTGTGGTACATCCTTTGTTTTGACCAAAACCCCGAAAATTTAAATATTCTTACTATTTTTCAAAATTTAAAATCAACGTGCCTTCCCCTTATCAAAACTGGGAGGGTCCAAACTTCGGATTTATTAGTTTTAAGCCAAACCCAACCAGAAAAGTGCAATTTAGAGCTGGGCAGAACAAACGAATCATTCTCGGATGCAGTGGTTGTCTGACTTATCCGTTTCTATTAGGTACATTAGGTTGGGTTAATTTCACAACCCCCTTATTACCACTGTTTTTTCGATTAGCATTGAGGTCTCCAACAACTGTGCAAAATTTGAATGCATTTGGTTGTGCCCTCGATTTGCGAACTAATTTTCAAATTTGTATGGGAAAATGTATGGGGAACGACCAACATTTAAAAAACCAGTCAAATTTGATAAAATCCCGGATATAGATTGTACAAACTATGAACAACAACTTTGTCGAGGATCGCAAACCGATCCGACTATTGAGCAAAAAGTTATGATCAATTTACTTAAGAGAGCATTCAGCTTAGTGCTCTGCACGTACCTACAGGCGTATTCAGAGCTTGTAGGTATGTACCGGACATAATATACTATGCTATATCAATAGGGAACAATACACAAAAAAAAAATGCATTATTTTTACAATATAATTAAAGTTTTTAATAATATTAAAACGTGTAAATGTATTTATTGAGTATTGCCTGTGAGACCTAGGGGCGTCTTCTAGAGTAACGAGCTTGCGCATTGGAAGGCCGATTATACTGATTAGTAAATCTTAGTGTGATTGTCAAGAGCATTGAAATAAAAGTATTGTATTGACATTTTATTGTAAAAGTGTAGTATTGTTATTAATCAATGGGATTTTGTGTTTGTATCGTAGTACCTCTAGCATTGAAGGTCAGTTCAGTTTTTCAAGGATTGTGGTACCCAATACTAATAATATTTTTATAACAAGATATCATTCTTATTACAAGTATCATTTGTACAAATGATACGAGTCAGGTTAGTTTTGCCGTAATCCAAATCTCAAGCCTATCAAAGAAACAATGTTATGCATGGTTTCAACGATCACGGTGGAATGCACTCAGTGTGGTGCTACCTTCACTGGCACAACAGAGAGTCCGAAGAATAAGCAGCTGATCCGGAAACCATGTGTCTGGGCCACACTAGCCAGCGGTGAAACATATTCACATGCCGAAGAAATGTTTGCCCATCTTGGCGTACCATTCATGTGCAGGGAAGCCTTTGCAAAAACGTTTTTGTCTCAATTTTTTAAATACTGCCTAGGCAACCGTCAATTATCGACCCCAAAATGATGTGTTTAGAACAATATTGCAACAAAACTAAACCAGATAGAAAGTTGGTGTCAAAGAGAGAGTTGTAGAACGCTGTACAGGCATCTTTTGGTTAGACAAAACAATACACTGTATTACGTAACATTTGAAATAATAAGGTATAATAATAATAATTTACGGAATCATGATCAGTGTACATCTGCGATCATGAATTATCATTTGTGTTACACATCATGATCATACGATAATCCACTGATAATCCGATAATCCACGATAATCCACTGAAATGATAACAATCACTGTGTAATGTATCTCGAAATCTAGGAATTTGCTGTCTTCGGCAAAGTTGTTTTGGATGTCAAGTACTCAACAATATGGACCGGGAAGACATGTAGATGTAGAAAATCGATGACCACTGCCATTTTGAAATCCAATATGGCAGCCGTTGGTTTCAGAAAAACTTTCAAATACCCTACAATATGGGCATTTTGGAACTGAGATAAAGTGTATAGGCCGAAAATCAATGTCCACTGACATTTTGAAATCCAAAATGACGACTGTTGGTTTTAGATAAAACTGTAAAATAAATTGATCAAAATGGCGGCGGACATTGATTTTCGACATACATATCATTCTGATTTAAAAAATACCCACATTGTAGGTTATTTGACAGTTTTTCATAAATCAATCGCTGATTTCAAAATGGCAGCGGACTTCAACTTCTGGCATCTACGTGTCATCCCGGTTTCAAAATTATCCATATTGTAAGGTACTGCTTTTGTTTTATCTAGGATTCCAAAATGGCAGCAAATTTTCTACATTTGTATGTCATCCCTGATCTATAAATACCCATATTGCAGGGTGTTTGACAGTTTTTTGACAGCCACCATCTTGGATTTCCAAATGATGGCGGTCTTCGGTTTTCGATCTATATACGTCATCCCGTTTCGAAATTACCCGTTTTATAGAGTATTTGGTTTTTCTTGCTCTCAGTGCCAGTTGATAATGATGAACGGAGGTTATTGCTATTTCATATGATCATAACCTGTAACACAAATGATAATCGCATTATATCTCCAGAACTGTCCGTTGTGAATTTTGGGTTTGTAATGGTCATGAGTGTAACCAAAATGAGAATGACATTATCTTTATCTGAAACGGTGGATTTGATTCCCTGGTCGCAAGTAGTATTCAATACTCCAAAAGCCAAAACTGGATAACTTCATAAAATATAACTCAAAAACGAAACAAAACACATCGTTTATTTTTTATATGTTATGTAAAAAAGCCTAACTTTTCAAGGAAGAATATAAAAACATATTACTCTCTCTGTCTACAAACCCTGATAACCATAAAAAAAAAACAAGTATAATCAATGTTTACAGTACAAAATCCGATTTTTTAATATTATTGTACGTTTTCTTAAAATAACTTTTAATTACCTTTCATGTAATAGTTTGATCTTTGAAATCGGCTTAGTGGTACAAAAGTTCTGAACATATAAAAATGGCGATTTTGAAAAATATCTAAAAAAAAACGATTTTTTGGACCACCCTAACATATAAATGGTCACCCTAATGACAAAATAAAAAAAAACACTAGTCTAATATTTTGCAATAATCGTTTTGCTTTGGAATGACTGTATATATATATATATATATATATAGCCTCTCATACACAGTTTCAGTGAGATAACCATATTTTATGCTCTAACTCTTTTGTTTAAATTTTCTCACTAAAACTGTGTATGAAAGAATTGTAGATATAGTGAAAACCTACATTTTGTATGTTGTTTCGACTTGATTCTCATGAGATATAATTCAATTTTAGATTTTTAGAAAAAAAAAACTTCTAATTTCATCCTCAAATGTTGCATAATATGTGGCCTTTCAGATTCCACATCAAGAAAAATTATATCTCTCTGCTCCTAATCAACTAATAAAATTTTACGCCGAAATATTCCAACAATTTATTTAACCATAAATTTTATATTTTTATAAGAGCATATATTTGTCCATAACGTTTTTTTACAGGTCTATCGGAAGATGGGACAACTGTCATAATTGTTAAGAGAAAAGAGCTGCAACACATGAAGAAGAAGTTTCTTCATATAAGAGAAGCAGCGAACAATACAGCAGGATTTGGATTCAAGACCAAAAATGATGAAATTTGCGTAGACAGCAAGCATGTTTTGGAAGGTCAAGCCACGATGACTGTGATAAAGGCAACAATGTGCTACATAGTCTTCGTGAATGGTGGAAATCCTAGTGATATAGAGGTTGCTAGAATTCCGAAGGATAATTCTTTTTTTGCGAATAAAATCGAAGTCAGTATTACGGATTTTATTAACAAATATTTTATTGAATTTGAATTGTATATTGAATTCTTTCAGATCAAGTATCTTCTGACTTTTTTTTCTTTATCATCGTTTCCAAATCCAAATCCAAATTGTATTTAAATTTTTTGAATCTCGATGATATTAGCAAATATTTAATTAAATCGAAATAAACTTATAGCAGGCGCTATTATTCTTCCATCGAAAATTTGGCCAACTTCTCCTGCATAATTAAAAAAAAAACTGATTTCATCCTCCTAACACATACAGTCAAGATTCCCAAAGCGCGGATTCGTTAATGCTGGATTCCTATAGCGCGGATACAATAAGATTCCTATAGTGCGGTATAACCACGCTATGGGAATACAGGTACCATATGAAATTTGACCTAATTGGGGCCGAACTCTGATTTTGAAGCAATTAGAAAATATAATGTCCTGGAGTATTGGGGAAACTTATTGAGCAAATAGATGGTGAAATTTATCTGCCACTAGGGTCCTCTGGGAGAGCTGGAAGATCCGGAACAAACGTAAAAGTGGTCAATTCATGAAATGTGTCCAACAGATTCCCGTTTTTCGAAAGTACTTACAGAAGCCTCATTAGACCGAACTCTGACTTGAGACCGGAAAATGGGCGCTGGAGGCCACTGGGTGACCTTCCGGAAGTTTCGGAACAACCGTAAAAGTGGTCATTTAATAAAATTGGTCCTAAAGCTCCGTGTTTCCTAACCTACAGTGTGGGTATTTCCGGAACTGTATATCATGTGATTTTGAAATCCAAGATGGCGACTTCCGGGTTGTTAAAAAGTGTCAAATACCCCACATTATGGATATTTCTGGAACGGGGACGACGTTTAGAGGCCGAAAATCGATGATTGATGCCATTTAGGAATCCACGATGGCAAATTACGGTTTGAGAAGAAATGTCGAAAAACCACAATATACACTGAGCCAAAGAAAGTAAGAATTCCAGTAGAACCACTTATGAATTTTAACCACAAGAAATCGGTATGAATTTAACTGATATGCCTTATGAAAAATAATAAACAGACTGGAACCGAACCATGGACGTTGAGAGATTACAGGGCCTGTATCATGACTACTCATCTGTCAACGCTAAGAAGAATGGAATGGCTAAAGGCGAATAAGAGCTACCTCATGTTAGACGAAAACCTTGCATAAGTCATGTTGTTTTATGTTTTATTGGAAAGTGAGATACTGAAAAGCAAATTACATTGCCAGAAACACACGTATGGGAGAAAATTTTTGTGAAAAACCCGGCTACCGGAAACCGGTGGGACTTGAACCCACAACTGCCACCTCGGTACGCGGGTACATTCCCAATTATACTGTGACATGTTTATGAAATTCATATGGGTCGTTCATAAGTGGAACTTGATGGAATTCTTATGTTCACTTGCCTTAGTGTAGATATTTTTTGAAACGGGACAACGTGTAGAGGACGAAAAAGGATGTCCTACGTCATTTTTAAACCTTACATGCCGGCCATCGGTGTTAGGAAAAGTGTCAAGTACCCCCACAATATGGGTATTTCCGGTACAAGGACAACGTGTACAGGAAGGAAATCAATGATTGGCGCTATTTTGGAACCCAAGATCCTGTTTATTTCTATCCACTTTATATATGTATCAAAATAATTATCTACTCCATGCCTGTCCGGATAATTTTAAAGCCTGAAAAGCACCTACATAAAACTCATCAGAAAAAGCTCAAACTTGTGACCGAAAACTGGACCCTGATAGCCACGTGATGCCCTTTAGAAGGAATTCGGATTTGCGAGCGGAAAATATTAAATCTCCGAAGGTAATGTTTGTCGATGATTTGAAGTTCTTTCGGGTAGTTTCATCGTTAGTTGATTTCTGTGCCATACAAGATGACATCGACGCGTTACTACACTGGTGCAGGCTAAACGAAATGGATTTAAATGCCCAAAAATGTAATGTAATTTCTTTCTATCGACCGCCAAGGCGTACGCAGTGCTTGGATTCATCAAACGAAACACGCAGCAGTTTGAAGACATTCATTGCTTGAAAAGTCTATATTGAAAAGTCTGTACGCAGCAACCTTGAATATGGAGTGCTGGTGTGGGTGCCATACCATGTCGTTCAGATTAACCGGATCGAGCGTATTCAAAGGAACATTCTTCAATTTGTACTTCGTTTACTTCCGTGAAATGATCCGGTTTGATTACCACCCTACGAGCATCGCTGCGCCTTGATACATCTACCGACCTTGGCTAGTAGGAAGATCCTGTTGCAGCGGCTTTTTATATTCGACATCCTGAAGAGCAACGTAGACTGCTATACGTAGCAATATAAATGTAAACATTCCGGCCAGAACGATCCGGCCTGCAGATTTTCTCCGCCTTCCTGTGCACCGCACTCTTTATAGACAGAACCATCCGTTTGATGTTTGTTGTCGTCGTCTTAATGAAGTATTTGTCCTTTTTGATTTTAATGTATCTAAGACAATGTTTAGAAATAGGATTAGTGAATAGAAATATCTGTCTGTACAATCAGTTCGAAGACTAGTAAAATAAAATAAAATAAAATTAAATAGACCCTGAATACTTTAGAAAAATCCACGAGCTACTACTACCAGTTTCAGGAATTGACCATTTTTTCTGTTGTTCGTGATCTTCTGGAAGGTCACCCTGCAGCCCCAGGGTCCATTTTTCGGTCACAAGTCTGAATTCATTCCAATGAGTCTTCCATAAGTGATTTCGAGATAACCACAGAGCTCAAGGACCAATTTTATGATCATCCGGAATGTCATCCAGTGGTCGCCAGTATCCATTTCTCGCTCACAAGTCCAAATCCATTCTAATGAGTCTTCTACAAGTGCTTTAAAAAAACGAGTTCTAGGGCAAGTTTCGTGAATTGACCACTTTTACGGTTGTTCCAAATCTTCCGGAATGACACCCAGTGGCCTCCAGTGTCAATTTTAGGGTCACCTGTCTAAATTCATTCTTATGAGCATTCTAGAAGTGCTTTCGAAAATAGCGCAGAGCTCTAGGACCAATTTCACGAATCGACCACTTTAACGGTTGTTCCGGATCCTCCGAAATGTCCCTTCATGGCCACCACGGTCTATTTTCTGGTCACAAGTCCAAGTTCTATCTGATGAGTCTAGTAGAAGTGCTTTCGAAAAATTCGTAGCTCTAGGACCAATTTCATGAATTCACCAATTTACGGTAGTTCCGGATCTCCCGGCTTTGCCAGAGGACCAGCTGGTGCCCTAGTGGAAGCTAGATTTTAATTTAATAGATTCTGCAAATATATAGCTCCCCTAGATATATACAGTTGTATTCAGCGCATGTCGATTTTCATACAAAATGGCCAACTTTGAAATGCTGTAACTTTGTTCTCTTTTGATCAATCGAGTTCAATCTTTCACGGCAGAACTACAGTTCAATTTGGTAGAAACGAATTATAAAAAAAAATATACATCTGTCGGAAAGTGAGATACTAGGTAAATTGTTCGAAATAACAGCATTTCCAATGTTTTGTATTTCTGTTAAGATTTGAATTTATAATTTGTTGCAGTACTCATGATTAAACAATTGTCACCCAATCAACAAATACACAGCATGGTTGTAAAATTATAAAATTTTCGCAGAGCAAATATTTGCAAACCAAAAGCTGCTATTATTTAAAAAAATTGCTTTGACCCCAACTTTCCGGAAAAGGCCACGAAAAATTTTATGTTTCATATATACAAAGTTGAGCATATTTTTTGTTCTGATGTGAAAAGAGGACAAAGTTACAGCATGTCAAAGTTGGCCGTTTTGTAAGAAAATCAGCATGCTGTTATTCTGAACACAACTGTATAAATAATATTGAAACAAACCATTGCCAAACATGTTTTTTTTAATCGTTAGGAATGGAATTTGCTAAAATGTATAATTATTTACCAACCATTATCACAAGCCTTCCAGAGCTCGCTACTCTAAAAGACGCCTGTTGATATAAATGAAAATGCACATGTTAAATAAAATGTGTGCTTTAAAATATAACTGAAATGTTAAGCAACATTGGAAAAATAAATTTTTTGAATTGCTATATATTGATTTAGCATATAAGCTAAAATTCATTAATTATTTAGCAATCAGTATCACCAGCCTTCCAGGGCGCAAGCTTGCCATTCTAAAACATTGCCTGTATATCTAAAAGAAAATGGCAATGCTCTTGAAAAAATAAAAATTTATACTTTAACATAAGACTAAAGTTTTCAACAAAATTGGTAAAACAATTTTGTATTCAGAATGTATCGGCTCGCACACCTGAACCCACCATCGACCCACAACGCATCCGGGCACCAACGGTTTTATTTCCCAAGGAAGGCGTGATCAGAGATTTTAGGCCTCAGAATATCCCAGCGGCGCCGACGGGGATTGAACCCAGGTCCTTTGGGATGAGAGGCAATCACGCTTACCACTTTACCACCGGTGCTGCTAACTGATTTCAGTTGTTAGTAAAAAGTTGTTAGCATTCTGAAATTCAGAATTTATCGGCTTTCCAGCCGCAAACTTGCTGACATCATACACGCCTCAGGACTAAGCGGATCGTAACTATGACATTGCTTACTGAAACTTGAAATAATTTTATATTTATTTTGAATATGTTTTGAAACGTTTGTAAATTGTCTAGAATAAACTAGTTGAGTACTGAATATTGATTTCAGTCGTTAGAAAAGAGTTATTAACAATTTGGAATTCAGAATTTACCAACTCCCAAGCCGCAAGATCGCTGGCCTCATACACGCTCGCAGCCACAACCAAGATTAGTGCCCACAAATTCAGGATAGTTATTTTTCAAACTATTTCTGAACATATATAAGTATTGTTGATCGCTCACCCCAAAAGGGCCTAGGCTCAATCCGGGATTTTCTAAGGCATACAATCTACGATCACACCTTCCTTCGAAAGGAAAGCAAAGCCGATCCATGAGTTGATGGGTCGATTGGTACGATCCAGATGTGGGAGGTGCCTCCCTGGCGTCGGTACCATTGATATTTAGTACGGAAAACAAATCAAAGGAAGAAAAAGTATTGTTGTACAAGTTATGAAATAATTATTTATGATTATATTGAGCAATTAACTTGTTTATAAAAATTCTCAATTATATCTTTAGCTGTGTGTAGAATCAATATTTCAGAAAGGTATTCATATCAAACAACTATTCCATACAAAAATGTAAATTAAATGACACAGATGATTTCTTTTGGGGTTTGTATAAAATGTTTACTGAACGACTACATGAACTTTTTTTTTCGGTTTATTTGGAAATAATTTCAACTTGTTGCAATGGCCCTCTGTAGCGTATACTCGCTGTTCACAGAGGAGACTAGGTACATTTACAATGCCTAGCTCATTGGTTGAAAAAGTGGATACAATTTCTAGATAAGAACGAGCATGTAGCATACATTGTAGAAATGATTCCCTCTGACGCAATCCGAATCTATTCAAAATGGAAATGTGTGAATGATGAATGTGGATGAACACGCGCTGCAGCAGCTGCTTTTTTTTCGTTTCTTGGTTTCCACATCACGATGGTCTATAGCGAGAATCGTTTTCATTTGAATTGAAAACTCAAAAAGTATGCTACAAACTTTCTACTTGTGGGCTATTATTGGTACCATTAGATTCCTTATGATTCGAGGAACGTTTTGGTATAAAAATAATTACATACTTCTAAATGAAAAAACCAACTAATCATAGGTGCTAGATCATTACTTCTATCATGCTTACCCATACACACATGCGCGCGGCGTAGGATAAATGTGTACAGCAAATAACAAGTAGGAGTTCATTTCATTTTATGATTAGGGTGGGTCTTGACAGTGGCACCGTTTGAACCTTTCGCTTCTAAGAACTTAGAAAACTGATAAAATTTGAAAAGCAACGTAATTTGAAAAGAAGATCGATGATAGTTATAACGACAGCCCAGGACCACATTGGCGACACCTGGACATGTTCCGAGTGTCCCTGCGTAAGTTACCAGTGTCTAACGTTCATCAAAACCCATTATGCGGTACCTCTCATCGAATCATAATTCAAAAGCATCTTTCTTTTTTTTTTTTTAAGAATGCGAAATTGTGCGATGATAAAAATTTAAATAAGATGAGGGAACTTCTTTTACTCAGTTGGTAGATGCGCGACCCGATTCTGTTTTTGCACGAGGATACGTACCGTGCAAAAGTGTTGCATAGAGAAATCGTGCAAAAAAAGTTGATCTAGAGAAACCGGGAAAACTGGAAAAAAAAACCACGAAAAATCGTCAAATATCATATAATATGGGTATTTCCGGAACCAGTGCGATATGTAAAAGCCGAAATGCATGTTTGGCGTCATGTTGATATCTAAGTGGTGACTTCCGGTTTGCTGGAAAACTTCGAAAATTCGTCATACCATACAAAATGGATATTTCCGGAACTGGTGTGACATACGGAAGCCGAACATGCATGTTTGGCGCCATTTTGAAATCCAATATGGCAACTTCCGGTTTGCTGGAAAACTGTTAAATTCGTCAAATATCATACAATATGGGTATATCCGGAACTGGTGTGACACGTAGCACCCAAAAATACATGTTTAGCGTCATTTTGAAATCCAAGGTGGAGACTTCCGGTTTGTTGAGAAACTGCTAAAACTAGTAAAATATCATATACAGGTATACCTCAATATAACGTAACTATTACTTTTTACTTCAATCGTCGATATCTCGCAAATAACAATTCAATCATACAAATCAACATTACCAATAGATGGGTAATTGTCTCATATATCCGATGGTGTTGTTAATTTGCTTGATTGAATGATCGTTTGCCAAAAATTTACGATCGAAGTCAAAGTTACAGTTACGTTATATCGAGGTATACCTGTAATATGGGTATTTCCAGAACCGGTGTGATATGTAGAACCGGTTGACATGTAGAACCAGGATGATATGTAGAAGCCAGACCCGGAAGTTTTGGATTTCAAAATGGTGCCAAACATGCATTTCCAGCTTCTACATGTTATACCGTTCCGGAAACTCCCATTTTGGATGGTATTTGAAGAGTTTTCGAAGTTTTACACGAAACCAGAAGTCACCATCTTGGATTTCAATATGGGGCCAAACATGCATTTCCGGCTTCTACATGTCACACTGGTTTCAGAAATACCCAAATTGTATGGTATTTGCAGGCATCAAAATTATCCTTATCCGTTATCCATTATCCAATCTATCATTGGATATTATTCCTATCCCTAACCGGATAATTTTAAAACGGATAATATTCAAGTTAAAATTATCCGGATAGAAAAGTTTTAAAATTATCCGGAGGAAAGAATAAGTGGATAGGGATAATATCCATTATTTTTCCCTCCGGATAGTATCCGGAGTACTCCGAACAGTTTATGTTTAGAATAGGGATGTTTGATATGAAATATGTTCTCATCAATATGGGTATTTTTGGAATCGGAAAGATGTCCAGAGGCCGGAAAATGATATCCGAGGCCATTTTGAAATCCAAAATGGCGGCTTCCGGTTTCATATAAATTGTAAAATTCTGTCAAATACCCATCAATATGGGTATTTTTGGAATCGGGGTGATGTCCAGAGGCCAGAAATTGATATCCGACGCCATTTTGAAATTCAAAATGGTGGCCTCCGGTTTTTTTAAAAAGTGGGAAATACTTGCAAATACCCATCAATATGGGTATTTTTGGAATCAAGGTGATGTCCAGAGGCCGAAAATTGATATCCGACGCCATTTTGAAATCCAAAATGGCGGCTTCCGGTTTCATAAAAAGTTGGAAATACTGACAAATCCCATGAATATGGGTATTTTTTAAATCGGGGTGATGTCCAGAGGCCGAAAATTGATATCCGACAAAAATTTTAAATACCCATATCTTATTATACTTGGAGAAAAACCCTATAAAAAAGCTATAAAATTGTCTCGGTTGATAAGGCACGAAAAAAAGACCAAACCACCCCTCGCCTATAAATACTACGTAACTTTTGAATGACCCCTTACGAAAACAAGAATATGATGGAAAATAATTCTCTATTCTGCATAACTCGACAACTAATCAAGCAAATGAAACCAAATTTGGCATGTGAAGGTATAAGGAGATGGTCATAGGGGGTAGCGCCTTAGATAAGAGGGGGGGGGGCTACTTACAATAAAGCAACTCAATCTTATATGGAATTCCGAACAAGGCCGGGCACACTCAGCTAGTTTCATATTTTATGGCATTTACAATGATATCTTATGATCAGGAAAGACAAGCTATTTTGAAATACATCAAATTCTAAGACTGCATCGGGAATCGAACCAACATGGTCTTGCTCTATTTCTGGAACTTATTACCGAATGAGATCAGTCCTTAGATAACAATACTTTTTCGGATAAGAACAGTCAAACGCTTGTGTTCATTCTGCTGTTTTGGATATGTGTATGTAATTGGTTCATTCTTGCGAACGGTTCATCCAAAAAATTCAAATCGGACGTTGTTATGCGGGTGATCGACTTCCTTTGCCCTTAAATATTCATTTCTATTCTCGCTTCAGCTCTTCCCGGTCGGTCGGAGCACAGGGCCTGCAGATTTTGGGATGCAAAACGTTTTGATGGAGTAGGTCTTCCGTTTTCTTTCGCTACTTTCCTGCTGCTGCCGACTTTATTCCGACTCCTCCGATGGCAAGAAGTTATGCCTTAGCTTTTCTTCGATTTATTTTTGCGCCACCGAAAGCGTCAGAAAGTTCCGATGCTGGTTGGTGGGCTGTTGCTTTTTGTTGTCGGTGTGGTGAAAATTTATTCCTGGCTTGACGTTGGATGCTGGTAGCTACAGCCCGAATCTGGCAGTTTTTATTTCCGTTTCAGTTTTGCAAAAAAAAAAAAAGTGGATCGTTATTGGTAACAAGTCGGTTTTGGTCTGGGATTTATTTTCCTGCGCTTCATATTTCTCTAGACATTGTAGGTTCCATGCTTCTGCAGAATTTGTAGTATGTGCACATCTGGAGAAAAAAAATGTGACTGTGTTCATGTGTGTCTGAGTTTTTCAAATCAAACCATCATGGCACTCAAAGAGAGAGATCCTTAAATTCCAAGGATCTAAGGATGAGCATATCCACGAATATTTCAAGCAAAAATACATTTTTTTCCTAAACTCGATTTGAAACCAGACCCTATCCTTGATAAGTAAACCCCTCAACCACTGTTCTAGTCGTAAAACAAAAACCTTATGCGACACGCCAAATTATATACCAATTGGTGAGAATTTCCTAAAGTTGTCAGAGCTTCTCACGATGATGATGATATGATACTACCACTCACTGTAGCAAGACATCTGTCAGTAGACTGGGGACTGTCTTCGCTGTTCAACTTGATCAAATTTAATAAGCTCTAATTGTACTCAAGCTGCCATTATTGTATGAAAGGCCAAAAATGGGTTGGGAAGATACGTGGGCAACATCGCTCACATGCACCCACGGGATAGTTGAGAATCTCTTTCCAACAACAGGATCATACATCCGGTCAAAAATCGAGCCATCCAACAGGAGGATGCCTCAGTGCGTGGGGAGAAGAGCCTGCCCATGAAATTTTAAAGGTAGGGAGTTGGAATGTCCACTCTCCCCATCTATTTTGCTTCAATTGGCTTCCCTGATGGACCCTCTGATGGACGTTAAGAGAAAAATAAAGGAAAGACCTGTTTAAAGGAATTCATGACATCAGGATGATTTTGAAGAGCTCCTATAGGTATACTGCCACTACTTTTTCAACCGATGTTATAGACAGCACTCTCACCTTTGCTTCCTCACAAACGAACCCCACACGGTAAGAAATATTGTCAATACTTACAAGTATTGACAATAATATTGATGATGTGAATACAGAAATATTGACAATACCGATGTATTGACGTCAATATAAAATGTATTGACAATACGATTATTGTCAATAAAAGCCATCGTGTACGGTCCACAACACAGCAGTGGGAATTTTCAACAACCACGAAACACATTCTCAGTCCACATCGTGCTCTCTTGCCGTGCGGATCTATTTGCTTTTTGCTGAAGGAAGTGGTACTGCTACCTAAAGCAACAACAAATTTAAACAGAACTTTTCAGTGCTCTGTAAATTGTCTGCCTTGTTCAACTCTTATTCCTCTTCGATCCTTGTTTGGACCCTACCCGAGGTAATCCTGCTTGGATATCGATTTGAGAAATTTTTCTTCAATCCTTCATACAGCTTGGAAGTCGATTTGGATAAAAATATTATCGCCGCCATGGCGCCTAAGCGCAAATAAAAAGGGTAATCTCTTGATCTCCCTTCTGATGAAATTAATTTGAGCAATCAATTTGATTTTCTCACGGATGATGAGAATTTTTTTTTTAATTCTTTATTTAAGAGATTTTTAGCCTTAGGCTAGTTCATCTCTAAGGATGATGAGAATGAATTCTAGTAAACTTTCCGGCTTTATGCCAAGAAGGAAAAGATTCCCCCTATTGTGATAACCACTTCCGATTTCCATACTCTTCGCATGAAACTTTTTTTTTTTTTTTTTTTTTGTTAATTACTTTATTTGTACAGGCTCATTCGAATAAACTTTACAGAGCCAAGTTATCATTTTCTTTATACATTATAAACGTCTTAAATCTAAAATTAAAGGATTGGAACCGATTACTCGCGGTCTTCTCGAGGTTAGTGGATGACAATTGTTTGGATCGGGAGAGGGAAAAGGAGATTTGGAATATGATTTATGATTCAAAAATTTTCACTATTTCTAAAACAAATACTTAATCCTATCGACGTTATATCAACTCTGTAATTATACAATTATTACAGAAACAAATCTACAAAAAAAAAATACACACACACATACAAAACACAAACTAAACACAAGGTTAATCAAATTTACAATCTATGGTTAATATTCTTCAAGAAAACATATATGAGTTGCATAAACTCCAGATCGCGTCTAGCCAAAATATCCCGAACTGGAACATTAGGTTGTCTACCTCGAGCCCGAAGGGAATCATACAACTCGGATCTGACTCCACGGTGCTCAGCACATGACCAAATAATGTGATCTGCGTCCTGGTAACCTTGTCCACATTCACAGAGATTACTGTCGCCCAGCTCAACACGGAACAAGTGTTTCGTTTAACGAGTAGTGATTGGACATGAGGCGAGACATCATACGAATGAAGTCTCGACCCACATCCAACCCCTTGAACCAAGGACACTTCGACACCTTAGGGATGATTGAATATAACCATCGTCCCAAACTCCCTTCACTCCATTTATTTTGCCAGCTGGCGAGGGACTGTTGACGATAAATGAAGAAAAATTCGTCGTAGGCGATTTGTCGATCGTAAATATCGCCTTCCATAGCGCCCACCTTTGCAAGCGAGTCCGCCTTCTCATTGCCCGGAATCGAGCAATGAGATGGGACCCATGCAAAGGTGATGACAAAAGATCTTAAAGATAAAGCACTTAGAAGCTCTCGTATTTTCATGAGAAAATACGAGGAGTGCTTTACCGGCCTCATGGAGCGAATAGCCTCGACAGAACTGAGACTATCCGTAAAAATAAAATAATGATCTGGTGCAAGTGAGGCGATCGTTTCTAGCGTATAATGTATTGCCGCCAGCTCAGCAATATATACGGAACAAGGAGCTTGAAGCATTCGAGAGGCGCTATGAAATTCGTTATAAATACCAAAACCAGCGGACGCCTCTATTAGTGATCCATCTGTGAAGAACGATCTTGCGGAATCAACTTGGCCAAACTTTGCAGCGAAAATTGACGGAGTAATCATGGAACGATGATGCTCTGGGATTCCGCGAATCTCTTGCGGCATTGATAAATCAAAATGAACAGAACTGTCGAAGTCGGAGAAGCAAACACGATAGGGATTATGCTGCGAAGGGCTGACATCCTGTGTTATGTACACGTAGTACAATGACATAAAACGAGTTTGAGGGTTTAGCTCAAGAAGCTTCTCAAAGTTTGCAATCACCAGTGGGTTCATAATTTCACAACGGGTGAGGAGCCTGAGGGATAATTCCGAAAACCGATCAGAGAGTGGCAACATGCCTGCTAACACTTCGAGACTCATCGTATGAGTCGAGTGCATGCATCCTAACGCGATACGAAGACAGCGATACTGGATCCGTTCCAGTTTGATGATGTGCGTTTTAGCCGCCGACTGGAAGCAAAAACTACCGTACTCTAAAACCGATAAAATCGTTGTCCGGTACAACGTTAGAAGATCTTGCGGATGGGCTCCCCACCACGTTCCGGTAATTGTTCGGAGAAAATTGATCCTTTGTTGGCATTTCCGCTTCAGATACTCAATGTGGGATCTCCAGGTGCATTTTGAATCGAACCAGACCCCAAGATATTTGAAGGACATAGAATGAGTGATCGGTTTACCCAAAAGTTGAAGCTTTGGTTGTGCTGGGCTATGCTTCCTAGAAAAAACGACCAACTCAGTTTTCTCCGTGGAGAATTCGATACCTAGCTGAATAGCCCAAGTAGACAAATTGTCTAGGGTATCCTGTAAGGGTCCTTGCAGGTCGGCCTCTCTGGGTCCTGTCATAGACACTACTCCGTCATCTGCAAGTTGTCTCAACGTGCAGTTGTCCCTTAGACAATTGTCAATTTCTCTGACGTAGAAATTATACAGAAAGGGGCTTAAACATGAGCCCTGGGGGAGACCCATGTAGCTAAATCGTGAAGCTGTAGAGTTTCCATGAGAAAAGCTCATATGTTTCTCTGACAGCAAATTGTACAAAAAGTTATTAATTAATGGAGAAAGGCCACAAGCGTGGAGTTTGTCTGAAAGGACTTCAACCGATACTGAATCAAAAGCCCCCTTAATATCCAAGAAGACAGAAGCCATTTGCTCTTTATTAGCAAAAGCCAACTGAATTTCAGTGGAAAGCAACGCGAGACAGTCGTTCGTTCCCTTGCCCCTACGGAAACCAAATTGAGTATCTGAGAGTAGGTGGTTCAACTCAACCCATTTGTCCAGACGAAAAAGGATCATTTTCTCCATCAATTTTCGAATGCACGATAACATCGCAATGGAACGATACGAATTGTGATCTGACGCGGGTTTTCCAGGCTTTTTAATGGCTATAACTCTCACCCGCCTCCAATCATCCGGAACAATATTGAGCTCCAGGAACTGACCAAACAAGTTCAACATGCGCCTCTTAGCGACGTCTGGGAGGTTCTTCAACAAGTTGAACTTGATTCTATCAGCCCCCGGAGCCCGGAGTGAGAGCTCCAGCATTGAAAAAGGCTGGCTGATCTCGTCTACCGAATTCGTCGTTTCGCGAGGAATCATCTGTGCCGGCACAGAATCAGGACATACTTTTCGCGCGAACTTGAGGATCCAACTATCGGAGTACTCCTCGCTCTCGTTGTTTGAAGACCGGTTACGCATCCTTCGCGCCGCATTCCAAAGCGTATTCATCGACGTTTCGCGCGATAATCCGTCCACGAATTGCCGCCAGTATCCGCGTTTCTTGGCTTTGATGAGGCTCTTGAGTTCGCGTTCAAGAGCCGAGTACGCTTCGAAATGTACGGGTGTTCCACGTTTCCGGAAAAGCTTAAACGCGTCGGACTTTTTACGATAAACCTCAGTGCATTGCTGGTCCCACCAAGGGGAAGGAGGTTTCCTACGGAAAGACGTTCCTGGAACCGGCCGAGTTTGAGCTTGAAGCGCGCTGTCCAAGATCAGATTGGAGAGGAAGTTATATTCCTCCAACGGTGGAAGCCCTTCTACCGACGTTAGGGCATCTTCTATCACATTCTTGAACTTTGTCCAATCGATATTACGGGTAAGATCGTACGCGACGTTAACGGGTTCCGACGGATTGAACCCACTGGCAACTGAAACTTTGATCGGCAAGTGATCACTACCGTGGGAATCTTGGATCACATTCCACGTGCAATCCAACGATAATGAGTTAGAGCAAAGTGTGAGGTCTAATCTACTTCCATTCGAGGATGGGCCAGCCAAACGTGTTACTTCTCCATTGTTAAGAATTGTCATATTAAAGCTGTCGCAGAGGTCATATATCAAAGTAGAACGGTTGTCATCATACAGTTCCCCCCAGCCTGTACCGTGGGAATTCAAATCTCCCATAATCAACCGTGGAGCAGGAAGTACCGAACAGATATCTGAAAGTTGTTTGCGATTAACAACGGCTCTAGGAGGAATATAAACAGAAGCAATACAAAGGCTCTTACCTTTAATAATAGCCTGACATGCAACAACTTCAATACCTGGAAATTGTGGAAGATTCACTCTATAGAAGGAATGGCACTTTTTGATCCCCAAAAGTACCCCTCCTCCACGTGAATCCTCACGATCCAGTCGAATAATGTTAAAATCATAAAAAGGAAGATCGATATCTGAAGAGAGCCAAGTTTCACAAACAGCAAATGCATCACAATCATTATTGTGAATTAAAAACTTAAAAGAATCTAATTTAGGAATGAGACTTCGACAATTCCACTGTAGAACAGTGATCAAATCCCCGACCTCGTTTGGAAAATTATCCATCGAAGGAAATGATTGCTGCAATGAGGGGCCACTTCAATGTCAATTGCTTCAAGAGGGTCTTCACAGAAGGAAGCATTGCCAGAACAATGCTTTTGAGAGGATCAGAAATATTGAGGTACTTGAGAATATCGTCCACAATTTTATCAAATGAGAACAACCCGGATGAAGAAGGGGCTTCTGTTCTTAAAAATGGGCCATCAGGGGTTTTTGATGTCCCCGGGAGAGATGGAAAGTTCTGGTTATAGTCAGTTCGGCGGAAACCAGGAGGAGTTGAAACTTCCTTTTTTCCATCACTCCTTGATTTGGGCAAGCTGATTTGGGGTTCCTTATCTGCAACTTTCCGCGAACGGATGCGTTTTCGTTTCCGTGCAGAACCTTCCGGAAAACTGAAAGAAACTCTCTCCTCAGCCAAGTCAGAGTCAGACTCGTCATCAGACAAAACAGCAAAGGGATTTTTGTCGTTGGTTGATGGTGTGGCTGTTTTTAGCATTGCTGCAAAAGACTGCCTGGAACGCTCCTTAAGAGAGCGTTCTAGTTTCTCCCCGCGTTGTTTGTACGCCGGGCACGATGAGAGACCATGAGGAGTTCCCTTACAGTACACGCATTTTGGTGCAGTGACTGTGCAGGCGCCATCCTCGTGCTTCTCCCCGCATTTGGAACAGCGTGCCTTGCTGCCACAGTGAGAGGCCGTATGTCCCAACTGTTTGCAATTTTGGCAGTTCATGACCCGAGGAACAAACAAACGCACAGGTAGCCGAAGTTTTCCCAACTCGATGTAGTGAGGAAGGGCTGAACCAGAAAAGGTCACCCGAAACGAGTCTGTGGGGGTAAAGCTCTTTTTACCCTCGCTGAAAGATACTGAGTTCAGCTTCTGGACTTCCAGTATCTCAACCGTGGGAAGCAAGGGGTTCTTGAAACGGCCAACCGCTTGCTTCGCCAAGATCTCGGGGGTCAGACTCGCTTCGGTGACCACACCTTCGATCTCCACATTACGAGCTGGGATGTACACTCTATACTCGAGTGTAAAGAGCTGGGAGGCAGCAATCTCGTTAGCTTGTTTCAGGTTAGAGACGACAACGCGAAGTTTATTGTACCTCACCTTCGAGATTTCGGTCACGGCCGAGAACCGCTTCGTCAGATCATTAGTAATTTGCATTACATTCAAAGGTTTCTTTTTGGGCTGAAAGTAAACAACCCATGGGCCTGTCGAGTCTTCTGGGTAGGCTCGCGATCGGGGACTTATCTGTCCCTGTCCATTACCAGACTGAGATGACGAACCAGGGATGGCATCATCTGATTTCTGGGATGACAGACGTTTTCGACCCTTCTTGCTATCGCGTGGCAAAGAAGTGTCATCTTCCGACAAAACGTCCATTTCGTCTTCCGAAAAAATGTCCATTTTGCCGTACTAGTGGGAGCGAAGAACGCTCTACCACTGCAACGATAATCAAAATTACTCGGACACAATACACGAGAAAAAAAAATACAAACACAGAAACACAAACTTAAAATTTAACTGATGGGAGAAAGAAAGAAACAAGAACAAAAACTTATCTGATAATCCTATACTACTACCACCGAGCGTTTACACAGCAGCAGCGGAGCGATGCGCAGCTTTGATGATCTTCGATCCGCGTGTGCGGGCGGTCTTCGTTGGTGTGTGCTTGTATGAAGCTCGGCACTCAGCTGAACACACGAGATGGATGAGCGGTTTGAATGTGGAGGCAGATGCTGACACTCGATGACGATGATCCGTGTGCACAGGTATGCGTGACCACGCACCGATGGTGCGCAAAATGGTTGGCGAATTGGCAATCGCAAAAACAATTTTCCTTCCGATGATGCCGAAAACACACTTTCTTCTCAGAAAAAAACTCACTTTTTGATAAATTTATCGGGAATTATGCCAGGAATCACTAAGCGAGAAAAAACTGATTATTTACGTCAGATAATAGCGAGAAAACTTCCAAATTAACGGAGCGCGAAACAAGTCGACCGTACTTCTTGCTAGGACGCAGTGAGATCAACATGAAACTTTTGAACGTTGTGAAATTTGAGTTTTCACTGCAAATTGGCCGTCGGGGTGAATGCCATGTGTTGGCTGAAACCTTGGACGGATTAAAATGTCTTCTCAAGTATGTTACTGAGAAGCAGCATAAATGTTTTACTTACGACACCAAAACTGAACGTGTGTTCAAGGTTGTCATTAGGGACTGCCCAGTGGTCAATCCCTGGATCAGATCAAAGATAAACTGGCAAAATTACTTGGAGCTGTGCCAGTCCAAGGAATCAAAATGGAACCCGAGTAGCACACTTTCATCACAATAAGTTACAATAAGTTTCTACAATTTATTTAAAACAAGCGTGCTACTAGAGAAATGAAATCCCGTCCTGGCAATCGCGCAACGTTATTTATAATGATTTTTATATAGTTCACTTCAAGTCTAGTTAATTAAACAACCTTAATACCTTAAAAAAAGCTAGCCTTATGCTCTATGTCCAAGTGAAGTAGGAAAACTTCAGGAAGACTGGAGGAAATTTCCAAAACCTCACCCAGTGCCGTAAGTGCCAGGGATGTCACGGAACCAAAAATTGCTACATGCCAGCTATAAGGATGAATTGTGGCGATTCCTCTCACGCAAAGGACGACTGTCCTGTGAAGAAAGATCCTAATAAATTTAAAAGTTCAAATTGTTTGGGAATGTAAGAAACCTTACGAACCTAAAATCTCGTTCTAAGCGACAGGTAGGAAACGCTCCACGTTCCCGACCAAGTAAAATTCTATATTCGTACCCGTAGGTACAAATATCACCCCTGCTTCAAATTCTTCATCGATACCTTCTTCCTTCGCTGCTAAAAATGTTCAGCGAGTAAATGGTGCTATTGAAACGGGTAGAAATCAAAATACAAAACAACGTAATTCTAACGGAAATTTTGAAAATTTTGACTTAGAAAGCATTACAGCTCCTAAAATGGAATTTTAACAGATATCATTTATTGACATGATTATTGATAAGCTTAAATCTTACTCCATGTTTGATGCTATTCAAACTGGAGTAAAATGTGCGAACAATATTTTCATGACTTTGAAATTCAGTAATGGATTGTAAATCATTAAATATTTTGAATTGGAATGCTCGATCTCTTGAAGATAATGAAGACGAGCTGTTTAACTTTTTGAGAGTTCATAACGTGTGTTCGTCCGCTTCCTTCCGAGTCCGAACGATAGTGAAAAGTTTTTACATGTTACAAACACAGCCTACTACGATGCATCGACTAATCCCTCGCAACGCAAGATAAACGCAATGCTTGCTTGAAAGAGAGAAGGACAACGAGCATTTCCGAGAACGAAAGAGAAGTACGAGACGCAAGATGATACGCGCTGCGAGAAGAGCAGAACAAATTCGACCGTCGCAGTATTTAGTTCGAACGAATCAAATATTCCAGGGCAAGTGATTGTAGCCTTTCAGGGCAAATAAAATGTGGCCTTTAAGGGCAATATAACCAGCAGAATTTTCGTTGGACTTAATTAGAGCCCCAACAACGTGCATATTGCCGTTATAACTGAAACGTTCCTTAAACTTGACCATATGGTTGAGAGAGAGGAAAACTATTTAATTTATAGAAATGATCGTCTTGATGGAGCCTGTGGTTGCGTTGCCATCATTGTTCATAGCCGAATCAAACATAAAATTCTTTCTTCATTTGTAACCAAAGTTTTTGAAACTTTGGGAGTTTCTGTTGAAACAAAATTTGGACAACTTACGTTTATAGCTGCCTATTTGCCATTCCAATGCGTAGGCCAGCAAAAGAATTTTCTCAAGGGTGACCTTCAGAAACTTACTCTTCATAGGTCTAAATTCTTCATTATTGGTGATTTTAATGCAAAACACCGCTCATAGAATAATGCTCAAAACAATTCCAATGGTAATATTCTGTTTGATGATTGTTCTGCATGTTATTACACTTTTCAATATCCAAACAGCCCAACATGGTTTTCTTCAGCAAAAAATCCCTCAGCTATTGATTTGGTCTTAACTGATTCTTGTCAGCTTTGTAGCCAATTGGTTACCCATGCTGGCTTCGGCTCTGATCATCTTCCAGTAACTTTTGGAATATCCCAAGAAATAATTTATAATCCCAACAGCTCTACTTTCAATTACCATAAAGCTGATTGGGAGCAATATCGAACATTTATGGAATATAGCTTTGATCCAAACATTCCTTTGCTAACGAAAGATGAAATTAATTATGCTCTTGAATTTCTGACTACTTCTATAGTTGAAGCAAGAGCTGCCTCAGTACCAAAATGCGAGGTTAAATTCGATTCAATTATATTAGACGACGATCTTCAGCTCTTGACCCGGCTTAAAAATGTCCGTAGGAGACAATATCAAAGAACACGCGATCCTGCTATGAAAGCTATCTGTTGGGATTTACAAAAACAAATTAACAAGCGATTCTCTGCCCTGAGGAACATAACTTTTGAAAATAATGTTTCTAAATTAGATCCGAGTTCTAAACCCTTTTGGAAACTCACAAAAATTTTGAAAAAACCTCAAGAGCCTATTCCAGCGCTCAAAGAAGGTGGTAAAATTTTGATCACTAATTTGAGAAAAGCTCAGAAACTTGCTAAGCAATTCGAGAGTTCCCATAATTTCAGTTTGGGTCATACTAGTCCTATCGAGAATCAGGTTGCTCGGGATTATCTGATTATTTTCTTTCTGGAAAATATTTTTGATGATTCCTTGGGGACTGATTTGGACGAAGTAAGATCTGTAACTAAAAAGTTTCATAATATAAAAGCTCCAGGTGATGATGGAATTTTCTACATCCTCTTCAAAAAACTCCCAGAGAGTACCTTGCCTGTCTTGGTAAAATTATTTAACAGATGTTTTCATTTGGCATACTTTCCTGAAAAATGCAAAAATGCAAAAGTTGTTCCAATTTTTAAGCCAGATAAAAATCCAGCTGAAGCTTCTAGCTACCGTCCAATAAGTTTGCTTTCTTCAATAAGTAAACTTTTTGAAAAGATAATTTTAAATAGAATGATGCTTCACATCAATACGAACTCAATTTTTGCAGATGAGCAGTTTGGATTTCGCCATGGGCATTCAACTACTCATCAACTCTTAAGGGTTACCAATTTAATTCGTTCAAACAAATCTGAAGGTCACTCAACTGGAGTTGCTCTTCTAGACATAGAAAAAGCATTCGACAGTGTTTGGCATGAAGGTTAGATTGCTAAATTGAAAATGTTTAATTTTTGTGGAGGCGAACCAGCCCCAGGCTGAAAGCCTCCCTAATAAAGAGAAATTAATTAATTAATGTTTAATTTTTCACTTTATATTATGAAATTAGTTCAAAAATATTTAACTAAAAGAACTCTGCAGGTAAATTATCAAAATTCCAAATCTGATCGACTATCTGTTAGAGCAGGAGCTACTCAGGGTAGCATTTTTGGGCATATAATGTATAACATTTTCACTTCGGACCTCCCTGATTTGCCTCAGGGTTGCCATAAATCTTTGTTCGCTGATGACACAGGCATTTCCGCTAAAGGAAGAAGTCTTCGTGTTATTTGCAGCAGACTGCAGAAAAGTTTAGATATTTTCTCTTCTTATTTACAAAAATGGAAGATTTCTCCCAACGCTTCCAAAACTCAACTTATAATATTTCCACAAAGTACTAGAACTTCCTTTTTGAATCCTAGTCACATAGTCACTATGAACGGAGTTTCGATTTCGTGGTCAAATCAAGTGAAATATCTTGGATTGGTACTTGACCAAAAATTAACTTTTAAAGATCACATTGAGGGTATTCAAGCCAAATGTAACAAATATATAAAATGTTTTTATCCTCTTATTAACAGGAAATCCAAACATTGCCTGACGAATAAACTTCTAATATTTAAACAAGTTTTTGGACCGGCCATGCTTTACGCTGTGTCAATATGGTCTTGTTGTTGCACTACCAGGAAAAAAGCAAAGCTCTGGAGATGATTTTGAAGTTGCTTCCTTGGTACAGTACTACCGAGGTACATAGAATTTCGAATGTTGAGACTTTAGAACAAATGTCCAACAAAATAATTAATAATTTCAGGCAATAATCGTTGCAATCCTCAATTGCAACGATTAATTCCCTTTATTCTTAGATAAGATTTAGTTTTAGTTTTTAGTTTTAAGATATCAATTGTTATTCTGACATGCAAGTTTAGAAAACCAGTTAAAATACTGAATTTCCAAGACAGGAACAATGTAAAAAACACTTAGATATATAACATAACAATTAAGGCTGGTAAGTTACTGTAGTAACTGGAGCACCTAGGTTAAAATGAAACGTGATTTATTTTTAATTTTGAACAAATTAAGAGTTAAAAAATAAAGCACATTCTAGCTGTTCTGGTTAGAGCAGTGCTGCCCAACTGCGGTAAACTGGTGAAGAAGGACTTAAATTTTGTTTTGTTTTCAATTTTCAAAAAAACGAGTCTGCTAACCCTATACCAAAGCTAATGTTTTGCCACAATTCATCAATCATCACAATTCATGGACTTACATTAGTCATTATCAATCATAAAACAGCTTGTTGAGTATCAGTCAACCGAACACTCTACACACAATGTAGTCAAATATCCGGTGTTGCTCTTTCGTTCCAATTCACCTCGTATATCCAAACGACATATTTCTATATTGAACCCAACCTCGAACATTTCAAAGGTCACAGTGAACCATCCGTTTTACGACCCTTCAACAACGCTCGAAATCGCCTTCCGCAGCAACATGGGAGCTACTTGAGGAGCAAAATTTATCATCCCTTCGCTTAAGTATCAATAAACGGAGCAGAGTTTTGAAACACTTTACTGCCTCGGTGTCGTGTATGCATAATAAATCATAAATTTCTGCTGCAGGGAAAATAACTCCACCCAAAATACTGATTTGTTAGGAGAACGTAATCCCGTACGAACTCGTGCCGTTGTCATTCAAATTCCCATTTGGCTGCCAACTTGATGATGGAAGGAAAAAAATAAAAAATCTCTTCATTTTCGCCCGTAACGCGATCCATCCGGTGCCATGGATTCCGCGCTGTGTTGCAGGCAAGATATTCTTTTAACAGTCGGTCGTTACAGAAACAGCGTTTTTACACAAAGCAACCGTTAAGTAACGTTTGGCTTGTCATAATTCATCCTCCACCAGCAGGGAGTAGGTGGGAAGCGACAACTTCATTATGAATTTCAATTAGTGTGTCAGTTTTATATGCCGTTTATGGTGAGATGAACTGACGTGTGTTTGACAGCGATGGATTGCTGGAATGATCTGCAACATGCAAACTCATATATTGGCCATTATAAATAGCATTACAACGCGGTAAACAATTATTTGAAAGCAATCAACGCTCGATGACCGGCATTGGTTTGCTGAGTTCCGTTCAACACGACATTCACGAAAAGCAATCACACATCCGATTATGTCGATTTCTCGCTTCAAAAGACCATCTTGGATGATTCAGCAGACTACGGCGCGCATCGGTGATGTGATGTACGACGATGTCCTCGGTCACATACACACATGCACACCCGGATCCCCTTTTCACTCCGCGCCGCACAGAGGAGTACCTAGCACAAACAGCCGGCCAAACTATGAAACATGGTTTTCTATACTGGTTTATTTTTGTTGCATACTTAAATATATTGCTGCACAAAGTGGGGACGGTTGAATTATATTAAATGATGTTAAATTTTTTTGGGAAGTGTCTAAATATTTACATAATTTAGAATTTTAAGCTTTCAAAAACCAGCTACTTAGTAATGTTTTAGATTGTTTTAAAGAAATTTGATAAAATGTGCTTTTTAAGAATTTTTTGAACTTTTTCATTGATAAAAAAGTGGGCAAATTTTGCGTGATTCAATAATATAATCTATGGACGAATTAAACTTCAAGTTGGCGTGAACACATTTGAACTCATCCGGGCTCGTCCAGGGTTAACGTTTGCGAACCTTTTGAAAACCGCAGTATAGGGGAAATGTATGTAATGTCTACCTAAGTGTCTCTAATTTGGGCCCATACATAAATTCAGCAATCGACTAAATTTTCAATAGCAACCAAAAATATCCATTAGTACCGTCCCAATGACGCGTTCATCTAGATACTATTGATAAATAGCAGATTTTTAGCCATGGGCCCAATCTTAGATCCATAGGTCAACATTAGAGCCATTTCCCCTATTTGGAAAAAAAAACTACCCAAATTATTTTTTTTGACTCAAGATTAATAATAGTACTCAAAACAGCAAATAACTATTTTGGTCACTTTTTTGCCCTAGTTACTCCTCTGTGCGCCGGTTATATCCGACCTCTATTTGATTCCATTTGGTCCATTCACCGGCTTTTCTCGCAGACGCTTTCCACACACATGCATACACATTTTAAGCTCCTTGCCCACTTCCTCCCGATTTATAGTGGCATGCGGCGCTATTCATATGCAAAGTACACACATTCTGAATCGTCAATAAATGTTCAGGAGTTTTATTACACACTCTTCTGCTTGTCCCCCGCAGCAAAACGAATGGGAATCCTACTATTCCTCTCTATCTCCCAGCAGTACCAATTCTGAAAACTGAATTCAATTGAAACCCCCCTCCCCTAAACATCCCACCTCTGCTGTTGAAGAACTTTGCCACCGTGGCATATTTTTATACTTTCCATAACAATGAAAGCTCCTTGGCAGTGCACATAAAGGCTGACTAAAAATAAATGGGTACGCACAAAAAGACCTGCAATTCGTGATTCAATAAGTTTTAAAAATCCATTAATGCTTGCTTTACAGTACTTTTATTAAAACTGCAAAGTTGGAGCATTAGATGGTTACATTTCTCCAGTTCGAACGAAATCTCGAACCTTCCTCTTGATGGAGCCCATCAGCGCTCGCACTGTGGAAACGGACACGGAATCAGCCGCTTCGTCGCTGCTTTGAAATTGCCCAATATTATTCGATTGGTCAAAACTCCGGGCAATTCTGAGGATACAGCCTTGGAGTAGTGGCAGCTGGCCAAATCGGGCCAAAGATGACTTTGTCCCTATGCTTGCGGATGAACGGCAATACACGCTTTTCAGGCATTCTTCGATGTAAACTTGGGATGTCATCGTCGAGGATGTGGCGAATGGTTCCGTTTTCATTCCACAACTCCAAGTTGCTTGCAAAATCATGGCCTTCTTCGCGAACTTGTCGGCAAACACGAACTTGAATCTACCCTACACATCCCAACGTCCAGTCACGATGTTAAACTTTTGATCGGTAAGCTGATTAAAATCGAGTTTGACGTATGTTCCATCATCGATCAAAGAGCAGCCCTTGTGTTTCGTCAAAACACGGTCGTACAAGAGCCATGCACGCTTTTTGGTCACGGAATTCTGCTTCATGTGCCGGTTCGGATGTTTACTGGCTTTGTACGACTTGTATCATCCTTCCCTGGCAAGGATGTTCTGCACCGTTTGAAAGTTGTTTTTGTACCTTCTGGCCACATCTCGGATCAAAAGACCGGGGGTGGCTTTGACGCACCTCAACACTTTGCTGCGCAGCTGACGATCCCTGGTTCCAGTTTTTTCGTAGGTCCGCTGATTCCTTTCCACACTCAGGGTTTCCTTGTAGGATTTGAGCACTCGACAAACTGTTGTTTTCGGCACCTTCAGCAATTAAGCCAGTTTGGAACCGGACCGCTCCCAATTTTCCAGGTGTTTGCGCACAATATTTTTTCTTATCTCGAGTTCCATTTGACGTTATTTCTGAACGCGATCGACTACTTTGATCAAACTTGCACCAGCTGTTTTCTATAGAAGTGTTAACAAGCCACTGTCAAAGATTTTCGATTCCCAACACTAGAGGCGTGCTAGCGGCGAGCGATTGACGTGCCAATTTACTTTCAGTCAGCCTTTACATTCGTTGGAATATGTTTCCGTGCTTGTTGGAACTTGAAATCAATAATTTTGGTTTATTGTTGTACATAGCTAAATATATCGTATAGTTTCAATGCAATATTCTACAACGGACCCAAAAATGAGCAACATAAACAACAGAACATTAACAAAAATGCATGCAAACAATGTTATGTGCAACAGAGGTTCGATTCCCACTGCAGTTGTTGATTTTTTCGTAACTATTTAACTCCCTAATGATCTGCACGGCAAATGAGAACGACTTAAATTTGAGTTTAGCTTACTCATTAATCACAAAAAGTGCAGAAGCTCAGCGGTGAGTAAATTTGCCTCATGTTTTTCCAGGTTTTTTTCCAATTTTTTCCAGGTTTGTTCAAGTTTGTCCAGGAACAAATTCCCTTATATGAGAAAAGATTGAATACACTCTGTATATTGGTACTAATCCTAGACTGAGTAAAATTTTCGTAAAATTTTCCGGCAGATTTTTGAGGTTTTCCCAAGGGGATGGTCACTCCGCACAGTGTACCGAAAACAATCTTGGGCACACCTGGGCACAGCCATTGGCACTGTTTGGCACCCATGGTTACAATTTTTCTGATCCTTAAAGTTACTGGTGTTGTGTCCATGAAAAGGTATAAGATTACTCGGGTTTCTAAGAGGATCAAACACGTCCGTCGTTGTTCATGGTCAGCGATATAAGAGACCGACACTCGTCTTTATTGCAGCTTCTACCGTTTAACACATACAATATATCGTTCGAGTGAACATCACTGATCGTTTATCTTTCAGACCTTATTTTATCGCTAAAAGGGTTTCGACTCGTACACCGGACATATCAACTGGCAACACTGAACTTTTTCTGCGCCTGCGTAGTGTTCTTGTATCAAAAGTTTGCTTTGTCATGTATAAGAGATACGGATTTGATTTTTTCAACAAAAGTTGTAGCTATTAACAAATCCAACAAAAGCTCTATACATCATTTTGCGGAATGCTGTTGAAGAAAAAAGTTAGAGGCAAATGAATGTAAATGAATGAACCAAATGAATGCAAATGATTTTCCATGCCTGGGTGCTGCATCTGATTTCTGCATTAAAAATACCCTCACCTATGGATACAACTGACTAGGGTGGTTCCAAAAATTATTATTTATGAAAAATGCTGCTTTATACAGTTTATGTTATTATTTATTTCTAATACTTTTATGAAGAAAATATTGCTTTAAATAAATTATTTAAGGCACCAAGTTAAAAAAAATTGTTTTATCTTTTAAGTAAATCAATTCCTCCCTATTTAAATGAGTAAATGTACAGATTTATATATCAATCTTCATGAGTAATGGAAAAGTTCTCTTTTAACTTTGACGGTTATTTAAAAGTTTACTGAGGACTGGTGTTTTTTTTAAAATTAGGGTGGTGTTTTAATTAATTTGGATACCTAGGGTGGTTCTCGAATATAAAATTTTCTTTACATTTTGATAAAAAGACTGAAATCTATTTTCTATTATTTTATTCTTTAATCATTGTCATCATATTCCACCTTCAACAGCATTTTAACATCTTCTGGTAAATCGTGCTTTCGTTCTGTTACCTTTCGATACCCTGAAATTATAGGATCCGACGAAACTAGTAAGCCGTTAAATACATCTTCCAAATTTGCCACCCAGGAACATTTACGGGCATGATTCTTTCTCAATCAGCGTTTCTTCTAATTCATGTGTTCCTGTGCTTCTTCAGACATTCGACCAATCCGAAGCATAGCTTTATCTATGATTTCTTGCCAATTTATCAGAACTTTATGCAGTGTTGTTGATGTGAATTCAGCCTCATGCAGATGATGTGTCTGTAGTTGCGTTCACCACCTTTCCGTCCACCATAGTCATCGAAAGATTTTCCTTTTTTTTTGTAGTAGCTCTTTTTTTTCCAAATTCAAAATAAATTACATTTCATTTTAACCTAGGTGCTCCAGTTACTACAGTAACTTACCAGCCTCAATTGTTATGATATATTTCTAACTTGATTTAACAGGCAGTCGATTAGATTTGGAATTTTGATAATTTACCTGCAGAGTTCTGTCAGTTAAATAATTTTGAACTAATTTCATAATATAAAGTGGAAAATTAAACTTTTTTTCAATTTAGCAATCTAACCTTCATGCCAAACACTGTCGGCTGATTTTTCTATGTCTAGAAGAGCAACTTCAGTTGAGCAGCCTTCAGATTTGTTTGAACGAATTAAATTGGTAAATCTTAAGAGTTGATGAGTAGTTTAATGTCCATGGCGAAATCCAAACTGCTCATCTGCAAAAATTGAGTTCGTATGGATGTGAAGCATCATTCTGTTTCAAATAATCTCTTCAAAAAATCTTTTACTTATTGAAGAAAGCAAACTTCTTGAACGGTAACTAGAAGCTTCAACTGGATTTTTATCCGGCTTCAAAATTGGAACAACTTTTGCATTTTTCCATTTTTCAGGAAAGTATGCCAAATGGAAACATCTGTTTAATAATTTTACCAAGAAAGACAAGGTACTCTCTGGGAGTTTTTTGATGAAGATGTAGAAAATTCTATCATCACCTGGAGCCTTCATATTATGCAACATTTAAGCTATATATCTTAATTCGTCCAAATCAGTCCACCAGGAATCATCAAAAATATTTTCCCGAGAGAAAATATTCAGATAATCCCGAGCAACCGGATTCTTGATAGGACTAGTATAACCCAAACTGAAATTATGGTAATTCTCGAATTTCTTAGCAAGTTTCTGAGCTTTTCTCAAATTTGTGATCAAAATTTTACCACTAAGCGGTGAAATAGGCTTTTGAGGTTTTTTCAAAATTTTTGTGAGTTTCCAAAAGGGTTTGGAACTCGGGTCTAATTTACAAACATTATTTTCAAAAGTTTTGTTCCTCAGGGCAGAGAATCGCTTTTTAATTTGTTTTTGCAAATCCCGCCAGATAAATTTCATGGTAGGATCGCTTGTTCTTTGATTTTGTCTCCTACGGACATTTTTAAGACGGATCAAGAGCTGAAAATCGTCGTCTATTATAATTAAATCGAATTTAACCTCGCATTTTGGTACTGAGGCAGCTCTTGCTATATTCCATAAATGTTCGATATTGCTCCCAATCAGCTTTATGGTAATTGAAAGTAGAGCTGGGATTAGAAATTATTTCTTGTGATAATTCATAAGTTACTTGAAGGTGATCAGAAACGAAGCTAGCATGAGTAACAAATTGGCTTCAAAGTTGACATGAATCAGTTAAGACCATATCAATAGTTGAGGGATTTCTTGCAGAAGAAAAGCATGTTGGGCTGTTTGGATATTGAATAGTGAAATAACCTGCAGAATAATCATCAAACATAATATCACCATTGGAATTGCTTGGTGCATTATTCCATGAGCGGTGTTTGCATTAAAATCACCAATAATGAAGAATTTAGACATATGACGGGTAAGTTTCTGGAGGTCACCCTTGAGAAATTTCTTTTGCTGGCCTACGCATTGGAATGGCAAATAGGCAGCTATAAACGTAAGTTGTCCAAATTTTGTTTCAGCAGAAACTCCCAAAGTTTCAAAAACTTTGTTTTCAAATGAAGAAAGAATTTTATGTTTGATTCGTCTATGAACAATGATAGCAACGCCACCACAGGCTCCATCAAGACGATAATTTCAATAAATGAAATAATTTGCGTCCCTCTTAACCTTATGGTCAGGTTTAAGGAACGATTCAATTATAACGGCAATATGCACGTTATGAACTCTCAAAAAGTTAAATAGCTCGTCTTCATTATCTTTAAGAGATCGAGCATTCAAATTTAAAATATTTAATGCTTTAAGATCCATTACTGAATTTTAAAGTCATGACAATATTGTTTGCAAATTTTACTCCAGTTTGAATAGCATCAAACATGGAGTTAGATTTAAGCATATCAGAAATTATGTCAATTAATGATTTCTGTAAAAAGTAAAAAGGGGCAGTAATGCTTCCTAAGTCAAAATTGTCTGAATTTCCGTTAATTAGTATTTTGATCTCTACCCGTTGCAATAGCAGCATAGGTAGCTTCATTTACTTGCTGAACATTGTTTGCAACGAAGGGAGTAGGTATAGGTGAAAAATTTGAAGCAGAGGTGATATTTGTACCTACGGGTACGAATGTACACGCAAACCAAAAATCTATTACAATGAATGTTAGTTCCGTTTCCTATCATCCTCTGTTCATGAACATCGCAGCGAATGTTAGAAGTTGATTTTACAGGTGATGTAATGGTTTTTGTCTTTTCGACTATATCAGTAAGCTTGTAGAACGACGCACATTGTAGAACATTGTAGAACGACGCACACACTTGCCTCGAATCTCTCCAGCAGAAAAACCATACGAAGTCGAGTATGCGAGAAAATGAGCGCTTCATGTTTGCTTTTAGGGTATCCATATTCAGGAGCATTGAGAGAGCAGTGGAGATAGCACAGGTCTGATAATCAAAGCGTTCTTGGTTCGAGTCCAGTCGGCAATCGGATTCTTATTTTTTTCGACATAACTAATTTACCTCACTAATACACTCTACATTTTTCGGTCTCCAATTTCCTTGCATTGGACCGCAGCTAGGTATATCGCATCCTCGGTTCATGCGGTCTCCACTAACATCCTCTGATGATGAATCCCACATAATTGTAAGCGAATCTTACATCCCTCGGTTGGGTGTAGAATTTATTCCTCGCTGACCGTTGTTAACAGCAGAGGAATTTGTACTTGGTCGGGATCGTGGAGCGTTTCCTACCTGTCGCTTAGAACGAGGTTGAAGGATCGCTTTGCGAGTCTTACATTCGCAAAAATTGGATTTGTGCTTTTCACCACAATTTGAACATTTATATTTCTTAGGATCTTCCTTCACAGGACAGTCGTCCTTTGCGTGAGAGGAATCACCACAATTCATGCATTTAGCTGGCATGTAGCAATTTTTAGTTCCGCGACCCCATCACTGGCACTTTCGGCACTGGGTGAGGTTTTGGAAATTTCCTCCAGTCTTCCTGAAGTGTTCCCACTTCACTCGGACATGAAGTATAAGGCTAGCTTTTTCTAAGGCCTTAAGGTTGTTTAGTTCACTAGACTTGAAGTGAACTAAATAAAAATCATTGGAAATCCCGTTGCGTGAATCGCCAGGACGGGATTTAATTTTCATTTTGATTACTTGGAGTGGCACAACTCCAAGTAATTTTGCCAGTTCATCTTTGATATGATCCAGGGATTCACCACCGGGCAGTCCTTTCATGACAACCTTGAACACACGTTCAGTTTTGGTGTCGTAAGTAAAAAAAATGGTGCTGCTTCTCAGTAAGATACTTGAGAAGACATTTAAATCCGTCCAAGGTTTCAGCCAATACACGGCATTCACCCCGACGTCCAATTTGTAGTGAAAATTTAACTTTCACGAAGTTCATAAATTCCATGTGAAGAGCATGGCAATCGGAAATGGTTATCACAATAGGGGGAATCTTTTCCTTCTTGGCATTAAGCCGGGAAAGTTTACTAGATTTTTTTTTGGATGATGGATCATTCTCATCATCCGTGAGCAAATCAAATTGATTACTCAAATTAATTTCATCCCTTTCTTTAGCGTTTAGGCGCCATGGCGGCAGTAAATTTGTATCCAAATCGACTTCCAAGCAGATTACTATAAGAATCTGAAGGATCGAAGAGGAATTTTCCTAATCGATATCCAAGAAGGATTACCTCGGGTAGGGTTCAAACAAGGATCGAAGAGGAATAAGAGTTGAACAAGGTAGAAATTTTACAGGTTGAGCACTGAATAGTGCTGTTTAAATTTGTTGTAGCTTTAGGTAGTACTAACACTTCCTTGATCAAAAATCAAATAGATCTGCACGGCAAGAAAGCACGATGCGGACTGGAACTATCAGCTCTTTACTTTCATATCCTCAACTATCGTATAAAATGTTCACTTTAAGTCTGATATTGACGTTAAGCATCTCCAACAATGTAAAAAGTCGTTTCCATCGCTTCGCTTTCTTTCGGTCATGACTTCAATTCAGGTATCCATCCCGATAATTGAATATCACGTCAATACATACCTACACACTTAGATTTTTTTGCCGAGATGGGCACCACCGAGCAGCTCGGCATTTTATTTTGCTGTAAATTCAGCAAAAAATATGTTTGTTAGCTGAGATCTCGGCAAAATTCCCGTTTGTTAGCTGAATCTCGGCAAGTTTTTCACTGAGATCCAGCAAAATAAAATGCCGAGCTGCTCGGTGGTGCCCATCTCGGCGAAAAAATCTAAGTGTGTACCACTCCCTAATTGACCAGCATTCTGACACGGCAGGCACTGGAATTGCCTATTTTGAGGCCAGTTTTTGACACATTGAGAATATTTGCTAGACCCAAACATCATCTCTTGGATATCGATATAATTAAAGGTAACCTGGCAATACCGGAGTAACAACCATGGGCGGTCAAGCTTAAGCTCATACATAAACGGCTCAATGTTGGTATGGTCAAAAGAGGTAGTCAACCTTTAACTAACACTAAACATCAAGTTGAATTTCAGGGCGTACATTGACAAAACTAATACGAAGCACTAGTGCAACATCTTATAATCACTACTGAATTATCTGATAAACAGGAAGTACGTCCTATCCTTGAAAAAAGTCTTCTATTTGCAAATAAACCAACCTTGCGGTCGAATGGCGTTCGGCGAAACAAACCCGTGACAAAATTCTTCTAAACTTCACCCCAAAACAATTAAAATGTTATAGGCCCACAGTCCCACGGACTTCTGACGAAATTATGCACCACCTCCACTGCAATTCCATCTGATGTGGTAAAACTATAAATTAATTTTAGTATCCCGTCCAGTAATGTCAACAAACACGGTTTCACATAAATGTGTCACCAGAGCGAAGTTTAACTTTTTAACTCACATGCTCGTGACGGCATTTGCCAACGAGGAATCACTTTGAATGTTTTTTCCCCATAGGTATTGAATTTTGAATGGAGCCAATCGCCACGGTACAATCACAATATGAGCATGAAACAAAATATGGGGAAAAACTTCTGATGATGTTTGATGTTGCGTTTCACATTTTAGATCGAATTATGTGATATGTGATTCAATTTGGCGAAATTGATTTTTTGTGGAACGACGGAAACGAAATTCGATGCGATATCATGCCTGCATATTCATAAGCAACAGTTTTTGCTGCTTAGCGGAAAATGTGTGGTATCCAGAAAAATTGAAAATTTATCAGTGTGGTGTCATGATCGAGCCTAGATGAATGGTTCCAGTTTTTGCTCGGATTGGCGCTGGTTGTTCATATCGAAAACCTATGGCAAGGGGGATATCAAAATTCATACACTTTTTTTTCCAATGCAGTTGGGGATGCAACAAATTCGCTTAATTAAAACAAATTCTCCCCATCCACTTAAGCTAATTGAACCAATCAAACCAATCTTGCGGGATCCGGAAAGAGCACGTTCCGACAGACGAACCATCATTCACAGTGGCATTAATAAATTACATTAGCCGTACACCATGTTCGCTGGGCTATTCTTATTGCATAAATTGAATCTGCTAGTCCCTATGTAGCTACAGAATCGTGCGAGCATAAGTAAGCGATGTGCGATGTAAGAAACGATGGCGACGACCAGCCACATTTCCGCTCTTCTCGGGATTGGTCACACCTACTACCGACGGCGCCACATCGAAATGCCGAACGCCGCAATTCACCTGTCGCAAAGGATTCAGTTCCCGTCGCTCGGAATTTATGTGTCGTCGCCGTCGCTGAAATAGCATCACATTCTCGTCACGTTTGTGTGATTCGATCTTTCCGTGGTGAGGGTGGCTGTCTGGGAAACTTGTTACCATAACGTTGTGAAGCTAGTTACCTACGCGTAGGTATGATTGAGATAGGTTTGTGATGTGTGTGGGCGGCATAAAGGTCGGAACGGCTAGAAGTTGATGGAAATTTTTGAGTTGAATTGTTGAGACATGATGAAAGAACAAAAATTCAGTAAAAAGTATGTAGAAGTGGAAAAGTTCAATAGGTTCGGATATAACAGAAAACCAATTTTAAACCGTGTTATTGTAATCGACTGGTAGATAGTTCGGAAGGAGAATTTCACGGCTCTGTAGTCTTTTATCAGATAATGAAATGGTTTATCTCCACAACTCCTCTGCTAAAATGTGGTATTACATCCATCTCAGGGGTTATACAAAAATTTGATCAAGCTCAATAACCTCTGATTGTCCTCAACATGTCACTGTATATTGGCAAAAACGGTTTTGGTGGATCGATTGGTAATTCATCTAATTGCCTCGATGATAGAGAATCTTATTCCAGCCACATGATCATACAATTGGTCAAAAAACGAGACAAAAGATGGATTTATTTATTTATTTATTGTTATTCATCTGACAGCACTTATCTAAATGAATAAAACTTAGATAATGCACAAAAAAGCGATGTTCCTCCAAATTTAAATGCTTCTTCCACAGCGGAGAATGCTCGAATCATCGCAGACATTGGCTCATGGTATTCATATGTAGTCCGATGGAATCTTGGTTGTAGTGAGGATGATTTCCTCAACATCTTTTGAGGAACACGGAAGTTTACTTTTGAAAGCAGTTGAGGGCAGTTAACATCGCCATTTAAAAGATTCGCTACAAATAAGGGTTGTTGCATTTTTCTTCTGTGTTCCAATGTGTCCAGGTTCATTAGCATGCATCGGTCGGCATAAGGTGGTAAATTCATTGGATTGTGTCACGTCAGGCGACGCAAAGCCAACCTCAAAAATATTTTCTGAACACATTCTATTCGGAGATTCCACACTAGCTCATATGGAGACCAGACCACAGATGCATTCTCAAGTATGGGCCGAACTAAAGTGCAATATAGTGCCTTTAAGCAGTGAGGGTCTTTGAAATCTTGTGCAATCTTCGAAATAAATCCCAGTTAACGATTCGCCTTAGAGATGATCGAGGAATAGTGAAGATTGAAGGTCAACTTTGGGTCCAAAAGAACACCAACATCAGTCATACGTTATACTCTGCGAAGCGTTACATTGTCAATGCAGTAGTCGTAAAGAATTGAACTCTTAGAGCGGTGAAACGTCATCACTGCGAACGTTGATGATGAGCTTATTGCGACGGCACCAATCCACAAACAAACCTCGCAGAGCTTGAAGACAATGACAATCCTCAATTGGGTGAAATATGACGTATAGCTTAAGATCATCTGCATAAACGAGTTTGCATTTAACTCCCAACAAAGCTGCAACATCTTTGAAGAATAACGTAAACAAAAGTGGATCCAGGTTACTTCCCTGAGGTACTCCAGAGGTGCTGGTAAACGTAGAAGAGACACAAGATCCTAGTCGTACTCGAAGAGTTCGTACAGTCAAGTAGGAACGTAATCACGAGTTGCTCAGACGCTCCTAGTCGGGAAAGCTTGCTTGCTAACAAAACCTTCTGGTCGATTTTGTTGAATGCGGCTTTCAGATCAGTATATATGACGTCGACTTGTGCCTTATCCTCTCCATCGCGGTGATGCATGTACTGGTGAAATCCAAAAGGTTAGTAGCTACCGATTTACCGGGAATAAATCCATGCTGGTCAGTTGAAATGTAGTTCTTCGAGCGATTCGCTCAAGATGATCACAAACAGTTTGGACGCTGCCGAAAGACTGGTGATTCCTCGTTAGTTCTTAACATCCCGTTTATTGCCAGCTTTGAAAACAGAAATCATATACGACTGCTTCCACAATATTGGTAATTTTCCCTGCTCAAAGGATGCAATTTCGGCCGTTCATTGGGATGGGTGCCTTAATGGGTGCAACATCAACGAAGCTGTTTCCAACTTTTATCAACAAGTGTTCTCAATTGTTCGGGATGTAGTACCGATGAAGCAAAGACGCCGCTTTTTCGGGAGAAGACAGCCTTGGTGGAACAACGAGCTGCAGCATCTACGTAATCGTCTTCGCAAGGCCAGGAAACGTTATTTTCGTTCGAGGGACGAACAGCACAAAACTGAACTGCGTGTATTGGAGAGCGATTATAACTCTTTGCTTGCGCGATGCTTCAGCAGCTACATTCATCGCACGGATGATAACAACATGCCTCGGTATGATTTGAACGTAGCGCTTCTCGACTTTTCTCCGGAAAATGTGCTGAGCAAACTCCAAGGGATAGACGAATCCAAAGGCGCCGGACCAGATCGTCTTTCACCACTGTTTATCAAGAACTGCGCCGTTTCGCTTTCCGTTCCCGCCACAATTCTTTTTAATCGTTCCATGGCGGAAGGCGTTTTTCCGAGTGCTTGGAAAACTGCTGTCATTACTCCCATACATAAAGCTGGTAGTATCCACAACGTAGAGAACTACCGTGGCATATCAATTTTGAGCTGCTTGCCAAAGATTTTTGAAAGCCTCGTCTTCGATTCGTTTTACCCACACGTTCATCATATTATTTCCGAATTCGTGAAAAAACGCTCTACCACTACCAACCTGATGGCATATGTTTCCTCGTTGGTCAACGCACTGGAAATGAGACAACAAATCGATGCCATGTATATCGACTTCTCAAAAGCGTTCGATAGAGTGCCGCATTCTTTGGCGGTGGAAAAATTGGACAGAATGGGCCCACCCGCCTGGTTGACTCGCTGGATATTTTCCTACCTAACTGAGCACTGCGCCTACGTTCGCCTTGATGGAACGAGCTCTGACCCATTCGATATCACATCTGGTGTGCCTCAAGGGAGCCATTAGGGCCCACTTCTTTTTGTGCTATTCGTCAACGATCTTTGCGAAATGATTAAATCTCCGAAGGTAACGTTTGCCGATGATTTGAATTTCTTTCGGGTAGTTTCATCGTTAGTTGATTGCTGTGCCATACAAGCTGACATCGACGCTTTACTACACTGGTGCTGGCTAAACGGAATGGATGTAAATGCCCGAAAATGTAATGTTATTTCTTTCTATCGAACAAGGATGGCGACCATTTTCGATTATAGAATGTTGACAACTAGTATCGTCAGAGTAAGCACTGTTAAAGATCTGGGTGTACTACTTGACAGTAAGCTGAGGTTTACCCAACACATAGCTGCAACGACCGCCAAGGCGTACGCAGTGCTTGGATTCATCAAACGAAACACGCAGCAGTTTGTTGACATTCATTGCTTGAAAAGTCTCTACTGCGCGCTGGTACGCAGCATTCTTGAATATGGAGTGCTGGTGTGGGCGCCATACTATGTTGTTCAGATTAACCGTTTACTTCCGTGGAATGATCCGGTTCGATTACCACCCTACGAGCATCGCTGCGCCTTGATACATCTACCGACCTTGGCTAGTAGGAGGATCCTGTTGCAGCGGCTTTTTATATTTGACATCTTGAAGAGCAACGTTGACTGCTCAGTACTGCTGAGCAATATAAATGTAAATATTCCGGCCAGAACGATCCGGCGTGCAGATTTTCTCCGCCATTCTGTGCACCGCACTCTTTATGGACAGAATCATCCGTTTGATGTTTGTTGTCGTCGTTTTAATGAAGTATTTGTCCTTTTTGATTTTAATATATCTAAGACAATGTTTAGAAATAGGATTAGTGAATAGCAATATCTGTCTGTACGATCAGTTCGAAGACTAGTAAAATAAAATAAAATAAATATGGCTGCTAAAGGTTCTGCTAAGGCAGCTTAGCAACGGCAGAACACCACTGCCAGAATTCCATCTGGACCAGGAGAGAGTGAGGTTTTCAGTCTCCTTGCTGCTGAAAGTACCATATCCCGAGTTACTTCGAATGTGCTCAGTTCCACTAAGTCACTAGGCGTATCAGAGGCAGCAGATTCAGCTTCAACGTCACTTGTCATATTTTTATCGAAGACAGATGCAAACATCTCACACGCTTCGCTAAGAGAAGTGGACTCTTTCCCATCGAGTAGCATGTTGGACGGTATACTCGCATCTTTCCTATTGCTGTAGACAAAGCTCAAAAAAAATTCGGGGGTTACGCCGCAAATTCCACTGGACTCTGAGGACGTGTGATTTGTATAAGCCACTGTTAAGTTTAATTTAAGCGATACTGGCACGCTTGGAGTCATGCTTCGTGTCAGCTGTTCTGTGACGACGTAGTTTTCTCTGGACTGCGTTACGCTCACGCTTCAGCACTCTAAGCTGAGGAGTACTCCAAACTGGGGAAATCGGTCGTCTTTTGAGAGGAACATTTGATTCCAACCAGTATTGAATAATGCTACAGAAACGCACAGTCATCTCATCAACATCAATTTCAAACACATCGGCCCAGTCTTGATCAAAAAGATACTGCAGTAATGAGACATAATCAATTTTCTTGAAGTCTAAAATCCCTGCTCTATCATCCACGTTGCACGTCACCAGTAGAGTGATGCAAAATTTGAAATTTTCGCTCCACAATACTTAAACGATTCCAAATCGGTTCCTGACTAACCTCTCAAAATTTGAACCCATTTGGTGAGAAACTGAGATGGCACAAACCATTTGAAGTTTGTATGGGAATTACTATGGTAAAACCAATATTTTTGTTCATGTCTATCTAATAATTCACCATATTGGTCTGCTTCAAAAACTTTCAATTGTACTTGTAAGAAATTTTCTCAGCTACAACTTTGCTCAAGACCACTTTTTGATTAAATGCATGGATCGAAAGTTATCAATGGTTCAATGCACTGATGTCTTATGATAATGTTCAATCAACTGCTCATTGGTTTTTCTGAGGCGTTGAATAGGACACAAAAATCATGGCTACTATGTCACATTGCAAAATACAGTGTTGCGTACAGAGCAGCTGCTTGATCATGTCATAAGTTTACCAATCTCTTAAATAGTTAATAACTTTTTCCTGTCTCGTTTTACATAGAAACGATCTTGAGAAAAGTTGTAGCTGAGAAAATTTTCTATAAGAATGGCTATCGAACTGTTTCGCAGCTCAATATGGAAAAAGACTAGAAGGTAATGAACAAAAAGTTGAGATTTCCCATCGTAATTTACATATAAACTTCAAATGGCTTGTGCGAAGTCTGTTTCTAACCAAATGAGTTGTAACTTTGGGAGGCTAATCAGGACCCGATTTGAAACCATTTAAGCACTGTGGAGTGAAAAAGTCAAATTTTGCATCAGTCTAATGACCAGTCAAGTGGACCAGGTAGCGACAGAATTAAGGAAGGATGGTAAGTATCAATAGGTAAAAGCGGCACAGCGGATTCGTCGATATCGAAATCATTTTCATCGTTGCAAAATACTAAATCCAGCATGCGGCCAAGTTCATTTTGGACTGTATTGTGTTGACTGAGATTAACGAAATCCATTCCATCAACTAGAGCAATACTTGCAGCGGTCAGTGAAGATGTTTCGGTGAGGTAGACCCTGTTGTCATCGATTCCCCAATGATGACGTGGTTGATTATAATCGCCACAAACAAGAATCTTATCATCACAAGATGCCTTGTCGCACAACTCTTTGACTGAGGCAATATGCGCTGCCATAACTTCGAGCGCATAAATATAGTCTATAGCCATGTAAGTCCAGTGACACACAGACTTGTTCCAGTCTAGTACCGTGTCTGTCATTTGCAAATGAGCTGACATAACGTTGCGTCACAGCTATCAGCACGTCACCAAAGCATGTTTTATCGCTGTTGCGTAAGTTGCGATCACAACGAAACACGTTGTAGCCAGGTCCAAAAATCTGAGTCGAATTATTGCTATCGTCAAGTCCGGTTTCAATCAAGATGATAACGTCATACCCACAATCAGCAGCAGCCAGGAATAGATCATCAATTTTTGTTCGAATACCTCGTCCATTTTGGTAGTACACCCAGATTCGCTCTTGAGGCGGTGAGGCGCTGGAAGCAATGGACGAATCTCTCGCCTTCCCATCATTTATTGGTTCATATAATAATATAATGTTTTATATACATATGCTACCATTTTCATTCTCTGCTTGTCCGTCAAGCAGTTCAGTTCGGTTTCTGCTCGCTCTGTCGAGCTGTTCGATAGTTGGTTCCAAAAGTGTATTCGCATCGTTAGTAGTGTCGGTCGCATCGTTTGATGGGAAGACTGCGGAGAAGAACAGTGGTGAGGGTAGCCCAAGTGTACCTATTTCAAATAGGTACGCTACTCTTCTCACCGATGTTGGGAATACCACCTCCGTGACGGTGAAGCGATCCATGAAGAGGAAGAAAAACCAGGGCCAGTCCGATGGTGCGAGTGGACGCGACGAACGTCAGCGACATCGGTGATTTCAGCGACGCCATCGACAACGAAAATTCTGCCGGCCCGAGTGCACTTAATGAGCTCATCGCGGATCTAGTGACGCTGCGCGTTAAAACCGAATACAAGTTGGGCAGATTCGGCACCAAGGTGGTGCTCCGTCCCAAAGCGGAGTATGACTTGGTCGTCGCCCACCTGAGGACTTCTAAGGTGGAATCTTTCACCCACGACATTGCCGGTGAGAAACCGTTCAAGGTCGTCATCAGGGGCCTACCAAACATCGACCCGAAGTTTATTGAAGCTGAAATCAGGGACCGGTACAAGCTGGTCCCAAGTGCCGTCTATCGAATCACAAGAAGAGACGAGAATGTGAAGGCTTATCCGGATTGCCTTTTCCTGGTACACTTCTAAAAGGGAACGGTAACGCTCAAAGCGCTGAAAAAAAAAATTCACTCCATCAATTCCATCATCGTCCGCTGTGAGCCATACCGTGGCGGCCATCGCGATGTGACTCAGTGCCAACGGTGTCTGAACTTCGGACACGGCGCCCGTAACTGCAACATTAAGCCACGCTGCGGCAATTGCGCTCAAGACCATGCCACCTCCAAATACACTGCGGATGAAGCTGTGGCTTCCAAATGCGCCAACTGTAGTGATGGTCACCAAGGATCCGACAAGCAGTGGCCTAAACGCGAGGATTTCAAGCGCATCCGAAAACAGGCGTCAATCAACAATCAACCAGGACGAAGGAAGGATAAGGCTCCGGCTTTTAGGGCGGAGGACTTTCCGCCTCTTCATGGACAAGCGAATACACGAGTGCGATCCGCCCACCCTTAAGAAACGTCTGGATCTTCTGATGAACAAAACTCTCCATCCCCCTGGATTCTGGTGACAACCAGCAGCTCAAACAAATAATCCCGATCTGTTCTCAGCGGATGAACTGATGGAGATTTTCATCAACATAACCGGTGCCCGAAGCCCGAACAGATCCAAGTGCTCGGTAAGTTCATGAGCCAGTATGGTGTCTAAACCGCTGACCGTCGCTACCTGGAACGCTTACTCTGTAAAAGCAAAACAGATTGAGCTTGCCGACTTCATCCGCAGGCACAGCATCGACGTGGGTCTTCTAACCGAGACCCACCTAAAGTCCGGTGACAGCTTCTGGTTGCCTGACCACAACATTATCCGGCTTGATCGCACCAGCTCCAGGGGGGGGGGGGGGGGGGGGGTAGCGGTCATCTTCGGGAATCAAATTCTGCACTCTGCCCTACATTCGCACTTCTATCATCGAGGCCTTCATTGTGGAGGTGGAATGACCACCTGGAAACGTCCGGTTTATCGCTGTTTACTGCCCACGCCAGTGTACCGCAAGCAACGGACTAGGAATCCAATTCAAGAACGACCTGACCGCCATCACCCGGCATCTAGCTCTCGATTCAATGTTGGGGGCGACCTGAATGCCCACCATGAAGCTATACTAGATCACCAATCATCAACTCTTCTTGTCGCACTATGTCACTAAAGCAACCGATAGGAAAGCATTGAATGCACTCTCGCACGATCGCACCAACAATAGTGTGAACGAACAATTGGTTGCAATTGTGTCGATAGCAGGCATGTTATAAGCCTCGGGCATTAACATTTTAAGGACTCCAGTGTTGTGAGATTGGTGGGTTTGCTGTATTTTCCTGGTGAGCGACACCTGTTTGAAGTTTGCACATACCAGAAGAAATGCGCAATCTCCCGACCCAAGCACCCAGACAATAGACCAGCAATTTGGTCTTTCATTGCAGGCACGTTCCAGACCAACGAACAAGAGGTCAAATTCGTCAAAAGTGCGACGACTCACTTCTTCAACTACACTTCTTCGATCGAGACGTAGACGCTAAACCTGCAAATTGGTCCGTCTTCGTATGTACCTTTGAGACCTGAACCAGCAATAAGTCAAAGCCGCCAAGTGTGACAACCCACTTCGTCGAATATTCTTCAGCAACGTCAGACTCTACAACGCAGAATACACGAAGGCCTTCGACAGGTAAAGGAAAAATTTATCACCAGCAAATGTGACGAATGAATGGTTAACGTGAGTGCCACCTCTTCAGAGGGCCTTTATTTATAGTCCTAAATCCGCTGGTTCATCGATGTGACGCCAAATAGGCCGAGCAACTCTACCTTTCCCACTGTTTCCCAGCCGCGTTTGGCAGATCGGTTGTCCCTGACCCTCGCTAGATCGAGCGACAAGGCTTTGAAAGTGCCCTTCGAAGGTTGTGCAAAGGCTGTACAAAGGCTGTGACGTGCAAGTTGAGAGAGAAAGAGAGAGTGGCAATACGGTAGGACGGATTCTAGCCGTGCGACAAACGTCGCGTAACAGTGCGACGTCGGCTGTTCGAGCTACAAGTCGGTGAAACTCATCGCCAACATTGCGACAAATCTTGTGGCACGATAGGTTCCAGTGCATCGAAGCTACAGCAACGCCGCACACTGTAGAGCAACCAAGGTCGATGACCTTCGAAGTTGTTTGACAAACAGCAACACATCGCTAAACATTGGCATGCAGGTGAAGGTGTGACGGGGCCCCCAACGATAAATGCAACGAAGAAGAAGTCCTGGGAGAGGAGATTAATGTATATATGTTAGGCATAGTAGAGGTAGGATGAGCATTAGACTATTGAGCCACAAATACCACGTTACATTACCGTGCCATAATTGAATCTTTCCTTAATGAAATTGAGTTCACTTTGCATTTAGTCCATCGGTTGCTAGTGCACCTTTCAATTTGTGAGTGGCTAGCTGGCCTGAGTAAAAGTTTGAGCGAGAGCAGTGTGGTACCCCGAGTAGCACACTTTCATCACAATAAGTTACAGCAACTTGTTTATGACTGAAATTAGTCGTATATAAGTTTCTACAAATGATTTGTGACAAGCGTGCTACTAAGGACTACACTTTGAACCACTGTTCTCTTCCGCAATATCGATGCCTATAATTAGCACGGTAAATTGACTATGTTTGCCGATATCTTAACGACATTAGGTCAAGATCCGACAATTCTCCAGTCTTAATCGGAGATTGTCACAAAGCTTGGCGGAACTACCAGTGGAACCGGAACGGATGTCTATTGTTCGACCACGCACAATATGGACTGTACACTGTGCAATTTCCGGACGAACCAACTTTCATCTCTCCTCTTTAAGGAATAACCAAATTATTTGCGGAAGATACAGCACTTTTTTTTCCCTAATCATGATTCTTTATCTATTGTTTCTTGCATAAGCTATGATCTGCAAGTTCTCATAAGATACTTTGATACAAATTTATTTTCGTTAAACTAATCCAAGGCTAAATATATGGTGTTCCACTCACCAAGGAAAAAAATTCTTCCGCACAATAGTCCGTCAATTGGATCTAAAGTAATAGAAAAAGTATCTAATATTAAATACTTTGGATTAGTGTTAGATCCTACGCTATCTATAGGACACATCCATAGGATTTCGTCTCTTTGTGGCGTGTTAGCAAATTTGTGCCTAGGAGAGCTCTTCTAACGTGTTATCATGGTTGTATACAATCTCATTTGCAATACTTAATCATTGTCATTGTATAGCGGAGCCGGTGGTCTAGTGGTAAGCGTGATTACCTCTCACTCCAGCAGGCCTGGGTTCAATCCCAGTCGGCGCCGCCGGGATGTTCTGAGACATAACATCTCTGATCACGCCTTTCTTCCGTATAAGCCGTTGGTAACCGGTTAATTAGTTGATGGGTCGATAGGTAGGGTCCAGGTTTGAGAACTGCCTCCCTGGCGTCGGTAGCATTAGTGCTCAGCACGAAAAACAAGATCGACGAAAAACAAATCAAGGAAAAATAAAACGATTTAGTTTGTATGTTCTTATGTGATCTGTGGTTATCTGTGTGATTTATTTTGAATTGGGAGTCAGTCAGTGGTTTATCTCTTGGCATATCTTGCAAAAAATCCTTTAGGTTCTCGACGGGTTCAAATCATTGGGGCTTAAATTAAACTAAGGTAACTTGATATCCACAGCAACTATCCACTCCGAATTCCATTCCATTGAATATATATTTTTCCCTTGATTTGGTTTCCGTCGACCTTGTTTTCCGTACCAATACTAGCGACGCCAGAGAGACAACTCCCACACCTGGACCCTAACTATCGACTCATCAACTCATGGACCGGGGACCAACGGTCAAATGACCAAATGAATGAAGATTTTATGCCTGAGATTTAACCAAGGGCGTAGCCAGTTTCGAGCTAGGGAGGGGCGAAACAAAAATTTCTAGTGAAAATTCGGTCGAATGCCATTTCACCGAACGCGGTTTCACCGAAAGCCTATGGGTTTAATCCAGCCCCTTTGGGGTGAGAGGCAAACACGCTTACCACCACACCACTGGCACTGCTAACCCCGTAAATATATGATATTCATGATTCTGAAATTTTCCATGAGGTCAGAGCTCATGAATTAATAGATTTAATAGAATCCACTAGATCAATTATATTTCAGTAGATCATTTTATAGAATTGGAAGAAAATTGTTAATGATACGCATATACTTTATAGATCTAGTAAGCTGATCGAACACTCAAATCTCCAGAACCTGGCATAACTTTTTTTATGGAAATTGATTGTAATTGAGAGACAACAGCAACAGCTTTGCATCCACTTATCAACTTTTTTGTCGTTGCAAAGTATGTTTTACCCACCATTTTTTGTCGTCTCATCTGCATTAAATACTGGGCCAAACAAATTGTAAGCATCATCTTGATTACTTTTTCGAAGGGACGTATCAGCTTTTGTAAACAATGCATTTGATCGTCGATTTGACGTAACTGGTAGCTCACCCACACATGCTAACACATCCATCATATAGAAGAAATTTCAAAGGCGCCGGTGGTGTAGTGGTAAGCGTGATTACCTCTCACCCCAGAAGGCCTGGGTTCAATCCCAGTCGGCGCCGCCGGGATGTTCTGAAGCATAACATCTTTGATCACGCCTTCCTTCGGATGGGAAGTAAAGCCGTTGGTCCCCGGTTCATGAGTTGATGGGTCGATAGGTTGGGTCCAGGTGTGGGAGCTGCCTTCCTGGCACATCGGTAGCATTGGTGCTAAGCACGGAAAACAAGATCGACGAAAAAAACGAACCAAAGGAAAAAAAAACCGAATTTATCCACCTATGGTGTGATCAGACCCTTCTTACTGATTCAAGTTTATTTATTTAATTGTCATTATCAGTGACCAAACCTCCACCCCCGTGTCATCCAGTGACGCTACGCCACTGCCTGGGGGTACCCGGAATATATCCGGGTGTAGTCTATTTGGTGAGGCTACCAATCACCTTATCATCGTATTTTAATGTGATTTAATGGGTTTTAATTCAATTCATATTCAAGCAACTTCCCCGGGGTATCCGGAACATGTCCAAGTGTGTCCAATGTGGTCTGGAACACTTAACACGACTTGCATTGATCTTATTTTTGAATTCTGTAGTAATTTGATGTGTCGCATGATGGTTTTCATACGTTTTCCGTTAAATCCAGCGTGAAGGCCCATATTCACCGGATCTTATTCCGGCCATATCTCCGGAACCAGTTCACCGATTCCAAAACCGTTCAATAGTGTTCAATGGGACCCCAAGACCTATCATTTGGCGCCAGGTTTGTCCAAATCGGTTGAGCGGTTGCTGAGAAACGTGAGCGCATTCATTTCGTTACATACACACACACATACACACATACACACATACACATACACACACAGACATGTTCCGATCTCGTCGAGCTGAGTCGAATGGTATATGACGGATCGATAGTCGGTTTTTCAAGTGATATCTATACCCTTCTTTGTAAGAAGGGTAAAAAATATATATAGAAGAAATTTTCTTCTACCTGATAGTGGTGTTTAGAATGCGTGGGCGAGCTACCAGTTATGCCAAACCGACGATCAAATACATTGTTTACAAAAGCTGATACGTCCCTTCGAAAAAGTAATCGAGCCATGCTGGTCATTATGTACACTTTATACTACTTAGCAGCTGCATGAATTGAGTGGACTGAAATAACAATCCAGCGAAACAAACCCCAAAAATGCTTTCACCGAACGGGGAATCGATCCCGCCGCCTCCGAAATGGTATGCCGTGTCCTTACTGATTAGGCTAACGTTCAACCTATGCATTGAAGAAAGATTCCAATGGACAAGATGCTGCGAAGTTATGAAACATGCACCACATCTGTGTTCCACGAATTTCCGAGGATTTACGATTTTTTCGACCACCTACACAGTTGCACCATTCCATATCGAATGGTTCTAATCTGGTAATCCGACTGGACCCGATCCAGAATGGTAATGCTAATGGCAAGCTTTATTACCAAAACGGTATCGACCATCAAGGCCAACGAAAACCGAACGCACCTGGAACAAATGCATCTCATTTGTGCTCCTGCTGAAGCACAGTACCATGTTCACCAGCAAAGCTATTTCTCGATTCCCAAGTCGTCCACATCATTAAGCCGAAGTGCGAGTGCATTGATTCAGATGCAATATGGAAACCGGAAATGGATTGCTTTCGGAACGTTGCATTGCCTTACGATACATAGCTGCAAATTTTTCAATCCATTAGATCCGATAGTGGTACCCGGTGGTTATGGCTTCGCTCCGTCCCAAAGCATCGGTACGTTAATCGAAAGAGGTTCACTTTTCCGGAAAATAGCCAGATGCAGTTTGGAGCTCTGGGTGCATATCGGTGCCTGGGAAGAGGTCCGTAGTTGAATGCTACCAAAGAGCTTTGATGGGCGTGTTATTACTGCTGGCTGATGCTGTTTGTTGTCCTTGGTGGTTGTGAAGCCATTGCATCTCCATAGTACATAGTCCATTTGCGGTTTGTATTGGTCGGATCGGTGCGTTCACTTACTTGGCCAGAGGCTTGCTTGTTTGTCATGGGAATGTATCCAAAGCAGTAATGGGATTCAAACACAACCCAAACAAGGTCACTTTGTGGGATTCTCAATACAGAAAGGAACCGTTGTTTGCGGATGGAGTTTTAACCGGTCTGATCTTTGGTAGCAAGCATACAGGCCACAAATGGCATCTTTATTACCATAGACCAGGTATCAAGGAATCCAGAAAAATGCCAGCTAAAACTCCATCTTCCAAGAACGGTACGTCGCTGTAGATGTACTTCTGGGACAAACTTGCATGCTCAGCTGCTGAGATGGAATGATTCTAAAAGCTCTGAAAATTCTCAACAGTCCAAATCTTCCTTCCGCCAAAAGTAACTTACAACTCGCATAAATACATTGTCGTATTTTAACGCCATTTAGCAACTCATCAAATGGGTAATTAATTCCGCCGAAGCGACGTCTACGTCTCTCCTGAAAATGACGCTTTTCCATATCCTACTGACTTGACTGGCGAAGTTCCGTAGGAGCACGATAAGCTCAGCACGTGGCAAAGTTTTCGCCGAGCATCATTTTATTCATAACATTTCAACAAGCCACTTGAATCAACGGTACATAATCATAGGTTTCGACTTTGATGGCCTGTCGGAAAAGAATTTCTTCGTATTTTGCGATGCTGTGTTGCGATGGTATTTATCATATTCTGTTGGTAAAATGCGCTTCACTCCATTTCCGTTCAAGACCTTAAGTAAAGTCTACGGCGAACGGGATTCAACTTCTGTAGCGAACGAGTCTGAGCTTTGTTAATTACAAAAGTTTTTCGTCTGAGTGCTTCGGCCAATTTTATCCGAATTTAGCGCCGCAATTCATGCGGAGGCAGAGATAGAGAGTGAAAAAAATAATAACATCGTCCCGTAGTGAGACTGCCGAGGATTCTCAGGTCGTAAATTACAGCACTGGAAGAGGGGGGCGCGTGGGGTGAAACTCACGAGTCTAGAATGGAAGCACAAATGGCCGTTTCGCATTCATATAAACCTCAGACCAGAGAGATTATCGTTTCTGTGTTCTGCTGGTCCTGGTAGTTTCTTTGGCCATGCAGTCTAGATGAGCAGCGCAACCAGTAGCCTTAACAAGTTGCTACAGATTACTATTTTTGGGAAAACGGCGAAAAGATGATCATCCTAATGAATGAGTTCTGGTAAAGTTGGAAAACGGCAGTAGCGAGTAGTGATATCAAGGTCATTGGCAGTTGCTTCGTCATGAGGTACGCAATTTGAAATGAAACGTCATCAAGTAGGTAGAATTAGGATTGCTGAAGGACCACACGAACACGATGCTCATTAGCGCTTCCGAAATTTATATTAATCGTATATCCCCCGTATAGCCCTATAGTGCATATGCTGAGTACTTGGGAGGTTGGTATGACGTGTTATTTTGAAATGAAACATCCCTTGCTATGGAAAGACATGAAGAATTATATTTCCCCAATCGGTAACAGTACACGTAAACAATGGAATTAAGCCGGCTTTGTGTTAACACTTCAAACTCGTTGGATCAATAGAGCAAGAGAGGGAGAGATAGAATCATCTTTCCCACAAAATCCCATTACCAGCTTTCAGCAGACGAGTGGCAAACGATGACCGGTGAAGTAGCTCTTAGCTCTCCCTTCTCACCAGTAGCAAAACGGATCAAATGAAACAAAATAGTCCTAAACCGAAAACTAAACAGATCTGTCGAACCCAATCAATGTCCGGTCTTTTGATGGTCGTCGTTTTCGCATACCGCCGGGAAACATAAGCTTCGGTACCCCACACCAACATCCATTCTGAATCTGGTATCGACACCGACTAGAAGAGTTGACGAGACAGAAAGGCGTCTGGCAATGGTTATAATGATGACGACCGACCATGACAACCGATGACGGTGAAAAGCAATCGTTCTACGTCGGAGATGAAGTGGAGCAAAGTAAATAATAGGATTTCTCCGGACACTTCATTAACACATTACGGGTGAAACTGAGAAGTTTGTTTGTTGATGAGGATATTTAGGGCAGCTTTAGTGTTGTAAGGGATTTGAGCAAAATACATGGGTAAATTGTGAAACCATGAATAATTGTTTCAAAAATTAGCAAATTACATGGCTAGGAGCAAATTCTGATTAATCATTGGGTTTGATGATTATGAAGTGGGATCGACGACTTCCATTCCATCCCGTTTAGAAGCTTCCTTAAAAGGTTCTTTTAAAAGCAATTCTTTAGCACCTTCTTTCAGAAGCTTACTTTTGACGCTTGCCTATCACTCTGCTCCTCTGACTAAAAAAGTAGAAGGGTCTGTGTCTAGGAGCACGAACGGAAGCTTGACGTAGGACCGCTAGTGGACGGAACAAATGTGAACATTTAGTTCTTTTAATTGATCAATCATCAATTATCTTAACTCTTTCCGTTTTTTATTTGTAAGCGTATCAAATTTGTAGTATTTATTTCAAAGAGAAAGTTGATGAAGAGAATCCAAGGGACTGTCAACTTGAGTATTTTCGATTCATCTACCCGACTTTAAAAGGTGTATTTTAAATGTTTTGTTATTTATGATTTTTTTAAGTTTTGTGCATTTTGGTATTAAAGTGTATTCTATTCACCCCTCACAGGATTTCCTTCTGAATTATATGATTGGGGCGCCCGGCGGAAAGTATCGTTTGTGCAGAATATGTAAAAAAGGAGTGACTTCGAGAGATTGAACTCGTGAGAGCTAATTTTCTCACAAATTTTATTTTATTGGCTTTCTGGGGACTGAATATACACCCAAAGCGAATTATTCGCACTTCTCCCTCCCTTGGCTAGTTTTTTTTTTAACCTGGACGTTGGTGGGCGGGCCTAATCTTTTGCTTCATAGTGGAGCGTTAGAGACGGTTGGTTTAGGTCCGGCATCGTTGGCTCATGCCGTGACAGAATAGCGTAATGAGCATGCGATGAGGATTACGGAGCTTCCCCTCTCTGATGAACCATTGCATAAGAGAACCAAACTTCTAGCCTGAAGTTATAGTATCACACTTGTTACTCCTTTATTTGAAAGCCGCGTTGTAGTACGCTTACTTATAGGCACTGACGTTGGGTGCGATACTGGCGGGTTTTGCCGCAAATCACTCTTTTATTTATTTTTACGCAGATAGATTTATTTGAGTTTGCAAGGGAATTATACTATTGAAATATTTCAGAAAGTGCTCAACAGTGCTCCTTCTACTTGCGTGACAAGCTTTCGTTGTTGTTTTCATTGAGGTATTACTCAGGGAACAATGTTAAACACCATTTCTGTACATGGTATTGCAACTAATCTTATATGTGCTTCATTTTGATTTGGGATAAGTGTTTGAACTATGGCTCGGGATTTCCACTGTGGCGTGCTTCTATTGTGACATAACCATACGTATTTTTGTGGTGCGACATAGTGGAAACGTGAGAGCGTAGTTGAAGCATATACCCTATGTAATTTAAAAATCAGCTAGGATACTAACTTCAAAGTGAAGCATTTTAGTCACTTGAAGGTGTCACCTGGAACGAACTATATGATAATATATTAAATATACACACTACCAAAAAGTAATTTAAATTTCTGTGCCCTGAGACCGACACATGCAAGCGGCCCAAATGACATAATAATCAGTTGAAAGAAACGAGAAAATAAATTCAATTAATCTTACTTTTCGTCGAGTTGCGTATGTTTCGGTTTGAGAACACTTAATTTTATATGACATGTTTGTTTACGTTCCATAATTTACGTCAAAGATGGATTACGTCTCGTGTAAAATTAGTTATTTTTAAGTGTGTAGGTCAAAGTCAAAAACAGCTTGAAACACGTTAAATTTTAGATTACATTCACAAGTGCAGGTACTTAATAAAGCATTGTAGGTAGATTAGAGATTTCAATTATGTATTAAATTAGACTAGAGATATCATAATCAGCAAACGAACTTAAATAAGAAAATTTAGACAGCCTAGTAGCATTAAGTGGATTAACAGAAGAGTTAGGATGCGGAGGGTCCGCTTAGGGAGGCAACTAGCCTTTAAAGCAACTGGCAACTAGCCTTTTCATGTATTGCCTGTTTATTTTGATTATTGCTTTAAAATATCAATTTGGTATATAAAGAAAGAAAAGAAAAAAATTTGGTATATATGTGAAAGGGAGTGGCAGTGGGAAATAGATTTTCGGTTTCTTTACATTTAGCATCACTATGTGTCATTTCCTCGGCTTTGGATTGACTTGCGCTCCCATTGCCCCACCAAACGCTATAAAATGAAAATGAAAGCGAATTATTCGCACTTCTCTCAAATTCTATATGGATTTTAACACTTCCTACCAGCGTGTTCTGGAAAATGGTCGGACGATGATTAATCTCACCAATACATTCGGGCCTACAATTCCACACCTTCTATAGAGACCAGGTTTAGCCTTGATAGCTCGCTGCTTGCGGAAACTGATGAACTTGACAAATGACAAAAAATACTCTTAACAAATTTATGGTGGTCCTGAAAAGGACCGTTTTGTAGTGATGGTTGAGTAATGCTGAGCTGAGCACGACGAGCCACTGATCCCGATCCTAGCCTAGCGGTGGGACTTCTTCCTCCTTCTCTATGGTTGCTCATATGAGCTCTGCAGCTCGCTGCTTGCAGGCAGCCTTTCGTTGTTGTTGTTGTTGAAAGCACTCCTGCTGCTGCTGCTGCTGCTGTTGCTACTACTGCTGCTGCTGTTGCTACTACTGCTGCTGCTGTTGCTACTACTGCTGCTGCTGGACTGGACACCACCACTTACGGTGATTGAATGAGCACCGTTCAGTTGGACCGCATCGAATTCGATTTTTAAGTCTGTGTTAGGGAATGCGCTGTTTTCAGACATTCGGTGATAATTTTGATCACCATTGCAACAGTTGGACATTTGGTATTTTTCAATAGTGACCTATTGAAAATTAACTAAGTGTTCATTTGAGCAGATTGGTAGATAAATTTCCAATCGTTAGGCTTGTTTAGAATTAAAATCTATCTGCTATTGGTCGAAACCTGACCTCTTTTCGAAATGCTGTGCATTTTGGTTTTTTGAAATTGCGTGGATTCTATAGATCCTGTGGAGATCTATCTAGCCCTGATGTATGTGTTGGTAGAGGGAAAAATGTAAACTTTGCGAGACACGATGTCTTAACACTCGGAAGCCTTTTTTTTCTGAAATATGAAGTAAAACAAAACATAGCTAGTTCTGCACGATGATTTTTTTTGATTTTATTTATTTGTAAAGTCGCCGAGAAATACCAGCTGGCGATTTGTTTTTTATGATAACTCCTTACTTGAAAACAGACAAAAACTCACAAACAGGCTGCTTTTTCATGGTATACAGTGTGATAATTCAATAATCAATAAATTATATCAACATTTACTGTCAAATCAATCATAAATTTTGGTAACATACAAAAAATTCTATTATCCACATTAAATTTCATATGTTAGCGCCGATTGAAACAATCTTTTTGGCGTCACTACAAGGGTGATTGATTAAACGAAAGAAACGAATCGTGCGGAATGAAAGCCGAGAAAAAACTAATTGCACCAATATATTCAGGCCTACAATTCCACACCTTCTATAGACAGGTTGAGCCTTGATAGCTAGCTGCTTGCGGGAACTGATGACCTTGACCAATGTCCAAATAAGTGTTGTGTCTTGTCTCGCGTCGCGTCTTGTGAATGTCGTGTAGTTCTTACAAAACAAAACATAAAAAATAAGTCCAAATAATACTCTTTAACAAACTTTTGGTGGCCCTTAAAAGGACCGTTGGTTGAGTAATTCTGAGCTGGGTGTTCAACACGGATGAGGCTGTCGAGCTGTATGTCGTTTGGAGCGAGGGTGACACGCTTGGCATAGATAACCGACCCGCAGCGACTCACGAAGAGCTACTGATTCCGATCCTAAGCATAGCGGTGCAGCTTCTTCCTCCTTTGAATGGTTGCTTATGGGGCTCTGCAGCTCGCTGCTTGCATGCAGCCTTTCTTTGTTACTGGAGAACAATTTTCAACGCCACACTCCGAAAGCACTGCTACTGCTGCTACTGCTGCTACTAATTTCGACGACCGAACACCACCACACAGTGGTGTGGTCGTTGGGGGCGTGTTGTTTTGAGTATGGCGATGAGTGTGCAAAATATTACGCAATTCCATCATTCCTATTCGCACGTGCCCGAGGCTCGGAGGCGAATGCCACTGCGACTTGTTTCGTCTACTTACTACTCTCTGACGACTGTGCTGGGGAAGCAGCATATTCATGTAGGTAATTGGTAGATTTGTTAGTTAATTCGACGCTTTTGGACAATGCTAGACATTTACCAGTTTTTCAATAGTTTCTTGTTGAAAATCAACATTCGGTAGCATTGTTATCGATGCGTAGCCATATTTCTGATCGATTGGTGATAAAATTATTGAAATTGGACCAGGGTCAGCTGAGTTATTAACGTTCAAAATCTTTCTTAATTTGTTACATGTTCCATTTTCGGAAAAGAATTTCGCTCCGTGGAGTTTGACCTTCATTTCCTCTAACAACGGTAACCGGTAGTACTCTCTTTTTATTGCTCGGTTTGGCCCCCTCATGTTGACGACCAGACGAAAATCGTCTTTGCCTTTTGCGACGGCCGACATACCGCTTATCCAGTTAGGGGCAGTAAATACTCGTTCAATGATTCTTTGGTCTTCCATATCCTGGAGTCTCTGTTTGGCACTTTCCCTATAGGCTGCCGGTACGTTGTAGTATGCATTCCTTATCGGGGATATAGACTTGTCTACGCTGAATTTCACTAGAACGCCAGGTACTTTCGGAAATTCTTGGGTCGTTTCGGATACTCCACAGCTGTTGACGGAAGCACCTATCTTCAGTAATTTCACGTCGCTCGCTGTAGATCTTCCTAGCAGTGAGCGGTTGCCTTCAAGAACGACAAGAAATTCCGCCTCTACTGAAGGTTTGGTGCATCCAACCACTTCAATCTTTGCTCGGAAACTGCATTTAACTGAGATAGGATTACGCGAGGCATATGATCGTAAGTCATTGCTGGTCGACAACTCTATTGGTTCAAGTTTGGCTTGACCTGATTGAAATTCTTTCTTCAGTGTATTCCAGTCGTCTCCACCAATTATGTCTACGTCCGCCCCGAAATCTATTAGGAATCGGATCGGAGTCGATGATCCAATGCGACAATCGATGAGCGCATCTGTGAGAGTCAGTGCATTTATTTGCTGAAAATAGTCAAATTTGAGCATTGTTCTCTTTTTAACAAAGTAACCAACGTTTCTTTTATATATTTTCAGGTTTTTTTTACAACGATACAAAGAATACATGAATAGCATAAGTGAAATACAATCAATCGTTATTTACCTTCTTCTGATCATCATCGTCATCCCATCCTGCTGGGAGATCTGGTTTAACCTGGACCCTGTTGGCACTCTTCTTTCGACATGCTACCGCGAAGTGGCCACGCTGGCCACAAGCATTACAATTGCGATCAATTGCTGGACATGATCCGAACCTGTGGTACAACTTGAAGCATTTCGGACAGCGGGCGCGGCGTCCATACCCAGGAAGGTTGGTTTCATTCAATGCTGGCTGTTTTCTCAGCTGTATCTGCCTGTCGTCGGTGCCTTCATACTGACGCTTCCTTCGAAATCTGTCGGTAGATGGTTGATGACCCTGCCGATCTCGTCCCACCAGGAACGCTTCGGAAGGCCTAGTTTGAACTGTTTCTGCTGTATACGCCTCCTCCCGCGTCGCTGACTGGACGATGAACGTTGTCTCGTATCCAAACGTTCTCGCTGTTTTCGCCAACTCCCTATTTCGCATTCCTTTAAGCAACTGCATCCGTACAAACCGATCTTCGTCTGCGCTGCTATACCTGCAGAGACGAACCTTTTCCATCAGACGAGCATGGTACGTTATTGCCGGTTCGTCTGGACCTTGCTTCAGGTTTGAGAACGTCTCATGTTCTGCAGTGATGTCGACCATGGATTGCAGGTAGGTTTCGATGTTTTTGACGAAAACCTTGTAACAGTCCGGGTCCCGCAGGTTCGGACGAAGCCTAGCAGCCCGCGCTATACCTTGCAGCTTCTCTCCCATAGACAAAAAGAGAATTTGAGATCGTTTAACAGGATCGTTGACATTGGAGATCGACACAGCGATTTCAAAGCGGTCAATGAACCGGTTCCATTGCTCCCACATCATATTGGCTGGCACATCGTTAGGGAAAGGTTGAATGTTTTCCCAGCGTATTCCACCAGTGCTTGTTGATGGTCCTGCAACTTCACCTCCAGTATTCCAGCTTTCATCTATCTCGCGAGGTGTTGAGCCGATGGTGTCACGACGCTGGGGTGAGCTCAACTCTTTAACCAATCGGTTTAATGTGTTCTCCAATTTATCAATCTTTCGAACGTATTCCAGATTCTCGCTACGTAATTCTTCGGCGCTTTTCTCTCTGTAGGTGAGTTTAGCATTATTCTCCATATGTTCCTCATCGCCAACATCGTCTTCAAATGCATCCTCGGAGCTTGTCTCGCGCGAACACGAAATGTTGTCCTCGACAGCGGGCCTACCCGGTTCGCTAGGCAACCTTTCGCCATACGAAACATCCGAATCTTCCGAGTCGCTACGAAACTCGGGGGCGCGCACATACTTTCCATCACTTGACATTTTCGATTTTATTTTACTTGCAATTTTTCAAATCTGGAACAGAGAAAGAGAGTTCCATATATTCTAACTTAGGTGTTTGTTATTAATTTAAGATTATTTTTCTCAATGGTGCTATTCTATATATCGTCATTCAGTAAGTGAGTTTTAAAGTTCGATTTCGTAAAATCATTTACGAAAGACATTCTTTCGCGGTCATCCCGCACCGCTATCAAACAAACCCAAAGCGGTCATCCCGATCCGCTATCAATCACGTCCTACGCGGTCATCTCGATCCGCTACCAATCACGTCCTACGCGGTCATCCCGATCCGCTACCAACCAAGTCCTACGCGGTCATCTCGATCCGCTACCAACCAAGTCCTACGCGGTCATCCCGATCCGCTACAAATGAATCTTACTTGATATCTCGATTTATCAACATGTGTTCATTGATCTGTGCCTTATTGGGAGGAAAGTGCACATTGTTTAATGTTTTCGTTATACATTATCTGCACCTCGATCTGCACATGTTGCTCCTTTATTTTCCCTTTTTCAATCATTTTGTGAACTAGCAATTTAACTTGTGTTAGGGAGAAAATAAGGCAGCCATCTTGTTTTCCCCTTGCCGGAGGTCTCAGGACAAGATTTTGCTTGTTTTATTAATGAAAATTACTGAAATGAGTTAACTACGTGGTGGGTGATTCCTCACAGTCATTGAACTTATGGATTTGTCTTTTTTTGCTGATAATTCAGCAGCCTGGCAGGATCGCCAATGTGCACTTTGGAGTCTGAATATCAGGAATCACCCAGCGCACGCAGTGATATCAATATAGCTCTTACCTCTATCACAGCTAGCACACGAAAGCGGCAATGCTTGAGCTTGATGCTGCACGACTGTAGAGTGCGATCGTAACGCCTCAAGGATAAGTGTGCAAGGTAGAGTGAAGTCGTTACTCGTTAGTAGCAGTGTTGTCAGCATTCGGTCTGGGCCACATAGTAGTGACTCCAAATCGCGATGATAAACAAAATACGACGGCCAAAGCGCGATCCCGGAGGCTGTACACGACGATGCTGACGAAGTTTGACTGCGTGGTAATGGACGACGAAACCTACGTCAAAGCCGACTACAAGCAGGTTCCGGGACAGGAGTTTTATACGGCAAAAGGAAGGGGAAAGGTAGCAGATGTTTTCAAGCACATGAAACTGTCAAAGTTCGCAAAGAAATATCTGGTTTGGCAAGCCATCTGTACCTGTGGCTTGAAAAGCAGCATTTTCATAGCTTCCGGGACTGTCAACCAAGAAACTTACGTGAAAGAGTGTTTGAATAAACGTCTGCTGCCTTTCCTGAAGAAACACGGTTGTTCCGTACTGTTTTGGCCGGATTTGGCATCTTGCCATTACGGTAAAAAGGCCATGGAGTGGTACGCCGCCAACAACGTGCAGGTGGTTCCCAAGGACAAGAACCCTCCCAACACGCCAGAGCTCCGCCCAATTGAGAAATACTGGGTTATTGTCAAGCGGAACCTAAAGAAGACCAAAAAAAACTGCTAAGGGCGAGCAGCAGTTCAAGGCAAACTGGCTTTCTGCGGCGAAGAAGGTGGACAAGGTGGCTGTACAAAATCTGATGGCAGGGGTCAAGCGTAAGGCCCGGCAATTCGGATTTGGAAAAGCGGAAGCCTAACTGAATATTTTTCCTGAATTTTATACTAATTGAACTTGAAAAAGAAATTTAATTTGATTTTTTAAATAAACGATTTCACCGATTTACACGCGTTTTCCCTTGACCAAATTTTGACCGTATCACCCTTTAGAAATCAAAGACGTAGTCCTACGTCAAAATGTTGAAAACTGCATCGAAGATCTAGCGTAGTTTTGGGAGAACTTCAGAGTAGTTTAAGGAGAACTTCAGAGTAGTTCTGACGAGAACTTAGTTATGAGGAGAGTAGTTTTTAAGGAGAAGTTCAAAGTAGTTCTGAGGAGAAATTTAAAGTAGTTCTGATAAAACCTTCAGAGTAGTTCTGAAGAGAATTTCAGGGAATTTCTGAAAACTCCAGAGAAGCTTCATTGGCCTCAGAAAAATTTCTACGTCAAAAAATAGTTTGCTTACGTTTATTTATTTAAAATTTCTGTTATTTTTCTATAAAATGTTTCTCAGAATAATCACATCTTAAAAATATTCCTAGAATTATCTTGAGAATAAGTCTTCCGAAAAACAAGACACAATTTAACACTCAAGTTATAATTAATTATCACAGAACCACAACATAAACTCCTTTACTCAATCTCTCTTTAACTCTATTGTTATCCAGGCTTCTTCGATCCTTTTCCCATTAAAATTTCAAAAATTTACCTCCCTTACTCGATATTCTCCCAAACTCAATGCTCCCATCAATATTCCATCCAATTTGTCATTACACATACTTCGTGATTTGTACGAAATTAAATGAATTCATATCTTGATCAAAAGAAAAATAATAAATGGATCATCATTTCTTAAGTCCATTTGACTGAAAATAGTCAGCGGTCATTGATAAAACGATAAATCGCATTCGTGCTATGGAGCACCTGCTCGGTATTGTCGTATGCCAGTAAAATACCGACTATCATTCCATAGGATTGCGGTTCTAAAATAAAAATGGTAATATGAACCTTTTTGTCGCACAGCTATTCGAAATGTTCCAATTCAACCCATGCCTCTATAACGACTCCAATATCCATTTTTACTTGTTCAGGATGCAATAAAATAAAAAAATATCATAATCATGGAACCCAACGGCGCTCACCTTTTATAGCGTAACTGGCAATTCAAGTCTAGATTTAACTGCAATCCCATCCGATAAGTTTTTGGTTCTAAAAGGCACGATAGAGTCTATTCGAGCTGGAAAATCCTCGGTATGTGATATTAGACTTCGTTCCTTTCGTGCGTGCATAAATATTCAGATAGCTCCACCACCGTTTCGTATAAATTTTGAGCCAATTCAATCAGGATTATAACATCCTTCAAATTACGTTTGAGTCAAAATGCATAAACGAATCCTGGTGGGTTTCCTGGTTTGTGTGAATAAAAAATATCTCATAACCTAGAATCCATTTATTTTATTACCTCTACAACCAGCACTGAACGTTACGCATGATGGCAAAGTGTTATTGAAACTCATATTTTATGTGAAGCAGTACTCAAGGTAGGACAATGCTGGGTGCAGTGGCATGGTGCAATTTTGTCACACTGGTTCAGGGGGGATTGTGGTTACGGCCAGTCTCTCTCTTCCTTATTGAGCCATCAAACGATATATATCTACAACCAGGGATGGATTGCTCTTTTGGAACCATTTCCATTAACCCATCTTAAAATAAATAGTATCGTGCTATTAATCTCCCTATAAAGATTAAACATTTCCGCACCTTCACTGAAGATGCACTTGAGAGCGCTCTCGAGTGCATCTTCAGTGAAAACATAGAGTGTGACTCTATGTTGCGAATATTTTAAAATTTGATAGGGAGATTAATAGCATCAATTTATCTATTCTACAATGGGTTAGCTGAAATTCAACTGGATGTTATGATAGCATTCTATAATAAATAGTAATGAAAAAGTCCCAAAAAGAGCGCTCCATCACTGTCTATAACACACCAGAAGCGCAGGCAAAAAGTGCATATGGAATTTAATCCATTTTAGTAGGCACGGCCGTTCAATCTAACTCAGAGACTGGGTAAAATTGTATTGCCATCTCGCTTTCTTTCATGGAAACATCGTTCAATTATCATAAAAACTGGAGCTACACAGAGTCGTGTGTAGCTGCAGTTTTTATGATAATTGAGTAATATTTCCGTGAGAGAACTGAGTTAGATTGAACGGCCGTGTGACGATGGCAAACTGTAACCATGTAACTTACATGCAAATAAATATATTTCATGGGACAAACAAGGAACACCGAGCAGCTTTTATGGAACTTTATTTGGATTCCGGCAATTCCCGTTAATGGAATTGGTAAAGGTAAGCTTATCAATATTTAACCATTGTTTAGTGATGCACCAGATGACATCAAATATCAAATTTCAACTGCAGTTGGTACATTTCTAGAGGAGCACAGCTTGAACGAATAACAATATTCATGAATAAAATTTTCATTTATAGTACACATTTTTCCAAACCAAATGCAACCATTTGTCCCCATCTACGGTTGCATCCATATCCAGAATATCGAAATTGCTCCTGTAAGTACCCTTCACTGCTGAACGATACCAAGGTCAGCAGCAGTCGGCACCACCCCGAACACATTTGTCCTAGCGTAAGAAAGACAATGCGCCGCCACCCACTCACAGGCATTGGCAATACCTTCTCTGCACCTTCGACTCGACACCCTCGCATCGTCCTCGTTGGTTCAATACAATATTTATCTTTTATTACCTCGAATTACTTTCATCTCGTCTGCTACGGAGTCTGCTGACATTTGTTGCGCTGCGCTCGACATGAATCGATAGGGTTACCAGTGGGTGAAGGACCAGCATTGCGCTTATTTCGAGCTGTTGGTTTCCGAAGGAAGTGCTCATTGTTTCTTCCCATTTAATGGTGAAATTAGCTGTAATTTAGCTTTGTATACGACTGTCGGTGATCTACAGCCATAAAATGCGGTGAATATGTACGATAGAAAGTCAATAAAATTAACATGATTTTTTTTCATCGTGTCAAGAAGATGCTGCGTGTGTGATAGCAAAGTGATTGGTAAATTTTAACTTTTTAAATTTTCATTTACAGCACCTATTTATGTCAACAAACTTGGATTTGGATCATTATTCTTCATAGAGAAGTTTGTTCTACGAACGTCACTTTGTTGCAAAGTGCCTGTTGAGATTATTACGAAGGAAACCACTGATTCCTTTAGCGAGCTTTCGAAGAAGTTGCTACAAAGCTGAAATTTTATTTATTTTTTAGGTTTATTTTATTGATAAAAACTTACATTTTCAATGTCCTTATTGCTAGCTCTAGTGAAATCACAATGAATTCTATATTTATACATTGAACAATAGACAATAGACGTCAAATCTACCCCACTGCAAAAACCATTGCACTCAGAACTGACACAACATTAGCCCCCCCTGTGACACAAACTGGTTACTAAACGTTTGCTGGGACTTCAGTGATTGTCAGTTAAAAATTTGACATGTAAACAACATTGAACTACTGTTAATATGCCGACAATGTGCACACGATCAAATGTAACTGCATTACGGTGACTGGGAATTCCTTACACAACAAACTTTGACAGAAGCTGATAGCACTTTAGATAGTAATGCTGATGAGAATCTTCTCCCGTTCTGAGTTAATTTCATCCTAACGCGTGAACTACAAGTGCCATGATCAGACTACCATACAAGAAATGTTGATTGTTGTTGGATTCGTTTTGCGCACACTATCGTCACCAATCACATGTTTTACGTTGCCCTACTACATTGTCATGAGACACTGCAGATGAAGAACAATAGGACGTTGAATGTGCGCCGAAGACTGTTTGGCTCTTGAAGCTGCGAATTAAAGTAAGTCAAATTTTCAGGGCCACTATCATTCTGTTCGTTTGAGCAATGTCGATTGCAACTCTTCAACGCCGTGTTCGTCTACAATAAGTCTCCATCTTGAGTAGTATACAGGCACATATGGCCATGGTTGAAAATTTTTGTAGTGTTGTGATTATCACGAAGGAAACCACTGACTCCTTTAGTGAACTTCCGAAGAAGTTGCTACAAAGCTGAAATTTTATTTATTTCTTAGTTTTATGAACCTATCATATTGATAAAAACTTACATTCTCAGTGTCCTTATTGCTAGCTCTAGTGAAATCACAATGAATTCTATATTTATACATCGAACAATAGACATCGAGGTGAAATATCGTCAAATCCACCCCACTGCAAACAGAGGCAATGTTATAATAAGAGTCCTGCCAAGACTGAAGCCAGAAGTACCAATCATTGTAGTATTTATAAGTTATACCAAGCAAATGTTTGAACGTTTTTCAGGTTCTATAGTAGTTTTTGTCTCCCAGAATGATTTTTTTCACTTCTGAATGAAAGTCATCCGATGCTAACCCAAAAATTCTGGTTGCCGTTTACTCTGACGAAAACTAAATCACAAACAGTGCTGCTTGTTCGCAATATTTTATCTTGACGGGACTCTAATTATAACATCGACTCTGACTGCAAAACCATTACACTAAAAACTGACACAACAGTGCCGATTCAAAATTAGGTTTTTGCAGTGGTTCGTAGTACAAAATTTCGTTAAAAAAATACGATTTCTTCCTGACATCTTCTGACGTTATTTTTTCCTTGATTTGTTTTTCGTCGATCCGTGGTGAGCACCAATTCTACCGACGCCAGGAAGGCAGCTTCCAAACCTGAACCCTAGCTATCGACCCATCAACTCATGAACCGGGGACCAACGGCTTTACTTCCCTTCCGAAAAGAAGGCGTGATCAGAGATGTTATGCCTCAGAACATCCCGGCGGCGCCGACTGGGATTGAACCCAGGTCTGCTGGGGTGAGACTTCTGACGTTATTGACTGAAATTAAAAAAAAAAAACGACGAAAATTGAATATACGTGAAAGAGCTCGGCACGGTCGATGTTGATGTTTATTTATTGTTTATTGTTTAGTAAATCATCTAACAAACAGTCTTAATGAAAACTCAAATATGTCCAATCTTCTTAAACTATTTACAAATTAAGGCGGTGACATACCAAAAATGAACGCGTAGTCAACCGATGCAAACAAACGAACCATTGCAGATATAGGCTGGTTATACCATGCAGAGTACGATGTAATACCATAGAGGTAACTCTAAGACTAGAAGGTCCCGAAGAAACGTGCTCAACTTTTTGGCTCAGCTCTGGTACTCTCTTCGGTCCCAAGCTAATCGATTCACCCCTCGAAACATAGGAAAATCCACTAACCCCTCATTATATCTGTCAAACATTCATAGCGAATCAAAACAAACATTGTGTAGTAGTAGAATTTCGACTAGAATGGGGTACGTTAATCGTTTGCTTGGGACCAATAGGCTAGTCAAGTAGTGAGCCAATTTAAAATCGATAGTTTCGTATTGATTGTTGGTAATACCGGCTGCATCAGGGACCGCTGACGTAATATCCTTCCTGAAGCACGGAAGTCAAGGAGCGATAGAAGATAGGAGCAATCGACATCACCGTTGAGTAATTTAACGACAAACATAGCTTGTTGTAATTTTCGCCTTCGATCGAGCGTTTCAAGACCAAACAGACGGCATCTAGCGGGATACGCTGGAAGGTTAGACGGATCACGCCATGGTAGATGCCTGAGTGCAAGCCGTATGAATCTTTTTTGGACTTGCTCCATTCTTAGGTTCACACTTCTAAAAAGTCATGTAAATTTCGGTTCCCTGAGACCGAAACATGTAAGCGGGCCTTTTGACATAAGAATCAGTGGAAAGCAACGTGAAAATCAATATCAAACGTTCTCTTCGTCGAATAGCTGATGTTTCGGTGTGAGAACACTTAATTTTACATGAAAGGTTTGTTTACGTTCTATGCTTTACGTCCAATATGGATTCCGTCACGTGTAAAATTAGTTATTTCTAAGTGTGATGTAACGTGGTTTGGAGCCCATACGAGTAAAGTGTTTTCTAGAATCGGACGCACGATGGAACAATATAGCGCTTTTAGACAGTGTGGATCCGTGAAGTAGGGTTAACTACCCCATTTCCGGCATATTAGGCACAACCCGCACCTATTATTTCTTAATCTAGCTGAGTTTAGCACCAAACGGGATGTTATTATTACTGATGGCATCCAAATTTATTTAACTTTTCATACGTACCGTAAGATTTGATAAAGAGAAACCAATCGTTGAGATATTGTCAAAAGTCTAACACTGCTTGTTGACGCCAAACTCGGCCTACGGATTCTAAACTCGGCCTAACGCATTGAAACGCCATTGGAACGCCAATGAATTCACTTCGGCCTATGGGATGAAGATAAAAAATCATTCGGTCGGAGCGCTTCTTTTGTTTTTAGGAATTATGGATGCAAACCTTCATACCACGCGTTCTCATTGACTTCGTTCGATAGCTTATTAACTAAAGTATCGTACCAAACGCATAATTGACTAGTTAACCCTGAAATCATGGATTTATTTGAAGTTTTCTGCTCGATAGGCCCAAAATTGGCGATTAGGCCGAAGTAGTTCTCTACCCTACTTGGCAATTTTGGAGATAAAGCCAAGTTGACGGTTTGCCTTGGAAATAATCGATGCGTAATGGGAATGGAAGGAGAGATTTGAATCCAACACAACACCAAGATCGGTCAAATGGTCCACCCTATCAAGCACAGTATTATCGATGTGGTATTCATATATTATTGGTTATTTGGAACGATGGAAGATAGATCTATAAAATTAGTAGCTACGGACCTGCCGGGAATGAATCCGTGTTGATCGGTCGAGATGTGGGTCTTTGTAGCACGCAGAATATGATCGCTGACGATGATCTCGATGAAGCGGCAGAAAGGCTGGTTAGCCCACGGTAGTTTCTGACATCTCGTCAGTCGCTGCTTTTGTGCACAGGAAACATGTAAGACAGTGTCCAGCTCATGGGAAATTCTCCTTGCTCGAACGAATGGTTGAAAATAAAGGCTGACGGCTCAGCTACTGCGTTTGCACAGCGACGGAGAAAAACAGCAGAAATTCTATCCTGGCCAGGAGCAACTGCGTCCAGCGATATGTTTGACGCAGCCAGATCGACCTCGGCGTCGGACGATGACTCTGATTGGAAGATGCAAAAAGAGTCGCAAAGAAATCGCACGCTTTTGCTTCACTCTTGGACACTCGCAACTATTTTTGCAAACAATTAAGTGTTTTCGACCGAAATTGATAGCGAAAGTGTATCAAAAGTGCTTCTGAACGTGTTTTGCAGTTGAGTGTGGTGAAATCCGTGCATTTCCAGATGATTTTCAGTGGAAATTCCGAATCACAAAATTGCTTACGGAGTTCTTTTTTTTTTTGCCATTCGAAGACGACAGGTTTGCTTTCGCGATATTGACGTTTATTGGATCCGTTTCTTTGCACGATTGCGTTTTTTATAACCAGCGGTGTGTAAGTGTGCTTGTGATTTTCATTGCCTACCGGGATACCGGTTCATCGTGTTCAGATGTTACGCTTTCGGCGTGTAGTTCTATCGAGAGTCTCGTCACCCTGTGCGAGTTTGAACACGGTCCGACGTTGCCGTGAATCAGCGAGCTTAAGGCTTGCAAAAGTGCTCGTCTGCTGGTCTCTCGCCAGTGTCAAAGATTGTGAGCAAGCTGAAGGATGCTTCGCTGGTGGCCGTGAACGGTTCCTGCGGAAAGCACTAGACGCGAACCTCCTCCCAGTTGACCATGGTAATGCAGGAAGTACTACAACAAAGGTAATTGCTAATAGATATTTCTGCAAACAGTGACAGATAGCAGACATGCAGCTCAAGTGCAGGTGCCGGGCAAAGGTATTATATCCTAGACAAATGGTAAGTTACAAATTTGCTGTTGTCGTCGTCGTAGGCACCGTCGTATTTGCCGTCGTAGTCAGTGTCGTAATCGCCGTAGACAGTACCGTTAGTACATTTAAAATTAACCATCAACCGCTGAACCTATATGAATTATCGCGTATTTCTGTTGTTCACTACAAACACACTAAGATTATTTTACCGAAATCTGTGAAATTTTACCGAAATCTCAACTGCTAAACGTTCGGTAAACATTTCGGTGATTGTTCACAGATGTTCTGTGATTATTCAGAGATATTCGTTGAAAAATTACAGGAAAATTGTGAAAAATCACCGAACTGTTTACCGAACGTTCAGCTGTTGAGATTTCGGTAAAATTTCACAGATTTCGGTAAAATAATCTTAGTGTGTACCAAGTGAAATTCAAGACCGTAATTTCATTTGAATAGCTTGTTTACCCAGGGCTTAAACAATCGTCACGTCGGTCATAGCTTATCATAATTGCGTGAACCAAGAGTAAATCGAAATATTGAACGTTGCGTGAAAGTGGAACCTAATGAAGGCGTAAGTACTCTTTCGTAGCTTTAAGTTTTAGAATTTGAAAGATCGTCGGTTTAAGTGGCTTGCTTACTGAGCAGAAAAACGCGGTCCCAGGTCCTTTCATATTGAAAATGTATGGTAAGATCGCTTGTTTATCGTGTATTTTGTAAAACTTTTCCTTGTCGTCGGTGCCGTATTAGAAAAGTTATAACAATTTTAGTAATGATATAATGTGATATGAGGGGCTCGGTGGCCTTACAGCAACGTTTTTGCTTACTGAGCAGAACATCACTAGTCTAATCTCAAGCCCATCCACTTTCAAGATTCTTCAATCGTTTTATTTGTTAACATGAATACATGGTAATAACAGCAACTCGATGAACTGCAAGCGCTCTTTGAGATTCGTATAATATGAATCGGAACGTCATAAACATTAAACATGAATGTTTTTGAATATTGTTTATTGACAAAATCGAAAAATATTTAAAGTACATAAGCGATTCAGTCAAGGGTCGTTTGGGGGTGGTCTTGTTTTGATCCCGAGTCATTTTGTTAGTCACTAGAAGTTACCCAGGTTGCTTGGTTATCCATATGTATGCCTCTTTCCACACCTTCTCGATAACAGTCCCATGGTTTCACAAAATCGCCATTTCAAATTCTTAACAGTGACAAGTTTCAATGCAAGTATTTCGGTTAAGGGTCAAGTGGGGGCGGTCTTGTACTTTCAATTCAAGTCAATTCAAGTATGCTCGTTTTTGCCCGTTTAGGAGTTATTGGTACTGGAAGTTGGGTAATTTTCAACCAAAAATGTAAGTAACTTTTCAACTATCAATTAAAGCAATTTGCAGTTTTCTGAAAAAAATATGTAATTTGCTATTTTTTAACATCTCTGCAGAACATGCCAAACATGTAGAAAAATTATAGAAAAAGTTACAGGTACAAAACTGATTTTAACGATGTCTTCACAAAAAACCTTTATATCTCAGCAATTATAAGAACTAGAAAGTTATATTCTTTGGCAAAATTGTTCACAGTAATGTTTTCTACAATCTCATCATTTAAAAACTATAAATTTTGCATCTCACTTTTAAGTCGATTAATCTTTAATTTTCTTTTAACCATAAGAAGAAGTGTTGTAACCCGAGAAACTTCTCAGAAGACACCTAGAACCTTTACACAACCATTTCAGCGTAAATAAAAAAGCGCGTGCTTTGATACCCTTGGCATCACAGTGCGACGCCAGGAAAGCAGCTCCCACACCTGAACTCTACCTATCGACCCATCAACTCATGATAGGGTACCGACGGCTTTACTTCCCTCAAAGTAAAACAGCGTAATCAGAAATGTTATACCTCAGAACATCCCGGCGGCGCTGATTAGGATTGAACCCAGGCCTGCTGGGGTGTGAGGTAATCAAGCTTACCACTACACCATTGGCGCCGCTATCCAAAACAATCATCATGATCTGCATGGACTATTGTGAAATTTGTGTGACAAATATAACATCACGTCACATCAGGGAACTTCTTAGAAGTCAAGAGCAATTCATTTGAATTCAGTTACATCATAGAGGTACATAAAACTGTGTATAAGTTCAAGGACTATTACAGATCTTTCGGATACTTCGTACAATTTTAGACAACTTCGTGGAAGTTTAGGGAACTAGGGGAAATGGCTCTAATGTTGGCCTATGGATCTAAGATTGGGCCCATCGCTAAAAATCTGCTATTTATCAATTTTATCTAGATGAACGCGACAATGGGACAGTATTAATGGATAGTTTTGGTCGCTATTGAAAATTTAGTCGATTGCTGAATTTATGTATGGGCCCAAATTAGGGGCATTTAGGCCGACATTACATCCATTTCTCCTACGTTGAAGTTATGATATATTTTTAGATGTGTAGCAATTATTTAGGAGTTCAGTTAACTCTGGAATGCTCAGCGAACTTTGTATAACTTCAGTGAACTTCGTAGACGTGCAGAGAAGTTTCAGCAACTTCAGAACGTAAGAGAAATTGCGATAATCTTAAGATTTTAATAATAAAAAAAGATATCTAAAAACTCTGAACATCTGTTACTGTTCAAACATTTAAATGACGTCTTTGAGGCATCCTTCCAAGATAAAAGTTTGATTTTTCTGTTTTTTTTTTGTTTTTGACTTGTTTTCCGTCAATCTTGTTTTCCGTGCTGAGCACCAATACTGCCGACGCCAGGGAAGCAGCTCCCAGACCTGGACTCTACCTATCGATCCATCAATTCATGAACCGGGACCAACGGCTTTACCTCCGTGTTAGAAAAGTTATGCCTCAGAACATCCCGGCGGCGCCGACTGAGATTGAACGCAGGCCTGTTGGGGTGAGAAGTAATCACGCTTACCACTACACCACCGGCGCTGCTTGATTTTTAACTGCAAACCTTAAGGATTCAAACTACCAGTAAATAGCACTCTGGCTGATCGATAATTCTAGACTAAATTTGTTATTTTTGATCGGGCGGAGTGACATCAGCTCTGGAAGTGTAAATCCTAACGATGGCACAGGTAAGAACCGGACTGGTAAAATATAGATCCTTTTTTGCGGTAAATTTGACACCTTGTTATCCTTATTCCGTAGATTCAATCACACAAATTACCATGTTAATTTGGCTCATTGTAAGAATTGAGTTAAAGTGTAGTGAAAGTGCAAAATTGTGAATCGATTTTGTTTTTAAATTTTTGGAATATTTATGAATATTTCTCATTATAGTTACATAAATTTGGACGGCAGTCTACGTTTCATCCAGATATAATCCAAGTCACTGAATTGTTGAAAAAATGTTAAATAGTACGTTACAATAATGTAGATATTTTTCAAGACATCGTGAAAAACTTGCAGCAAGTATTTTTTACGTTGCAAATAAGTGGAAATTTATATGAATGATTCTTACTAAGTTGCAACAACGCCGCAACGGTGTTTAAACGCCACTTGTCAGTTGTAATGCACCATAGAGTCGTAGTGAAATCGGTGCAGCTCTTCCGTCAACAGCCATCAGTTTTGGAACAACTAGTTCTGGCAATCTGCCCGCTATTTGGGGCCGTTTCCAGTTCACCATCAGGTCCGGCAAAAACGAGCTCCATCTCTGAAACACATCCTCAACAGCCATATCTCCGTTTGGCGGTATCAACTCGACATCGGCATACAAAACTGACAACATATGTGGTGCCCCCAGCTCCAGCGACAGTCGATCCAATGTTGCTCGGGCTTCTCACCGTTCTTTCTGGCCCTTTGGAACGACTACTGCCACGCCAGCCGCTGTTGGCATCGTCATTAATCACCATCGTCCTCCACCGTTACTAATGCTATCGCTCTCGTCGTGGTCTGCCCGGTCTTCCTCATCGATTTCTCCGCTTTTGCCAACGTAGTCCCCAAGTGTGTTGTATACGTCACAATGACATGACATATTTCAGCATGGAAGTTAGATGGTTGCAACAAAACTTTACACTAACAACTTGATCCAGTTTGTTGCAATACGAAGTTTGAATACTTTTAGGCTGTGTTCCATTTGGAAAAATTTCACTTAAATCAAGATGTTCGAAAATCCCTCTGTTGTTGATCGGCCAATTTACGAGAAAGCGTATGTCAAAATTTATTCCTTGTCTGTCAGAAATAAGTCTGCTGGAATAGCAGGTTTATTTGATTTTTTTTTGCATATGTCAATTTTAAGTGAAAATTCATCAACACAGCCTTAGATTCTTAGGGCAAAGCCATTTCGCATTTTGCAGCTTGGATTGTCAACTTTTTAGTAACATCTCAAAATAGTGGCTCAATTAGTATAAAAAAACATGTAATTCACAGTCTGTTGCACCAAAGTTTGAAGAAACATAATGGTTTATGGAACTCTCATTTAACAAACATAACACAAGTTACATTTGTTGCTCAAGTGTTCGTAGGATATAACATCATACCAATCTGAGTGTAACATGTTTGCTCCTCCTATTTGATGCATGATTTGATGGTTCATCTAAGCAATACATTGAAACAGTTGAGTTTCATTATTGAGACCTAAAGTAAATCAAGTAACAAACTTGAAACTGTTTCGTATCAAGATGTCTTTGTTGTACCATTTATGGGATTTCTGGGCAACTTAAATCAAAAATAAAAGAATTGAGATGATTTCTGTGTTGTTTGTTACATTATTATCAGCTACAACTTCCACGTGGCCAAATACTTAAGCTAGTACCAAAACTACCTACCCTACTTTCCGGGTAGATTAGAAGCTTCCCCAGACAACCAGAATGCACGTGAATATACGTTGTTTTCGTGATATGCAAACATATATACAGACAAACAATTCGTATGGAATGCAAATAAATGGCTTATACGTACAAAAGTGGAGGCCATATACGTGAATATTGTAATTTAATTTTAAACGAGTTATCTTAACATCATATACGATTTAATCTGTAATAACAAATTAATTTTGAAATGTCTTACGATGTAATTCGATTTAATTTGTGATACAGTACAACGGAAAAATGATTTATCGCATATAGGTCGGAAATTTGCATTCTTAACTTAATTTTTTAACTTAAACATATGCGAGGCATGCCATTCTAATATGCAATTTTGACTTAAACTGCAGCAATTTACGATACTGTCTGTACATTGTTATACGACTTCTAGCGAAAGACCTCGAAAAGTTTCTAGTAACCCTAAATTACAGCGTCCAACCAAACCAGATTTCATACATATGCTCCAAGGCCATCTAATCCACTGGTCTTTCCAGTTCCAGAGAGCATCCCATGTATGAACTTTATTTTTTCACTGCATTTTCTTTTGCTTCTTGAATAAAGGACACCGTATCGTACGACCCCATCCAAAGTTCCCATCATCTGTATTTTGTATCATCAGTGTACGTAGGTACCTACATATACCATTCTTTGAACTGCAAACGAATGTACCCAATCTGCTTGTATTGTTTTTCAGTTTTCCGCTCTCGATTCAACCTTATACTTTATCCTACCCGGTGTTGATCGGGGATGGTTCACCATCACCATCACCCTCATCCACCCACCTATTTGATTTATAAGTTTACTTTGGTTGTATCCATCTTCTCACACCACACCACACGTGGGCGAACTATCAAAGCATTCGTTTAAGGACCATCCATAAATGACGTAGCATATTGTTGACCAATTATAGCCCCCTATCCCCACGTAGCGTATTTGGCTATACCCAATACAAGGTCGATAACAAATTGTGAAATTCCCTCTCCTCGTTCAAACGCTACGTCATTTAGGCATGTTCCCATACGGGTTTAACAAGGGGTTTAGTCTGAGTCAGCAGCTATCTTTCGAAGCTACTGAAGTGGCTTGTTGTGTAGTTCTAGATTGGAAGAGACCACGGAACGGTTGCTGAAACTCGTCCTATTTAACATAATGCGGTACAATGAGCCAAATAATCTCTTTACAAAACAAGCCACGAAAAGATAACATACACAATCAAAACATCGTTAGTAGGTGGACAATGTAGAACTGCTTGAAACAAATTAAACTTTTTATTTTCCTGGCGGACTTGTTCGAGGGCAGGATGTTTTGCTCTCTAAATTGAAAAACTTTCCACCATCATCTTCGCTGATGCTAATTTTGGCTTCTTACATCACCGTTATCCAACACTAGTCACAAGTAGCAAGTCCACAATCCTATGATGGCACACATTAAAGAAAACGATAGCATCTGGCAAAAAAAGCTATTTAGAATTAATGAGTACAGCAAAACGAAGCGATCGTTCTCGATTACGGGAAAAGAAAAATATCAGCTTCAAGATTGAACGCAATTACTTTTATTGAGGTTGATGGCACAAGTCATAACGGTACACGCGAATGCTTCCCACGCTCTTCTATAACGGGTTTCATTTGCGATGTGAAACGGTAATCGAATCATATAATTGGATTCTAGGAACGTATTTGCGGATAACCAGCCATGATTGGATTCTGCGAGAAATCGCTTATGATTTATGTGTTGCCGATAATTATTGGCATTGGTATAGCTAAACACACAATAGATCATTTGTGGCTGATTCGAACGATGGGTAGTACATTGTAGTATGATTTTATCTAGCAAATACTATTGTCAGAATTCATCAGTTAGTATTGAACAAGATCAGTTGCATCTTGAACGCTCTGGTAAGCTCATACAATTATTTGAAGAGTGAAGTTTGAGCATTTTCATAAATTAACAAAAATCTTTATAGAGTTACGGGCTTGTGTATGCGCGGCTGAATGATTTTTTTTATGTGGAATTCTTGGAAATTAAGCAGGAAGTTGCTCAACTGAAGGATGTTTTGTTGTATTTTGACGTAGAACTACGTCTTTGTTGACTATACTGGGGTGCAAATCAAAAAATATGTCTAGTGAAATAGTGTTAGGTTTTGAACGCTTGTAACTTTGTCATTTATAGATGAAAATAAAATCCAAATACGCTAATTGATACGCCAAATCTGCTGAAATATTTTTTTTTCAATTTTCCACACAAAAAAAAACATTTGAAACACGTACAAATGATAATTTTATCTCTGTTTTCATGAAATGAACGATTTTCTCTAACCCAGTCGTCATAATCCAGTACCATTTGGTTGTACATTGTTCTGCTTGGACCTGAAAAGATATAAAACAGCACTGCTGTCATGCCTCTGCTTACTACCGCTTCTGACGGCTTGACACTTGATCCTGCAGCAAGCACTTTATTCCGGGAAATACATTATAAGCAAACCGCAATTATAAGTAAAAGCAAAAGTTAAATTCCGTTAATTTTTTACCCGCTTACCATAGAGCCAAAACTTTAAAATTTGAGAAAAAATTTGCTTAAAAAAGGCATACATTCTATTCTGTTTGTGAATTACCAACAACTGACTGTAAAACATATCTGACACCTCCATGTATGTGATTAGATTAACATCCGAAGTTCAGCCTTTTTTACATATTCTGCACAAAAAATAATTTCTGCCCCGCCCCATTCACAAAAAAAAAGTAGGAAATCCTATCAGGTGCGGTTGCACAATAGAGGTAACTCTAAGACTAGAAGGTCCCGAAATAACGTGCTCAACTTTTTGGCTCAGCTCTGGTACTCTCTTCGGTCTCAAGCTAATCGATTCACCCCTCGAAACATAGGAAAAACCAATAACCCCTCATTTTATCTGTCAAACTTTAAAAGAGAATCAAAACAAACATTGCGTAGTACTAGAATTTCGACTAGAATGGGGTACGTTAATCGTTTGCTTGGGACCAATAGGCTAGTCAAGTAGTGAGCCAATTTCAAATCGTTAGTTTCGTATTGATTGTTGGTTGCACATCGTTCTGCTTGAACCTGAAAAGATATAAAACAGCGCTGCCGTCGTGCTTTTGCTCATTACCGCTTCGGACGGCGTGACACTTGGTCCATTGAAATAAAGGGTGATACGGTCAAAATTTGGTCAAGGGAAAACGCGTGTAAATCGGTGAAATCGTTTATTTAAAAAATCAAATTAAATTTCTTTTTCAAGTTCAATTAGTATAAAATTCAGGAAAAATATTCAGTTAGGCTTCCGCTTTTCCAAATCCGAATTGCCGGGCCTTACGCTTGACCTCTGCCATCAGATTTTGCACAGCCACCTTGTCCACCTTCTTCGCCGCAGAAAGCCAGTTTGCCTTGAACTGCTGCTCGCCCTTAGCAGTTTTTTTGGTCTTCTTTAGGTTCCGCTTGACAATAGCCCAGTATTTCTCAATTGGGCGGAGCTCTGGCGTGTTGGGAGGGTTCTTGTCCTTAGGAACCACCTGCACGTTGTTGGCGGCGTACCACTCCATGGCCTTTTTACCGTAATGGCAAGATGCCAAATCCGGCCAAAACAGTACGGAACAACCGTGTTTCTTCAGGAAAGGCAGCAGACGTTTATTCAAACACTCTTTCACGTAAATTTCTTGGTTGACAGTCCCGGAAGCTATGAAAATGCTGCTTTTCAAGCCACAGGTCCAGATGGCTCGCCAAACCAGATATTTCTTTGCGAACTTTGACAGTTTCATGTGCTTGAAAACATCTGCTACCTTTCCCCTTCCTTTTGCCGTATAAAACTCCTGTCCCGGAAGCTGCTTGTAGTCGGCTTTGACGTAGGTTTCGTCGTCCATTACCACGCAATCAAACTTCGTCAGCATCGTCGTGTACAGCCTCCGGGATCGCGCTTTGGCCGTCGTATTTTGTTTATCATCGCGATTTGGAGTCACTACCTTCTTGTAAGTCGATAGTCCGGCTCGTTTTTTGGCTCGATGCACGGTTGTAGACGATACACCCAGCTTATTTGCGGCATCTCGGAGAGAGAGGTTAGGGTTTTGCTTGAAACTACCGGCAACTCTCTTTGTCGTCTCAGCGGCTTCCGGTTTTCGATTTCCCCCCGATCCAGACTTCCTGGCTGTCGACAAACGTTCCCCAAACACTTTAATTACATTTGTAACGGTTGATTTGGCAACTTTTAGCGATTTTGCCAACTTTGCGTGCGAGTAGCTCGGATTTTCGCGATGCGCGAGCAAAATTTTGATACGCTACTCTTCTTGCTTGGACGGCATTTTGACAACTGAAGAGTGAATTCCAAAATCAAAATAGGAGCAACATTCTACACACACACCTTCAAAATGAGGGGTGTTCAGGTTTTTTAAATGCAAAATTGAAAGAAATACGTCAAGTTGATATTGACCAAATTTTGACCGTATAACCCTTTAGAACTTTAATTGACCACGTTTATTCCAAGTTTGATTCCATTTGTTCAGCTACGAATACTGATTTGAGAATAACCGATCATGAGACCTTAGTGATTAATGTCTTAGACTCGTTAACATGGTCTAAGACATTAATCACTAAGGTCTCATGATCGGTTATTTTCAAATCAGTATCCGTAACTGAACAAATGGTCTCAAAATTGGAATAAACGTGATCAATTCAAGTGCTTCTGTGCCTGGTAGCGATAATTTTGTAAAATTGAAGTGCCAGAGGAAATATTCGAAGCAAGCTGTTTCGAATCTTGTTGAGAGGAGCGTGGATTTTCCATTCGCGGCCGGTAACTTAGATGAATCTACAGCTGTTCTTAATAGCACTTTGAAAACGTGTTCAATCAACTAGTTGAGCAGAAGTTTGTTTCTTTGAAGAACTCGAACAGCTGGTACAATTTGGATCTTTTGCGTCTTAAACGGAAAAGGGACAAATGGTACAAAAAGCTTTGTAGATCAAATAATGACAATCATTGGAATAGGTACACAATCGTGCGTAATAGGTATTCACAATAGATAAAGAAAAATCGTTGTGAACATGTTCAAAGGAAGATTGATCAGCATCTAAACAACATCAAAGAGTTATGGGAAATTTTGAAATGTTTATTAAAAACTTGTAATTGCAAACCGTGGTCCATAACTTTTAATGGCACACTAGAACAGTCAGAACAAGGAATTGCATCTAAGTTGAATGATTATTTTGTCGACCGTGTTTCATTGATTGATTAATCCATTGAATTGGTCGATAAACCTGACGAAATAAAACTGCCAGTTAACAGTAATTGTAGATTTGAAGGTTTACAAATTACATAGGTTAGATTATATGGACTTAGAGTCATTTGTTTTTCATTAGGAAAATCGGATGGAGTTGACAATGTTAAAGCTAATTCAACGATTTACATAGTTGAAGATGCTAATTTAAAATAACAGACTAAAGTGGTAATTTTTATACGATAGATGAGGAGTTGATAGCTCCGTTAGAGTACGGCAGTGTGAAAATTGTATATAGACAGTAGAAAGCGAGCAAGGACGACTTTTAAGGAAGGTACAAATCGGTTTGATCATCTCTCTTTACCAAACTCCCCCGTTGGAGAGAGATGGTGAGAGGTATCTACCCCCCACCCCCCGGGATATCGGGAAGGTCAGTTATGTGAAACCGCGTTGAATTTGGTATTAGAGAAGTGGGAAAATAACTTGGAGTGTAACGATAGGATTTGCTGTTTTTTGGATCTTAAACGCGCTTTTGAAACAATTTCTAGGTCCTTACTGTTAAGATCATCAGCCCTTACTGTTAAGATATTTGTGTGATCGAATAAGAGGAACGCGGTTGAAATAAGAACACCACATTTCTTGACTTGTGCTTCACAAAGTTCATTATATTTTGAAGGAAAAAATGTTTTCAATTCGATGCCTAGATATATGAAACGTTCAGTAACACTTACAGAATTTAAAAGACACTGCATTTCACACGTTAAATCTGTCGTTTGAATAACTATCCAGTGATTTTTTTTATAAATTAGATTTAATAGAAGTTGATTTAAAAAAAAAGTAGCCTACAAAGGTTTGAGCCTCGCGCGCGTATTACGGATATAGAGGACTAAATTTAAAATTTGATAAAAAAAATGCAATTTTGAAGCTTATTCATCTTCCGTAGTAGTTAGTAGTACGTTTTCTGGCAAATGTCGGGGGTTCGTGAGCATTCATGATATTGCTGAAAATTATGATAGCATCAGATTGCGGAGTTTCTAGTGTAATAGGATGCTTTGTTGATTGTTTATAAACTCTTGATCGCTTGTAATACTTATGAACATTTTAGGTGGACAAAAAATTGAACTAAGAGGTGGACGCCAGAGCTTTTCAACATGTATATCACTGTGAAGCAACTGTAAATTCCAGAGGGAATTTATATCTCTAACTGTAACCAGTTCGATTTTGTTTGTTAACCAGGTTAAAACGTCATATTTAATTAGCTTAAAGATAAATCACCCTGATCAAACCTTTTGTAGGGGTAAGAGGTGGGACCATCATCATCATCAGAAGTTTTCGCAGGGAAAGTGTCGAAAAATCGACTCAAACTATGAGTGACTTACGTTGTAGCGATTTTCAGTAATCTGAACTCAACTGTGGGTAGCATTTTTTGTCCATGTGCTAATGGTTTGGAAAGTATTTTTTTTTTTCTAAATCATTAAAAATAAACTGATGCCGACCAACGCCGCCACGCCGCCGCCGCCGAAAGCAAACGGCGTGACGCCGCCGCCGGCTGAAAATAACATATCACACCGCCGCCGAAAATATTTTGATCGGCGCACAAGTCTAGTCAGAATGGGCAACTATAGTATGATTGGACTCTACGTGTCAGCATTAGCTGGGCATTAACGCCCAAAATTGCTGATATGCAGCATCAGCAGAAAATATGCTACCAGCACCGCAGCAATAATTTGGTGGACCAAAACAAAGTACAGCCAGTCATAGTAACACAAAACCTAAAAAAAAAAATCAGTACGAAATGGTGCCACTTGGAGGCAACGAAATAATCGAGAATAATCTCTCTTCTCACGGTTTCGCGTCGTACTCCGTCGACGGCGCGATGATCATCTTGGTGGTGCTATGCATCTTAGTGTGGAAACGGCACAGCAATGCAAACCGGCTGCATCAGCAGGAATCAAAGCCTCAACGACAAGAGTTCAACGTTTGAGACGCAACCCGACCCAGGCAATGACGTGGTGGCCCAACAGTACACCTCTCGTCAACATGCATTCTTAAAAATTCAATGCAACAAAATGGGATTAAAATCATTCTTAATCTAACTTCATTGCAATAAAGCCCGTTTTTACGAAATAATCGTTAGAGAATTAATATTCGGAGATGAAGTAGCCCGTGGCTAAATATCACCTTCGTAAAGATTTAAACAAAAAGTAGGAGAATTTACGAAAATATAAATAGACTATTCCAAGTGCCATAATCCGAGCTAATGATCTTTTGTTGCCTGAAAATTAAATGCTTTGATTGTTTGATTCAGAAATATTTATTCATGACCCCATGTTTGCATAGTTGTAGACTTTGCACAAAGTTCTACTAGGAAATGATAACTTATTGATTTGAAGTGTTTTTGTAGGGCAGAATGATCGAATCGCAGTTTTTCCCTCATCTCCGCTTTATTCGACCACGTACTGAAGCAGGTTGATTCAGGAGCAACTGTAAACAAGAACCATCATTCGCCGGAATTGCTGCATGAACCACATCGAGCATTATGAAAACGTGCAAGGTGCAATGACAACAAACAGCTCGTATTGCTCCATTGCAGTCTCTGTTACAACGTTCAATGTTTGATAAATTTAAATAAATTATTTATTCATTGACATTCCTCCCGATACCATCAATAACCATCACAGCATGACCAATATCCTAGCATAGAAAACCGTTAGTCTATCGGAGAACAAGATACAGAAACAACATCGTCGGTATTCTACCATCTTCACACCGGGGAATCCTATCATTTCGCCAAGTAGATAATTGCAGCAACCCACTTCACCATGTTCTACATCTTCCATCTACTGCACCCGATTACGAATGTTCAACATGCCTCCAGGATAATTTTCACACTTTCCGCACTCCGGAGATGGTCCAGATTAATTCCAACGGCAAACAGAAAGCCATAACGATCGATAAAGCAACCAACCTTACACTCTATCGAAGAGAACCATCAGTAATGTAATGGTTCGACATCCGGCACGATATCTTGAGATCTAGAATTGTAATCCATGAGAATGGCTGCCATCGTCTTTCTCAGTGCAGCATCGAGCATCTGTGGTAGGATGTTTTCTCAAGTATCGGATCGCTTCTCAGGGGAAATCTTACCGTGTAGCAAGTGGCGGAAAGAGGTGTTACTTCGTGATTGGGAGGGTCAATGGGAAATTATTGGAATGGGTCAACAGTTAGCTGTTGCAAATCTAGTTCTCGATTCGAAATGAGCTCATATTTTAAGAAATTTTCCTTTGAAGAACACTGAATAAATTCTTACAAGCTCTAAGGCCGCTCTCATCCTATAAGTGCCAAATGATCCAGTCCCATGTGATTAATTATCTTCCACAGCTCCCAGCAGAAAATAAAACGTTACTTCACCATCAGCACTCTGTTTCCTCCCGAGAAGATGGAAAGTTTATTAGCAAGAAGATAATTTCGTCCTCGTCGAAAAACCATACCATATTTAATTGCGGCAAAGCGGAAATGCTCAGTGTGCCACTGAGATCGAGAGGAAGGTAGACGAAGCAGCCACAGCAGCATCAGCAACGACTACAAGTGAACATGCCGTGACAGAAAAATCTACTCCGTTTAATGGTGGATAAACTTTTTTGAAACATAATTAATTTTTTAAAGTGATTTGTCTGGGAAGTTTTCTTTTCCTGATTCTGACAAGCTTTTTTTCTTGTCACGGTGCCACGTCACCGTCGTCGTCGGAAAAAACCCCTTACTCTGCTACAGACAGTTGTGTGTACATAAACTCCCGCAGCGACAATCATGTTGTTGGGAAAATTAAGATCATGGATGAATGGGGCCTCCTTTAGCTCAGTCGGTAATGGCACAGCTACAAAGCGAGACCATGCTGGAGGAGGCTGGGTTCGACTCCCGGTCCGATCTAGGAATATTTCGGGTTGGAAAACTTCTCGACTTCTCTGGGAATAGAGTATGATTTTTTTTTTCCTTGATTTGTTTTTCGTTGATCTTGTTTTCCGTGCTGAGCACCAATGCTACCGACGCCAGGGAGGCAGCTCCCACACCTGGACCCTACCTATCGATTCATCAACTCATGAACCGAGGACCAACGGCTTTACTTCCCTTCCGAAGGAAGACGTGATCAGAGATGTTATGCCTCAGAACATACCGGCGGCGCCGACTGGAATTGAACCCAGGCCTGCTGGGGTGAGAGGTAATCACGCTTACCACTACACCACCGGCGCCGCTGGTAGAGTATGATTATGCAAAAATGGTACAGGCATCGAAAACTCTCAATAATAACTGTGGAAGTGCATCTAAAACACTCTTAGCTAATATGCGATAAAGCAATAAGCTTGAAATGCGAGAAAGAAGAAGAAGGATGAATTGTGGATTATACAAAGCAGCTTATATGAAAAGTGTTTCAAAAAGTGTTTGCATCCTACTGACCCAAATAACATTACAATTAGACAAACGCTAACTGCAATGATCATTCCCACTTCGCTGAACGAAGTTCCCTTCTTAGCATTTCCATAATGATATCATAAAATATGTATTCCCAACTCGCGCAATCACCTTGAATGGAGATTGCTAGGAACCTCCAGGGTGGAACAAGCATCCAAGCGAACCAATTCGTACACACTTACAGTGGTATTCAAACTCCCTCCTCCCGGCACCGTCGATTGGACAGACAAACTGTGGCAACTTTGCGCTTGATGAATATTCAGTAAGTTTTCCATTTCGTTACCAAAGAAACCTCCCCCTCCATCCGCCGACCAACCATCATCGGGGGGTGCACCGTGGATTTAATTTATGCTCTGTTCTCTACTCCTTCCAGCAAACTACCTAACGAAGCGGCAGCAGGACAATCGCTTCAAAGAAATATTGTTACACTTTGGGAGAGAAGTTGAGTCTTTGCTCGGGTCTTATCGTCATTCTTTGTAGAAGTCATTTTAATCCTGCTGGTACTAATCTTACATGAAGACGTAAGGACGGAGATGAGGTCCATTCGGAATTTGCAGCTTTTACAAACCGAAATGGAACGACCTGCAGAGCTGGGAATGTTTGCTCTAACAATTAGCATATAAATCCAATAAAAGATTACACCGAATGACATTCATTGTCCGTTGGCTTTGTCATAATCCATGTGCCAGAAGTCTCCGTTCGAGTGCTAAATCGTAAAGTTAATCAAAGGACTCAACTTTGTCGCTGCGTGTCAAGGGGGTGTACTTGGCCTAAGTACCGAGCAGCACGGTAGTATGTCACATATTGGGCATGTTTGAGCATATGTCAATAAAGAATTTTCGACAAACGTCATCCGAGGATCTGAAATGCATTTAGATTCGATGGTAAAAAGCGACAGCAGCCCTCAAGCAGAAATGTTTTCAATTATTCGTTACAATCGAACGCTGTCATTTGAGTTCCACTGCACTTCTTCGCCTTGATATAAATAACACATTGATTCATGCCGGACTGCGAACATGGAATTGAACTTTAGCGCTGGCAGTTTCTCGATCCGAAGGCGACCATTTTTGCTGTCTGATGTGACGTGCTGCCCATTTACATTCATAAATAGATAATGCAATGCTGTTCCTGCTTCTGTGAACTGGTTCTGCTTCGATATTAACTTCGATTTTGGTTCACTCATGCTGTGCTGTGCTGTGAAAAAAAATGTTCTATGACGATGGGAATATTAGATATGAATTTTTGTTGCAGTTTCTTTATTAAGGAGACTTTGGCTGAATTGTCACCGTCTTTTACATTTGAATTCAATCCTTTGTTCATTTGTTCATTTTTTCTCGGATAGGGTTAAGCAAGGCTTCGGAACTCGGATGGGCTGGTGTGAATCACGCTCTTACATATGTTCAATTTTAAATGAAACAGCGAGTGTGTCGTCACAGTCGATATTGCATAAGAATAGCTAGTACAAGAAAAGAAAAATCCACATGGCCCATCCAAACATCAATGACTAACCTGAAGTTAGGTAGTGTGCGTTTTTGAGGTGCTACAGGTTGAACTCCCTCCCCTTGGCTAGTTTTTGCACCTTGTTGCTGGTGGGTGGGCTTAATTTTATGCTTTATAGTGGAGTATTGGAGACGGTAGGTTTATGGCTGGCATTGCTGGCCCATGCCGCGATAGAACGGCGCCATGGGCAGGCGATGGGGATTACTAAGCTTCCTCTCTCTGATGAACCACTGCACGAGAAAACCAAAGATCTAGTCTAGGTAGCAGTGATAGTATCACACTTATTACTCCTTTGTTTGAGAGCTGCGTTGTAGTACGCTTACGTATAGGCACTGACGTTGGGTGCGATACTGGCAGGTTTTGCCGAAAATCTCTCTTAGTTGATTTATTTTTACGAAGATAGATTTATTTGGGTTTGCAAGGCAATTAAACTATTGAAATATTTCAGAACAGTGCTCCTTCTATTTGCGTGACAAGCTTTCATTGTTGTTTTCATTGTGGTATTACTCAGGGAATAATATTAAACACCATTTTTGTACATGGTATTGTAACTAATCTTATATGTGCTTCATTTTGATTTGGGATAAGTGTTTGGCTCGGGATTTCCACTGTGGCGTGCTTCTATTGTGACATACCCATACGTATTTTTGTGGTGTGACATAGTGAAAACGTGATTGCGTAGTTAGAGCATATACCCTATATAAATAAAAAAAAATCAGCTAGGAAACTAACTTCAAAGTGAATTGTCACTTGAAGGTGTGACCTGGGCTTGAACAAAGATAAAATAAATAGGTATAGGTCAAAGTCAAAAGTACTTGAAACACGTTTAGTTTTAAATTACAATTAGAGATTTCAATTATTTATTAAATTAGACTAATTAGACATCATAATCATTAAATGAACTTAAATAAGAAACTTCAGAAAGTCTAATAACATTAAGAAGATTGACAAAAGAAAAAGGATGCGGGGGATCCGCTTAGGGAGGCAACCCACCTTTAAAGTTGTAGAATAAATCTTCCTATTTAGTCTTGAACTTCAATAAAAAAAACTACAAGGGACAGCCCAATGGGGTTGCACGAACAGTTGACGTAGGACTACGCTCACATATGTAAACTATTTTGAACGAACGTTATTTAAAATTCCCGATATTATTATGACATCCGTGAATTTCTTCCGACGTGTAATAATTGGTCAGTGTCCATTTTCCGTTTAGTACTAATAAGATTCTTTTTCAGTTCATGTGTAATTATTCTTGTGTTAGAAAATATTCCAAACTAACTCTTTCTTCGAAAATTGTGGTGGCCCTGAAAAGGGCCGTTTTGATGGCTTGTGGCTCTGAAAAGAGCCATTTTGATGTTGCATGACAACGGCGCCGGTGGTGTAGTGGTAAGCGTGATTACCTCTCACCCCAGCAGGCCTGGGTTCAATCCCAGTCGGCGCCGCCGGGATGTTCTGAGGCATAACATCTCTGATCACGCCTTCCTTCGGATGGGAAGTAAAGCCGTTGGTCCGCGGTTCATGAGTTGATGGGTCGATAGGTAGGGTCCAGGTGTGGGAGCTGCCTTCCTGGCACGTCGGTAGCATTGGTGCTCAGCACGGAAAACAAGATCGACGGAAAAAAACAAACCAAAGGAAAAAAAAAGGATGTTGCATGACCCTCAAAATGGCCGTTTCTGGTTCCTCTATATATGCATTTCGATCAACATCCGAAGTTCCTCCTTTTTTACATATTCTGCACAAAGTATGCTGTGCAGAATATGTAAAAAGGGAGGGACTTTGGATGTATTTTTTGTGCAGAATATGTAAAAAGGGAGGGACTTCGAATGTTAATCTAAATGCATATATAGAGGAACCAGACAAGTTTTGCACTGCACTGTCCTCTGTGAACAATTAACGGAGTGAACAATTGCGTAGTTTCAAACAACAGCAGTTACATATGATGGAAAATGAATGCAGAAGCTTGACAAAATGGTTAAGTATCAAAATCAACTCTTTGGTGGTAACATTAATATTGGCGCCCCGAGACGGTTTTGTGTGAATTTTGTTCAGGCGGGATTTTCTTCTAGAAAATTTATGAAAATTAACTCTTTAAGAGGAATTATTTATGTCACCCTAAAAGGACGCTTTTGGTTTGATACGCATCGTCGTCTTTCGAGTAGCAAGCAAATTACCCGGCTGTTTGCCGATGAACAACACGCACTATATCGTGACACCACTTATCACAGGTTCGTATTCTTCTGGACGCGGCAGTTTTGATGCACATTACCGGGTTGTTCGATCATTGTCGTGGTTGGAGAATTCTGAGACCTCCACGGATACGGTGAGCTAGTTTGAGCTTGGGTGAGCTTCGACATGACGATAACGTGCCCACAATGCTTTCTCACGATGAGCAACTGTACCCAAACAGTGACAGTGTGGCTTCATCACTGCTTCTCTGTCTAGACCCATGTAACATTGAATGTTTTATAGAGGTTTAAAGCATTCTACAAGTCTAGGCTACTTCTACCAAAATTGTTACTTGGGGAACGCTCTTGCAGGCAGCCTTGGTAGCAAGCTGCTTTTAGAGCCTTTCAAACACGTCTGAAGTTCGAAAGGAAATATGACATTGGTTTGATTCGTTTGGGACCAACTATGTGATGTCTTTGTCAGGGAATACACCTTATGGTGTAAGCAAATGTATGGGATTTTTTTTTTATGATGCGTTTTTTTTCCAGGCTCATTTGCCGTAGCTTTGCGGAGCCAATATTCATTGTTTAGATTACAAAGTTTCTTAAAGCTAACGTTAGCAAAGCGGGGGCCGATTACTCGCGGCTATCTCGAGGTTAGGGGTAACACATTTTAACAAATGGATGGCAGGGTAGGGATTGAGAACACAAGGTTTGGAGGGCAATGTGCTCTTGATCTCGAACTAAGCGACCAACTGATGAAAAAGACAAACATGGGGGTACACCTTATGGGAAATTTTGCTGCTACTAATTTTAGTTAAATTTCTTAGTTGTTTAACTATTTGCACTACTTTTTGACGTATTTTATATGGGGGTACACTTTGTGAAAACCAAAAATGGAACATGTAACAAATTAAGAAAGATTTTGAACGTTAATAACTCAGCTTCCCCTGGTCCAATTTCAATAATTTTATCACCAATCGATCTGAAATATGGCTACGCATCGATAACAAATTCAGAATGTTTATTTTCAACAAGAAACTATTGAAAAACTGGTAAATGTCCAGCATTGTCCAAAAGCATCGAATTAACTAACAAATCCACCAATTACCAACATGCATATACTGCTTCCCCAGCACATTCGTCAAAGAGTAGTAAGTAGACGAAACAAGTCGAAATAGCATTCGCCTCCGATCCTCGGGCGCGTGCAAATAGGGAGGATGGAATTGCATAATATTTTGCACACTTATCGCCATACTCAGAACCACACACTCCCAACGACCACACCACTGTGTGGTGGTGTTCGGTCGTCGAAATTAGTAGCAGCAGTAGCAGTGCTTTCGGCGTGTGGCGTTGAAAATTGTTCTCCAGCAACAACGAAACGCTGCCTGCAAGCAGCGAGCTGCAGACCATCAAAGGAGGAGGAGGAAACTGCACCGCTATGCTATGGATCGGAATCAGTAGCTCTTCGTGAGTCACTGCGGGTCGGTCATCTATGCCAAGCGTGTCACACAGCTCGACAGCCTCATCCGTGTTGAACACCCAGCTTAGAATTACAAAACCATCAAATTTGTTAATGAGCATTATTTGGACATTGGTCAAGGTCATCAGTTCCCGCAAGCAGCTAGCTATCAAGGCTCAACCTGTCTATAGAAGGTGTGGAATTGTAGGCCTGAATATATTGGTGCAATTAGTTTTTCCTCGGCTTTCATTCCGCACGATTCGTTTCTTTCGTTTAATCAATCACCCTTGTAGTCACGTCGAAAAGATTGTTTCAATCGGTGCTTACATATGAAATTTAATTTGGCTTATAGAATTTTTTGTATGTTACCAAAATTTATGAATGGTTTGCCACTAAATGTTGAGATAATTTATTGATTATTGAATTATCACACTGTATACCATGAAAAAGCAGCCTGTTTGTGAGTTTTTGCCAGTTTTCAAGTAAGGAGTTATCATAAAAAACAAATCGCCAGCTGGTATTTCCCGGCGAATTTCCAAATAAAGAAAATCAAACAAAATCATCATGCAGAACAAGCTAGGATTTGTTTTACTTCATATTTCACAAAATTGCTTTCGAGTGTTAAGACATCGTCTCCCGCAAAGTTTAGATTTTTCTCTACACCAACACATACATCAGGGCTAGATAGATCTCCACAGGATCTACAGATTCCACGCAATTTCAAAAAACCAAAAGGCACAGCATTACGAAAAGAGGTCAGGTTTCGACCAATAGCAGATAGATTTTAATTCTAAACAAGCCAAACGATTGGAAATTTATCTACTAATCTGCTAAAATAAATGCTTAGTTAATTATCAATAGGTCACTATTGAAAAATACCAAATGTCCAACTGTTGCAATGGTGATCAAAATTATCACCGAATGTCTGAAAACAGCGCATTCCCTAACACAGACTTAAAAATCGAATTAGATGCGGTCCCACTAAACGGTGCTCATTCAATCACCGTAAGTGGTGGTGTCCAGTCCAGCAGCAGCAGTAGTAGCAGCAGCAGCAGCAGCAGCAGGAGTGCTTTCAACAACAACAACAACAACAACGAAAGGCTACCTACAAGCAGCGAGCTGCAGAGCTCATATGAGCAACCATAGAGAAGGAGGAAGAAGTCCCACCGCTGGGCTAGGATCGGAATCAGTAGCTCGTCGTGCTCAGCTCAGCATTACTCAACCATCACTACAAAATGGTCCTTTTCAGGACCACCATAAATTTGTTAAGAGTATTATTTGGACATTTGTCAAGGTCATCAGTTCCCGCAAGCAGCTAGCTATCAACTATCAACCTGGTCTCTATAGAAGGTGTGGAATTGTAGGCCCGAATGTATTGGTGAGATTAATCATCGTCCGACCATTTTCCAGAACACGCTTGTAGGAAGTGTTAAAAATCCATATAGAATTTGAGAGAAGTGGGTGTCCCCAGAGAAGTGGGAGTCCCCAGAAACCCAAATAAAATCAAATTTGTGAGAAAATTTGCTCTCACGAGTTCAATCTCTCGAAGTCCCTCCTTTTTTACATATTCTGCACAAACGATACTTTCCACCCCGCCCCATTCATGTAATTCGGAAGGAAATCCTGTGAGGGGTGAATTGAATACACTTTAATACCAAAATGCACAAAACTTAAAAATTCATAAATAACAAAAAAAAATCAAAATTCACCTTTTAAAGTCGGGTAGATGAATCTAAAATACTCAAGTTCACAGTCCCTTGGATTTTCTTCATCAACTTTCTCTTTGAAATAAATAGGGGAATTTACGTATTCTCGGCAAACTAAGCAGCAACCTTCTTTCTATAGCCTTTTTCTCTAAGGAACGCACACATATGTAGTATTGGTTTGTTTACAATCTATTGCTGCCAGCTGCTCTAACAACTTGAGTCGAAAGAATTGTCAAAAACTGTTTTGAAACGCTTTTACAAAGCTCCAATCTTTTCTAGTTAGAGCGAGTATTGTCGGCAACCAGTTTTTCTTCGGCAACCGTTCCATTTGAACTGCATGTAAATCTGCTGTTCTATTATCGGCAACTCGAAATCAGCTACAATTTATAGTGCGTGTGTTTCATTTCAAGAAAACCTTGCTAGATTGCTTTTTCTCAGTGGTAGAAATATAGTCAAATTGAAGCTGAAAGCATAAAGAATCGTTTGCATGCATTCAGCGAAGTGTTTTCGTAAGAAAATCCAGTGAAAATAGTGTTTCAATTTGGATTGCCGAAAATAGTCTGTCATGCCGAAGCCGTCATTTCCCCTACTACAAATTTGATACGCTTACAAATAAAAAACGGAAACGGCGCCGGTGGTGTAGTGGTAAGCGTGATTACCTCTCACCCCATCAGGCCTGGGTTCAATCCCAGTCGGCGCCGCCGGGATGTTCTGAGGCATAACATTTCTGAGCCGTTGGTCCCCGGTTCATGAGTTGATGGGTCGATAGGTAGGGTCCAGGTGTGGGAGCTGCCTTCCTGGCACGTCGGTAGCATTGGTGCGCAGCACGGAAAACAAGATCGACGGAAAAACAAACCATAGGAAAAAAAAAAAATAAAAAACGGAAAGAGTTAAGATAATTGATGTTTGATCAATTAAAAGAACTAAACGTTCACATTTGTTCCGTCCATTAGCGGTCCTTCGTCAAGCTTCCGTTCATGCCCCTAGGCACAGACCCTTCTACTTTTTTACAAATAAAGTGCCTCAGTTACTCCAGTACTGACTCACGCACCCTACTGAATTCCAGCCAAAAGTAATGTTATTGAACCCATGTCAGCAAATTGATTTTCTGAAACTTAAAATCGATATTTGGTGTGTTGACAGTTGTTTATACAGATTGTACCACAATTTGTATGAACCGTAGACTGTCCCTTGCCAATTCAACAAAAGTCAAAGGATGCCTGCCCACATTAACCAAACCGACTTCCCTACGGTTTATCCAATGCAACGCCACTCGAATATGTCCCAAGCAAAGATTTCATCGCTGCCGTCATCATCTTATTGCAGTGTCCTGTATTGTTTCGCTAAGCAAACATCCCAGTTTAAGTGCCTTTTGTTGAGTGTGGTGAAAACTTGAAAATTATTGCTCACCAACCATAACCACGCGGCGCGCCAGAGCGGAATGTACCACAATCACTGAGCAGCTGAAGAAAATTGAATACAACGATCACCATTTGTATTCTCGCTGCTGGTTATGTGGTATTAAATTATCGTCGGGATGAATTATGGGATATGCCACACAAGTGGCAAGGAGAGAAATTGGTTCGCTGCCTCGAACGTATGCGATAGTCGAACGACGCGACGCGACGGACGCTGGCTGGCTGCTGTTGTGTGCATTTTCCTTCGACGGGTCTTGCCCGGTGGCTGGCGGGACATGTCTGGAAATTCAAGACAAGAAATACTGTTCTAGAAATCAGAAGAATGTGAGGAACTGAGCAACTCTCAGTGACAAAGGACAATGATGCATGCAAACTGGTTTAAATGGATTGCATGGGTCTGAATCTTAATTAAAAATTAGTCATAATAATAAAAAAAAAATCGGAATGTGTGCCATAGCTGCGGAAAATTGAAACCGCTCCAACATCGAATCTTGCCAAACATAGATTCACAGTCGAAGAAGCCAACGGAGCATGTGAGTAGATATGCAGTGTCTGAGCCGAAGTCCAGTATGGAAGCCATTAATCAAACCATCATGCCAATCAAATTCCAGTTCAGGTGCCCTGGCAGTTGTGGTGGTGGAGGCGGTGGTTCAGTTCAGCGAACTTTGTGGATGGATGCGAGCCAAGAGAATGCTGGATTGAGATCTACGTAGCCACGTCCATGCCGACCGATCAATGATGCGATGCAGTGCGGCGCAAATACCATTCCGGAGAGCCGTCCGTGAGTTATAGAGTCATTTTCCCGGCGGCGGATGTCATCCGTAGTCCAGCCAACCATTCTCAACTGACTAGTGGTAGGTAACAGGAAAAAATAAAAAAAACAAGGGCAGAGACAAACTCACTGCTTTGTGATTAATGATTATGTCGTGTCTGTTGGACAAGCTGCACTAGATGAGCTTATGATTTCTGGTTCGGTTCTTGCTTGCTTGCGGTAAACATTTGTAGTTCTGAAAAACTACCTGTGAAAATTCCATGTAATTAACCACTTCATTCGAGCAGTTAAAATGACATTTACTACCACTCAAACTTTGAAATAAAACATTATTTTGAGATTTTTTCTTCTAAAACCACGAGAAAAGTAGCCATCATTTGTGCGTTTCATAAAAAATAGAAATTAGTTGGTTCAGTTTTGAGGAATCTCTGGTAGAAAGTCACGCCAAAACTGCTTGAGAAAGTGGTCAATTGAGGCTTCTTAATAAAAGAGCAGTTGTAGCAGTTAATTTCATGTCAGTCCATGTCAAGTGACCGAACGATTGCATCGACCCTCTACGATTCTTATTAAAATTGGTGGAACTTCTTATTTAAGGTCAATATTTTGTGCCAATCCCCCTTTTTTCGATCAAACACGAATGTGGGGGAATTTACGTATTTTCGTTGATCTAATAGCGAATTCGTTTAATATTCAGTTCCAACCTGGATCGGGTATCAAGGTTGAGTCTGCTTGTTTTCTGACAAACGTCAGTTTGCTCGTTTGTATCTAAAACCTAGCTCAGGTTGAGGTTCACACTGACAAAAAGTTCGGTTTCGCACTGGGTTGGAACTGGTGTTAACCCCGATAATAAACGAATACGCTATTAGCAAGTTATCAGTGTCACGCACACATATGACGTGTTTGTTTGTTAACATTTTTCTGCAGCTGGCTATTCTATCCATTGCAATCGGCAGAATTGTCGAAAACGGTTTGAAATTGTTTTTACAACGCTTCAAATTACTCAGGTGAGCAAGGAATCAAAAATATCTCCAAATGACAAAATGATAAGCGATCAACGAACCGAATAATAATGCTATGTCAGAAGTGGAAAGCAATAATGATATAATCTTCTTCGTTCTTTTTCATGACAAGCAGCCCGTGCGACACAACTCACTCGGGGCTGTAGAAGGAAACGAGCAAATTGTTGGCAAGCTGCTTCACGAAGTAAAGCCGAACATGATAAACGTGTGTTAATGGAATTTTTTTTGTTATGTCTTTTCTCGATTCATATCAAGCTATGTACTCATCCGTGTATATTTCAGCAAAGCAGGCAAGCAATACACTGAAGTCTTTTTTTACACGGTTTTTTTTACGCGGTTTTTTTTTTAAACGGTTTTTTTTACACTGTTTTCCACGATTTACACGGTACGTTTTTAACGATTTCTCGACAACGATACAACCTATCGACTTGATTCCAATCACATTATCCGTTTCAAGCTATAAGTAATCGAATGGCATACTTAAAAAAAATCACAATTTTTGGTGTAAATACAGAAATTTTAAAAATATGTCTATATGCACCATATCATGCTTGAATTATAAATGGCATCAAAATCCGATTTTTTAAAAACATTTAAGCATGCGAAAAATCAAAATCTCGTAGGTTTTTTTTACACGGTTTTTTTTACACTGTACGTATCCCCCGTGTAAAAAAAGACCTGAGTGTATATTATTATCCTTCTACCACTCGGATCGAGCTATTTTACAGAGCGAGTTTGTCATGGTATTCGTAGCAACCGTTCGTATCGTTGGTTGCTTTATGTGTTTGGATTCGCTGCAGGTGAGCGTATTGTCGGCAAACTCGTTTTTTTCGGCAACCTTTCCATTTGAACTGCATGAAAACCAGATGTTCTATTATCGGCAACTCGACATAAACCGTATTTTGTAATGCGTACCCGAGCAAAGTCTGAGATCAAATTGAAATCTAAACTTGATGTTGTGATTTTGCTGATAATGATTACATAGGTTGCTGTCGTTTTGGTCGTTTTAACGGTTAAAATGTCAAAATTGAGAGCAAAAAAATCTTCCTGTGACATAACATGGAAAACTATTTCTGCTTTCAGTGAGAGCAAACTGAAAACTCAATTTGATATCAATTTTTCCCGTTGATAACAAAACAAGTATTCAATTTGATGTTATGCTAAGGCAATGAAAACAAACTCGCAACAACATATTTTTGAAAAGCAAATTTACAGCAAAATGAAAACAAAAATTGTTGTCAAATTTGTCAACTGCATAAACTGAAATCAAATTATGATTTCAGTTTGATGTTGATATCAAAACTTGATTTCAATTTGCTGTCATTTTGATGCTGGACTTTGCTCGGGTATGCAATATAGAAGACAATACAGTGGTAGTAAGCAATGTGTTCGATACTGACAATTAAAAGTATCCACCCCCCAGTATCCAATTCCCTTTTGGTAATACTGATTTGGCTTGGTGTTGGTGTTTACTGAGCAGCATGTGAAAAACTGCGAGTCGGCGGGGGCGGACTGCGGAGTTTGCCAACGAGTGCCGGGGGAGTGCCCCAGGTCCGCTAGGACTTGCCGTCTGGGCTGGGGGGTCGGCTGCCCGAGGCCTTATCCGGGCTTCCGCTTTCCGGCGGGGGGATTGTGAAGTGATCACACGACCCCGGTCTGGATCCTATTTCCCGGTTGTTTCCTCGTTTCCTTGGCGTTCTTTTGTTGGCTGGTTCACGTTGGAGGTTGCCAACGAGCTCCAGGGGGGTTGCCCCCAAATTCGGACTACCGAGGTTGCCCGAAATGGAGGGGCCCCAGATGCCCGAGGTCTTATCCGCGTTGGTTCCTAGATGACCGAGTATAGTTCGGAATCCTTGAGAAAGCATAATAATGCCGCTTCTGCTGATGGGTCGTTGGAAAGGGCGTTTCTTATGCTCCCTTGGATTCCGTAGAGCTCCCTGGGTCCTTGATAGCATGGGCAGTTAATGACTATGTGCTCCACCATGTTGGTGATGCCGCATGAGTCGCATGATTTTCTAAAAGGGCCCCCGCCTCCCATGTTGTGGGTGGAGAGGGTGTGTCCGGTACGCAGGCGAGAAAGGGTGCGCTGGTCGCGCCAGTTGGGAGTATCTGCCCACTTGTGGGTTTCCCCTTTTATCTTTCTGATAAAAAGTGACCGGTTATTGGCCCATTCCCGGGACCAGGCGGTGCGGATGGTCTGTCGGACGTACTTCTTCAAATCTGGGCCAGGTACTTTTTTCGTATACAGTCTTCCGTGTCGGCCTGAAGCTGCGAGGTGGTCAGCCTCCGCGTTGCCCCTTATGCCACAGTGCCCCGGGATCCATACGAAAGCCGAGCCCCTAGGAGCCTGCTTTTGGATACCCTGGATCCACGGGTGCCTCGAGGTTGGAGACCTGAGGGCGGCTAGGACACTAGCGGAGTCCGAGAGAATACAGAGTGGTTTGTCTGCAGGGGTGGAGATGGCGTGGTAAATGGCGGCTGCTTCTGCCGAATAGACAGAGCATTCATCTGCGAGGCGGTAGAACGTACTGCATTCGGCGTCGGCAACCCCGAAGCCTACTCCCGTAGGCGCCTTGGAACCGTCGGTGTATCGGTGTTGGTGATTCCCGTATTTCCGGGCCAGCATTTCTGCGACATGCGCGTGTAGGGCTGCGGAGTTGGTTCCTGCCTTGAATTTTTTCCCGATTGACGTATCGACATTTAGGATTGGAGCGTCCCATACCCTTGCTCCGTTCCAGTGCACTCTGGATACTGGAGGGAGGTCTCGATGGGCGAGAGAGCTGAGGGTTCTCCTCCCCTCCCTGAGGAGGGAGACCTCGGTATCACCGGCTGTCTTTTCCTCGTGGCAGACTACTCTGCAGCAGACTGTTTCGGCGACCTTGTACCGGAAGGGGAGTACTCCAATCTCTATACATGCCGCGTCGGCCGGTGTCGAAGGAAGTAGTCCGGCGACGATTCGGGTGGCCGAGTTGTAGGTAGGACCTAGGCTGCGATTCAGGAGATCGGTGGCTGTCACAAAAGCTTCGATGCCGTAGAATATGCGGCTGTTAACCGTCGCTACGGCTGCCCGCAATAGGACGTCCCGGTTGGTGTTCTTGTGTGGCTTGGAGAGCGAACGCAGGATGTTGAGCCGGGTACCGCAGTTGGCTTTGATGTCAGCGAAGTGGTCCCTAAAGGTTAGAGACCTGTCTAAGCGAACACCAATGACCTTTATGGTTTTCCTGGCAGGGATCGGGACTCCGTTGGAGGTGACGGCTGTTGGCAGAGGATTGTGCCTGGATCTGCAAATGTGTGATAACACACTCTTCTCGGCGGACAGGGTGAACCCGGAACGGTTTGCCCACCTGGTGGCGGCCAAGACTGCTGCTTGCAACTTTTTGCGGATATTCTTTATGGAGCTGCCAATAACCAGGAGAACGATGTCGTCTGCATATACGTAAACGTATACTCCTTTCCCGAAGGATCGAAATATATCGTTCATGGCAATGACAAACAGGGTGACCGCGAGGACGGAGCCCTGGGGGACACCAGTCTCTTCCTCTTTGATGCACGAACGCTGGTTTCCGATCATAACCTGGAAGGTCCTACCATTTAGGAAATTCCGAATGAAGTGCAGCAGGTGCCCTCCCAGGCCCCAGTCTGCTAGCTGTTGGATAACCCGGGGAGTCCATGCACGGTTGTAGGCCTTGGAGAGGTCCAGGGACACGATGTCAGCGTGCATGCCGTCTTTCGTCGCCTCCTGTAGGGCGTCTCCAATGTCGGCGAAATATGTTCCAGTGCCGTGGCCGGGGCGGAAAGCGTGCTGACGATGGTCGATCAAGTTGTTGTCCTCCAGGTGGCGCATTAGTCGGCGGTTTACCATCCGTTCTAAGATTTTGCAGGGGCAGCATGTCAGCGAGATTGGGCGGTAATTGCTGGTGTTCGTGGTTTCTTGGCCTTGCTTAGGTATGGGGACTACCAGGCTGTGCGTCCACGAGTCCGGTATTGTATTGCCCGTCCAATGTCCGTTCAGGATGTCGAGGAACGCGGTTTTAGTCCGGGGCGGGAGATGACGAAGCATCGGATATCCAATGTCGTCTGGGCCGGCGGATTTCCCCTTACTCCGACTCAGGGCGAGATCGAGCTCGGCGAGGCTGAATGGGGCGTTGATGGGAAGTGGAGGATCGTCTTCCGGGATTTTGATGGTGGCGATGGACCGTTTCGTCGCGTTGTTCCGGTGAAGGAAGTCACTGTCGTAGCGGTCGATGGCGGATAGCGACGCGAAGTGGTCGGCAAGTAGGTTGCCGATGACGACCGGATCTCGGGTGAGGCCATTGGAAGCATTCTTTTGCGGGTATAGATCAGTGGGTTAAGTCTCAAATTTAGACTAATGTTCTGTTCTTGACCAGCTATAGCGATAGGGAGTCTGGGTTCAAGTGCAGGTAATTCTCGTTGAAACCAGGCCAAGTTTTCAGTACGGACTGTTTTTTTGGGTATCTGAATGGCATTATTCATCAACATCCTTAGTGAATCTGGAACACAGAACAAACTTCCGTCGAAAAAAACCAAACGTCAAAATCAATGTGATGAACGCATCCATACACAAGAACAATGAGCCCCAACCATATACGTAGAAAATTGTGACCCTCGTCATAGAAAAAATGATGTTTCCTAATGTTACTGTAGTTTCATACCAAATCTGTTGTGTGCATCTGATAGCATTTTTTCTCAGCTTTCAGATGATGAACTCTGAATCAAAATCGGTATTTGCAAAAATAGTAAAAATACAATATGGCGGCCTAATACAAGATCACCGCCAAAAAACTTCCATTCCGAAAGAAAGCCCTATCCTTCCTCCTCATAATAACGTGTTGTTTACAGAAGGGCTTCATTTGAAATTTCAACATGTCAAGAATTGCCAGAAATTAAACTTTTTTGAAAACTGTAAGGTCCCTTGGCGAGCGACGGGTCCACTAATTTTGAAACAAAATGGTTTCCTACTCCGCTCTGATCTGCGATCAAACACCACAACTAACTCTCTCAGGGCAAACTAGGGCAAAGAACGATATATCGGCACTGTCCTTATCCATATAGACCTCACAGTAAAGGGGTTCTTAATGATAAGCGAAAAACATAATTTACGAGCTCATGGATGTATTAAGGGAAACCGTGGTGGAATTCATCTATTCATTATTGGTATAATTTCACATAATATTACGATTTGCGCAGATACATTTTCGTTGGCCAGCATTCGTTGCGGCCGTCGGACGGGTGCACTATCAGATATCAGGCGGTCAAAAATCAAAAAATTGACTTTCACTAATCCTTATTTCGTTATTTTTGGTCAATAGTAAACATTTCAACTAAGAGAATCTGAAAGTTTCAAGCTTCTAGCAGTTTTAGTTTCTGAGATATCGGATGTCGAAGTCAAAAAAGAGTAAGAAAAGTACAAATTTTGCCGCAAAAATACACTACCACTCAAATAAAATTTCATCCACTATTTATCATATAAATACCACATCATTTTGTGGGGCCTCATAGCCTAGTCAGTAAAGGCACGGTATTACCAAGCCGGAGGCGGCGGGTTCGATTCCCGGTCCGGTCGAGGGAATCTTTCGGGTTGGAAATTTTCTCGACTTCCCTGGGCATAGAGTATCATTGTGCTTGCCACACAATTACAAATTCATGCATTGGCAATTGGCATCGAAATCTCTCAATTAATAACTGAGGAAGAGCATTTAGAACACAAAGTTGAGAGCACGAAATAAGCTAATATGCGCTAAGCAATAAGCTTGAAATGCGAATAAGAAGAAGAATACCACATCATTTTACATCGTTGGAAAGGTAATTGAATAAACTTTCCGAAAATAAGATCCATTTTCAAATTTGATGGAGACAAAAAAATTTAAAAATAAAAATAGGAAAAAAATAATTGAAAATTAATGAAAATTTAACTTTATTGATCACAAACTTTCGAGTCTCGCACATTCCCAGGCTAATTCTCAGCTCTGGATGAAGTTTTGAGTGTACTCTAACAAGTACTGCCCCAACCTGCCCCATTGGAAATATAAGCGATTTGAAAATTTTCGGTTATTATGGGAGATTTCAAATTGTACAAGAGCCGGCTTGGAAACAAACTTTTTCAACAATTATTTTGCAACTTTTGGAGTTATATTCGGTTGGTATAGTTATATATTGTTAAAGAACATTTTCTAATATTTCATGACCAACTTTTAAAAAGGGCTTAAGCTTTTGTACAAAAAGAAGTCATCATTATCATAAAGTTCACTGTTGGATGAACGTAAAACTACATTCGTTTATGCTTTATTCTAAAGTAAGTACCTGGGTTATGACGATTATAGAAGCATATGCGTAAGTATGTACCTACGCATATGCGCGGATGAGTTTAATTTATACCTAAGTCTGTACTTAACCTACTGTAGTGTCAATTTGAAGCCATAGTGTATTTTGTGTAGCTTTTATTTAAACTACTACAGTGTAATTCAAATTTACGGTTGAGACCAAGTGTGAGCATGGATAATAGAACCATTATTAATCTATTAGACGCAAAATTAAGCCATAGTGACAATGTTCACAGAGCCATTGAATTCATTTGTGAAAATTATAACATCTCGGTGGAAAAACGTAAACGTCTCGATGAAAAGATCCATAAAATCGTTACTAAATACATCAACAAATGGCATGAAGCTAATCGCACGAAAGAGCGATTTGAGTCGTATTTTCGGAATTGGCTTGATGGAGAATTTGGCATCGAGGATGTGTTGCCTCAACCTCGGCCTCGGGAACAAAACGTGGACGACCTTTCTTGGATTTGAGTGAAAGAGGAAAACGTCGCGTCATCGATAAAGAAGCAGTTGATCCAAAATTCGATACCATCGAGAAAGCTTTGTTATTTACAAGACGGGCCGCTTATAATCGAAAGGATTTTAATTTAGTTAAAGTTATTGGGCATATTTTAAAAAACCAAAAAAGCTCTAAAACCATGCTGGCTCAACTAACTGATCAACGAGGAATGAAGAGGCTTTTAGTGTACTTATCGAGGCTGGATTGAGTAGATTTCAATACGAAGTAATACATAGTGAATCTTTTTCAAGATTTCCACCTTACTATGTGATCGGAGCAGTGAAAAAAATATGCGCCCCTCCTAGTGAATTCATCGAAGAAAGTGCATTGAAAATAAGAGTGAAACTCCAGGCGCTGCTGGAAAATACAGTGAAACGAATCGTCCAAATAATTGATGCAGAGCTCAACGAGTATATGGATAGCAACGATCTAGTTTCTACGGAACTGGTTCTTCTATGTAGATGGGGTATGGACGAATCAACTGGATATTCGCAATATCATCAAGTGCTACCAGAAGGATGTCAGGACGATTCAGATGTATTTTCGTCCACTTTAACACCAATTCAGTTGTTCATGTACAATGATCGAAAGGAAATTATGTGGTTTAATCCCATGCCTCAAAGTATTCGATTTTGTAGGCCATTCATCCTTGAATTCATTAAAGAGAGTAAAGAAGTTATTCTGGGGTTAGCAGCCAACGGCTGAAAGTCTCCTTAATAAAGATATATAAAAAAAAGTTATTCTGGCTACAAAACAGGATGTAGAGAAAGAAATGAGTGAACCAAAGCCAGTGAAAATTGAAATCTCAAACGACAAGTTTATACTTGTTGATTTTGATTTTGTCCTCAGTATGATAGACGAAAAAGTCTAAACTTATATCACTGGAAATTCGTCGATGCAGAATTGTCCAATATGTGGGGCAACACCAAATGTAATGAATGATGCAGAGAAATTCGAGGAAGGATTTATATCAAACGAAGAAGCCTTGCATTACGGCATATCTCCACTTCATGCTTGGATAAGATTTTTCGAATGCCTTTTGCATATTGCATACAGAATGGATATCAAAAAATGGAAGGTAACGAAACCGTTCAAAGAACTATATGAGCAAAGAAAAAAACATGTGACGACACAGCTTTACGAAAAATTTGGAGTAAGAGTAGATCAGCAACGATCGGGTGGAGCAGGTACCAGATGAAGAGTTAATTTTCAGATTCCGGAATATATTAATTGCTATTAACTGCCAAGAGCCAATAATCCCGGAAAAATTTGATGCATATTGCAAGGAAACATATAGGCTCTATCTTAAATTGTATGATTGGTACAAAATTCCTGCAACCGTGCATTAAGTTTTCGCTCATGCCGGAGAAATAATCATACATTCACCAGCACCACTTGGTTCATTAGCGGAAGAGGCAGCAGAAAGTCAACATAAACAATGGAAAAAATATCCAACCCATCATGCAAGAAAACGATCAAGAGTAGAAAATTTACATGATGTCTTTATTCGTGCCAATTATAAATCGGACCCACTGATCAGTTCCATTTGGATGGCAAAAAGACGACAGAAAAAAGTATCCCTGGATTATCCCGACATCGTTAAAAGTTTCATGATACTTGAAAATTCTGTAAGTGATTCAGTAGTCGATACTAATAACTTCAATGCCTTGGAGGAACTTATGAAAGCAGTCGATGAAATTGAAGAAGAATTTGTTCATGATGATATTGTAACAGAGGAATAAAAAGAAATTCGTTGAAACATATTGGATTTTGATTATTGTATCATGGCTTTTTGTATTTTTTTACAGAAGATTTGTTGAAAAAAACAAACATATTTCCAAAACAAAAAGGTATTTTTTTATTTTAAACCATGGTATGTTGTCTTTGTTCAATAGATTTTATTCTCTGAAAACAAGCTGGATACTGGCCCTTTTCAAAAGTTGGTCGTGAAAATGTTGCAAAGTGATAACGCACACCTTATATTGATGAAACAAAGCAAGAATAATAGCAGAAATTATGAAAAATGATAGAAATATTTTTGCCGCCTGGTTGTATGAAAATGCCCCATAGTGGGATCTTCCTTCACAGGACAGTCGTCCTTTGCGTGAGAGGAATCACCACAATTCATACATTTAGCTGGCATGTAGCAATTTTTAGTTCCGTGACCCTATCCCTGGCACTTACGGCACTGAGTGAGGTTTTGGAAATTTCCTCCAGTCTTCCTGAAGTGTTCCCACTTCACTCGAACATGGAGCATAAGGCTAGCTTTTTCTAAGGCCTTAAGGTTGTTTAGTTCACTAGACTTGAAGTGAACTAAATAAAAATCATTAGAAATCCCTTCGCGCGAATCACCAGGACGGGATTTCATTTTCATTTTGATTACTTGGAGTGGCACAACTCCAAGTAATTTTGCCAGTTCATCTTTGATCTGATCCAGGGATTCACCACTGGGCAGTCCTTTCATGACAACCTTGAACACACGTTCAGTTTTGGTGTCGTAAGTAAAAAATTTGTGCTTCTTCTCAGTAAGATACTTGATAAGACATTTAAATCCGTCCAAGGTTTCAGCCAATACACGGCATTCACCCCGACGTCCAATTTGTAGTGAAAACTTAACTTTCACGAAATTCAAAAGTTCCATGCGAAGAGCATGGAAATCGGAAGTGGAATAGGGGGAATCTTTTCCTTCTTGGCATTAAGCCGGGAAAGTTTACTGGAATTTTTCTAGGATGATGGATCATTCTCATCATCCGTGAGCAAATCAAATTGATTACTCAAATTAATTTCATCAGAAGAGGGGTCAAGAGTTTGCCCCTTTCTTTTGCGTTTAGGCGCCATGGAGGCAGTAAATTGTTATCCAAATCGACTTCCAAGCAGATTAGGGCCTGTTCACAAACTACGTAGACAGTTTTTTGGGATTCTTGACCCCCCCCCTCCCCCTGCGTAGACAATTGTCCATACAAAAAAAATAAAATTTGTATGGACCGTGGATAATTGTCAACCCCCCCCCCCTCCTAAACTGTCTACGTAGTTTATGGACAGCCCCTTACTATAAGAATCTGAAGGATCGAAGAGGAATTTTCCAAATCGATATCCAAGAGAGATTACCTCGGGTAGGGTTCAAACAAGGATCGAAGAGGAATAAGAGTTGAACAAGGTAGAAAATTTTTACAGCTTGAGCACTAAAAAGTGCTGTTTAAATTTGTTGTAGCTTTAGGTAGTAGTAACACTTCCTTCAGCAAAAAGCAAATAGATCCGCACGGCAAGAGAGCACGATGCGGACTGATTTAAATAGTTTAATTAGTCAGTTTGCCCAATATATGTTTTTTTAAGTTACCCTAATTAAATCATCACTCTCACTTTCATGATCGATTGTGTAAACGGTTACAGTCATCAGGATCCGATAATCCAGCCGTGCTACATAACTAGCATTGGAAAGGCGTCCTGTTGTCGGTCGGCGACAACATTCGCCTGAATTGAGCAATCGACCATGGGACTCCATTGGAATGGTGGGTTGAAGGGAGAAAAGGAGCGAAACAAAATCTTGTTTCTTTTTTTTTTGTCTTCGGGTCTATCTGGAAAGGATTGGAACCCGTTGGTTACAATTTGAGCTGAGGAAAGTGGCAGTCTCAATCTTTCATCATTTTCGACCAACCAAGCGAAGATATTTAAAGATTTAAAGACCATGTGTCAATGGCGACCTGGTTTCAACGAGAATTGTAACATGTACTTTGACACAGACACCACTGCACCAAACCGGGGGATGTAATATTCGCTTACAATTGTATGGGTTTCATCATCAGAGGATGTATGTGGTGACCGCATTAACCACGGATGCGATATACCGAGCTGCAGTCTAATTCAAGAATAAAATGGAGAAAGAAACATGTGGTGTGTATTAGTGAGTGAAATTAATCATGTTGAAAAAAATTTCAAGGGGGGGGGGGGGGTGTCTCAAACCACGAACGTTATGATTATCAGACCTGTACTTTCTCCACTGATCTGTCTATGCTTCGGGATATGGATAGGCTAAGAGCCAACAAGAGCGGCCATTTCCTTGCATACTCGACTTCGTTTGCTTTTCTGCTGGAGGGAATCGAGGGAAGTGTGTACGTCGTTCTACCATGATATACATAAAAATCAAGACAAATGCTTGCTTGTGTAGGTGAAAAATAGATTAAAAACCATTGCATCGTCTGCAAGGTCAACTTCTAACATTCGCTGCTTTTTGAGCAGAAAAACCGAACCACTTTTTAATTCATCGATTTGTTTGCACTTCCCCTTCTGTTTTGTGCTACTATGCTACTATGCAACATTGATTTCCGTTCGTATTCCTAATAATTTGAGTTGGTTAATTGCTGATCAGTACCAATTTAAAACGCCTAATATTATAGTTGAACAGGGGTTTGGCTAATCAGGGTCCGGATTCATGTTTCGTTTTAAGTTTTATGAAATTCTGATTGCAAAAAAGTTTTACCATTACTCCAGTGTCAATTAGAGGGAACTGAATTGCGTGTTCATGTAGTTATTAGCCTGATGCAGAATTTGAAATGTTCACTCCACAGTGCTCAAACGGTTCCAAATTGGGCCCTGATTAGCCTCCCAAAATTTGAACTCATTTAGTAAAAAACTGACTTGGCACAAACCATTTGAAGATTATATGGAAATTACTATGGAGAAACCAATTTTTGGGTTCACTCTACTTTAGAAAACGATAACTGAGCTTGTTGAAAATTTTCTCAGCTACAACTTTGTTCCAGACCACTTTTCGATCAAATGTAAGGAACAAAAATGATTAAGGATTCAAGTCACTGATGTCGTATGATTATGCTCAATCAACTGTTCAGCAGGCAACATTGGTGTTCATGGCGCGTAGAATAGAGGACAAAAATCATGGCTACTATGTCACACTGCAGAATACAGTGTTGTCCACAATACAGTTGCTTAATATTACCATAGGATTATCAATCTCTTAAACAATTAATAACTATTTCATTTGACGTTTTGCTGAAAAACGGTTTTCTGCAAAGTTGTAGCTGATAGAAATTCCCATAGAATAGCAATAGAATTTGTTAACAGTACAATATGTAAAAAGGCTAGAAGACAATGAACAAAAAGTTTTGTTTTCCCATAATAATTTCCATATAAACTTCAAATGGTTTGTGCCAAGTCAGTTTCTCACTTAATGAGTTCAAGTTTTTTGAGGCTAATCAGGGCCCAATTTTAAACCGTTTGAGCACTGTGGAGCGAAAATTTCAAATTTTGCATCAGTCTAGTAGTTATACATTTCTGTATTACAACTATGGGCACTAAACGTACCACTACATGGTGGTGTAGTGGTAAGCGTGACTGCTTTCTCACCCCAATGGGTCTGGATTCATTCCCAGTCGAGGTCGGAGGGGTTTTTCTGAAGCATAAAAATCTCTGGTCACGTCTCCCTTCGGAAGGGAAGTAAAGCCATTGGTCCCGCCCGGCCCATGTGTGTTTGAATGTGTGCGATAGCTGTGGTGTGGATAGGTGTGGAAGCTGCATTCCTGCACATCCGAATGCCGTCTATGGATGGAAATCGATGTCCGTTGATGATTGGCACTAGATTGCGGAACAGAGACCGCAATAATGAATGTATCTATGGGCACTCTTGAAACGTACACACATATTTGAGATGGGTGGGGCGAGTAACCAAGTCTAAATCTACAATGCACAATGGCCAGGAATGCAATCTAGCGGAGCAAAATTAATAACTCCGAAACGAAGCATTTTTGCGACTTGGTGTCTTCGGCAAAGTTTCTTATCATAATAAGGATCATCTAGCCCCGTAACGTGGGTAGATCACCTTTTCGAGGTACGTTACAGAATGTAAGATCTACCATCGATTCCTAGTCCTGACTACTTCAAACTAGGGGAACATAATATTTTAGTTTTCAAAGGAACACATTTTAATCCTTCTTACTTTTTATACCTTGTTGATAGTGACAAGACTCGGCTTTGTCCACCGAGGATGATCTTGAAACAAGGAAAACATGAGTTAGTTAGTCTTCACCTAAAGTGATTCCTAATATTCTATTCGTTGTTCCCTAGTTTGAAGTGGTTAAGACTAGGGTTCTGATGCATGGTCATTGTCGGTGTCATTGTTTAATTTTGTTGCTAAAGAATCCAATTTTGACTGACAAAGAGGCGCACCTTTGGAGGGTGTTTCAACACTCCGAAGCATATAAATACCGGAACCTTTCAATTAGAGTCGGATCCTTGCAATAAATGCAAGAATGACAACTGTAAAAAAAAAATCTAATACTTTATCATTTCTCAATAGTGATGAAGTAATACGACATGCACTAAGCAAAGGACACGGGATACAATAGATCAAATTACTGGTCGCAGTGGTGTTAGGTTCCGAACAGAAAAAAGGACCATTTATTGACATAAACAAAATCTATTGACATAAGCAAAAAATGAAAATATTCACTACGTAAGTTAGGTTGGACGGCTGTTCCTCTCCCGTCATATGAAGCACGTTGCTTGCTGATCAGTATTCAAACATTGAAAGAACGTCGGCATTACGCAAAGATTTCTTTATTGAACAATATCATTTCGCAACGCATTGACTCAGCTGATCTATTGTCAAGGTTAAATTTGTATGCATCTTTGCAATCGACAGTTGTTCGCAGTATATCGCCATCGGACCAATTACGCTAAATTTGGACCTGTAAATCAGATGATGACTGTTTATAATCATCATTGTGAAATGATTGACCTAAATATGCCCTCAACAGAATTAAAAATATATTTCAGAACCCTGCAAAGTCATAGAACATAAGTTCTAATGTTAATATGAAGTCTACGATATGATTGATTGACGAATAAATAAAAAAATAAATAAATAAATAATAAAATAAATAAATATATAAATAAATAAATATATTTATAAATCAATAAATAAATAAATAAATAAATAAATAAATAAATAAATAAATAAATAAATACATAAATAAATAAATAAATAAATAAATAAATAAATAAATAAATAAATAAATAAATAAATAAATAAATAAATAAATAAATAAATAAATAAATAAATAAATAAATAAATAAATAAATAAATAAATAAATAAATAAATAAATAAATAAATAAATAAATAAATAAATAAATAAATAAATAAATAAATAAATAACTAAATAAAAAAATAAATAAATAAATAAATAAATAAATAAATAAATAAATAAATAAATAAATAAATAAATAAATAAATAAACAAATAATTAAATAAATAAATAAATAAAAAATAATTATAAATAAATAAATAAATAAATAAAAACTCTTCCACAAAGATGGCGACACAATCTAACTTCTTTCTCTGACGTTTGGAGACTTGATGTCTTCTACAAAGTTGTTTATCTTGACCAAATAAACAACTCTTTTGACCAATGCACGGAATGAACTCAAGAAAAAATTGGACTTTTGAGCGGTGCCGTGTTTACTAAAAATTAACACATGCTGTAACGCTCGCGTAACTTTAGAAAAGGTCCTATCAACTTTTATAAACAAATTGTTAGTCCCTTTTCTCGCGAACCGAAGAACACTCACGCAAAGCAAACTACTATCGAAAAGGGAAGAACTCACCCTACCCGATGGTGTTGTTGGTTTGCATGGGCGTACTTCGGTTCGCTAGAAAAATACCTTACAAGTTTTGTGTACATAAGTTGGTATGTCATTTTTAAATGTTACGCGAGTATTTTTCATGTATTTATTTTTAGTAAACACGGCACCGCTCAAACGTCAAATTTGTTCATGCAGTTCATTCTGTGCATTGGTCTTTTGGAGACTGGTTTCAAGTTATATGGAGTTTAAAAAAATGTCAAAAATATGTTTTTTTTTTATTTCTGGGGGCACATTGCGCATCTCGAAACGAAAGACATTTTGTACGAACGCTTGTATGAAAAAGTGTTTCGAGATGCGCGCATTGCAAGCGCCGCATTGGCCCCTGTTTCGGTTTTTTTGCTAACAATTATTTAATATTATATTTTTTCTAATGCAAATGCATTAAATAAATAATTTTTTGGAGAAAGATACTGGTTTAAGCTTCAATATCTTAATGTTGAACAACGAACGTTTTTAAATTTCTTCATTTTAGTGGAACATGTTTTTTTTTCTATAACTTTTTTTAATGCATTGAAATGGCGTTTTGATGACTTATCGACAAAGGCAAAGTTGTTCATTTTTTTTTTAAATAAACAACTCTTCTGAAGAAGTCAAAACTCCACAGCCTACTGTTTTCTCCATTTAAGTCGGAAGCAGTAGGCTGTGAAAATTTTACGTCTTCAAAAGAGTTGTTTATTTTGTCAAGACAAACAACTTTGCTGAAGACATCAAGTCTCCAAAACGTATAAGAAAGAAGTTAGATTGTTGGGCTATCTTTGCGGAAGAGTTTTGAACTATTTGCTTATGTCAATAGTCCTTATTAGGTTGAGAAACTTTGCGCAAGACACCAAGGCGCAAAAATGCTTCGTTTCGGAGTTATTAAATTTTGCTCCGCTAGATTGTATTCCTGGCCCAGTGTGCAATGACAGCACTGAACTGGTCACTCTGGTACCACTTCAAAATTTTGCACACGATTTTGTAAGATAAATTGACGATATCATTTATAAATGATCAGTGAAAATTGGAAGTGGAAATTGTTCTTAATTTCAGACAGTTCGGTTATTAAGATTTTTATTTTTTATAGCTTAATATTAACTATTTGCAATATAATGACTGTGTGATGAGCAGACAAGATGGATCTACCAGGAGGGTGGCGAACTGCGGAGCCGTCACAAACAGTGCGGCTGGTAACGTGCTGGAACGAATGAAATGCAGACGATTGCTGTGCACGGTCCATGAAAATAGCTCAGAGAGATAGAGAGTTACTTCTACTCAGTTGTATGGAGATATAAAAAAAAAAAAAACGGCAGGAACTCAGCGCTGAGTAACATCAGTTATTAGAATTTTCTCATACAACTGATTGGGGCCTCATAGCCTAGTCAGTAAAGGCACGGTAATACCAAGCCGGAGGTGGCGGGTTCGATTCCCGGTCCGGTCGAGGGAATCCCTGGGCATAGAGTATATCATTGTGCTTGCCACACAATATACAAATTCATGCATTGGTATTGGCATCGAAAGCTCTCAATTAATAACTATGGAAGTGCATTTAGAACACTAAGTTGAGAGCACGCAATAAGCTAATATGCGCTAAGTAATAAGCTTGAAATGCGAACAAGAAGAAGAAGTCGTACAACTGATTAGAAGTAAACTTTCTCTGTTGCTGAGTAATTCTCATTGAAGGTATGTACAGCAAAGGACACTTAGCCTGTATGGTAAGATAAGGTACGATGGAAGTGGTTCTCCCAGCAGCTGATGCAATTCGCGGTTCATTCGCCTTCTCCTGGTTTCATCATTCATACACCTTTCGTTCAAAAACATTATGGGCACGTTGATCCTCCAAGAGCATAGTTCATGCCTCGTGACCGTAGAAAATTGTCGGTCTAATCAGCGTTTTGTGGATAGTGAACTGCGTGCGGTGGCGAATGGAGTTCAAAGCAATCATGATTCCCTGACACAATGCATCTTTGAATTTCTACTCCAAAATGTTCAAACTAATGAATCAGATAACACTCAAAATGGCTTCCCTCCTTCCCTTTCCATATCACCTTCCTAGTATGCAAGCCATAGGAAATATCCGCTCTATTACATAATACTGAAACGCTACGCGCAGCAACAACCTTCATCATTATAACAGCATCCAGTGGAAAATCCCTACGGTCTCAATTAAGCTCCCGTCAACAACAGGCAATTTATTCGCAACAATGCTCTCTCTATGGTGGCTCCTTCTTCACCCCCCTGGCTGATAACAAAATAACCAACCCGGTTGTACAAACTTTCCCACTAATTACCTTAATGGTTGGATGACACTCGAAACAACATTTATTACTTGCAGTCAATGCATTGGCTTACCATCGATGAGGTTGGTTAGCATGGTACACTTACGTGCACTCTTACTCCCCCAGAGTACGGTGGGCGGTGTGACACAGTAAATGTACCCTAGAATTTCCTTCTATTTCCCGAACAATTTTCCTCCCATACAGCCAGGGGAAATTGTGAAAATTCAATTTGATCCTGGTGAGCCCAAGTGGAAAACCCAATTACACCAGATAATAACGGCAATGTACTCGGTTGTCGCACATACGCACACACACACACACGAATACCTACCAGAAGAATTATTTTCGAACTGTGACATTTGCCTGATACTGACAAATTTCGGTCGGTTTGGCGATTCTTTGTTGATCCTACTCCCCGCCGCAACTAGGTGGACCTTATTTGCTAATTTTCATCTCGGTCGAGTGCTGATGAACTAGAATCACAACGCGCTGATCGGAAAACGATTAGCCACAACAAAGCGCTACAGCTGTGAACTCAGCGTCGCGGTGGTCCTAGTTGGTTGATTTATAATTAATTTGGTGTCAAATTGAAATCCTATGGTGAAAAATTCCGAAACAAAACTTCGGCTCATACGGTATGGTGAGTTTTGTGGGTGTTGCTTTAAACATAGTGTGCAATTTTGAATGAGGTCACAATGGGGAGTTTGATTAAAATGTTTCAATAATTATGACCTGAGAGAATTATGGGCTGTAAACGGGAAATGTATTTCCAGGCTAGGCAGGATGATCGTTTCCCCTAGAGACTAGAAATTGCATCAAGGAGCTGTTCATAAATCACGTCAACACTTGAAGGTGAAGGAATGTTTAACGCTTGTCATCGGTTTATATAAATATTAAATAAAAAATATGGATGATCACACTAGCCAACGAAGGTGAACCGAAGGTTAACAACCGAGCTAGAGTCGAACGGACGACTCGACAAAAAGCAATACGCCTTCAGAGCTGGCCGGGGCACCGATACTTACTTGCCGGAGTTGGATAGGTCTCTGCCAAATAGAGATGAACATTGCTGGATCTCTCAAAGGCGTACGACACCACATGGAAGTTCGGCATTTTGCATACTTTTCGAAAATGGTAAATCGAGCGGAGGGGGGGAGGGGGGTTTTGTTCAACGTACTGAACAGTTTCCTTACCAACAGATCATTCCGGGTGATCGTGGAAGACATTCATCGCGTGAAATGCCATTGGAGAATGGCGTTCCTCAAGGGTCAGTACTTTCGGTAACCCTGTTCCTGGTAGCAGTGCAACCGATCTTCAGAGTGGTGCCGCATATAGTTACCGTACTCCTGTATGCAGACGATATCTTGCTCGTAGTATGGAGGAATAAGGAGCAACCTTGGTATCGTGATCTGCAAGATGCGGTGAGAGCTGTCGACAAAATATTGCAGTCCAAACGCCCACCGGGAGCCCAGCAACGATATATGCATCGATCGGGTCGTTGTACCGAAGACGACGCGACTGAAGAACATCGGTGTTACTTTCGACCGGACACTGACTTTCAAACAACATTGCAAGACTTATAGGCTTTTTCGAATTCTCAAAATAATCGAGGCTAGGATTCCGCATGGGTAACGTTACTCTTTTTTTTGTATCGGTTCGGCAATCATCACTTCGCGGCTTCTCTACGGCATTGTATTCGTCAGCAGAGCGAAGGACTCAATGATTCAAAATCTTGCACACGTTTAAAACCGGATGATCCGGTTCGCCTCTGGAGCGTACGACACCAGCCCGATTCCAGCAATTCTGGCTGAAGCGTGGACCTTACCATTTGACCTCCTGGTTTTTCAGGTTTTAGCTCGTGTTGCCGAAGGAGAAGGAACACAGAAATGTCGACCTTCCAGTTGTACAATGAGCAACCGACCGTCTTATGATGTTTGATCAACGACTCCCGAACAACGCTGAGCGGACGCGGTTTCACCAACCCAAGGTGGCATGAACCCAAGCCACATATTATATGGGACGTGAGACGGCAGGTGAAAGCTGGAGATCCCCCGGATACAGTGCGTCCCATTGTGCAGGAATTACTTTCAAACCGGTTCAATCGTGCTTCAGTTGTATACACTGATGGATCAAAGTGTGACCCTCTCCATGGACATGGAGGTTGACGGTACTGAAGCAAAGGGTTATGTTTAATTTCTTTATATTTGCAACGATGTTGATTTTCTATAGTGACACATATCACCTTCTTAATGCTTCAGTATGCCTCAAACGATTAATTAATGGTTGTTAATAGAACTTCCTTGATGAAATCGGCTACATCATGCAGACTGAGCAATTCTGATTATAGTATCAAATTTGTTCTGTATACAGAGGAACTGGGAGGGCTTATTAGAAACTTCTCACCAATAAAGTATTGATCTTCTGATAAATTTAGCATAATTTTTTTTTATTTTTTATTTTATTTAAGCATATTATTTTTGTAACAGTCAATTAGCATTAGCATACGATACAAGAGATTAAATGTTACTTGCTCGTTTTGCGTAAACTAATCAATATTTATTTTACTTGTAATTACCTTTGGAAGATTTTTTTTTGTGATCTGAAAATTTTCCCAGATTGGTTAGAAGTTGTCCACAGGCCTAATAGAAAGAAAGGCAGAAAAAGTGTAGCATGAAGAATGGTTGCATGCAGGGTTGCTTCCACTCACATGCTATATATGTGTGATTTTCGAAGTTTTGAATTCGTTAGATGTTGTAATGGAGATTTATGTTGTTGGATGCGAGAGTAGATTGGAGGGCGGGTGTTTGATGCATAGAGCCTATCAATTTCGCATTCAGAGTGTTGCAGTCAGTGGTTTTATAATTCGAGAGCGCTCACGATTCGTAGAATCGTTGATTGTGACTGCAAGTGGATTTGACGGGTTTTGTGTGTCGGACGCTTGCTTTTTGGCTTCTTCTTGTGTCTAACATGTGCAGAGTATCATTATACCGTCTAATGGTTTTGAGATTCCTGGTGGCGTGAAATATATTTGTGAGAATATCTTTTTGAGATTTTAGTAGTCACGTTTTGTTTGTAGTTTATATTTAATTTATTTCATGTAATTATCGTAAATAATAGTTATTCAAAGTGCTTTGGATTATAAGATGCTCGATGACCCTCGAGGGATCGATTTTGCTTAGTGAGCAGACTATCATGGATTTAACCCGAAGGTCTTCCACAGCACAATAAATCGCCACCATTATTTGTATATTTGACATTGAACATTAACGTCGGAAACTATTTGCATATCAAGCGAAAACGTAGTCCTGTATTGACGCGCAGCGTTATGGTTCTGAGATGCTCGATGACCCTGGAGGGATCGTTTTGGCTTACTGAGCAGAAAATCATGGATTTAATCCCAAGCTCTCCGTCATGACCCTTAAAATTCATGATCCCTAAACAAAATTAATATGTTCTTTCGATAGCCGGCTATCGAGAGATTAAATAAACAACAAATAAACAATACATTATTTTGGTTGCATCGCCAACTTGAGGTGAATCCTAACCGAATACCATACCCAACCCTACAACTCCGTAGCACTTATGAGGGTGTTGCTAAGTCGGTGGCCTCTCGTTAAGTAAGTACTACATCAACATTTCCTTCCCTATCCCTAGTTATGGTAAAGATGGGCGTGGCCGGGAATAACGACATTCATGCTTCTGTTACTCTTGTTTAGATTGGAACCAATGTTTACTCCCCAGCATTATTCCTGAAAGTAGTCTAACTGAGAATTTCAGAAGAGACGTGAGTGTCGCTAGTATCCAATCTACGAAGTATATCATAACAACGCTAACGCTACACACTGACGGATCAAAGTACGACAACGCAGTAGGTGCAGGGGTATTCTGTGGCAGTCTGCATAGAGAAATAGGCCTTCCCTCACAGAGTAGCGTTTTTTCGGCGGAGGCCTTTGCAATTAAATCGGCTCTTAACACGGGTATATCGAACGAATTGGTCATTCTGTCTGACTCGAAAAGTAGCCTTTTGGCCATAGAAAGCGACAAGTTACAACATCCCTGGATTCAAGAAATCGAAGGGCTGTTAAGAAACCACCCGATACAACTTTGTTGGATTCCCGGCCGCGCCGGCATCCATGGCAACGAAGAAGCAGATCGACTCACCGGCGAAGCACGCAACAGTCCGCCACTCAACGTCGACATCCCGAGGAAGGATGCCATCAAGGCAATGAACCATGCCATATGTCTGCTACGGGAAGAACGCTGGGTGCAATTAACGGAAGTCTAGTTAAAGGAGGTTAAACGCGAACCCAAAAAGTTGAATGACCAGACAAGTTCCACCTACCAGCGAGTGCTCACTCGACTACTGTGCAAATGCTGTGGGCAGGCATGGAAAATCATTTACATTCATTTCATGCATTCATTTACATTCATTTGCCTCTAACTTTTTTCATCAACCGCATTCCGCAAAATGATTTTTGGAACTTTTGTAGTTCGTGATGCATAAGAGATACAGATTTGAGCTATGGACAAAATTTGTAGCTAATAACAAAACCTACAAAAGTTCAGAGTTGGTTGGAAATGCTAACATGAAGCTTTAGTGTGATGATTTATTAGCTAGAGAATGATCTTTAGAAGAGGGTAGGTGGATAGTTCCGTTAGAGTACGGCAGTATGAAAATTGAATAGAAGTTGAAAATGAGCGAAGGGCCATTAAAGCGACAGTTTACAAGATAGACGCACATTTTTGCCTAGCCCGTACGATGTACGCGGGGACTTGAAGTATGTCTCCAAGTCCACAGGCTTGGAGACATACTTCAAGTCCCCGCGTACATCGTACGGGCTAGGCAAAAATGTGCGTCTATCTTGTAAACTGTCGCTTTAATGGCCCTTCGCTCATTTTCAACTTCTATTCAATTTTCATACTGCCGTACTCTAACGGAACTATCCACCTACCCTCTTCTAAAGATCATTCTCTAGCTAATAAATCATCACACTAAAGCTTCATGTTAGCATTTCCAACCAACTCTGAAAATCGTTAACTTCGCGTATGAAGTAACATAAAAAACACTTTGAATGCTACAAAAGTTGCAAAAATCATTTTGCGGAATGTGGTTGATGAAAAAAGTTAGAGGCAAATGAATGTAAATGAATGCATGAAATGAATATAAATGATTTTCCATGCCTGGCTGTGGGACTGCCGTGGTTGTCCGCTACATGATTTTACACTGCAGGAAGTTTGAAACAGCCAGAGTGAAATACGATATTGAATCAACCAGCCTAGGAAAAGCAGTCGCTGCAGTTTCTGCAGGAAGTCAATATGTATCGAAGAATCTAAAGGAAAAACAGCAAGTGCGAAGTTGATGAAGAGAAAACAGAAGGAGACGGAACGGATGAAACGTGGTGTAGAAGACGGAAGAAGATCTAAAGGAAAAACAGGAACTGAGAAGATGATAGAAACAGAAAAATGGAAATGTGACTGAGCGAAATAAATTAAATAAGACGAAGATGCGGATGAAGAAGGCTAACCAGAACAATGTTCGGAGAAGGCACGGATTCAAGGCGAAGCAAGAAAATTACGAAGGGGGTGTAAAGAAGAAAAACAAGCAAGAGAAGACGAAAAGGCGATTATAAGGATGCAGATGAAGCGAAGCGGTACCGAAATTGGAACAAACCGAAAACATGGCTATGGAAAAAATAAAGACAATGAAAAAAGAAGATTATGAAAAGATAGAAGAAGTAAAAGTGAAATAGAGAAAAAGACGTCAAAATAATACCTGAAATGCAATTATCAAGCAAATGATGAACCAGAACCAGACGTAGAGGAAACGAGCAAAGGAGAAAAAAGCTAAGTGAAATTTGAGTTGTATCATAAACACTAACACTCACACCCAGACACGAATGCATCCGCTGTAAAAACAACAACAACAACAACAACAGCAACAACAACAACAACAACAACAACAACAACAACAACAACAACAACAACAACAACAACAACAACAACAACAACAACAACAACAACAACAACAACAACAACAACAACAACAACAACAACAACAACAACAACAACAACAACAACAACAACAACAACAACAACAACAACAACAACAACAACAACAACAACAACAACAACAACAACAACAACAACAACAACAACAACAACAACAACAACAACAACAACAACAACAACAACAACAACAACAACAACAACAACAACAACAACAACAACAACAACAACAACAACAACAACAACAACAACAACAACAACAAAAAAAAAAAAAAAAACAACAAAGGAAGGCGTGCTCAGAGATATTATGCCTCAGAACACCCCGGTGGCGCCGACTGGGGTTGAACCCAGGCCTGCTGGGGTGAGAGGTAATCACGCTTACCTCTACACCACCGGCGCCGCTCTATTTGAAAATTTTAACCGTGTATTTTTTCCTGAGAAGAAATTATTTTTTCTACAACTTTGAGTCAGACGTCATTTCGATTGGAAATTAAGTTTTCGAGTTATGATTTGTTTATCAAATATCAGATGTGTTATTTTGAAGATTTCTGCATATTCACAATGGCCGGATTTGAGCTCAAATTTGAATGTTTGTTCATAAAAAAACAATTATTAAAAGTTTTATGCAAATCGGAGTAGGCGAGTCTTTAATTATTTATTTTTTATTTTTGGTCTGGAGATGCTCTTTATACATAAATTACTCAAGAGCTTCCGTTATGTCTCGAAATAACTGGAACTTCATGGAATTGCAGAGTTTTAAGGGTTGCAGAAGATCTAAAACATACGAAATTTCTTATTTTGTTCCTACAAGTAAAGATAAGTTTGGAAAATTAGAATATACTGAGAAGCAAAGCACACAACAATTTTTTAATAATTCTTGAAATTATGTATGTCCCGGGATTTAAAAAGTTAAAATAATTGGGGCAGTGTTTACACTGTTGAAATTTGTTGAGGCTCCCTAATTATTTCGGATGTTCCCGCACTACCAAAACTTCTGCTAATAGTCCCTTAGTACTGAAATTTCCTTGAGGTTCCAGATGGCTTTCAAAGCTGCGGATGTTTAGGGAATTTCTGACTGTTCCGAAAGTTCTAGATGGTTTAAAAGAATGCTATCAAGAAGCAGTTGTGCTTCGATACTGCTCAAAGTGTTTAAAGCTGTTGATGTTCTTGGAATTCTAAAAGAACATAAATTTTGAATATTCCGGAAGTAATCAGAGTTCCAAGAATGCCCTGGAGTATCGCGAGTACCGGGAGCTACAGAGCCATCTAGAACTCTAAGGACTTTACAAATTCTAAGACCTCTACTGGTCGAAAAGGGCCCCCCTTAGCTCAGTCGGTAAAGGCGCAGCTACAAAGCAAGACCATGCTGGAGGTGGCTGGGTTCAATTCCCGGTCCGGTCTAGGAAATTTTCGGGTTGGAAAATTTCTCGACTTCCCTGGGCATAGAAGTATGATTGGACTTGCCACACAATCATATCAATGCAAAAATGGTACCGGCATCGAAAGCTCTCAATTAATAACTGTGGAAGTGCATCTAGAACACTAAGTTGAGAGCAGGCAATAAGCTAATATGCGATATGCAATATGCTTGAAATGCCAAGAAGAAGAAGAATACTGGTCGAAAATCATATCAGTACTGTGTATGGTTTAAAAACTCCAGAAAACATCAAAAGCTCTCGATACTTCGTGTTATTTAGAAAGTACAAGGACTTATGGATCTTTGACAGCCCCTGGATCTTGTGAAAATTACAGTACTCCAGAAAAGAAATATCGGTAAATTGTGGGATCTATAAGGACATAGAGAACTCACCGAACACTGGTGATAGTAAGATATGATGCTTTGCATGCTTAGCATTTTCTCGAAGTGTTGAATCATCTTGGATCTACAGCTATCGGTAGTGGTGGTTTGGTTGACCGAAACACTTCGGTTAGAAGATTTACCGGTGCTATAAATGGACGCTTCAAAATTTACTTTTTAAAACACGAGCTGCCATTATTTTAATTTTTTTCCTCAATCAGTGCCCACACTCCGATAAAGATTGCCTGTAGAGAAGATTCGGTATGTTTGGAACAGTGTTTATTTATATGGATAATTCTCGGAGCTTCTAGACATCCAACATATCTTCGGATTTTTACAGCTACTTCCAAGTATTATATTTTAGCCACGATATACTTCTCCAGTTTGAGGAACTTCAGCATTCGATAGTTTACGAGAGTAGAGTGGAGCACTACTTCATCATATTGGGACCCATTTCCATCATAGGCGTCAAAAACAATGCAGACAAACAATTACATCCATCTTTCATGCATCAAATTATTTGCCTACGAGTTAAATTATGAATGCTGTAAACAAATTTGAACGGGGCTGTCGGACGATGATTTAAGGGGTAGGGTGCCTAAATGGTGCAGTACCGTACATGGATTTTCAAGAGTTTAAGGACTTCTGAACCACATCGAAGCGGGGAGCTCTTGCTAAACCATCTTATCGAAACAAAATTTCGGAGTCATTTTACACTGATACAAACAATCATCATCATATTAATTAATTCTACAATTAAGGAATGTTTTGAACAGATCCAGAAAGCGCTTCACGCTCACGGCTGTCAATGTTCTCAGGAGTAAGAGAAGGCAAAACCCTTCAATGCATGCATCTGTGCACACAAGTACTGATTGTTGTCTAAGCCCTTACGAAAGAAAATCTTATTTTAACTTACACAAAAAGGCAATGGAACAAACATTTACTCGCTTCTCGGTGTAAATTGAACTCTGATACTCTTTTCGGTAATCGAATACCCAATGATGGATAAAATAAAAGGAACTTTTCGTTTCCGGAACAACATCCCCGGGAACGTGTCTTCGGAGGCAGAATTTAGCTTCCCCTTTGCCGATTTCAACAAACACGAACAAACAACCCAGCTTCCTACGTAGAAAGGCCCCCCCGGTAAAGCTGAAACGAGTAGATATGCCTAGAGAACGTGCTCGGAAACTTGTTTGCTTTGTAGTTTAGCTAACTTTCGTCTGTGCTAACAATCCTTGGAGTGAAAATGGCTCTCAGGCCTCTGGGGGGAAATTAATGTTCGTCGGGTTCATTCGAAGAGGCGCCTGTGGGTTTGCGTGGGTTTTCTATTCTCGTACACCTCATTACTTTGGGCTTGATTCAATTTATTTGCACCGTGATGAAGCAGACAGTATGGTCTGGACTAAAGAGCCTGAATTTATAAAGAGACGACTTGTCAAAATTGGAACAATCGATTATCTGTCAATGTCATAGGAAAAGTTATTCCAATCGAGTAGAAGACCTATCAAATGTATAAGATGTCGTCTCTTTATAAATTCAGGCCTTTAGTCTAGACTGGTTGATCAACTTTTTGCTGAATTTGAAGGCGTACGAAATGCATTTGCTCCCCGTTAATTAACGATCGGTTATGTACCTATGTTTAGTGTACGCAGGAAAGCAATGTTTTTATTTGCTAGAAAATTAATGAACTGTGAAATTGAAACCGTTGGATTGAGCTCACCCAGTTTTTCTGAATTGTCCTGCAGTTTAACCAGCACCTGTTTACATACATTCTGTGTGATATTCGACGTTTAATACCACTGTCATTGAATTATCCGTTTATCTTTATTGCTGCCGTAAAACAATTCTGCGACAGCCCATGAAAATAAACCTATCAGTTTTCAAATAGATTAACACACTCGCGGAAGCCGCATTTCAATAATCCATCTGGGATTGTCATTATCACTGCGTTTTTCGCTGCTGCTCAACTCATTCGACCGATTCATGGGACAGTTGGTCCCATTTCACGAAAACCAAATGAATGCGAAAAGGGATTAATATCATGCCACCTGTCGTTGAATTAATCGGTAAAGGATTTCCATAACGGGACGATCCCATAATTTGCTGCTCCACCCTCGATCCGTTCCTGCAGCCGTGGAATCACAAAAATGTTCCACTCAAGATCTCTCTTTCCACAACCCGACCAGAAGAAAATGTTTTCGCACTTACCCCGAATCTCTGCTGCTGCCAGTCTCATCGTTAAATGTTTAATTAAATTTAAGTTCACCCGCACAACAATTGGCCGACATTTTCGAGGAAAGTATTTTCACTTGGTGGGAAGTGAATGGAAAGTGAGAAACGAAGCCGAACGGCTCTCTGTGATTGCTTCCATTTGACGGTGGTGGGCTGGGGGCTGTGGTCATTCAAGCAACTCTTTGTCAGCAAGGAGTAGAAAATAAGGCCTTAACCAGAAAGGTGGGGATGGGGGGAGGGAGGAGGTGGCGGTAAAGCGAGATTCAGCTGTTTTGCATAAAATTCTGATTTCAAGGAATTTAAAATGATTGCTGCTAAATGGGAAGGCTGGGAGTGTCTTCTTGACAAAGGGATTTTTGCAAAGTGTAGAAGATGGCACTTCGAATAGTTTATTCTTTTATTCCATCATAGCGATACATTTATTACCTAAACATGAGAACAAATAACACTATTAAACAACTCTGAAATGCTCCCGCTGAATGAGAAAAGTCAAACATGTAATACATTTGGGCTCAATTCTCGACACATCGCCTGAACTGGATTATTTTTCAGTTCGACTGAAACGCAGTTTCAAGAGTTTTTTTGATCTCAGAACGTTGAGTTGTCCTGTCCTAGAAGTAGCTTAGCAACAAAAAAAGCTTTAGCTAAACTATGTCATTACTGAAGAGCATCCATTTCGAACAAACGACAACGATCTTTATGAGGTAGCAGGGCAACTCCTAAAAAAGTAGAAGGGTCTGTGACTAGGGGCACGAACGGAAGCTTGACGTAGGACCGCTAGTGGACGGAATAAATGTGAAGAGCATTTAGTTCTTTTAATTGATCAATTATCTATCATCTCAACTCTTTGCATTTTTGAATTGTAGGCGTACCACATTTGTGTTAATTTTTTCAAAGAGAAAGTTTATTAAGAGAATTAATCAAAATCACTTGCACACCTGCTTCCAAGTTTGGTTACAAGATAACAACTCTGGAGAGCATTTTGTGTGGTCGTTGGGGGCTTGTGGTTCTGAATATGACAATCAACCACAGATAACTTCTATTCCAACTCTTTACTGATGTAAGCTTGATGGCCCTGAAAAGAGCAGTTTTGTTGCCAAAGCTGATGATGATTTAACCTCCGAAGCTGTATAGATTTCGTCTGTCACTTCAAAGCGTATACGACATCGATAGCCCGAGACACGTTTGACACCGACCAGTCAATTGTTACTTGTTAGGTGTGAAGGAGTGGACTAGCCACCACCTTCCTACTACTGCTATTGCTGCTCACCACGCCGTCCGAAGCGAAAATGAGCTAATGCCATAGTTAAGTTAAGTTAAGTTTAAATGATTTTTATTTTAGTTTAACTTGGACGATTACCATATAAATTTTTTACTAAGTGATTTAATTGCTTTCTTCATCTTTAGGTATGGGCAAAATTCAAAATTTGTTTTACAGAATTAGTCCTAGACTTAGTACACGGTCGACCACCTTGGTGGGATTGGTTTGTTTTGTTTTTAGAATTTGAAGAGAAACTACTTAATACTACTATTTACAGCTTAAAACTAACCTACTCTACTATATACACTTAACCTACTATGTACAAATTGCTTATTAAAGCATGTTCAGAAAGATTGCATTTTTGAATAAATTTAGTTGTCATATCATCAATTTTGGAATCTACTTTGGGAATTTCTGCCTCTTGATGGAGGTCTGCTAATCTTGTGTCGAATGGACGATCTAGGATCATCCTCAACACTCTATTCTGTGCAACCTGGATTTTGTTCCTGTGGGTCTGAGCGCACGATTCCCACACCGGGGCGGCATAGAAGATCGCGGGGGCTATGATCTGTTTGTAAACAGCCAGTTTGTTTTGCCTTGAGAGGCGGGATCTGCGGCAAATGAGCGGATACAAACACCTAACCAAGGCGGAGCACTTAACTAGGGTTTTCTCTATGTGCGAGCGGAACAGGAGCTTCTCATCGAACAACATCCCGAGATAAGTAACATCAGTGGACCACTCGACCCTTGTACCATCCATTATTACGGTACAGGAGGGAGACGGTTTAAGTTTTAATGATTGTCTGTGAAGGAACATGATCGCTTGGGTTTTCGAGGCGTTGATTTTGATTTTCCACGTGGTGGCATAATCAGTAAAGGTGTCAAGGCATCGTTGGAGCTTGTTCGTAATTTCACGAGGCATCCTACCCTTGACGGCTATCGCGGTGTCATCTGCAAACAGAAAGAACACGCAACCGTCTCCTAGAGGAGGGATGTCCGACGTGTAGATGCTGTAAAGCAGTGGTCCCAGCAGACTCCCTTGCGGAACACCTGCTGGGATCGGAAATTGTCCCGAAAGGGAACTATTCAACGACACCCTGAACGACCTTTGCTGGAGATAGTTACGGGTGATTTTCACAAGGTATGGTGGAAAGTTGGAGTTACAAAGCTTGTATATAAGTCCGTCGTGCCAGACATTGTCAAACGCCTTTTCGACGTCTAACAAGGCCATGGCTGTGGACTTGGATACAGCTTTGTTACTCCGGATGTTATTCATCACCCGCACTAGCTGATGATTGGTGGAATGCCCCTTACGGAACCCGAACTGTTCCGGAAGAAGAATGTCATGTTCCTCCACAAACTTGTTTAGTCGGCTGAGGATCAATTTTTCGAACAGCTTGCTCAGCGCTGAGAGCAGGCTAATCGGTCTGTAGCTTGACGGTAGTGAAGGGGCTTTCCCAGGTTTGCGGATCGGGATGATTTTTGCCACCTTCCAGATGCTTGGAAAGTAGTGCAGCTCCAAGCATCTGTTGAGGATGGCAGCCAGCAGCGAGTGCACCCTCGCGCTGAGATTTTTCAACTCTAGGTTGAATATTCCGTCAAACCCGGGAGCCTTCATGTTCGTACTGTGTTTCAGCGCTGAGCAAATTTGTTCCTCTGTAATCCGTTCTTCTGGAGGGACGGCACAAGGGGAGGCATCTAACGTCTGGACGCACTGCACAACCTGGTTCTCGAGTGGACTTGGGATTGTAGAGCCAAGCAAATGCGACTGGGCAATGTGCTCCCCAATTGCATTGGCCTTCTCTTCGTTGGTGATAAGCCGTTCGTCATTGACTCTAAGTGGTGGAATGGGCTTGGGGTGAGACTTCAGCACCTTGGCAACCTTCCAGAATGGTCTGGAACGGTCGTCCAGGTTCTGAACGAGCCGCCCGAAACTCTCGTTCCGGATTGAGACCATTCTGGAAGCGATCTGCCGATTCAGATCGACCATTTCGTATTTACGCTGCAGATCCCCAGTCCGCTGAAACTGGCGTCTACGAACATTTCTGAGCCGAATCAAGAGTTTGGTGTGGGAATCAATTGCTTGAAACTTACCCCTCACAGGAACTCGTCGAACGCACTCTTCGTCAGCCATGGATATGGCTTGATGGAGACCCTCCAGGGCCCGGTCGATGTCATCCACTGTGTCGAGCGGTGGGTTGTCGTCGATGTGGCGGTCGACCACGCGTCGAAACTGGACCCAGTTGACTCGATGGTAGTCCTTCCGCTGGCACGGTGCAGGGGCCACGTTGTAGCCCAGCTCGGTCAGCACCGGTTGGTGGTCCGAACTCAGGTCGTTGACGGCAACCGGCTTGGCTAATCTGGTGTTTGCCAAGAACAGGTCCAGCGTCGATGGGTTGCCCGTCGGTGATGTGAAGGTTGGTTCGTCCGGAAACCAGACGGAATAGAGACCATGCTGGGAATGGTCGAATAGCAGGCGGCCGTTCTGGTTCTGCTGGTAGTTCCGCCAGGCCTCGTGCCGGGCGTTCAGGTCCCCTCCGATTACAAAGCGGGCATTGGTGTGGGTTATGATGGCAAGGTCGTTCTTGAACTGCTGTGCTGTACCATTGCTAACGGTACATTGCCGGGGGCAGTAGACAACGATGAACCGGACGTTTCCGGTCGATGTTTCCACCTCAACGCCGACGGCCTCGATGATGGAAGTGCGGTAGTGGGGTAGGGTGCAGTACTTGATGCCTTTCTTGATGATGACCGCGACACCGCCCCCCCTGGAGCTGGTGCGATCAAGCCGGACAATGCTGTGGTCGGGCAGCCAGAAGCTGTCACCGGTCTTGAGGTGGGTCTCGGTGAGAAGGCCCACGTCGATGTCGTGCTTGCGGAGGAAGTCTGCAAGCTCAATGTTTTTCGCCCCTACGGAGCGAGCGTTCCAGTTGGCGATCTTTATGGGTTCACGGTCCATAATTAGCGACGAAGGAGATGATAGCTTGGAGCTGTTGTGTTCTTGTTGCGCAGGTGCGCTTGATGATGATGGTCTGGGCCAACAGTGTGACGATCTCATCCGTTGACAGCGGAGAATCGTCTGTAGCTTCACCGGTTGTACCGGCCAATCCCGGAGCAGGGGGATCCGTCGATGGGCCGGAGGCTTGACTGGGTACTGCAGCGGCAGCCGACTGGGCAGCAGCCAACTGTTGGTTGAGCGGGAGCGGCGCCAACACTGGAATTGGCCGTGGTTGGACCGGTGATAACGGAGGAAAGTTCTGCGCGTTGTTTTCCGGGACCTTCTTGCGACCGGGCTGGTTGTTGGACGAGGCCTTCTTCCGGATCTCGGCGTATTCGGCCCGCTTCGGACAGGCCTTACTCGTGGCCTTGTGGGCAGCACCGCAGTTGGCGCATGTGGGAGCGGCTTCCTCGATGCTGTCGCAGTCGTCGATCTTGTGGTTTTTGCCGCATTTGATGCAGCGGCTGGCCATGCGGCAGTTCCTGGTGCCGTGCCCGAACAATAGGCAGTTCGAGCACTGAGTGACGCCACGGTGGGTTGGCTTATACCGCTCCCACTTCACTACGATGTGGAACAGTGTGCGTGTCGTATGGAGATCCTTCACGGTTGTGGAGTTCTTCTGCAGATGGACCAAGTAGAGCTGGTCACGATACTTGATGGCCTTGCTGCGGGTCATCTTGTGGATTTCGACCGGCTTGAGGCCGTTCGCCTTAATCTCGTCCATTAAGGTGGTGGTGTCCATGTCGTGGAGCCCGCGCAGCACCACTTTCAGCGGCTTGGTGGCCTCGACGTCGTGGGAGAAGTACTCCAGCTTCATCCTGTCCAAGAGGGCCTGAACTGCGTTGAAGTGTTTTTCGGCCGGGACCATCAGTTTGTAGCCTTCCGTGCACCGTTGAATGGTGCAGCGAAGGAAATCCAGCTGCTCCCATAGCCCGGGAGGGAAGCCCTTCACATAGAAGGGTGGCAACTTAACTTTTTTCGGCACCGTCTCAGGGTCCGACTGCGGCTGTGCTCCGTTCTGCAGGGCGGAGAACGGATTGTTGCTCAGCAGTTTTTTTGCTGCTGATACGGTGGCGCTGCTGTCTTCCGGTCTGGGTCGTTTAGTTCCGGGAGGCCCCGGCTGCGGGTCCGCAACGCCTGTCGGGATGGGCAATGGGGTTTTCTTCTGCTTCTTCTGGGCTGGCTCGGTGGTCGCGCCGTCTCCTGGGAGAGTCTGTTTTCCCGGTAAACCGGCACTCGCGTTACCGCGCGATTTCTTACCCATGGCTGGGTCAGCGAGAGCGTCACTACACAACGCGGAGCTAATTCGACTTGCGAGAGAAAGAGTATAATCTCACAGGAACTTATATAGCTAATTGATTAATCACAAAGCCTACTACTTTTAATTTCAGCTTCATGTTTCGGTTTGCTTCACATCACCCCCTCTCAAACCAAGCGTGTTACGATGCTTCTTGAAGCTCTCCGTTGGAAGGCCCTTGGTGAAGATATCAGCAACTTGGTCCTGAGTCGGTACATATTTCACCTCGATCTCTCGTTGCTCGATTCGCTCTCGAACAAAGTTGTACCGAATGTCAAGATGTTTGAGCCGTTTTTGGTCCCTTGACTCCTTCGCAATTTGGATGCAGAACTGGTTGTCCTCGAAGATGAAAAGAGGTGCATCCAGCACAAAACCAAACTCCGTAACGAGATTTCGTAGCCAAATTGCCTCGCATGCAGCCTGGCTCAGAGAAACGTATTCCGCCTCGGTTGAGGACAACGAAATGGTTGCTTGCTTGCGTGTAACCCATGTCACCGTGTTGCCGAAAACTTTGAAGCAGAATCCTGACGTGGATCTTCTATCGTTCACATCGCCGCCCTAATCTGCGTCCGCAAACCCGAGCAATGGAACGTACTCCTCGTCACGATGATAGACAAGAGAATACTCCTTCGTCCCTTGAAGGTAGCGTAGGACTCTTTTGAGAGCCTTCCAATGTTCCTCTGATGGCGCACTCTGGAACCGACTGAGGACGTTAACAGCGGCACAAATATCCGGACGGGAAGACAGCATGAGGTATGTCAGACATCCCGTCAGCTCTCGATAGGGACACTTGAATTGTTCCCGGTCATCGTGTAGCTTTTCCAACTTGGTGTTTGGTTCCAATGGTGTGGAAACCGGTTTACACGTTTCCATGCCGAATCGCTTCAAAAGATCAAGCAAATATTTAGTTTGATTGATAGACAACGTACTTTGCTTCATGTCGTATTCGATTCGCAATCCCAAGAAATTCTTCAACTCGTGAAGATCGATCATGTCGAACTCTGCAGACAGCAGCTTCTTGGTCGATTCCAACTTCTTCAACGAATTGCACGCCAGAATGATGTCGTCCACATACAGGACAACGTAGATCTGCGCTCGTTTCTTCCTCGGATGCAGCTTCCTGGTCATTGATTTCTTGATCCTCTTCTTCCTCGGCGACTTGAGTGCTTGATGCTTCCCTATCGGACACAAGGTGGTCCGACGTGTAAACTGGTGACATTTTGTGCTGGATCTCTTCAACTACTACATCCCGCGAAATGAAAACCTTCCGCTTTTCCGAGTCCCACAGTCTGTACCCGTTTACAGCGTATCCGATGAAATTGCACAACTTACTCTTATCGTCCAGCTTGCTTCTCTTCTCCTTTGGGATGTGGACAAACGCCTTGCTTCCGAATACTCGCATTTTCGTAACATTGGGTTTACTTCCGTTCCATTTTTCAAAGGGGGTCACCGGCTCCTGCAACGCTGATGTTGGGCTTCTGTTGATCGTGTAGACTGCTGCTTGCACCGCTTCGTTCCACATATGCCGCTTGAATCCAGAGTCGTCCAGCATCGCTCGAGATCGTTCCATGATGGTCCGATTCATGCGCTCCGCAACGCCGTTTTGCTGTGGCGTATAGGGCGCTGTAGTCTCCATCACTATTCCTTTGGCTTCACAAAAACTGATGAATTCTTCGTTGACGTACTCGCCACCGGATGCGCGCCACCCTGCGCTCGAAGTGTGCCTCCGCCATCGCCGAATATAATTTCAGCTTCATGTTTCGGTTTGCTTCACATCAAGAAGACGTGGCGGCTGAGGCAAGCCGGCATTCTCATCTGCTTTCAACATCGTGCGCAGTGGATGCAGCATGATCGCAGCTAGGCGGCACGTTCGAGTCATTTTCAGCGTTTGCGGTATATGAGCAGCCAGCCAGCAAAACTCAACGGGCCCGTGAGTAGAAGAGTACAAGTATTAAGTTTAAGTAGGACAGGAAATAAGTTAGGTATAGGCAAGCTAGGATCACCTATTGAGGCACCTGATAATTGTGGGACATAATGTGATGTCACACAAGGATTAAATAACCTGCTCCAAGCAATGTACATCCACTCTTTTTCGTTGATTTAGTGCGCATATGGTCCAAATCAGTAGCTAGTCGGGTGGTCTGTTGTTTCTCTTTCTCCGTCAGGACCTAACCTCGCAACAAAAGTCCAGAGAACTTCTGATGTGAAATTCCAAGATTTTCTGACGACAAATCGTGAGGACTTTTGACGAGGAATTCGGAGAATTTCCAACAAGAAGGTCTAAGTACAAGATGTTCATATTACATTCAAAGAACTTCAGAGGAGAAGTTCACAAAATATCCTAGAAAAAGTTCACAGAGGACTTCGGGAGGAGACATCCAGAGAACTTCCAAGAAGAATATCAGAGAACTTTCGGTGAGAAGTTCAAAGATCTTTCGAGGAGAAATTCAGCGAACATCCGAGAAGACGTTCAGAGATGTTCTGAGAACATCCAAGGAAAAATTAAGAGAACTTCTGATGCGAAATTCTGAAAACTACTGACGATACATTTCGAGATCTTTCAATTGGAAATTCGCAGTTATTTCGACGAGAAGTTCAGCCAGAAGAGCAGCATAATCAGAAGAAATATTCATCCCGAATTGGTAAAAAGTTACTTGACAAACATGGAACATGAAATAGGGGAAATATGATGTTGCGGAAAAGTTCATTGTAACAAATTCTTGCTTACACTTTCAATCACTTGCTGCTTCCTCCCGAATAAGATGCGCATAACTTTTCCGAATTTATTTGCGGCAGCCAATCGGATTGAAGATGATGAAAAATAATGCAACCCGCGGAAGAACGTCCCGTCCAAGCCGCAACCAACTTTCTGGTAGCTGCAGCGATCAGCGAGTCGAAATTGGATGCTCGTGCAAATGTGTGTGTGAGAGCGGTGAGAGCAGGTTTTTTTTTGGCTGTGTTCTTTTGAAAATCTAAGATTTTCTCTAATACTCGGCGTATTAAAGTTATATCCGAGATTAAAATTGGGGATATAACGACATGGTGCTTAGCTAAATCGAAGATAACTCGAGATTGGTGTTTTAACCTCGATGGAGCTTACCGCTATCACAGTCTAAGTGGTCGACCCTCAGCGAAACATTGGAATTCATTCAAGAGTTTATGTATTTCACTGAAGATGTAGCTGCTGTGATTCATGAAACAACAAAGCGTTTGTGTTATACAAAGTGCCTTACATAACAATACAACATCAATCGCTAAAATGTTAGTAATCTCAAACTTGGTAGCGTAAAATGTATTGTACTAAAATAACCGCCCCCAAGCACGGGCCTATCAACAGTTCCACCAAAAAGGTCACGCAGCAGATAACAATACCAATGCCGTAGATAACCCAAAGCAACTGCAGCCGTTCCAAATCCAGTTCCACACTATCGGTGAATTCGAAGCGTGAATTTTCATAAAACTTCTTCTCGGCATTCTTCTCCCAGTGTGCAACTAAACCACTATCAAATAACCAACTGAGGTACAGTTTAAAATAAGCGTAATACAACGCGTTATTTACGAATGCATAGAACGAGTTCATAACTTGCAGCTTCTCCGGGATGATATGAAACTTAGGACGTACATTTGGTCCGAAAGTCCGTTGGTTGTGTTGAGCTTGCTCGGCAAGTTTCGATTTTGCTTTTAAACATGTCATCGTGAAGCTGTATGAGAGGTTTGTCATGTCATGTATTATTGATGGCCGAATAACCATCTTCAACGCTAAATCACGTCTTATTTCGGTTATTCCTTGAGCTAAGCTTTGATGAACCAGCAGCATGTTTGACGAACTGATAAATTCATCAATTGTTTGGGGATCTTGTTCAAATTGATTGGTGGTCACATGTGCGATGAACTTGATCAGATAGGCTTCAAACAAAACGGTCAGAAGGCAGGCACTTCCGACGACCAGAAATCGTTCAATTCTCTTCAAACGATAAAGCGAAATTGTGGGTCCACAGAACAGAGTTAGTATTAGATTTTGATGAAACAATTGGTTCCAAACAGTACTGATCAGGAGACATAACAGTAGGAAGCTGAAGAGCAATATCCACGATGAGAACTCGTACGGTTGAAGCATGTGGTAGAACAAATACTTGACTTGCGATTTTGGAACCACAATGCACAATCCATCCGTTTGAGGAATCATCATTTCCACCGTCAATTTCGATGGGAATCCATTTCGGTTGATATATGCCATGATTTTTCCATTCATGAAGAGCTCCTCGATCTTTGATACAGATGCAGATATATTGCCTTTTGGTATTATGACAAACCTGAATTTCTGCTTTAAATGACTCATGATAGTTTCAAAAACAATGACGTCCACTCCCTCGAAATGATCCTCCTCAAGATGTACCAATGGTTTGGAAAGCACCGCGGCAAAATTATCATACCTTGTGCTTACCTCAAACCTTCTGTTTTCAAGCAATATGCGGAACGGAGTGTTATTCTTAGGCATAGTGGCATATCGATTCGGGCCAAGGGTAAATATAAATGCTAATGTACTGTTGGTCACTAACACGATAAAATGCATCGTCTTGAAGAATTCAAATACAATTCTTATGAATTGCAATATTTCATTTAAGTTGAATGTGACAACAATAACATGTTTCATCATTGAGTTTTCAAGGTTGGTATGCATTGTTTGATGTTCTAAATATTTCGAGCAGCTTTTCTGAAATTAAATTTCAATTTCATCAATGGAAAATTCTGGAAGAAGCTGATTTATACCGTAAGAGAGCGAGAATCATTTGCAGCAATAATAACAATTTGTTTGGTTCGAGAAACAGCATTCAAAGCATTGATCGTCACTGGCACAAGCGTTGTTTGCTGCAGACGTTGTAGCAAACGGTCAAGTATTTCGATGAATTCAGGTTGATTAAAGTTTAGAAAAAGTACGTCGGTAGTTGGCATCGTTGGAGCTAGTCCTTCGCTTATCAGGCGATGTAAAATGTTGACATCCTCGGTACAATTGTACTGGATAACCAGCATTGAGAAAACTATAAACCACGATGCACGCATTTTGAACGTGCTTGAAATCAAAAGAGATAAGTTACTCTAAAGCATTTTTCAGAGCGAGCTTCCGACGGAAAAGGTACGATTTAATAATTAAACACATTCAATTCGGGCACTGCAATTATATTTTACACTAGCGGTCCCGATGGGAATTAATATTTTGTTGTTACTACAAAGTAATATTCGACTCACATGTTTTTTCGTTATACACTCAAAGTCTACTTACCAATCAGGCTAAGGTGTTTGCTGTACAGTAATTCGAGCAGTTTTGTACACTCTCATATTTAATGGTTCAAGTAAACTACCGCTCATGGCAAGTCCGACGCTTATCACAAATCAGTAAACCGAGAAAAACTCGATTTATGTTTGCTTCGTATCAGACACAATCCACGCACTTCTACACCGAGGGATAAAAATTACAAACTGAATATGACGGCCTAAGCCCAAGATAATATGATAGAGAGTGTATCTAGCTACAATAATAACACTAATTATTCGATAATCAAGTGTTAAATAATAACACTTCATCCGTTTAGCCTGGGTTGTTGATAAATAGTTGCATATTCGTAACAATACTTATACCAAATACTACTTTATGGATTAACGAACCGAAAAATCAATTATTTTTTATTGGGTATATCATGCCAAGTAAGCATTAACTTTTGCAGAGGATCATTACCCATCGTTTCAAATATGTTCTGCACTCTCATTCGTTGACAAATGACATCCCAGTGAATAAAAAATAATCGATTAGTTGTCGAGTAATTATGAAATGGTACATCTTTGATTTTGGTGTGATTGTTTTGATAAAAAGCACAAAATTTTAACTCTAACGAGAGAGCAGTATCACCATAAAAACATCTTGCATACGGGGGACATTCATTGGATGAAAGGGACCGTTGAAGAAGACACTAAAATATCTAAGTGTTCTTCTTTGGTAATATTGCGCTAATTTGAAACAGTCGATAGAGTTTCTTAGTAGTAGTAAAATTTACGTTTATTTGCTGGTTTTTTTATGTTTTAACATTTGGTTTAACATTTCAATTGGTTAGCCTTTGGCTCTTCATCTTTGTTCTAGTTAATTGGTTGTTCTAAAGTGTTGATTCCGTTCAGCGCTAATTTACAGGATACCGCAGGATATTTGTCGCCTTTTTTCTGTCAATTTTGCCAGTGTGTTCACTGATGAGAGACTAAGTGACGACCATGTTTCCCTCGCAGCCAGGAACATCCCACTAAATGGTCAAACGCTGAGTGCAATTGATGTCAACGTTGAGATGATTTCTAACGCTGCAACGCAGCTCAAATCGTCCTTCAACCCTGGACCCGATGGAGTTCCGTCCGTGTTTTTGAAGAAACATATTGCTTGCTTGTTAACTCCACTTCACCGTCTATTCCGGATGTCTCTCTCCAGTGGTATATTTCCATCCTTCTGGAAATGTGCACACATGTTTCCTGTCCACAAAAAGGGAAGCAAACGAGCCGTGGATAACTATCGTGGAATTACATCGGTGAGTGCTGTTTCGAAACTATTCGAGCTTGTTATTATGGAACCGTTGCTCTCTCACAGCAAGCAGTATCTGAGTGCTGATCAACACGGGTTTACTGGCGGTCGCTCTACAACCACCAATCTGCGATGCCTCACATCCTACATTACCGATAGTATGACTGAACGGGTACAGACGGACGTTATATATACCGATCTATCCGCGGCATTCGATAAGTTGAATCATGACATTGCGATTGCTAAACTTGACAGGCTTGGGGTGAGCGGTAATCTCTTGAGTTGGTTCCGTTCGTATCTTACTGGTCGCCAACTTATGGTTGCTATAGGAGATTGCAAATCAGCTAGCTTCTTTGCCACATCAGGTATACCGCAGGGAAGCCATCTGGGACCGTTGATTTTTCTACTCTACTTCAACGACGTGAACCTGGTTATCGAAGGACCTCGATTAGCATATGCAGACGACCTCAAAATATTTTTACGAATTTGCTCGATCGCTGACTGCCACAATCTTCAACATCAGCTTAATGTCTTTGCCAGTTGGTGTACTTTAAATCGAATGGTAGTGAACCCAGCAAAGTGCTCTGCCATAACGTTCTCACGAAAAAAGCAACCGATTGTATTCAGCTATGACCTGCTTGGAACGACACTCGAACGCGTGAATCAGGTGAAAGACCTGGGTGTGGTGTTGGATTCACAGCTAACATTCAGGCAACACATTTCTTATGTCATCAATAAGTCGTCTAGGACTTTAGGATTCATCTTCAGGATAGCTAAGAATTTCACCGATGTCTACTGCTTAAAATCTCTTTACTGCTCCCTCGTACGATCGACGCTTGAGTATTGTTCTGCGGTTTGGAATCCGAATTACAACAATGGTGCCGAGAGAATCGAATCTGTTCAACGTCGCTTTCTTCGTTTTGCGCTTCGTAGACTGCCCTGGAGAGATCCGCTTCGGCTGCCCAGCTACGAGAGTCGCTGCCAACTGATAAACCTTGAACATCTCCGGATTAGAAGGGACACCAACAGAGCTTTGATTATCGCCGACACTCTACAGGGACGAATAGATTGTGAGGCTATCCTAAGGCAAATTGACTTAAACGTGCAACCCCGACCACTCCGTAACAACCTCATGCTGAGACTGCCACTGCGTCGCACGAACTACGGGGCATATGGTGCGATTTGCGGACTACAGCGTGTGTTCAATAGAGTCGCATCTGTATTCGACTTTCACCTCACACGTGATGGGCTTCGTCGGAAATTCTCATCTGTTTTCGCCGGCCGCAGTGACTGACAGAAAAAAATAGTGTATTTCCATTTATGTTTTTTTTTTTACATTCTGACCATGTTGCTTTGTTTTTCTTTCTGTGATTATTTGACATGTAATTTTACTATTATTATTTTTATGATTAGTATTATTAACATCATTTGGGCTACAGCCAGCCTGTTGATGTATGGCAACAATAAACAATAAACAATAAACGATACCCTTTTAAGGGCTTGCTTTCGTTTGACTTAAAAAAAATGATAACCTACCTACTTGAGCACAAGAACCTTCCTAACTACTTGAACTAGGTTGCCAAATCACGAATTACCTAGGGGGTTTGATCGCAGATAGGCGACTCTGAACCTATCCAGCGTGGACGTCTTTCGCTCCTCGAGTGTTTGAAGACCGGCCAGGTGGTGAATCTCAGAATTACGAGTTCGCGGTGGACTGTTAAGGATCATTCTGAGGATCTTGTTTTGGATCCTCTGAAGGTTTAGGTGGTGGCACTTAGCACAACTCTCCCAGATTGGCATACCATACTCAATAGCCGGCAAAATGATCTGCTTGTGGACAGCAATCTTGTTTTTTGAGGGACAGGGTGGAGTTCCTGTTTATCAGATGGTAGAGGATGGTGGATGTCTTGTCCACATGGAATCGGAATAGCAATTTGCTGTCGAGGGTGAGACCAAGGTAGACTACTTTACTCGACCATTCAATTGGAGTGCTATCAAGACGTATCTTGACGTTAGCAGGCGGAACAAGCCGAGGTGAATTCGAGTGTGGAAACAGAATGGTTTGTGTTTTAGCTGCATTGATACAAATCTTCCAGCTCTTGAAATAGTCGTACAGAACATCCAGGCTTGTTTGTAGTTTACTCGCCAGAGCACGGATCACAGGACCCTTATAGATGATGGAGGTGTCATCTACGAACATTGACAGTATACCACCACCCGGTAGGGGAGGAACGTCTGACGTGAAAATGTTGAATAGGATATGCCCAAGTAGGCTACCCTGAGGGACCCCTGCATCAACGTTGAACGTATCAGAGGGGACATTGTTCAAGTAGACCTGGAATGATCTGCCCGACAAGTAGTTTTTGAAGATCTTCACGAGGTAGATCGGAAAGTTGTATCGATGCAGCTTGTACACTAGGCCATCATGTCAGACATTGTCGAACGCCTTCTCGACGTCCAACAATGCCATAACAGATGTTTTTGAAACGGACTTGTTCCGCCTGAGGATATTAGTAACTCTACTAAGTTCGTGGATAGTTAAATTACCTTTCCTAAACCGAATTGCTCCTTGAGTATGATGTTATCTTCGTTGGAGAACTCCAGCAACCGGCTGAGTAGCAACTTTTCAAATAGTTTCGAGATGGAGGACAAGAGGCTGATGGGGTGATAGCTTTTGATACTGGTAGGATCTTTGTCATGTATTTGTATTGAAACCACTTTGGCTAACAGACAGACAGACAGACAGACAGACAGACAGACAGACAGACAGACAGACAGACAGACAGACAGACAGACAGACAGACAGACAGACAGACAGACAGACAGACAGACAGACAGACAGACAGACAGACAGACAGACAGACAGACAGACAGACAGACAGACAGACAGACAGACAGACAGACAGACAGACAGACAGACAGACAGACAGACAGACAGACAGACAGACAGACAGACAGACAGACAGACAGACAGACAGACAGACAGACAGACAGACAGACAGACAGACAGACAGACAGACAGACAGACAGACAGACAGACAGACAGACAGACAGACAGACAGACAGACAGACAGACAGACAGACAGACAGACAGACAGACAGACAGACAGACAGACAGACAGACAGACAGACAGACAGACAGACAGACAGACAGACAGACAGACAGACAGACAGACAGACAGACAGACAGACAGACAGACAGACAGACAGACAGACAGACAGACAGACAGACAGACAGACAGACAGACAGACAGACAGACAGACAGACAGACAGACAGACAGACAGACAGACAGACAGACAGACAGACAGACAGACAGACAGACAGACAGACAGACAGACAGACAGACAGACAGACAGACAGACAGACAGACAGACAGACAGACAGACAGACAGACAGACAGACAGACAGACAGACAGACAGACAGACAGACAGACAGACAGACAGACAGACAGACAGACAGACAGACAGACAGACAGACAGACAGACAGACAGACAGACAGACAGACAGACAGACAGACAGACAGACAGACAGACAGACAGACAGACAGACAGACAGACAGACAGACAGACAGACAGACAGACAGACAGACAGACAGACAGACAGACAGACAGACAGACAGACAGACAGACAGACAGACAGACAGACAGACAGACAGACAGACAGACAGACAGACAGACAGACAGACAGACAGACAGACAGACAGACAGACAGACAGACAGACAGACAGACAGACAGACAGACAGACAGACAGACAGACAGACAGACAGACAGACAGACAGACAGACAGACAGACAGACAGACAGACAGACAGACAGACAGACAGACAGACAGACAGACAGACAGACAGACAGACAGACAGACAGACAGACAGACAGACAGACAGACAGACAGACAGACAGACAGACAGACAGACAGACAGACAGACAGACAGACAGACAGACAGACAGACAGACAGACAGACAGACAGACAGACAGACAGACAGACAGACAGACAGACAGACAGACAGACAGACAGACAGACAGACAGACAGACAGACAGACAGACAGACAGACAGACAGACAGACAGACAGACAGACAGACAGACAGACAGACAGACAGACAGACAGACAGACAGACAGACAGACAGACAGACAGACAGACAGACAGACAGACAGACAGACAGACAGACAGACAGACAGACAGACAGACAGACAGACAGACAGACAGACAGACAGACAGACAGACAGACAGACAGACAGACAGACAGACAGACAGACAGACAGACAGACAGACAGACAGACAGACAGACAGACAGACAGACAGACAGACAGACAGACAGACAGACAGACAGACAGACAGACAGACAGACAGACAGACAGACAGACAGACAGACAGACAGACAGACAGACAGACAGACAGACAGACAGACAGACAGACAGACAGACAGACAGACAGACAGACAGACAGACAGACAGACAGACAGACAGACAGACAGACAGACAGACAGACAGACAGACAGACAGACAGACAGACAGACAGACAGACAGACAGACAGACAGACAGACAGACAGACAGACAGACAGACAGACAGACAGACAGACAGACAGACAGACAGACAGACAGACAGACAGACAGACAGACAGACAGACAGACAGACAGACAGACAGACAGACAGACAGACAGACAGACAGACAGACAGACAGACAGACAGACAGACAGACAGACAGACAGACAGACAGACAGACAGACAGACAGACAGACAGACAGACAGACAGACAGACAGACAGACAGACAGACAGACAGACAGACAGACAGACAGACAGACAGACAGACAGACAGACAGACAGACAGACAGACAGACAGACAGACAGACAGACAGACAGACAGACAGACAGACAGACAGACAGACAGACAGACAGACAGACAGACAGACAGACAGACAGACAGACAGACAGACAGACAGACAGACAGACAGACAGACAGACAGACAGACAGACAGACAGACAGACAGACAGACAGACAGACAGACAGACAGACAGACAGACAGACAGACAGACAGACAGACAGACAGGTGGATCGAGACCCCTCCCTTCTCTGCAAGGGGGGGCTCCCATACAAATGAAACATAAATTTCTGCATACCTCGAGAACTAATCAAGTTAACGAAACCAAATTTGGCATGTGGAGGTTTATGAAGGCAAAACATGTTTCTATGGTGGTTTGAGACCCTTCCCCTCTCTGTAAGGGGGGGCTCCCATACAAATCATAACTCAAGAACTAATCAAGCAAACGGAACCAAATTTGGCATGTGGAGGTTTATGAAGGCAAGAAATGTTTCTATGGTGGTTCGTGACCCCTCCCTCCTCTGTAAGGGGGGGGCTCCCATACAAATGAAACAAATTTCTGCATAACTTGAGAACTAATCAAACAAACGGAACCAAATTTGGCATGTGGAGGTTGATGAAGGCAAGAAATGTTTCTATGGTGGTTCTAGACCCCTCTCCTCTCTGGTTCAAATTGACAGGATATGGCGTTGTTTGAAGATAAAATGTTTGTCTATGAAATGCTTCTACATAGAATGAAAAACTATGGTAGAACTGAACCGAGGATTAAATTAAAAACATAAAACCTACGTTTTTTTGCAGAAAATAATTTCGTTTAGTTTCTTATTTTTGTTAACAAAATGCAGATGCACCCTATTACGCAGCCGATCATAGCCGAAAAGCTTATCGCGTAATCCAAACATTCCTCTTTATGCGTTACGTGATATGGAAACAATCCCCCATTTGACATTCGACTTTGCGCGCATTGATTTTTGCATCGGCGAAAAAGAAAAAGAAGTTTTAACGTTTGCTCTGAGATTACATTTGTCCCTTCAGAATACTTCATCGTCTCTCTCGAGAAAGAGGTTTCTGAAGGGCCATATGAAATCGAATCGCAGAGCAAACGTCAAAACTTCTTTTTCTTTTTCACCGATGCAAAAGTCAATCACGCAGTCGGCCTTGGTTGGGATGATAGGAGAAGATAATAAAAAATATCTATTGGTGTGTGCTAAAAATTTTGAAAAATAAGGAAAAATTTCTTAATTTCATAGCCTGCAAGTTGGAAGGTGATTCGTTCGAAGCTAGGAGGTAAACGTTCAGTGCCCCATGACAAAACGTTTGTCGTACGGAGAAGTTACTGTGAGTGAATTTGATATTGTTACTTCGATGTTGCTGAATTGAAACCGTTTTGAAAGATTTGCAGCGTTCGACTCAGTCAAAATCTGATTGAATCGAAAGATTTCTTACGAAACATTCGCAAGTACAATTCCTGTTTCCAAATGACCTCCTTCGGGGCAGACAAAATTGTGCGTGACAATTTTATGCCAACGTTCAAGATACAAGGCCAAATTTACCACCAGGCACGATCGCTATTACCAATGCCGGATACAGAGCACAAGTTTCTTCAAATTTATTTCATGGGAAACATTGAGGAACAGAAAGACCAACGATGTCGTTACATTAAGACTACGGATAAAGAAATCGTTGCCAAACTCGAAATTTTCTTCCAACGCCATAATGAATTGGTGAAGCTGTTTAAAACTGCTCTCGATCAAATGCCAACGGATGACTATGTTGTTGTGATAAGAGCTGACAAAACACCAGTGGGACAACATGAACGACAATACAACGCACCAACAATTGACGAAGTCGCGATTGTCGTAGTTGGGGAAGGATTTGAGAAGTGCGATATCATCTTGCATCGTAGAGGAGGAAACGTATAGTTCATCGCAGAGACCCATCGGTGTTACGACGGATTACAATATCCAATCCTGTTCTGCCAGGGAGAAGATGGTTACCATTTCAACATTAAAATGATAAATCCAGCGACTGGCGAGGAAACAAACAAAAAGTCAGCGCCATGAATTATTACGCGTATCGACTGATGATTCGCCAAAATACTGATAACCATCTTATGAAATGCCGTGCACTTTTACATCAGTACATTGTTGACATGTACGCAAAAATTGAATCTGAAAGGCTTCTCTACATCAAACTTAACCATAGTAAGTTGCGCTCGGAGGAATATATTCATTTACGTGATGCTAATATCGATCCCAATCTGTTGGGAAAAGCGTTCATACTACCAGCAACTTTCACCGGAAGTCCACGGCACATGCATGAGTACGCGCATGATGCCATGACATATGTCCGTGCATAAGGTCGACCTGATTTATTTATCACCTTCACTTGCAATCCAAGGTGGATCGAGATAAAAGAGCTTTTGATGGCCGGTCAGTCACCAACAGATCGTCACGATAACACTGCGCGCGTATTCAGACGGAAGCTTAAAATGCTCATGAACTACATCGTTAAACATCACGTCTTCGGCGAAACACGTTGCTGGCTGTATTCCGTTGAGTGGCAGAAAAGAGGATTGCCACACGCGCACATTTTGATCTGGCTTAAGGATAAAATTGCACCAGATCAAATCGATCAAGTCATCTCAGCAGAAATTCCAGACAGAGAGCTTGACCCAGATCTTTTTGATGTTGTAATCAATAACATGGTTCATGGTCCATGTGGCACACTGAACGTAAATTCACCATGTATGGCAGATGGAAAATGCACAAAAAGATTCCCGAAACCCTTCGTTGTAGAAACAATCAGTGGTAATGACGGTTATCCATTGTATCGTCGGTGATCACCGGAAGATGGTGGCCGATCTGCCACAGTTAGCCGGCGCCGGTGATCACCGGAAGATGGTGGCCGATCTGCCACAGTTAGCCGGCGCATTGACATTGATAATCGTTGGATCGTGCCTTACTCACCGTTGCTCTCAAAAACGTTCAGAGCTCATATAAATGTTGAATTCTGCAATTCGGTGAAATCCATAAAATACATCACTAAATACGTAAATAAGGGGAGCGATATGGCTGTTTTTGAGGTGAGGAATGCATCTGGACCTTCCAACGAAATCGAGCAATACCAACGACATCAGCAGCAACGAAGCAGCAACGAAGCGGTATGGCGCATTTTATCTTTCCCGATCCATGAACGATATCCTACGGTTTCCCACTTAGCAGTGCACTTGGAGAATGGGCAACGTGTGTATTGTACTGCAAATACTGCCCGTGAGCGAGCGTTAACACCACCTCGAACAACGTTGACTGCCTTCTTCTTATTATGCCAGGAACACAGTGCTTTACAACGCGAAAACAGTGCTTTACTCCGAGGTGCCAACATATTACACGTGGAATGCGTCAATGAAAAAGTTCCAGCGTCGCAAGCAAGGCAAAGCAGTAGCCGGGCATTTAAATTTATATGCAACTGATGCACTAGGCCGTGTGTATACTGTGCACCCCACCAACTCGGAATGTTTTTATCTACGGCTGTTATTAATAAACGTCCGAGAATCGACAACCTTCAACGAATTGAAAACAGTAAACGGCCAAATATGTTCGACTTTTCGCGAAGCATGTCAAAAACTGAATCTGCTAGAAAACGATGCTCATTGGGACATTGCACTCTCTGACGCCGCAGATACAGCTCAACCGCAGCAAATTCGTACATTGTTCGCGATCATATTGACGACCTGCTCTCCGTCCAATCCTGAGGAGCTCTGGGAAAAACACAAAGACGCCATGAGTGATGACATCTTGCATCGTATAAGATCAGCTAATCAAAATCCAGATATTCCATTTGGCCAAAACATCTACAACGAGGCATTGATTGCGATTGAGGATGCATGTTTGAATATCGCAAACAAATTACTGCCCCAGGTGGGTATGCCAGCACCGAATCGAGATTCAAATAACATTCTCGATCGTGATCTGAGGCAGGAAACAGTTTATGATACGGAGGAGTTGGCATCATTTGTTGAGACAAATATTCGAAACATAAACACAGAGCAGCGCGCTGTGTACGACACTATATTGGGTGCAATTTCGGAGCGGAGTGGAGGTTTCTTTTTTCTCGATGCGCCCGGTGGTACCGGTAAGACTTTCTTGATTTCACTCATTCTGGCAACATTGCGAGCAGAACACAAAGTTGCGTTAGCGATCGCCTCGACTGGCATTGCTGCAACTCTACTCGCAGGAGGCAGAACTGCACACTCTGCATTAAAGCTACCGCTCAATCTACAGATCAACGAAGCACCAACTTGCAACATAAGTAAAAGTTCGGGTATGGGAAACATACTACGTACATGCGAGATCATCATATGGGACGAATGTACCATGACTCACAGAAAAGCTCTGGAAGCGCTGAATAGGACTCTTAAAGACTTCCGAGGGAACAATGAGCTTTTCGGTGGTGTTCTAATTTTGTTGTCTGGTGATTTCCGTCAAACTTTGCCAGTAATCCCACGGTCAACGCCAGCGGATGAGCTACACGCCTGCTTGAAGTCTTCAGTACTATGGCCGTATGTTAAAAAATTAAGCTTGAAAACCAATATGCGAGTACAGTTAATGAATGATGCTTCAGCTGGACGATTTGCGAAACAACTTCTAGACATCGGAAATGGAAAAATGCCCATCGACGAAACAACCAAATGTATAACATTTCCAGCGGATTTCTGTGAAATTGTAGCCACTAAAGACCAGCTCATATCGAAGGTGTTTCCAGACATCGCACATAACCACAAAAATCACCAGTGGCTGAGCGTACGAGCAATCATTGCACCAAAAAAACCAGGACGTTAACACAATCAATTACAGCATTCAGGATGTAATAGAAGGAAATGAGAGAAACTACAAATCAATAGATACAGTAACGAATATTGACGAAGTGGTTAACTATCCGACAGAATTCCTCAACTCACTTGATTTGCCCGGTTTGCCGCCACATGTCCTGAAATTGAAAGTTGGCGTTCCAATCATACTTTTGCGTAACATAAATCCCCCGCGACTTTGCAACGGTACTCGGCTCGCTGTAAAAAGGATGATGGATAATATCATTGAAGCGACCATTTTAAATGGAAACTACAAAGGAGAGGATGTTCTGCTACCACGTATCTCGATGATCCCAACGGATCTGCCCTTTAAAGCGGCTGCAATTCCCGGTACGAATGGCTTTTGCCATGACGATCAACAAGGCTCAGGGGCAGTCACTTGAAGTTTGCGGATTGGATCTCGAACGACCATGTTTTTCCCATGGACAACTCTATGTCGCTTGCTCCCGCGTAGGAAACCCGAAGAACTTATTTGTTTATGCACCAGGCGGAAAAACGAGAAATATAACATATCCCACAGCTCTACTTTCAAAAGGTACTGGAAAAAAATCTAAAGTATGAGGAAGGTAAATATAACGAAAATATTTTTTTAACGCAAAATCCAGAGACCACCGAGCAGAAAAGAAACCAACCGATTTCATCACACAGAAGCGCATTCCGCTGAGTAAACTGAGCACCGAGAAGCATGACCGAGCATCGACCGAGAGAAATACGCAGAGACACGTCTGCTCTCAGGTTGTTAACAACATATCCAACAGTAATCCAGGTACTTGAAGAAATGAAAAAAAAATATATATAAAAGAATAATTTTTGTATTTTTTGTTTTCAGATGAAAATATTTGAGAATGGAATAACATATGCAACACAGCTACGTACACAAAAATAAAAACAACAAAATTAAAACTCTATAATCGAAGTCAAACATTAGCAAACGAACATATTTTAACAAAACTCATTCCGAAAAACAACCATAAACGCGCCAGTTCTATTAAATTTTCGTTCATTTAGTTGCAAGCGTAGCAACGCTCGCATCGGGTTCAGCTAGTGACCATATAAAAAAAAACGAGCGACATGTTAGTAAAAAAAAGTATAGTTTGTGTTATACTTTAAATTACATATATCCAAACGACCTTTCAGGGCTGAAAATGTCTTCAGTAGACTGTGCAAGTTCAATATTGGCAAAAGGTTGAACCTTTTGAGCCGCGGATCGTATCAAAGGAGAGTTTGGATAACTGTACTGCAGCACAATGATGGATATCGATGGCATTACGAAATGGTTGTAACATGCACCCCAGGTAAATTTCTTTCCCAGATGGTCGATTGTAAGGAGAAATTGAAGGAAGCAACTCTTAAATCTAAAAGTCGAACAGATTATTCAAGAAAGTCCCTCAATGAAAATGCAGTAGAGCGACCACAAGCCATAGCTGCAGCTGAACGAATTAAAGAGTTTGAAGTTATGGAAGTTGATGACATTGAAAAGTATACTGTAAGAATCATTGCTTGAATGTATTTTCCATTTCATTAATATTCAAATTATTATAGCTAACCTCTGAATCTCGTTCTAAAATGAAGCAAAATCTTGTGATTCCCGATCTCGAAGAATTTGCCAAAGATCGTATACTATCTAGTTTTGGGACCGACATTGTATGGTCGACTCCAAAAATCTTGGCACAGAAATGTGAGAATATGTTGCTCACTACAAATACCTGGAACTACAGAAAACAAAACAGAGCTATCATTGGACCAATTGTTCAGCATCTCAAGGCAGATCATGCGTACGGAATGGGAGACAGCAGAATTATTATCGACAAGTGTCATAGTTTTTTATGCTGTATTCCTGATGGTAATTATAAGTTACCATAACATTGATTTTTTAATTAATAGTTTATTTTTGTGATATTTTCAGCTATTTCGGATGCTAACGAGCAAATATTAATGGTGAAGAAAAAGGCAACTCAAGGACTTATTCGTGAGCATGCACGTAATGATAAAGGAGGAATTTGTGTGGTGCACAATAAAAGTACATAGTGTGCTGAACATTCGTGCTCTGAAACACATAGCTAAAGTCAGCTCATGTTGAGACAAGTCGACATAACGCAGACACGAAGGTCGGGACTTGACGGACTGGACAACCGTTGGCCGACACATCATCGTTAATCATCGACGCTGCAAGAGGTAAGACGTGCTCCAGGAACCAACGCTGGGCGATTCCCAAATCGACCTAGCGGAAACTCACATTGGCGATCCTGCCAGGAGTTGCTTTATTAAAGCAACTTCTTAAATCCAGCAACCTGGTGTACTATTGTTACCTTTTTTTAAAAAAAAGGTTTGATTGATTTCTTTATTATTCTCTATAATAAAGAAATCAATCAAACCTTTTTTTAATAAACTTATCAAAAAGAGAATCACCCAGACCCTACCTAGAAAATTTAGTTAGAGACCATTTGAGGTTATGTCGACTCGGCGGAACGGGATGTCCGCAGAAGTCAGGCGGGTCAAGATGACCGCAGTGTTTTAGCGGAACGGGATGTCCGCAAAGTTTCAATCTACTACATATTAAATCAAGCTGCTCAGAGCGACCATAGCGTTTTGGCGGAACGGGATGTCCGCAGATCTCTGGTGTCTTTTTTGGACAGGGTCTAAGCGGAACGGGATGTCCGCAGATTTTAAGACAAATTTTCATAAAATAAAAGTGGTTTAAGACAACACAGCAAAAAAATAATTTTAATATCACGTCAAAGTGGATGCACTACAATCATGTCGAAAATATGGTGTAATATTACTTGCTAAAAAGGACAAAATTATCATTAATACAATGCATGAACTGACATTACGCTGCTTTTACTGCATTTGTTTATTTATGTGGTCATAAAAATTACATGAAATTTTCGACATGATTGTAGTGCATCCACTTTGATGTGATATCAAAATTATTTTTTTGCTGTGAACTATAGTGTTCAGGCGGAACGGGATGTCCGCAGAGCTCAAACGAAGCCGAATGTCGTAACAGTACGACAGGTAGTGTAAATCTTGGCGGAACGGGATGTCCGCAATTTTGAAATCAGTCCAGAACGATAACAGTGTTTAAGCGGAACGGGATGTCTGCAAAATTCAAAAGAGTGGTTTCCAAAGTCCATTGTGTTTGTTGAAACCGTATTTCTACAATAAATGACATAAATGACAACAACAAAATGTTATGTTTAATTATTGATTCATGAGAACCTATTATTGCTTGATTGAGATAACCCCTAATTTTACTATGTGGCATCGGTTTCATTTATGTAGAAATGACAGAATTAACACTAAGTGCTAACGATTCAACTGCGTTGGAATGCGTGTGATCCATTTTCAGATAAAGAAAAGTTCATTTCACGAAAATGGAAAACCCGGGAAAGTACGTTCGGGCACCCGTCAAGCCTGAGCCACCAAGTAGCAACGATGAACAGGACAACCCGGAGCTCGTGGAGGAGGCAACTGAAGAAGCAAGAACGGATTACGATTCCGACGAAAGCATTGGCAGACACAGGGAGTCAAACGCGTCGAGTGAGTCCGTCCAGCCGGTGGCCGAAACCCCGGAAATCAGAAACAACGACACCAACGTGAACTCGGAAAACACGAACATGACTCTTCTTGAACCCGATGGCAGAAAAAAAACCCGAAGAAACGAGCGAACGGCTCCAAAGAGTGGAAAATGTTCTTGCTGATCTTACGAAAGCTTTGAGTTTCTTCCAAACAAAGGCTCCTGTTTACCAGGATACCGATCAAAATTGGAGTAGCCCTGCCGTCCTCAGAAACCCGTCCGATACCATCGCACCGAGTATTCGCTGGGATAACATAAAGCCATTTCCCAGCGGAGTCCCTGCCAACAAAATGTGGGAGGAGTGGAACCGCTACATCGAAAATTTTGAAATCGCGGCAACACTCAGCAATGCTAATGACCCCGCTCGGAGATCGCAGCTGCTGTTCCTTTCAATCGGGAACGAACTGCAGGGGATCATAAGAGCTGCAAAGCTAAGGCCTAGCTTAACCGACATTAACTGCTACCATACCTTCGTGGCGAACATCAGAAACTACTTCCAGTCAATGACTGACACGGCGGCTGAACATGAGGCTTTCTCAAACATGAATTAAGAAAAAGCCGAGTCCGCGATTGCATTCCATTCCCGCCTAGTGGCAAAAGTTCGGTTATGCCGATACAACCCCGACGATCAAGACAGGTTTGTACGCTCACAGCTCCTAAAGGGTTTGAGGAACAAGGAGCTTGTAAAGGCAGCTAGGACGTACGGGCACGATACGAACTATATAGTTCAAGCAGCCACTCGGGACGAAGCCTTTGAAGCGGAGACACCGGTGAACGACCAATCGGAAGTGTATGCAGTCAATCGTTGGAATCACACATCTTCGAATCGCGAAGCAAATGGAAAACGCATAAGATCGGACGAATGGGATATCAGGCCGCAAGCAAAGCGACATCAACCAGACCGCCGAGATCTACAGGACCGAGGTCATCGCACCAGATGCTCGAGATGCTATCGTTTCTCTCACAAAAACTATCCTTGCCCAGCGATGCAGAAACAATGTAATTCGTGCGGTGAACGAGGCCACTTTGCAGTAGTTTGCCGCAAAAAGCACATCCGGGAGGTAAAAATCAAGAACAACAGTTCTCCCATACGTGACAGCCAGATACATAATGATCAGGTAATGAATTATTAAGTCTCTTGAAACCCTAAAGCAGGAATAAATTCCAGTACTCAACTTCAAAAAATGTTAGTTTCAATCTAAAATCACTATTCTCCTATTTTAGCACGTTAATACCCTTCCTCTTGACGATGTTCTGGTAAATTGTCGCCTAGGAACATCCAAACCGGTTCAGTTTTTAATCGACTCGGGTGCGGATGTGAACGTCATAGGTGGGTCAGACTGGATGCACTTAAAACAAGAGTTCGAGTCTGGTCAGGTGAAGCTCAAAATAGTTGAAAACTCTAGCAAGAAAAGCTTACATGCATACGGTTCTCAATCACCTATGGTTGTAGAGTGCATGTTTGACGCAGAAATTACCACGCCTGGATCCGATTTACCAGCCACAACCGCAACTTTTCACGTCGTTCGAAAAGGGCTTAGATCACTCCTCGGTCGGGCTACGGCAAACGACATGGGCTTGCTGTATGTCAGAGCGAATTTGAATAACCTGGATGCACCGAACGACCCAACGAAATTTCCAAAAATGCCAGGAGTGAAGGTGAAATTCAGCGTAGATACAACCGTGCCCACTGTCAAGAACGCGTACTATAATGTCCCTGCAGCATTTCGGGATGCAGCGAGACGCAGATTAGAGGAAATGGAGTCCCGTGGTATAATCGAGAAAGTGATTACAGCTCCAAACTGGATAAGCGGGATGTCAGCAGTCGCCAAGGGAAAAGATGACTTCCGCTTGGTGGTTAATATGAGGGCACCAAACAAAGCAATCAACCGGGAGTATTTCCGCCTTCCTCTAATAGAAGAAATGATGGTAAAGCGCCACGGGTCTACATACTTCGCTAAACTCGATCTGAGCAACGCGTTCTACCACCTCGAACTGCATAACGAATCACGTGACCTCACCACTTTTCTTTCCGAGAGCGGTATGTTCCGGTTCACCAGGCTGATGTTCGGGGTTAATTGTGCCCCTGAAATTTTTCAGCGGAAATGACGAGAATACTCAAAGATGTAAAGAACGTCATCGTATACATAGACGACGTTCTAATATTCGCAAAGACCCTAGAAGAGTTACGAAAAACCGTTAACCAAGTCTTGCAAGTCCTAAAAGCAAACAATCTAACGTTAAATACCGCAAAGTGTGAATTTGATAAAACTAGGATTATATTCCTGGGTCAAGAGCTCGACAAGGATGGATTCCATGTCGACGAGGGAAAGATAAGGAGCATTCGAAACTTCCGTGAACCTACGACCGTATCGGAACTGCGAAGTTTCCTAGGGTTGGCGTCGTACATCAGTCCACATGCACAAAACTTGGCAGACATCACTAGCCCGTGCTTTTTTCCACTGCGTCCTAGCAAGAAGTACGGTCGACTTAGTTCGCGCTCCGCTATTTTGGAAGTTTTCTCGCTATTCGCTTGATTTAAATTGTCAGTTTTTTCTCGCTTAGAGTTCCCAGCTAAATAATTAACTAAAAGTGAGTTTTTTTCTGAGAAGAAAGTGTGTTTTCGGCATCATCGGAAGGAAAATTGTTTTTACGATTGCCAATTCGCCAACCATTTTGCGCACCATCGGTGCGTGGTAACGCATACCTGCACACGGATCATCGTCATCCTAGGCGAGTAAGAGAGGTGACACAGTCGGAAGAAGTGTTAGTTTGTTTACTAAAATGAACCGCCCATTTTGTTATGGCAAGTTTTGCTATAAGAAATGCTCCTCGTGTTTATTAGCGAAATTCAAATCAGAGATTGATTAATTGCGTAGGAAATCAGTTTGGCACGGCATTTGTGACCAGCATACAACTTCCAGTCGTATGAAACAGGTCAAAAGCTGTTCTAATCCGCCCATAAAATTTTTTGTTTTGATTTTCTGTATGGCAAAATAGTGAACTTTCCGTGAACATTAACGGCATAGAACTCACCAATACTGGGAGACCATAAGTTCCTGCCCACCTGTCATTTTCCATCTCGATCGTCATCGAGTGTTAGCATCTGCCTCCGCATTTACACCGCTCATCTATCATCGTGTGTTCAGCTGAGTGCCGACCCTCACATAAGCACACGCCAACGAAGACCGCCCGCACACGCTGATCGAAGATCATCCACGCTGCGCGTCGCTCCGCTGCTGCCGTTTAAACGCTCGGTGGTAGTAGTATAGGATTATCAGATAAGTTTTTGTTCTTGTTTCTCTCTTTCGCCCACAGTTAAATTTTAAGTTTGTGTTCTGTGTTTGTAGTTTTTTTTTTGTGTATTGTGTCCGAGTGATTATCGTTTCAGTGGTAGAGCGTTTTTCGCTCCCACTAGTACGGCAAAATGGACATTTTGTCGCAAGACGAAATGGACGTTTTGTCGGAAGATGACACCACTTTGCCACGCGATGGCAAGAAGGGTCGAAAACGTACGTCATCTCTCCCTGGTTCATCGTCTCAGTCTGGCTAAGGACAGGCTCAGATAAACCCCCGATCGCGAGCCTATCCAGATGACTCGACTGGCCGATGGGTTGTCTACTTTCAGCCCAGAAACAAACCTTTGAATGTAATGCAAATTACTAATGATCTGACGAAGCGATACTCGGCCGTGACTGAAATCACGAAGGTTAGGCACAATAAACTTCGTGTCTCCGTCTCTAACCTGAAGCAGGCTAACGAGATTGCTGCCTCCCAGCTCTTCACGCTCGAGTACAGAGTTTACATCCCAGCTCGTGATGTGGAGATCGAAGGTGTGGTCACCGAAGCGAGTCTGACCCCCGAGATCTTGGAGAAGCAGGCGGTTGGCCGTTTCAAGAACCGTTTGCTTCCTCCGGTGAAGATACTGCATGTCCAAAAACTGGGCTCAGTATCTGTCAGCGAGGGTAAAAAGAGTTTTACCCCCACAGACTCGTTCCGTGTGACCTTTTCTGGTTCAGCCCTTCCTCACTACATCGAGCTGGGAAAACTTCGACTACCTGTGCGTTTGTTCGTTCCCCGGGTCATGAACTGCCAAAACTGTAAGCAGTTGGGACATACGGCCTCCCACTGTGGCAGCAAGGCACGCTGTTCCAAATGCGGAGAGAAGCATGGGGATGACACCTGTGCAGTAGGGTGCTTCATTCTGAAAAAAGTGATGAATTTCTGATGGGCCACCCTCCAGTTCGATTCATAGCCCCAAAATATGAACCTGTGCAAAAATTGGTAAAGATTGATGAAGGTTTAGAGGTCGCGCCAATGATTTGAAATTTGTATGGGAATTACTATGGAAGAATTTAAAAAATCGCTTATATCGCTATAACTTTGCTTCTACTTGTCCAAATGTCGAAAAAATTTAGTATGTTATTGCTATGGCAATAAACAAAAAGCCTACAGTTGCTACGCTCAGTTTTGCAGCGTATCAAGAATTATAAAAATGTGAAAAAATGGCAAAATAGGGTAAATTGACAGATGAATATGTACAAGGCAACAACGCCAATTTCATCGCAACAACAACAGGCTTGTTGATCATTGTCATGACAACCACATATTTTTTTTTTTTCAACGTTTGGACAACTACAACCAAAGTTAGAGCAATGTAAACGAAAATCAATAATTTCCCATACTAATTCACCAAAATCTCCATACAAAATCCAAATCATTGGCGCGACCTCTAAACCTTCATCAATCTTTACCATTTTTTGCACAGGTTCATATTTTGGGGCTATGAATCGAACTGGAGGGTGGCCTATCAAAAATTCATCACTTTTTTCAAAATGAAACACCCTACTGTGCAGCTACCGCACCAAAATGCGTGTACTGTAAGGGAACTCCTCATGGTATCTCGTCATGCCCGGTGTACAAACAACGCGGGGAAAAATTACAACGCTCACTTAAGGAACGTTCCCGGCAGTCTTTTGCAGAAATGCTTAAGACGGCCACGCCATCGACCATCGACAAAAATCCCTTTTCTCTTTTGTCAGATGACGAGACTGACTCTGACTTGGCTGAGGAGGGAACTTCTTTCTGTCTTTCAGCACGGAAACGAAAACGCATCCGTTCGCGGAAAGTTGAGAATGAAGAACCCCAAATCAGCTTGCCCAAATCAAGGAGTGGTGGAAAAAAGGAAGTTTCTACTCCTCCTGGATTCAGAAGAACTGACTATACCCAGGATTTTCCACCTCTCCCGGGGACATCCAAGACCCCTGATGTCCCATTTTTAAGAACAGAAGCCCCTTCTTCATCTGGGTTGTTCTCATTTGATAACATTGTGGACAGTATCCTCAATTACCTCGATATTTCTGATCCTCTGAAAAGCATTGTTCTGGCAATGCTTCCTGCTGTGAAAACCCTCTTGAAGCAATTGACATTGAAGTGGCCCCTCATTGCAGCAATCATTTCCTTCGATGGATAATTTTCCAAACGAGGTCGGGGATTTGATCACTATTCTACAGTGGAATTGTCGAAGTCTTATTCCTAAATTAGACTCTTTTAAGTTTTTAGTTCACAATAATGATTATGATGCATTTGCTCTTTGTGAAACTTGGCTCTCTTCAGATATAGATCTTCCTTTTTATGATTTTAACATTATTCGACTGGATCGTGAGGATTCGCGTGGAGTAGGGGTACTTTTGGGGATCAAAAAGTGCCATTCTTTCTATAGAGTGAATCTTCCACAATTTCCAGGTATTGAAGTTGTCGCATGTCAGGCTATTATTAAAGGTAAGAGCCTTTGTATTGCTTCTGTTTATATTCCTCCTAGAGCCGTTGTTAATCGAAAACAACTTTCAGATATATGTTCAGTACTTCCTGCTCCACGGTTGATTATGGGAGATTTTAATTCCCACGGTACAGGCTGGGGGGAACTGTATGATGACAACCGTTCTACTTTTATATATGACCTCTGTGATAACTTCAATATGACAATTCTTAACAATGGAGAAGTAACACGTTTGGCTGGACCATCTTCGAATGGAAGTAAATTAGACCTCACACTTTGCTCTAACTCATTATCGTTGGATTGCACGTGGAATGTGATCCAGGATCCCCACGGTAGTGATCACTTGCCGATCAAAATTTCGATTGCCAGTGGGTTCAATCCGTCGGAATCCGTTAACGTCGCGTACGACCTCACCCGTAATATCGATTGGACAACGTTCAAGACCGCGATAGAGGAAGCCGTGTCGTCGGTAGAAGGGCTTCCACCGTTGGAGGAATATAACTTCCTCTCCAATCTGATCTTGGACAGCGCGCTTCGAGCTCAAACTCGGCCGGTTCCTGGAACGTCTTTGCGTAGGAAACCTCCTTCCCCTTGGTGGGACCACCAATGCACTGAGGTTTATCGTAAAAAGTCCGACGCGTTTAAGCTTTTCCGGAAACGTGGAACACCCGAGTATTTCGAAGCGTACTCGGCTCTTGAACGCGAACTCAAGAGCCTCATCAAAGCCAAGAAACGCGGATACTGGCGGCAATTCGTTGACGGATTATCGCGCGAAACGTCGATGAATACGCTTTGGAACGCGGCGCGAAGGATGCGTAACCGGTCTTCGAACAACGAGAGCGAGGAGTACTCAGATCGTTGGATTCTCAAGTTTGCGCGAAAAGTATGTCCTTATTCCGTGCCGGCACAGATGATTCCTCGCGAAACGACGAATTCTGTAGACGAGATCAGCCAGCCTTTTTCAATGCTGGAACTCTCACTCGCGCTCCTTTCGTGTGGCAATTCGGCTCCGGGGGCTGATAGAATCAAGTTCAACTTGTTGAAGAACCTACCAGACGTCGCTAAGAGGCGCATGTTGAACTTGTTTGGTCAGTTCCTGGAGCTCAATATTGTTCCGGATGATTGGAGGCAAGTGAGAGTTATAGCCATTAAAAAACCTGGAAAACCCGCTTCAGATCATAACTCGTATCGTCCAATCGCGATGTTATCGTGCATTCGAAAATTGTTGGAGAAAATGATCCTTTTTCGCTTGGACAAATGGGTTGAGACGAACCACCTACTCTCAGATACTCAATTTGGATTCCGTAGGGGCAAGGGAACGAACGACTGTCCCGCGTTGCTTTCCACAGAAATTCAGTTGGCTTTTGTTAAAAAAGAGCAAATGGCTTCTGTATTCTTGGATATCAAGGGGGCTTTTGATTCAGTATCCGTTGAAGTCCTTTCAGACAAACTCCACGCTTGTGGCCTTTCTCCATTGATAAATAACTTTTTGTACAATTTGCTGTCAGAGAAACATATGAGCTTTTCTCATGGAAACTCTACAGCTTCTCGATTTAGTTACATGGGTCTCCCCCAGGGCTCATGTTTAAGCCCCCTTTTGTATAATTTCTACGTCAGAGAAATTGACAATTGTCTAAGTGACAACTGCACGTTGAGACAACTTGCAGATGACGGCGTAGTGTCTATGACAGGGCCCAAAGGGGTCGACCTGCAAGGACCCTTGCAGGACATCTTAGACAATTTGTCTACTTGGGCAATTCAGCTAGGTATCGAATTCTCCACGGAGAAAACTGAGTTGGTTGTTTTTTCTAGGAAGCATAGCCCAGCACAACCAAAGCTTCAACTTTTGGGTAAACCGATCACTCATTCTATGTCCTTCAAATATCTTGGAGTCTGGTTCGATTCAAAATGCACCTGGAGATCCCACATTGAGTATCTGAGACGAAAATGCCAACAAAGGATTAATTTTCTCCGAACAATTACCGGAACGTGGTGGGGAGCCCATCCGCAAGATCTTCTAACGTTGTACCGGACAACGATTTTATCGGTTTTAGAATACGGTAGTTTTTGTTTCCAGTCGGCGGCTAAAACTCACATCATCAAACTGGAACGTATCCAGTATCGTTGTCTTCGTATCGCGTTAGGATGCATGCACTCGACTCATACGATGAGTCTAGAAGTGCTGGCGGGCATGTTGCCACTATCGGATCGGTTCTCGGAATTGTCCCTCAGGCTCCTCACCCGTTGCGAAGTTATGAACCCACTGGTAATCGAAAACTTTGAAAAGCTTCTTGAGCTGAACCCTCAAACTCGTTTTATGTCATTGTACTACGTGTACATAACACAGGATGTCAGCCCTTCACAGCATAATCCTCATCGTGTATGCTTCTCCGACTTCGGCAATTCAGTTAGTTTTGATTTATCTATGACGCGGGAGATTCGTGGAATCCCAGAACATCATCGTTGCATGATTGTTCCGTCAATTTACGCTGCAAAGTTTGGCCAAGTTGATTCCGCAAGATCGTTCTTCACAGATGGATCACTAATAGAGTCGTCCGCTGGTTTTGGTATTTTTAACGAATTTCATAGCGCCTCTCGAATGCTTCAAGCTCCTTGTTCCGTATATGTTGCCGAACTGGCGGCAATATACTATACGCTAGAAACGATCGCCTCACTTGCACCAGATCACTATTTTATTTTTACGGATAGTCTCAGTTCTGTCGAGGCTATTCGATCCATGAGGCCGGTAGAGCACTCCTCGTATTTTCTCATGAAAATACGAGAGATTCTAAGTGCTTTATCTTTAAGATCTTTTGTCATCACCTTTGCATGGGTCCCATCTCATTGCTCGATTCCGGGCAATGAGAAGGCGGACTCACTTGCTAAGGTGGGCGCTATGGAAGGCGATATTTACGATCGACAAATCGCCTACGATGAATTTTTCTTCATTTATCGTCAACAGTCACTCGTCAGCTGGCAAAATAAATGGAGTGAAGGGAGTTTGGGACGATGGCTATTCTCGATCATCCCTAAGGTGTCGAAGAGTCCTTGGTTCAAGGGGTTGGATGTGGGTCGAGACTTCATTCGTATGATGTCTCGCCTCATGTCCAATCACTACTCGTTAAACGCTCACTTGTTCCGTGTTGAGCTGGGGGACAGTAATCTCTGTGAATGTGGACAAGGTTACCAGGACGCAGATCACATTATTTGGTCATGTGCTGAGCACCGCGGAGTCAGATCCGAGTTGTACGATTCCCTTCGGGCTCGAGGTAGACAACCTAATGTTCCAGTTCGGGATATTTTGGCTAGACGCGATCTGGAGTTTATGCAACTCATATATGTTTTCTTGAAGAATATAAATCATAGATTGTAAGTTTGATTAACCTTGTGTTTAGTTTGTGTTTTGTACGTGTGGGTTTTTTTTATGTTTGTTTTCAAGATGAATAGAAATTAGTTCATGTTTTAGGATTAATTAAATATTTGTATCGTAAACCACATTTCAAACCTCCCTCTCCCTTTTCCCATCCAAAAAAAAATTGTAAATCCCCACTAACCTCGAGACAACCGCGAGTATCCGGTCCAGCTCCTTTAACTTTTAATATAAGAAATCAATAATGTATAACAAAAATGATAACTCGGCTCTGTAAAGTTTATTCGATTGAGCCTGTAAAAATAAAGTAATTAATAAAAAAAAAAAAATCACTAGCCCGTGGGCGGTCATCACTGCAAAATCGTGGTCGTGGGGCCCTCGTCAAAGTCATGCCTTCAAGACAGTAAAAGAACGAATTGCCGAGTGCTGCGTGTCATTAGGATTCTTTTCCGAAGAAGATAAAACGATTTTGTACACCGATGCCTCACCGATTGCGTTGGGGGCGGTCTTAGTACAGGAAGACATGCATGGGTCGTCAAGATTTATCAGCTTTGCTTCCAAATCGCTGACCGCAACTGAGAAGAGATACGCACAAAATCAACGCGAAGCCCTCGGGGTGGTTTGGGCGGTGGAGCATTTCTCCTATTTTTTGCTTGGGAGACAATTCACTTTACGTACGGATGCACAAGGAGTAGCATTTATACTAAACCGATCACGCGAGGAATCCAAGAGGGCACTAACACGAGCTGATGGTTGGGCATTGAGATTGAGCCCTTACAGCTACGCTTATATAACGGAAACGACAAGTCCTTCGACGACGATTCAAGCCCTTGGGAGATTGCTTCACTGGAAGCTAATGCGGCCTTATTTGTGACGGACAGCGAAATTAAAACAGCTACTTTACAAGACCAATGCCTTCAAGACGTCATGAATGCACTAAATACACGGGAATGGCCACGAAATTTGCGGAAATACCAAGTCCTTGAAAATGATTTAAGCACTAGGGATGGCATGCTAGTGAAAACCGGATGCGTGGTGATACCGGAGGCATTACGCAAAAGAACATTAGAAGTAGCCCACATTGGACACCCTTCAGCAGCTAAGCTTAAAAGCATTCTGAGGCAACGTGTTTGGTGGCCTGGAATGCCAAAGGACGCAGAGAAATGGGTGGAATCTTGCGCTCCTTGTGCAGTCAATGGGATACCTGAAAAACCCAACCCAATATCTTTGCTCATCGCCCGTCCTGTGAAGTCAACGAGTTTCGAGCAAACAAGGAAGGTCTTGGAGGATGTCTTAGAACGGGAAGGCCTACCGAAATTCATAAAAACGGATAACGGCCCCCCTTTCAATGGTGAGGAGTACAAACGGTATTGTGCAGAACGCAGTATCACTCCCATTTTCTCGACCCCCTTGTTTCCACAACAGAACGGACTTGTGGAAAGCTACATGAAGCTTATCAACAAGGCTATGGTAAGTGCTTCGATAAACAAAACAAATTACGTGATAGAGTTACGTGAAGCAAGCCATGCTCACAATGCTGCTGCTCACAGTGTGACAAAGCTAGCCCCGGAGGAGGTCATGTCAGGTAGGAAAATTAAGCGAGGACTCCCGCGCTGTTTGTCTTTGAAAAAGTTAATATCGACGACGAACTTTTCAACGAAAGGGATAAAGAGGCTAAGATGGCTGGGAAAAACGCGTGGACAAACGGCGGAGTGCACGGCAATGTCGAGTGAAGCCCGGTGACACAGTTATAATCGAACGTCACACACGCGGGAAGGGCGAATCACGCTTTTCATCACAAAAGTACGTCGTTATCGAGGAGCACAACGGCAGCCTTACGCTCAACGACGAAAATGGACACGTAGTGAAGCGCCACATCTCACAGACCAAAAAAGTTTCCAAATGGCGGAATTTAAAAGCACCAGAACCGGTCGAAAATCCTCAAAAAAAGCATTCAAACCAGCCCGAAACATCATCACGAAAAGTTCGAGAAAGGAAAGCACCAGCGTATTTGGATGATTTTGTTCAAGCAGTTGACAACATTCCGCAAACTCCTAAAACAAATAATTAGTGTTATTAAACATGATAAAATTTGAACTAAACTATAATATATTATATCAACAGATTTATGTAAGCCACAGGTTTCTCTTTATATATTTACATACGTAAAACTAAAAATGATTTGCTGCACTGAAGAATACGCTGAGTCTCTATTTTTCCCACCGAATGGACCTAGTCAAGAGGTCAATCAACTTTCACGCAGAATTCTCCCAGGAACAGTTTGTTCCTGTTCGTCAATTTCCATACTTTTCACGTTTTTTTTTTGTTTTGAACACTTTCCTTGGTTTATTGTTTAGTATTTTGGTTTTTATTCTCGTCTTCTCCATCTTCGTTGGGTGTTGACAGTTTGTTGAAATCCCCGTCTCGCTCCCAGTGCTAATACACTGTGGTAAATAGACTGCCCAGTAAAAAAAAATAGGATGTCGGCTTCTAGGTCAAGATGGATAAAGTTTGATAAGGTGATCCTGTTATGATATAGTTGGATAAAGTTATAACATTTTTTAATTTCGAGAAGAGGGAAGATGTGTGGTGCACAATAAAAGTACATAGTGTGCTGAACATTCGTGCTCTGAAACACATAGCTAAAGTCAGCTCATGTTGAGACAAGTCGACATAACGCAGACACGAAGGTCGGGACTTGACGGACTGGACAACCGTTGGCCGACACATCATCGTTAATCATCGACGCTGCTAGAGGTAAGACGTGCTCCTACAGGAACCAACGCTGGGCGATTCCCAAATCGACCTAGCGGAAACTCACAGAATTGGATGCAAAACTAAAAACAACAAAATTATCTTGGACAGAAAAACGTACTGCGAGGCGCAAATCGCATGTTTGCGATCTCGAAAACATTGTGTATGTGTTTGTAAACTCGAATGACTTTCACGATTACTTTACAAAGGAAGTGGTGAAAGACGATTCATATTTCTTAGAGAAAGTAGAGAAAGTAGAATTTTTTGAAAATTATTTGTCACGACAAATTGTCGGAAATCGGTGAAGTTGTATTTTGTTATTCGTTGAATTTTTGTTTGTTTACTATTGGATAAGTTGCTTAGACATATCAATGTTTCAACTCCTATTTTTTGTAATGAAAATAATATTCTTGATATAATAACAGTAACAAGGGTAAAATGGAAATATTTTGATTTAACTGACAATTCAAGTGTTGTTTCTTTATATGAGGCGGATCATTATACCTCAACATGCGTGAAATTATTTGCACCATCTCAAAAACGTCACGCTAAGTGGAAAGTGGAATTGGTCATGTGTGCCATGTAATGCATAAGGTATAGGGAAACTAAAAAGCAAATTATATTTATTTATTTAATTTTATTTTACCAATATGGTTTAATACTTTTACAACGGCGAGTACAACGCGTCTTCAATAAACGTAAAAGTTTATTTCATATGTCAGAAGTTAGTAACCCACGGGTTGGAAAAAATATACGACGGGCCACATGTTGATTTGAGATGCTAAAATGTATTTTTGAAAAAAGTTCTCCAATAAAACTATCATAAGTGTTTGTATTGGTTGCTAAACGTAACGTGAGAGTGAGTGAATTATCAGAAGAATTAACTTTTTTGTCAAGTCTAAAAGAATATAAGGATTAAGGAAAAAAAACAAACAATTCGACTATGGCCCATCCAAAGAACCCTCATATATTCTTGGCCCTGGGCACCCATAATGTAAATCCGGTCCTGAAAGGTATGCCACTCTTTAATGAAAAAAAAAAAACTATCCATGGTCCCCATTTGAAACTTTAAAGTTAAAAAAATAAATAAAGTAAAATTTTCAATACTTCCCACACCACTTGCGTTGCAATACATATGTTTTATCACTAAGCCATATATAAAGCAAATCCATTCTCAATGGAACTTTAAAATAGCTTTGAGCCTATCTTCACAATTTTGGAATAACACGGTTACCAAAATTTTACACATTTATAGTTTGCCCATTTTATTCATGGACACCCTTTACGTGAACATCACACCTCCACCTTTACTAGTGAACCTCATATGAAATCTTATATGAAAATGCTGAGTCCCATCTATTTTAACGACATCCACTTTTCCGATTCTGCGTTACCCAGCGCAGCATTTTCCCGTTAAAACAAGACCATACTCGATGGCAGAGCTACAACATTCAATAATATGGAATTCCAATATTGAAATTCCGAAAAAGTTTCCTATTTCCATAAAGCTATTTGCTGGCTTCCACCATCATGATTGTCGTCGCCTGTTCATGCTGATGTTCATGTTCTCGCCATAAGACACGATGGAGTTAGTTTAGCTTGTTGGTTGCCCCGCACGCATAATCCGGTTCAGCCAGCAGCGTCTTGGTCGTCTCCGTCGGGGCAGGAAGCCTGGCGGTGATGGATCTTCTGCTCAAAACGCACACTAATATTCACTGATACGTGTTTCTCTGTTGTTGTTGTTGTTGTCGGAAGGATGCCGAAGAAGAGGCCAACCAAGGAGAAGCACTTAAGATGCTTACCCGGGGAGCAGGCTCATTCTTCATCGGGTATCAGGTAATAAGAACAACATCCCCAACCACAGAGTTCCTGTTGCTAGCGAAGTTTATGAGGGGTCCCACAGCTGGAGCGGAGAATCCCTGCTCCGGTAAATGGCAAACTTGGCAGGTTGATGACACACACGTGCGGCTTGCGTATAGGAATATTTTAATCACTCCTTCGGTAACGACGAAACGATGCGATAGGTACGAGAATTTCGGTTGTTGAGTCTTGTGAGGTGTGGAAGCCAACAGGAGATTTTTAGATCACGTGGAATGTTATTTTCCATGAAGTATGTTTCAGCCGAGATTTTGCAGGATGGGAAATGATGAGGAATGTTGGCTCTGATATACCGGGTTTAATCAAGGTATGATTAATTTATGCCGAGGACTTTATCTCATCTGGCAGGTATGCTAAATCGATGCAGGAAACTTGAGGTGTGCAGGAATGTTTGTGCGTTGGGTGCAGGAAGAAGGCAGCCCTAAAAGGGTGATACTGGAGCTTGAATATATTTGTTTGAACGAAAAAGCAGGCCATTCTGATGGTTCTTCATAATCTTCATGGATATCAATGGAGTTCAAAATTTGCTCTATTTGGATCACCCTACTGTCTGAGGGTTTTTAGCTGAATAGACCTGGCATTGCTCGGAAAATTAAGGTGAAATAATATGCAAACTCTATACCGGGGTATTATGAAAACCACATGAAAACCAGTATCCTCACCTCCAGAGACATAACAATGTTCCCATGTCAATTGGAAACAATATATCGAACTATAAGACAAAGATTCGAGTCCATTAAGCTCAACAATCCATAATCGCAAACGTTCTGCTGCCAGCTGTTCTAATTGCAAATTTACGATGAAGCCACAATCAACAATCGTCGCGTCCTGGCCTCATACTGACAGTTGGTCCCATTACAAAACTTATAAACTTTGTCTTCAAAATCGACAGTGGCAGCAGCTGAGCAAATCCACGCCAACTCACGAATCGATTTTGTTTTACTTTTTCAGAAGAACGCATCAATTTTTTTTCAAAAAATACCTTATTTGGCAAGCAATATGCCCGTGTGGCCAAAAGAGTAAATCTTTCGGCACAATCAACAAGGAGATTTACCAGAAAGAGAGCATGCAGAAGTGATTACTACCCTTCATCAAAAGCCACAAAGAAAACCTTTTGTTCCGACCCGATTTGGCATCATGCCACTTAGCTAAAACTTGGATGGAGTGGTGCGAAGCAAATCAAGCGAATATTGTACCAAAAACCACAAATCCACCAAATTGTCCAGAGCTACGTCCAATTGAGAGATATTGGGCTCTGATGAAGCGGAAGCTTTCTGGAAAGAAATAAGGAATCTAATATATCAAACACTACCAATAAATTTTGATAAAGTTACTCACCATCTGAGGAGTCTGAACAAACCTTCCATTAAGGATTGTTCAAACTCCTCAGCAGTTATGCATAAAGTTCGATTTTTTTTTTCAAATACTGAATAACTATGTGAATTTTTAAATCATATCCCATGAATCTGAAATAAACAACTACAATTGAAATGTGTCTACCCTAGTGGTCCGAGGTAGACAACCCTTCCGTGAAGTTAGAGATGTATTGGGACCCGTGATCTTCCCTGCATGCAGCCGATCTACGAATTCCTTTGTTTGTCTGATGTTAGAATTTGATATGACCATCCCCTCCTTTCCACACATTTTCCAGCCATTGTGCCCCATCTTATTATACATCTGTTTCTGGGCTATTTATTCCTGCCCAACCAGCATTTGGACAACCGTTTGAGGGTAGTATCTGAAGGAGGATTCAGAAACCTGTTTTCTACCTAGCTCCTTCCAATCAAAATTGTTAGCCATTAACCTCGAGCCTGCCACGACTAATTGGTACCCATTACTAACCTAGATTTGCTACTGTTTAATGTTAATTAAAAAATTACGGATTTTTGACTCCGCAAAGTGTCACACACGACTGAGACAAACGAACTGGTTAGAAAAATGTGAAATTTGTGATTTACTTAACTGTGGATACAGACCTTACGCAGCAGTAATTAACAATTTGGTTTGATAGGTTTTGTTTTTTTTTTTTTGGCAAGGAGGAAACCTTCAAAAAGGCCATCATGCCACCGCTTGACGACTGGGCGCACAGTCGCGGTGACACGGTGTGTGGGATTCTTACCGCACTAAAACCTCCTTGGACGCCTTGAACGCCCCACAGGTACTTCCTAAAGCAGCCATGACCAGACAGGAACTGCGTCAAGTGGAAGTTGACTTCTCCATGCTTCCTGTTCACCCATGTCGAAAGAGTCGGTATTAGCCTATATGTCCATCTACCGTTCTCTACTGCATCCCACTCCTGCTGCCACTTAGCCATCGACTCCGTTCTCACCATTTTTCGTACTCCTCTGGTTTCTCTCGTCATATAGCACTCGTAGTCTTCCGCCAAGGTGATTGGGATCATACCGGCGATAACGCATACTGCCTCCATCGAAATGATTCTGTACGCACTCACGACTCGCATGGCCATGAGCCGGAACGTCCTGCTCAATTTCCTTTGGTTCTGTTTCGTTTTCAGCGCTTCAATCCAGGCTGGACCTCCGTACCTTAGTATCGATGAGGACACACTAGCCAGAAGACGCCTCTTGCTGCTGCTTGGACCAGAATTGTTCGGCATGATTCTGGCTATTGCGTTGATGACCTTCGCCGCCTTCTCGCAAGCATATTCGATGTGGCTATTAAAGTTTAGCCGGTCGTCGATCATCACTCCCAGATACTTTAGCAGGCGCTTCGAAACAATGGTGTGCTCTCCAATGGTGATTTCTGCCCGCTGCACTAATTTGCAGTTACTGACCAACATCACCTCTGTTTTGTGGTGGGCTATCTGCAGCTTCGCTCCTTGCATCCAGTTACCAATCGTATCTATCGCCTCGACCGCCAGCATTTCCACTTCTTCCAGCGTCTCACCGGTTACCGGCAAGACGACATCGTCCGCAAAGCCAACGATATCAACTCCTTTGGGCAGCTTGAGCGTCAGCACGCCATTGTACATTCCGTTCCACAGCGTGGGACCTAGAATGAAGCCTTGTGGAACTCCCGCCGTGATTCTAAGCGATTTCTGCCCCGTGTCTGTCGCGTAGACCAGGACCCGGTTCTGGTAGTAACTACTTAGAATCCTGCAGAGGTAGTCTGGAACCCTCATTCTATGGAGCGCCTTGGCGATGGCCTCCCAGCTGGCGCTATTGAATGCATTCTTCACATCAATCGTAATCACGGCGCAGTATCGATTTCCTCTCTGCTTCTGTTTGGAAGTTTTCTCGGCTCTGTCAACCACTGTCCGAATTGCATCCACCGTCGATCTCCCTTTCCGGAATCCAAACAAGCCTTTCCGACAATCCGTGTTCACTCTCCGTGCATTTCGTCAGCCTGTTCAGGATGATCCTCTCCAAGAGCTTTCCGACAGTATCCAGCAAGCATATTGGCCTATACGATATCAGGGAACTGACCCTCGTCCAGACATTTCTGCAGCACCATCCTGAACATGTCCGGGAACGTCTGGATCGCCGCCTTCAACGCCACGTTGGGAATTCCATCCGGGCCGGGAGCTTTATTCGCTTTCAACCCTTTCGCTGCTGCTATGAGTACCTCGTTGGAGACTTGTTCAATTGTTTGGCCAGTTCGTTGGGTCATGCTGTGGGAAAAGTCCCTCCACGATGTCTTTCAGCTTGTTGGGACATATTTCAACCGGCATCGTTTGACCTCTGATCTTTGCCATCGGTATGCGTTGCCCCAGGGGTTGGCATCGGCATCGCGGCACAACTTCTTGAAACTATTTGACTTGCTCAGCTTTAACTTTCGTTTCAGTGCAGCCCTGGCCTCTCGGAACACCACCCTGCGCTCCTCTCTATCTGCTTCAGTGCTTGCTCTCTGAACGCGCCTTCTGGCTAGAAGACAAGTAGCACGGAGGGTACTAATTTCCTCGTTCCATCAGTAAGCTGGATGCCGCCTGTTCGTTGGCTCCAGTTTTCTCGGCATAGTTGTGTCACATACCCTTGCTAATAATTCGGTCAACTCGTTCGCGCTTAGGCCCGGGACGCTGTTGTCTACCCTTAGAGCTTCGATGAAGAGATCCTTATTGAATGCCTTCGTCTTCCACTTCAGCTCGCTTACTTTCGTCCTCCGCATTTCCACCGGAGTCCGTTCACCGATACTGTACCGGATCGCCTGATGGTCACTATGGGTGTACTCCTCGCACACTGTCCAGTTCATATTTGCCATTAGCGACGTACTGCAGAAAGTGACGTCGATAATGGATTCCCTACCATCTTTGCGGAAGGTGCTGATGGTTCCTTCGTTGGCCAGACTGACGTTCAACTTTGCCAGAGCTTCCAGCAGGCTATACCCTCTTGCGTTGGTACATCTGCTCCCCCAATCCACTGCCCAAGCATTGAAGTCTCCTGCGATGACGACTGGTCTCCGTCCAATGAGCTCTTCGGTGAGCCCATCTAGCATCTGGTGGAACTGCTCAATTGTCCATCTCGGGGGTGCGTAGCAACTACATACATAGATTCCATTGATTTTGGCGATCACGAAACCTTCGTATGGGCTTGCCACCACTTGTTGAATGGGATAGCTGCCCATGACTTGTATGGCCGCCATTCCTGCTCTATCCGCCACCCAGTTACCATTATCGAGAGGGACTCGGTATGGCTCTGCAATGATTGCAACGTCGCACTTTGTTTCCGTTGTTGACTGCCACAACAGTTGCTGTGCTGTGTTACAATGATTGAAATTTATTTGGGTTACCTTCATTATTGCTGGCCCAACATCGCCTTCTTGAACTCAGGGCACCTGAAACTTCCCGTCACATGGCCGTTTCCGTCCTCCTTTTTGCAGAGCATGCACCTCGGTTGCTTTGTACAGTCTTTTGCCACGTGCCCCTTCTCTCCGCATTTCCTGCACAGATCAGATCTGTCAGGGCCTTTGCAGTGTCTCGCCTGGTGACCGAAGCCCATGCATTTGTAGCATCTCTCCATATTCTTAGATACCCGAGGAATAGCTTTCAACGGGCACACTGACCACCCAACCTTGATTCGGCCAGTCTTCAGCAGCTCGTTAGCTGCGTCCGAAGAAAGTCGTATCGACGCCGTCTGCATGCCACCATACGCCTTTCTCAACCGAATTGCCATCGGTACGTCTCCCAGGTTGCATTGCACCTTCAGCGCACTTTTCAACTCGTCTTCTGTTGTGATCTCGTCCAGATCCCTGCACTCGACCACTAACTCCTGGGATAAGGCTCTTACGTTCGCCGTCTCACCAAGAGATTTTTCGACAAGCTCCTTAAAAGCTGCGCTCTTAACCGTAGGGTCCCTTTTCAGCTCGAATAGCATCTCGCCTTTCTGGGTTCGCCTGGTTTTCACCACGTTCTCGCCTAGTTGTTTCAGCTCCGGATCCTCTCTCACTTTCCGGAGGAGTGCTGCGTAGGACGTTTTGTCCTTAGCCTCAACAACCAGAGCGTCACCCTTGCTTCTCTCCCTACGAGGCCTAGGCTTCTCCTTATTCTTCCTGTCTTCCTTCTTCTTCTCTTCCTTCTTCCTCGCTTCCTCTTCCTTCTTCCTCACTTCATCTTCCTTCTGTTTTTTCTTCCTTTCCTTCTGGTTCTCGACTTTACGCCACGCACCATTTTCTCCCATCGCCTTGATGCCTTCCTCGTCGTCCCTGCGTTTTTTGGGCTCCTCCTCATCTCCTGGCGTGTCCCTATCTCTCTTTTCAGGACGTGGATTTGTGGGTCCCTTCGGCGTCTCATGTGCTTGAGCCAGTCTTATGCTCTCCTTGGCCTCCAGCAGAGCCTTTTCGGCATTTTCGGCTCTTTTTCTCCACTCTTGACATTCCCGATCTGCCACTGTTATGCCGGATTCGATTCCAGTCACAAGTTGCTTGATCTCTTTGTGTACGTTGTTTTTATCCTTCACGAACACATAGAGATCATCGATCTTCCTCCTGACCTCCGTCATTTTGGTTCTCCCGAGCTGCAGTTCTTGAGATTTGCTACTGCTGGATATCGGTGTGAATATCTGGCTTAGCCCAACGCCTGGCTGCTCTTCTTGAGACTTACTGCTGCTGTTGGAACTCGCAGTGGCCCCCAGGTTCGACACTGGTGATCTCTGCAATATGCCACTCCTTGCGAACACGTTCGCTCCTCTGTTTTCAATGTCTGGCGTCTTGCCGTCGTTCTTCATATTTTTTTTTTGGTTTTTTCATTTTCTTCATTTTTGTTTTTTTCTCCAATTTTATCCACTCTGAGGGTCCCCCTTTCGGGCCGCTATCTCCACTCGTTGTACGTAGTCGCCTATCGTGATCCCATGGTTATCTATGCAAGCAGGGAGGCCATGCTAGGGTTGACACGGTCCTTTCATGGGGGCCGTGTTCAGAGCCAGATCGGCGTAAGTCAGGAATGTTACATCTGAGCCTACTACTCACCAACCACCAATTGGTGACGAGTTTTGAACGTATCCGGAGGCGTGCCAAGGTTTTAGCGGGACGGGGGCAGCCACATTATTAGCCCACTCGCCATTTCAAGAAGGTGTCACCCTTCTTTACTAAGGGAGCGGAATAGCAACGCCTGTCAGTCCTGTAGCGTGGTTTCCAATCCATTGTGCCGTGTCGTGTCCAGTATGCCGTAATAAGGATCTTATTGGCGTCGTTCCTAATGTGCCGGTTGGCACTCCTGCGCACACCAAAAAATTCTGTATTTTACTGGCGATGTAAACATCCATGCATGCAAACATTCATACATGTAAACTTCCTTTTCACGTAAACTAGCAACTTGCAAGAAATGTGGCAAACAAAAGTGGACAGTTGCATACAATATATGGGATATTACATGACATGTCTCATAAATTTACACGATCTATAATCTAAACTTGTATGATATATGACGCTCCATTTATGTGCATCATAGTAACGGAAATTTACACTACTTTTTTTTAGCTGTGCGGGCACTCTATTTTGTCTTGGTTCATGGCCCCTAGCTAACAGGAATGTGAAGTTTCAGTGAATTCTGAGAGGTAAAATCTTTTCTTTAATTCGATTATTTGTTTAGCTATTTGGCGTGGATTTGCTAAGCTACCAAGCAGTCGTTTAAATTCAGTTCGCTAGAATTAAACCAACGCGTGCTCACTGTTGCCTGAAAAAAGAGCACCATCATCCCTCATCATAACAAAGCCAACAACAACAACACAGTGAGAGTGAGTAAACAAGTCTTTCAGACATTTTGCCCCACTACCGGTCGTGTTGTGCCGGAAAACTCTCGCTAACACATTCCCGAGAGTACAATCAAAACTTGGACCAAGTTGTTACAATGTTTCAAAATATCATCATTTTGGAATAAATTTCAATGATCCTGTTGCTCTCCCCTCGCCGTGCACAGCAGCTCGAAACGAAAACACCGGGGAAGTTGCATCTGTTGTGCAAACTCCCTCAAACTTTTCTCCATGTCATTCCAGACAAGGCAGCGGGCGGCGGCGGCGGCGACGTCCACGAGCATAGAAATGCACAATGTAAGTACATATATTCCAGAAACTAAAAGTCCGCCCGGAAACGACACTGCGGGGATGAGGAAACGAAATCGGATATGTTGCGTTGAATACAACAACGAACGAATGCACCACGTTTGTATGGATATGTCTAAGGGAAAGTTTTTCAAACATACAGCGGTGGGAAAATGTAATTTTGGGATAGCAACCGATATAATTGAAAGGACGATGGTGAAAGTTCGTTCTAGGTTGTAGCATCTTTATGGAATGCCGATATTTTGCATGGTTGCTGATGGATAATGAGTAACTTTCACCGAACGCATGGTTTGTTTTTGTGGAGATGGCCCAAACATGCTGGATTCGAACGAACACACTTAGAAAAATTGATGTAAATTTAGGTGCTCTGAGACTGACATATACGATCGTCAATTTTGACATAAAATTGAGTCATAAAAGACGCGAAATTCAGTTCAATCAAACGTACGTTGGAACATGACATGTTTGTTTACGTCTCATCCTTTATGTCGAAAATGGATTCCGTCACGTGTAAGATTAGGTATTTCTAAGTGTGTAGGGCCACGTAGTAGGTTTGGCACGGAATACTGCAGAATTTATGATGACTGCCGGCGGACTGACTAGACTGCCATTTCTAAACTGTCTCCATAGAGAGACTGTCCACCAAATGGGCAGCTAGATAGGGAATCTTAACGGTATCAGAGGGATCCCCAATGAGAGCGTGGAGATAATAAGTACTTGTCCTGAATAGACTTCAGAACACAACTCGTTTATTTCGAAATTGCAGTGAGTTTTTATAGCCGAAAAATCTACACAAAGTTGAACTCTATAGTTTGTTACAAAAGATAGCATATCGCTTCTTTACTTTGGTTAGAAAGAGAAAACTGGAGTAAGAACGTCATTCCATAATATTGCAGTATTTGCAAATCGCCCCACGATGCATTGCTTTGGTTAAAACCGTTGAACTGTATCGCGGGAGCCCCGGTCCCGATGCACAATTAAAATATTCAGGTGTCAATATGAATTTTCGATTGAACTATAGACTGTGATTGATGATTAATACTATACTATGACAATGGTAATGGAACAATAATGTTGAGCACATTATCAATTAAAACCCTTAGTTACCTGTAATGCGTACTGAAATGTTCGCTACATCATACTCTTGCAACCCTGAATCAGGGTGCTTAGAAATCCATAGATGGGTTCTCGCAAAAAATGGACATCAGCTTTTAGATTCGTCAATATAACAGCATAATATAGCTTAGTTTTGGAAGTATGTTTTTAATTAAACAATGTTTAAAAAGTGATAGGGGACCGTTGGTAATACGCGCACCCTAAAGAAATTATCGATATTCACTACATTTAAATCAAAAATAAACATTCTATTTCAGCGTGTTTAGTCTGAATAATTTTCTTAATGCTACCAAAAACGTCATGTGAAAATATGCGTTCATCACCGAGTAAATGAGTTTGTAAAAAATCTTCTTAAAAAGGCGTATGCATTTATTTTTCGATCAGAAACATGCGCCACTGGCACTGGCAGGCGTAAATATGCATGCGCTGCCTCGTAAGTGTTGTGCTGTTTGCAAGATGTTATGAAAGTTGCATACATTTATACGCTCCTGTTCATTTTTATTTTGGGAAGTATAAATTTAGGATGCATTTAGCACATCCCACTGAACACAATGACAGCGACGGTGGATCAGTCTGTTTCTGATATACCGTGCAGGACCGAAATCCGTACACCTAAGCAAGAGAGAATCATTAACGGTCAATACTAAATAATACTATCACATTATGCTCTGTACCACATCTTTTTCCTTTACATTTATCTTTATTTTTCCAATATTTGCAAACACCAGGTCTGAAAATTACCTTTAATTATTAGAAAACGAGATTTAAATTGCACATATCTTGAATCAAAATCCGTACAGCGTTCTACGATTGAATCAAAATCCGTACAGTTTTGAATCGAAATCCGTACACTGTGTTGAGGATGAATCAAAATCCGTACATGAATGTAAATCGATCCAAATCAATGAAAAAAAAAACATGTTGCTATCTTGAATAAAGTATTTTTTTTTGTAGTTGCTTGGCTAAGAGTCCAAAACAGCTATATCCGTTTAAATACACTAGTTTAAAGCATATTTGAACTTTGTACGCAGATGGTCATTTCCCATGTAAAATCATGCGCTGAATCCAAAAATGTAGTGCAAAAAAATCTCAGTAGGATATTTTTGGAGATATAGGGGTAAGAGAGGCATAGTGAACAGGTGGGGCATAGTGAGCATCGCGTGCTCCAGCTTGGACTTCCGGCCGTTCAGAACAAATTTGTTAGCTGTAGGATCAATATCATCATGATATTGATCCTACTACCAGTTGATTTGTTTCATGCAGTTGGAGATCCAGAGCCAAAGTGCGGGATGCTCACTATGCCCTGCCTGTTCACTATGCCCCTCCTTCCCCTAGCTAAAAAATGAATTCTCACTTTAAAAAAACTAAAACACAAATATCTTTGGCTGCAATGAAGTGATATTAATTATTTTAACGCCAAATTAAACGTGATAAAATTTTATTTCGATCGTTAGAACACTATTTTTCCGTGAGAGTAATGGTAGAACCACCATAAACATTTTAATTTACATTGCTTAAAAACTTAGCAGAAATTCAATTTTTCCTAGGAAAACTTAAAAAACAAACTATTAACTAACAACAATACCATCAATCTCACTGACAATTAATGTTCAATTGATCGAACGAAAACATTTCTTACCTCTAATTTAGCGTTAAAATAATTAATATAATCTCATTACAACTGGAGATATTTTTATGATAGTAATTAAACTTGTTTAAAGTGAATTTTTATTTTTAGCTGTATCTCGAAAACTATCCTACTGACATTTTTTTTGACTGCATTGTTGAATACTGCGCACTGTCGTGACCGGACCGAGGTTTCCAGTCTCGCTCACGGCTACACGAATTTCGGCTGATCTGCTTCCAGTACTGCTGCTGCTCCTGCTGCTGATGCTCCTGCTGCTGCTCCTACTGCTGCTATTTGGTCTCCGTTGCTTCCAAAGTTAGTTACAAGAATGACCTCTACGAGTTTAGTTTAGTTTAAATGATCTTTATTTTAGTTTAACTTGGACGATTACCATATAAATTTTTACTAAGTGATTTAATTGCTTTCTTCATCTTTAGGTATGGGCAAAATTTAAAATTTGTTTTACAGGATTAGTCCTAGACTTAGTACACGGTCGACCACCTTGGTGGGATTGGTTTGTTTTGTTTTTAGAATTTGAAGAGAAACTACTTAATACTACTATTGACAGCTTAAAACTAACCTACTCTACTATATACACTTAACCTACTATGTACAAATTGCTTATTAAAGCATGTTCAGAAAGATTGCATTTTTGAATAAATTTAGTTGTCATATCATCAATTTTGGAATCTACTTTGGGAATTTCTGCCTCTTGATGGAGGTCTGCTATTCTTGTGTCGAATGGACGATCTAGGATCATCCTCAACACTCTATTCTGTGCAACCTGGATTTTGTTCCTGTGGGTCTGAGCGCACGATTCCCACACCGGGGCGGCATAGAAGATCGCGGGGGCTATGATCTGTTTGTAAACAGCCAGTTTGTTTTGCCTTGAGAGGCGGGATCTGCGGCAAATGAGCGGATACAAACACCTAACCAAGGCGGAGCACTTAACTAGGGTTTTCTCTATGTGCGAGCGGAACAGGAGCTTCTCATCGAACAACTGCCGAGATAAGTAACATCAGTGGACCACTCGACCCTTGTACCATCCATTATTACGGTACAGGAGGGAGACGGTTTAAGTTTTGGTGATTGTCTGTGAAGGAACATGATCGCTTGGGTTTTCGAGGCGTTGATTTTGATTTTCCACGTGGTGGCATAATCAGTAAAGGTGTCAAGGCATCGTTGGAGCTTGTTCGTAATTTCACGAGGCATCCTACCCTTGACGGCTATCGCGGTGTCATCTGCAAACAGAAAGAACACGCAACCGTCTCCTAGAGGAGGGATGTCCGACGTGTAGATGCTGTAAAGCAGTGGTCCCAGCAGACTCCCTTGCGGAACACCTGCTGGGATCGGAAATTGTCCCGAAAGGGAACTATTCAACGACACCCTGAACGACCTTTGCTGGAGATAGTTACGGGTGATTTTCACAAGGTATGGTGGAAAGTTGGAGTTACAAAGCTTGTATATAAGTCCGTCGTGCCAGACATTGTCAAACGCCTTTTCGACGTCTAACAAGGCCATGGCTGTGGACTTGGATACAGCTTTGTTACTCCGGATGTTATTCATCACCCGCACTAGCTGATGATTGGTGGAATGCCCCTTACGGAACCCGAACTGTTCCGGAAGAAGAATGTCATGTTCCTCCACAAACTTGTTTAGTCGGCTGAGGATCAATTTTTCGAACAGCTTGCTCAGCGCTGAGAGCAGGCTAATCGGTCTGTAGCTTGACGGTAGTGAAGGGTCTTTCCCAGGTTTGCGGATCGGGATGATTTTTGCCACCTTCCAGATGCTTGGAAAGTAGTGCAGCTCCAAGCATCTGTTGAGGATGGCAGCCAGCAGCGAGTGGACCCTCGGGCTGAGATTTTTCAACGCTAGGTTGAATATTCCGTCAAACCCGGGAGCCTTCATGTTTTTACTATATTTCAGCGCTGAGCAAATTTGTTCCTCTGTAATCCGTTCTTCTGGAGGGACGGCACAAGGGGAGGTATCTAACGTCTGGACGCACTGCACAACCTGGTTCTCGAGTGGACTTGGGATTGTAGAGCCAAGCAAATGCGATTGGGCAATGTGCTCCCCAATTGCATTGGCCTTCTCTTCGTTGGTGATAAGCCGTTCGTCATTGACTCTAAGTGGTGGAATGGGCTTGGGGTGAGACTTCAGCACCTTGGCAACCTTCCAGAATGGTCTGGAACGGTCGTCCAGGTTCTGAACGAGCCGCCCGAAACTCTCGTTCCGGATTGAGACCATTCTGGAAGCGATCTGCCGATTCAGATCGACCATTTCGTATTTACGCTGCAGATCCCCAGTCCGCTGAAACTGGCGTCTACGAACATTTCTGAGCCGAATCAAGAGTTTGGTGTGGGAATCAATTGCTTGAAACTTACCCCTCACAGGAACTCGTCGAACGCACTCTTCGTCAGCCACGGATATGGCTTGATGGAGACCCTCCAGGGCCCGGTCGATGTCCTCCACTGTGTCGAGTGGTGGGTTGTCGTCGATGTGGCGGTCGACCACGCGTCGAAACTGGACCCAGTTGACTCGATGGTAGTCCTTCCGCTGGCACGGTGCAGGGGCCACGTTGTAGCCCAGCTCGGTCAGCACCGGTTGGTGGTCCGAACTCAGGTCGTTGACGGCAACCGGCTTGGCTAATCTGGTGTTTGCCAAGAACAGGTCCAGCGTCGATGGGTTGCCCGCCGGTGATGTGAAGGTTGGTTCGTCCGGAAACCAGACGGAATAGAGACCATGCTGGGAATGGTCGAATAGCAGGCGGCCGTTTTGGTTCTGCTGGTAGTTCCGCCAGGCCTCGTGCCGGGCGTTCAGGTCCCCTCCGATTACGAAGCGGGCATTGGTGCGGGTTATGATGGCAAGGTCGTTCTTGAACTGCTGTGCTGTACCATTGCTAACGGTACATTGCCGGGGGCAGTAGACAACGATGAACCGGACGTTTCCGGTCGATGTTTCCACCTCAACGCCGACGGCCTCGATGATGGAAGTGCGGTAGTGGGGTAGGGTGCAGTACTTGATGCCTTTCTTGATGATGACCGCGACACCGCCCCCCCTGGAGCTGGTGCGATCAAGCCGGACAATGCTGTGGTCGGGCAGCCAGAAGCTGTCACCGGTCTTGAGGTGGGTCTCGGTGAGAAGGCCCACGTCGATGTCGTGCTTGCGGAGGAAGTCTGCAAGCTCAATGTTTTTCGCCCCTACGGAGCGAGCGTTCCAGTTGGCGATCTTTATGGGTTCACGGTCCATAATTAGCGACGAAGGAGATGATAGCTTGGAGCTGTTGTGTTCTTGTTGCGCAGGTGCGCTTGATGATGATGGCCTGGGCCAACAGTGTGACGATCTCATCCGTTGACAGCGGAGAATCGTCTGTAGCTTCGCCGATTGTACCGGCCAATCCCGGAGCAGGGGGATCCGTCGATGGCCCGGAGGCTTGACCGGGTACTGCAGCGGCAGCCAACTGTTGGTTGAGCGGGAGCGGCGGCAACACTGGAATTGGCCGTGATTGGACCGGTGATAACGGAGGAAAGTTCTGCGCGTTGTTTTCTGGAACCTTCTTGCGACCGGGCTGGTTGTTGGACGAGGCCTTCTTCCGGATCTCGGCGTATTCGGCCCGCTTCGGACAGGCCTTACTCGTGGCCTTGTGGGCGGCACCGCAGTTGGCGCATGTGGGAGTGGCTTCCTCGATGCTGTCGCAGTTGTCGATCTTGTGGTTTTTGCCGCATTTGATGCAGCGGCTGGCCATGCGGCAATTCCTGGTGCCGTGCCCGAACAATAGGCAGTTCGAGCACTGAGTGACGCCACGGTGGGTGGGCTTATACCGCTCCCACTTCACTACGATGTGGAACAGTGTGCGTGTCGTCTGGAGATCCTTCACGGTTGTGGAGTTTTTCTCCAGATGGACCAGGTAGAGCTGGTCACGATACTTGATGGCCTTGCTGCGGGTCATCTTGTGGACTTCGACCGGCTTGAGGCCGTTCGTCTTAATTTCGTCCATTAAGGTGGTGGTGTCCATGTCGTGGAGCCCGCGCAGCACCACTTTAAGCGGCTTGGTGGCCTCGATGTCGTGGGAGAAGTACTCCAGCTTCATTCTGTCCAAGAGGGCCTGAATTGCGTTGAAGTGTTTTTCGGCCGGGACCATCAGTTTGTAGCCTTCCGTGCACCGTTGAATGGTGCAGCGAAGGCCCTGCTTAATGTAGAAATCCAGCTGCTCCCATAGCCCGGGAGGGAAGCCCTTCACATAGAAGGGTGGCAACTTAACTTTTCTCGGCACCGTCTCAGGGTCCGACTGCGGCTGGGCTCCGTTCTGCAGGGCGGAGAACGGATTGTTGCTCAGCAGCTTTTTTGCTGCCGATGCGGTGGCGCTGCTGTCTTCAGGTCTGGGTCGTTTAGTTCCGGGAGGCCCCGGCTGCGGGTCCGCAATGCCTGTCGGGATGGGCAATGGGGTTTTCTTCTGCTTCTTCTGGGCTGGCTCGGTGGTCGCGCCATCTCCTGGGAGAGTCTGTTTTCCCGGTAAACCGGCACTCGCGTTACCGCGCGATTGACCTCTACGAGCTTAGGTAGCTCGTTTTTATACCTCCGTGCTGTGTCAGAATTTCCCCTCACTAAGCATGAAATTTTGTTCGCATCTCTCTATTATCACTTCTGCCACGCTCCACTCTAATTTAGTTTAACTCAAATTGAGTGTTTCATTACTTGACTCACCTCTCAAGTTTTTTATTTATTTCATTATTATTATTCCACACCAACTCTATCTACCACATCCTTCCCCTCCTGTACTCTTGAGTACACATGCATCCTATTTTATTATTATTATTATTATTATTATTATTATTATTATTATTATTATTATTATTATTGTTTTCATCATCATTTTCACATCAACTACAATATTGACATCAGTTTCAACTTTCATTATCTTCAATATTATCAGCCATAACTATTACTTTCAAAATTGTCACCTGCTTCAGCATTATAAAATTTATCGTCATTAATTTCAATATTATCATCAATTTCAAAAACGCCATAAACTTCAACATGAAAACGGACTTCAGCAAAGAGATCAAGTTCAACATCACCATGTACATCAACATTTCCAATCACTTCAAGCTTGCAAGAACTAACATCTTCAACATTGCCTGGAAACTCAACTTAACTGACAAGTTATTACTGTCATCATCAGTATTACTATCGCTTTACAAAATATGTCATTAAGTTAATCACTGATATCAATTTCAACAATGTCGTAAACATATCAGTGTTTACCATAAATTTCAGTTGCCTCATCAAACTCAACATTATCATTAACTGCATCATTACTGTCGTCTGCAACAAAAAACTCAGTGTCAACATTTCCATAAATGTCAAAATGCGCATAAATTTCAACATTAACTGAAAAATATAAAAACTTCATCTTGAAAACGCATCTTATTCATCATTATCATCAACTTCAACAGTGCATCTGACTCCAAATTCGTACTCACTTTCAACATTATCTTTAACTTCATCATTAAATGTAATATTATAATCAACTTATATATCCTCGATATCCCATTAACTTCAACATGACTATCAACTTCTATTATGTAATCAATCTCAACATCACAGTACAGTCCAAAATTGCGTTTCATTACCAATCGGCTTCAACACAGATTTTTTTTAAATATATAGCACATTGGAACTTTGACAGCTGTGATAGAAATCTGCGATAGCCACCGGATGGAAATGTTTCATAAGATCCGCACATTCACTTCAATTTTACTTCATTTGCATTAACCAACACTCTATCGTCAAATACAATTAAATTTTCAAAATTACAACTTCATCATTACCGTACACTTCAATATTGCCTACATTTTAAAATCATTATCAAAATCGATGTTAACATCAGGTCCCGCATCGGTACCAATACCAATATGTATTGTTAAACCACAACTACCATAACTACCTTAACTTCGATTTCATCAATACTTCATCTTTGCCAAAAATTTCAACTTAATCATCAACTAGTCTTTTACCATTATCTTCATTATTGCTTTTATAACTATAACAACCTGAATACTGCATGGGAACCAGCAAATCCTGATTAGCAATTTCCCGTTTTCCAGCTTTGTTCTGTCTTGCTTTCGGAATTTTGGAAATTGTCCCGGTTTTGCGATATACCTACATTCAAACCAAATGCGATTGAGCCAAAGAGACCACTAGGTTAAATGAGTAATTACTAAGACAGAATAATTTGTTTTAGGATCTTGAACCTGGTTCTGCGCTCGAAGTCAACTTGTCTCTTGAATACAGATATCTAACGAACCAACTAACTACCGAAGTCTTCAACACCCGCCTAAGAAAATCCTCTCAAAACTTTAGAGGCTTTTACTTGATTGATCTCAAACATCTTCTTGTAAAGAACGTCCCTTCGCAGAGAACTTTTCAGAATCTTTCAAAAATTAATCTGAGATTCTCCCTGGGAGTACCTTGAAATATTTTTTTTAAAAAAATTAGAAGTTCTCTCCTACTCAAAAAAAATCATGGAATTCGACGAAGTTCCCATAATTTCTCCAAGAATTTGCTGAAACTCCTATTTTTTTATTTCTCATTAATTCTTCTTAGAATTCCCATGCAATTCATACTTGCAAGTTCCACAAATCCATTGAAAGTTTACCCTCAAAACTCGATTCCCTTAGTATCCCTTCGGATCCTGGATCCTTCACAATCGCCATGGAAGCTCGTAATCAACTTTCTTTTTGAAAAAGATTACTACAAATTTGGATCGCCTACAATTCAAAAACGGAAAGAGTTGAGATAATAGATATTTCAGGCATAACATTTGATAACGGCACAAAAGCATTTGTAAATAAACCTTCTAAGGCCCTTTACACGCGAACCAAAGTACGCCCACGCAAACCAACAACATCATTGCATAGGGGCAACTATCACCTTTCCGAAAGTGGTATTGGTTTGCGTGGGCGTACTTTAGTTCGCGTGTAAAGGGCCTTAGAATGTTTGTTTACAAATGCTTTTGTGCCGTTATCAAATGTTATGCCTGATTTGATCAATTAAAAGAACTTAATGCTCTTCACATTTATTCCGTCCACTAGCGGTCCTACGTCAAGCTTCCGTTCGTGCCCCTAGACACAGACCCTTCTACTTTTTTATTAACTGTTAAATTCAGTCCTCTATAACCGTAACACGCGCGCGAGGCTCAAACCTTTGTACACTACTTTTTTTTTTAAATCTACTACTGTTAAATCAAATATCAAAAATCCATCATCACCATCGTGGCGAACAGAAATAGTTTTTGCAGTGCTACAATAATTATTAAAAAGTCGTTATGATAGCTGTTCATATAAAATAATCCGTTAAAAATAACATAATTTGTCAATTCATAAAAAAATCACTAGATAACTGTTTAAACGACAGTTTTAATGTGTGAAATGCAGTGTCTTTTAAATTCTGTAAGTGTTGTTGAACACGTAAGTGTTGCTGAACGTTTGATATGTCTAGGCATCGAATTAAAAACATTCCTTTAAAATATAATGAATACTTTGAAGCACAAGTCAAGAAATGTGGTGTTCTTATTTCAACCGCGTTTCTAGTATTATATCTATGAAAGTCACTTCCTCTTTCAATTCGATCACCCAAATATCGAGACAGCAAACCGTTAACTACTTTAAAAATGAACACCATAGTCAAATATACAATTCATTGCTTCACCGACAACCATTGTAAGAGCACCCGCACCAATGCGTTGCTATAGCTATTTTAGCAACCTCCACCATAACGCAGTAACCGCACTGGGGGTTGCTATTCAAGTGCTGGAAATAACAATCTGCCTCTTGGTGAACAGCGGGTTGACAAATATAGCAGCGCGATAGCAACCGGCTCAAGCGTTGCTATCTATGAAATGTTTGTTTTGTTTTTCATTTGAACATTGTGATATGTGAATGAATTTGGATCTGGGAGTAAAAATTTGGACCCAAGAGACAGCAAAGCATTCCTCTGAAAGACCCGGAACATCCATAAATGTGGAAAATTAGTAAAAAAGGATCTAGATTTTTTTAAATCAACTTGTTATTATGCTGCATGAATGAATTTGGATTTGAAACCAGTATGTGCAATCTGGTGGCCATGGAACGGTCCTTCGAAAGATCCGGAACATCCGGAAAGGAGGCCAATTCATAGAAAAGATCCTAGAGCTCCGTATTTTTTTAAATCACTTATTTTGATGCTACATTAATGAATTTGGATCTGGGACCAGCATGCGAACTCTGCTGGTCACAACCCGGTCTTTCGGGAGCGGACCCGGACCATGCGTAAAAATGATCATAAGATTCATCAAAAAAGATTCATGAGCTTCCCGATTCACTTATTCTCAAGCTACATGTATGAATTAGGATCTAGGACTAGCATATGCAAACAGGTAGCGGTGTGGTCCTCTGGAAGATTTTGAACATCCACAAAAGTAGACAATTCGCGTAAAAATCCTAGTTTAATTTGGACTTCCGTGAGGTTTTGAATCTTTCCTGAATTTCATTATTTTTTCTATTGTTCCGGAAATTTTAATCATATTTATAAAATTTCTTGAAGACCTCGCATTGTTTCTGAAGCATCGCAGAATTCATTAAATTCTTGAAATATCCTACAATTTTCCATGAATAAATGAAATTGTTATGAAGATCTCTATGAAGTTCCGAGAACTTCCCAAAATATAATGAAACTACCAAAAAATCTATCTCTAGAAGATCTTGAAGATTTCTGAACATTTTAAAAGATCTCGCGATTTTCTTGAACATAATTTGGTCGTTGCTGAAGTTCTATCTATCTATATTCTATCAACTTTTAGCCCTTTTACCAGTTATTGATGTTCAATACTTCACCATGAATTTCATTGATTGATACATATTATATTTTTTTTGCTTTACACACATTTAAGTGATGAGCAGTGGTAGAAAGGGCGCTAATTAGAGATGCATCACCTCGTTTAAAAACTTGTTTCCAGCAAAAGAAAAAGCACACTAAACAAACAAAACAAATCCCTAAAAAAGTCTTAGCTTCTGTAAATTTTTCCTACGGATCCTTATTTTTGCAGAATTTAATCAATTCTATAGATCTACGGAAAATTTAGTAGAACCGACATCACTTGGATGATGGAAGATGGAAGCATCTGTTTTGTTTTTATTCAACACAGCTGACGCATTGACAGAACGAGGAAAAAGCAACTGGTGAAAAAATGGCATGAACGAGGGATGCTCTAGTTGCACATCAATGCTTGGGAATGTGGATGATTTTTTTTGAATTTCACGAAGTTATGAAGTTATTGGAAGTGCCGTTAATATCTCTGAAATTCTCTAAAGCACTCTAGTCTAACTTCTTTAAGGTACTTGGAAGTTCTTTAAAATGTTAATTTTCCTCAAGTTACCTCCACATTTTTGAAATTTTTTTTGACTTCTCTAAAGTTCTATGGATATCCCTGAATTTCTCAAATCTTCTTCAAAACCTGCAGTTTCCTGCAGTTTTTGGGTTCACTTTGAAAATCCTGAAGTTTGCCTGCAGCTCACCAAAGTTTCCAGAAGTATTCGGAACTTACCTTTTGTTCCCACAGTTGGCCTATAAAACTTCCTGAAATTCTCAGTATTTTTTTTCATTCCTCAAACTCTCCTGAAGATCTTTATTGTTTCCTGAAGTTTAAGGAACTTCCCTCATGTTCTCCTGATGATGACCCTAAATTTTAAAACTTCCCTTTAAACATGGATCTGCTATGTAGCTTTCTTAATGTTTTTTAGTTCATTCCCTGATTGTTTTTTGCTATCCTTAAATTTTCGGAACTTCTTGATGGTTTCCTCTATTTTACTGAAATAAATGGAACTGCAATAAAGTTCTCGAAACGAACCTAAAGTATTAGGAACGTCCCTCAAGTTGTCACAGTTTTCCTGATATCCATGGAACTGCTCTAACATTTTCAGAACCTACCCGAAGTTCTCGTAACTTACTCATAGGTCATTAAGCTTAAATTTTCTAGAATTTAATGGAACTGCTCTAAAGTTCTTGATCTTCGCGCAAGTAAATTTTCCTGAAATCTATTAGATTTCTCTGGAGCTGTCGAAACTTACTCTTAAAGATCTTTTAACTTCCCCACATTTCTATCAATCAGAACTTCTTAAAGGTTTCAACTTTTTTCTGATGTTTATAGATGTACCGTATTAAATTCGACCAACCGAGCTTGATACATTCACAAGCTAAAATATGTAATCTAGTAATTCAGGTGGGCATTCGAAAATGCCTTTATGTATTTCGGTGCGCAACCTTCATAAGATGAGCATACAATGATCGGTATTTTGATTATTTTTACAAATTGACCACTTTTATGGATGTTCCGGATCTCTCAGAGGACAGTTTCGTGACCACCAGTGTGCGCATTCTTGGTTCAAATTTATTCATGTAGCATCACAACAAGTGATTTAAAAAAAAAATTGTTAGGCTATTCGGATCTTTCGGAGGACCGTTTCTTGAGTATCTGAGTCGGTAGTTCAATCTTCAGTCTTCGTGGTTAGGTATATCAATATTGTCGAAAAAAAAAACAATCACGAAACTCTGTGATCAATTTCAGTTCGAAGATCGATGATAAGTTTAGCAACTATCGGTGCGAAAGTCTAAAACGTAAATTCACAATCGTAATAGCAACGACCGGTGCGTAAACAAGTTGCTAACTAAAATAGCAATGGTTAAAGTTGTCAAACTAGCAGCAGTTGAGGAAGTGAATCTATTACATCGCAAAATCAAACGCATTATTTTATTCTGCAAGCGCTGTAATCTCGATATTTGTGTTGCATTGGACAGAAATAAAATGGATGGGCAAAAGTCTAGATGAGGAGAGATGATTGATTTGTATAGCTGTATTTTACTGGCAATAGTAAAATCGTTTTTCAGTCGACATAGAATTCCATGCTTCTTGGCAATTTTCTTGATGACATTGTCAATGTGAGAGTTGAACTTAAGTTTGTCATCAATAATCACGCCAAGATATTTAATCTCCCGAACGCGATCAATAGTCTCATCATCAATTACAGCAGAGACGTTCTCGTTTAATCGATTACGCGAAATTACCAGAAATTAAGTTTTGCTTGTATTCAATTTCAACTGCTTATACTTCAACCATCTACTTAGAGAATGAAAATCTTCATTCAAGTGTGAAACGGCATCATCTAAATCCTTAGCTGCAATGAGTAACACAGTATCATCTGCAAAAAGATTAATGTCGCAAAATCGTAAAACACGTCGCAAGTTATTAATTTACATAATAAATAACAGGGGCCCTAAAACACTTCTCTGGGGCACTCCAAGGTTATTCCCTACGGGACTGGAAACATAATCATTAAAACAGTTCGTTGAGTTCTGTCAGACAAAAAGCTTTCAAACCATTAATATTCAGTACTCGTAATTCCAAACCGCTTGATTGATATTAACAATAAAGCCCTAGATATTGTTTCAAAAGCGCGTTTAAGATCGAAAAAACAGCAAAAATCGTATCAAGTTATTTTTCCACTTCGCTAATACCAAATTTAACAAGGTTTCACAAGAATGACCTTCCCGATATCCCGATTGTTCTGGTATCAACAAACTATTGCTATTTAAATACTCCAACAGCTGGCCTTGCAACGCACGCCTCGCAGCCTGCGAGATCTCGACCACCGAATACGCTTCCTGTCTCTAAAAACGAGTGGCTTAAGCGCCACCTCCGAAGAGGACCACTCGTCAAGGTTTGATTTGCCCGGCAAGAAACCCAACCTCAGGGTGGGTTTATGAATGGAAGAGACCGAAATTTAGTTTAAGAGCGATTCAGCAGACTGGAATTCCAGGATTGAGATCCTCACAAACAGAGGCCGCTTCCAATGGTCTTAAGCGAAAGTTGAAGTTAACCGTCGTTCTACCGTAACACAAAAACCCCACTCACATTTATCATCACTGGAGGAACTTTCCCTTTCAGATTTCCTCCCCCGATCCTGACACGGGAGTGCGGAGACTGTTTTCTCAGGCAGTCCAACCTGGAGTAAATTCAATTACAACAAAAATAACGCAAAATAGAACGACTAAAACGTGAAGAATCTAACCAACAAAAATTAACATTACGGAGAAAGCTTTTACTTTACGAAAACAACATTTATTTCATGGCTAAATAACGGAAATCATTTATGATTTATTCGTATTCCTAACCTAGGTTTATTCATGACTCTTGTTCCATTCCCATTTTTGTTCGTTTGTTTGCTAGCTCTCCCTAAACATGTGTGCGGTATCCTGATCTGTTACTAGCGATTGCTAGCCTAACTTGCTAATTTTCTTCGAGCTCATGTGTCTGTGTGTGTGTAGAGATTCGCATGCGTTTATTTACTCACGGTAGTCGTTGTCGTCGCTGCTTCATCCGTGTCGGCACAGAAGGATCCCTTTGTCGGAGGGAGGTCGGCAAAGTAGCAGCCTATTCAAACGTTGGTGGTGTTGCACATTGCACCCCGGACTGATATGGTGCGGAAATATCCAATCGAACCTTCGAATTGGTACTGAAGTAGCGCCGACTGCCGGTGGCGCAAATGTTAACGAGGGGATCGTCGAAGACTAATAATGTACGTGGGTTCACGTGGTTGACATTGGCGGATTTGGCCAACGCTCTGCCGGAGAACAGTTAAACGGTGTCTCCCTTCCGAATTCTCCACCGAACCGGGAACCTTGAAGTTGAAGCGTGGGGTCTAGAGAGCGCGATTTATTTTCTCAATTGCGATGTGCCGAGCCATGCCATCTATCGTTAGAAGCGATGCGGTGCAAACTCCAATCCGCACAAACGATCCTACACAAAAACGATCCTAAACAAAAAGCCGTCGAACGGCTGTTCGACGAATTTCAGTTACATCTCCACACAAAAGACACTATTCACCTTACCTTTCTATAACTTTGCACACACAATAAGTGGACCGCACGGAACTTTTTACATATAGTTTGCACTCTACAGGCTAACGGAAAAGAACAAAGATGTAACATTAAAATCGGTCTTTTAGACTCCTCACATTTTTAACTTCACATACCACGAAAAACACACCGCGACACTAAGTACACTTAAGTACTAATTACTCGCACTCCCGCCTCTTCCACGGTTCAAGTCAAAGTGAACGAGTAGAAGTTCCAGATACCCTCAGATAGGCGTGATTTCAACGGTCATCGTGGCCGGAAGTACGTCAAATTACCGAAGTAATTCAACGACCTTTCAAACGACAATTGTCATCATCTTTCTCTCAAGAACATTCAATGCTACATCTCTTTCCTTGTCATGCAATTTCAGTATACTATCGTGCTCCAATCTATTTTCGGCTATTCTTTTATAAGAGAAAACGGTTCGGATTCGAACCCCGGACTTTAACGAACAGGTAGCGTATTCGGGTCAAATGGAGTGAATTAGCTGAACGTATCGGGGACTTGTTGGTTTTTGTATGACAAGTGTAACTATATATATTTTTTTTTTTTTTTTTTTTTATAATTACTTTATTTGTACAGGCTCAATTGAATAAACTTTACAGAGCCGAGTTATCCTTTGCGTTATACATTATTACTGTCTTAAATTTAAAGTTAAAGGAACTGGACCGAGTACTCGCGGTTGTCTCGAGGTTAGTGGAGATTTACAATTTTTTGGATGGGAAAAGGGAAGAAGTTGGTTTGAAATGTGGTTTACGATACAACTATTTAATTAATCCTAAAGCATGAAATTATTTCTATTCATCTTGAAAACAAACATTGAAAAAAAAACCACACGTACAAAATACAAACTAAACACAAGGTTAATCAAACTTACAATCTAAGGTTAATATCCTTAAAGTAAACATATATGAGTTTCATAAACTCCAGATCGCGTCTAGCCAAAATATCCCGAACTGGAACATTAGGTTGTCTACCTCGAGCCCGAAGGGAATCATAAAAATGTGATCTGACTCCACGATACTCCGCACAAGACCAAAGGATGTGATCAGCGTCCTGGTAACCTTGTCCACATTCACAGAGATTGCTGTCTCCCAACCCCACACGGAACAAGTGAGCGTTTAGACAATAGTGATTGGACATAAGACGAGACATCACGCGTATGAAGTCTCGACTCAAGTCCAACCCTTTGAACCATGCAAACTTCGACACCTTAGGGATAATTGAATGTAGCCATCGTCCCAAGCTCCCTTCACTCCATTGATGTTGCCAGCTAACGAGCGACTGCTGACGATAAATAGAGAAAAATTCACTATAGGCGATCTGTCGATCATAAATGTCGCCTTCCATAGCGCCCACCTTCGCAAGTGAATCCGCCTTCTCATTGACCAAAATTGAGCAATGCGAAGGGACCCACGCGAAGGTGATGATGAAAGAGCGCACGGATAAAGTACTAAGCAGTTCTCGTATTTTCAAGAGAAAATACGAGAAGTGCTTTACCGGCCTAATGGAACGGATAGCCTCGACAGAACTGAGACTATCCGTAAAAATAAAGTAGTGGTGTGGAAGAAGTGAAGCAATAGTTTCCAAAGTGTAGTGAATTGCTGCCAGTTCAGCCACATACACAGAACAAGGAGCTTCAAGTTTTCGAGAGGCGCTATGAAATTCATTAAATACACCAAAACCAGCGGACTCCTCTATTAGAGATCCATCTGTGAAAAACGTTCTTGCAGAATCAACATGGCCAAACTTTGCAGCGTATAATGGCGGAGCAATCAAAGGACGATGATGCTCTGGAATTTCGCGGATTTCCTGCGTCATAGATAAATCAAAATTCACTGAATTGCCGAAATCGGAGAAGATTACACGATTGGGAATATTTCTTGAAGGGCTGACATCCTGTGTTAAATATAGGTAGTACAAAGTCATAAAACATGTTTGAGGATTTAGCTCCAGAAGCTTCTCAAAATTTTCGATCACCAGTGGGTTCATTACTTCGCAACGGGTGAGGAGCCTAAGAGATAACTCTGAAAAACGGACGGATAGTGGCAACATGCCCGCCAGCACTTCGAGACTCATAGTATGAGTCGAGTGCATGCATCCTAACGCGATACGAAGACAACGATACTGGATCCGTTCCAGCTTGATGATGTGCGTTTTAGCTGCCGACTGGAAGCAAAAACTACCGTACTCTAAAACCGATAAAATCGTTGTCCGGTACAACGTCAGAAGATCTTGTGGATGGGCTCCCCACCACGTTCCGGTAATTGATCGAAGGAAATTGATCCTTAGTTGGCATTTTCGTCTCAGATACTCAATGTGGGATCTCCAGGTGCATTTGGAATCGAACCAGACCCCAAGATATTTGAAAGACATGGAATGAGTGATCGGTTTACCCAAAAGTTGAAGCTTCGGTTGTGCTGGGCTATGCTTCCTAGAAAAAACGACCAACTCAGTTTTCTCCGTGGAGAATTCGATACCCAGCTGAATAGCCCAAGTAGACACATTGTCCAAGGTATCCTGAAGAATTCCGAATTGTCATCATCCAATAGTCTTTGACCTCCTGATCAACTTTGCCGAAGAAATCATCCGTCTAAATAGTCAGGATTTTGAGATACAGCAGCACAAACATATTCACTTCGAATGCTCACTAGCTCCACCTAGCGGAGGAATTCCGAATTTTTCTGTCCATCATCCAACAGTCCTTGACCTCCTGATCAACTTTGCCCAAGAAATCATCCGTCTATATCACCGATATCTTGAGATACAGCATTCAAATCATGCAAAATAGGAGATTTTAGGGCAAAACTGTAAAAAACCCCAATTTACCCTATCGTACCCAAGATGAAACCCACTCCAATCGATTTCTGAGACTTTTTTCTATAAGAATGACTATTTTTTAGTCTCTTGTTCCAGCGAGCACCGAAGCTATTGAATTTTAACACATTGTTTCGATTTTGTCCCCAGTGTGCGTTGGAGCTCATCGAAGAGGATTTCCAGTACGTGGACAACTACTTTGATAACTTTTGAGTAATTAAGAGTAACTCAAATTTACTCGATGCAAAAATATTAGCTGGGAGTACAGCTGGCTTGCCCCTAGACCAGAACAATGCATAAGGTCCTAACTACATTGATCGATCCAATTAATGATTTTCTCTATGTAAGGCCATGTAAGAAAGTTTCGGGCTGCGTTCGACGAACAGCTTTTATCTAGAAATTTATACGACAAACACAGCCAGAGGCGTGTTTGCAGCCAAGTTTTTAACGATGGATAGAATCGATCAATGTAGCTAGGTCCTTATGAATTGTTCGGGTTAAAATGTTGCTATTGAAGTCTTTAAAAAAATAAAACAAGGAATTAAAACACTTTTCGGTATGTAATTGATCTGAATGGTTTTTCAAACCACCCCACATTGGCTATTAATGACCAATTGGCAATCGGAACACTTTCGTGATTAGAATAGAAGGATTATAAAAATGCAAAACATTATAGAGAGTTCCCACATGAACATTCAATTACAGAAATGGTGCAGATAGTAATTTATTAGTTATCATTTTATGTTATCAGGCTCACGTTTTTTTTTTAAATAGAATATTCCTCGTTAAGTTCACACTGAGCATTGATTCTGAGAACGTGCCGTGATGCAGAACCTAGCAAGGATAAATGATAGCTTGTGTTTCACCTCGACTGCGATTGTTTGTTACTTTCGAAATGTGAATTTTCAATCTATACATTTTGATGTTTACAGCATTTGGTTGATCCAACCGGCATTTGTTTACCTTTCCATTCAAAGCAGTTCAGTGGATGGTTGTGTTGCGTGACACGTTCGATGTGCTGGAAATATGCACGTATGTGCAATTGTCGGCAGCAACGAGACGCTTAGTAATAATTCGCGACATTTTGGCAGGGTTTCCATTGAGAAAGAGCGCTCTACCTCCCGCAGCCGTTGAATGTTTCGTTCAGCAGCGTCATATCAAATTCCTAGAATCTGGAAATATGCACAACCACTGTCGGGATCAAAAGCACCCTCCTGCGCTATGTCCGCAAAACTTTTAAGCCTCTTCCTTTGACAAAGAAGGAACCACTGTTTTCGTCGTTAGATTGCCACTAAGCACAACAAAGCGACAACCGAAACGATGAGGAAAAACATGTCGAAGAAAAATAACAGTCTGCGACAATCTCAACCTGTAACAAACGATTTACCGGACTACTTAGTCTGTTAAAGTGTATTGACGAAGCAAAGTAACGCACGTCGTGCCGCATCATATTTTGTCAGTCAGCAGTTCAATAGGGGTTTCGTAAATGAGAATCAAGAAATGTTGCACTCAGTTGTCACGTGATATTGATGAATTATTGCAACACTGCAAATAAAATGAACTTAAGTTAAAAAAAAAACACGTCTCTGTTACTTGAGAACTCAAATATGTTACTAACCAATCAAACTAAGGCCTTGTTGTCCTCTGCTGTCCGAAGAAGTCATATCGACTCTACTCGATCTATGGCCACACGACACCAGCCTCGTAGTCTGCGAAGATTCTGCAGGTCACCTTCTACTTGGTCCTGTTCGGTCGCTTTCGAGAATCATTATCACTGGGTCGTCGTCCGGCATTCTTACGACGTGCCCAGCCTCCACGTTCCGTCATCCAGCTGCACTCCGTGGTAGATGGTTCGCAACACTTTCCGTTAGAAAATACCAAGGTTGGCCCTCCACAGGTCTAGTGCCTAATCAGCGTCTTGTAAATATGTAGACAACACAAATACAAGAAATAAACATCTTTTAAAGACTAAGTGGTCGATTCGCAGAGAAAATATGGAATTCATTCAAGAGTTTACGTATTTCACTAAAGATGTAGCTGCTGTGATTTATGAAACAAAAAAGCGTTTGTGTTATACAAAGTGCCTTACATAACAATACAACATAAATCGCTAAGATGTTAGTAATCTCAAACTCGCAAAATGTATTGTAAAATAAACGCCCCCAAGCACGGGCCTATCAACAGTTCCACCAAAAAGGTTACACAGCAGATAACAATACCAATGCCGTAGATAACCCAAAGCAACTGCAGCCGTTCCACATCCAGTTCCACACTATCGGTGAATTCGAAGCGTGAATTTTCATAAAACTTCTTCTCGGCATTCTTCTCCCAGTGCGCAACTAAACCACTATCAAATAACCAACTGAGGTACAGTTTAAAATAAGCGTAATACAACGCGTTATTTACGAATGCATAGTACGAGTTGATCACTTGCAGTTTCTCCGGGATGATATAAAACCTAGGACGTACAACTGGTCCGAGAATCCGTTGGTTGTATTCAGCTTCCTCGGCAAGCATCGATTTTGCTTTTAAACATGTCATCGTGTAGCTGTATGAGAGGTTTGTAATGTCATGTATTATTGATGGCCGAATTACCATCTTCAACGCCAAATCCCGTCTTATTTCGATTATTCCTTGAGCTGAGCTTTGATGCACGAGCAGCATGTTTGACGAGCTGATAAATTCATCAATTGTTTGGGGATCTTGTTCAAATTTATTGGTGGTCATATGTGCGATGAACTTGATCAGATAGGCTTCAAACAAAACGGTCAGAAGGCAGGCACTTCCGACGACCAGAAATCGTTCAATTCTCTTCAAACGATAATGCGAAAGTGTGGGTCCACAGAACAGTGTTAGTATTAGATTTTGATGAAACAATTGGTTCCAAACAGTACTGATCAGGAGACATAACAGTAGGAAGCTGAAGAGCAATATCCACGATGAGAACTGGTACGGTTGAAGCATGTGGTAGAACAAATACTTGACTTGCGATTTTGGAACCAAAATGCACAATCCATCCGTTTGAGGAATCATCATTTCCACCGTCAATTTCGATGGGAATCCATTTCGGTTGATGACTCCCATAATTTCTCCTTTCATGAAGAGCTCCTCGATCTTTGATACAGATGCAGATATATTGCCTTTAGGTATTATGACAAACCTGAATTTATGATTTAAATGGCCCATGATGGTTTCAAAAACAATGACGTCCGCTCCCTCGAAATGATCCTCCTCAAGATGTACCAATGGTTTGGAAAGCACCGCGGCAAAATTATGATAATTTGTGCTTACCTCAAACCTTCTGTTGTCAAGCAATATGCGGAACGGAGTATTAATCTTAGGGCAAACGACATATCGATTCGGGCCAAGAGTTAAAAAACGTGCTGCTGTACTATTGGTCGCTAACACGATAAAATTCATCGTCTTGAAAAATTCAACTATAATTCTTATGAATTTCAATATTTCACGAAAGTTGAATGTGACAACAATAACATGTTTCATCATTGAGTTTTCAAGGTTGGCTTGTGTTGTTTGACGTATTAAATATTTCGAGCAGCTTTTCTGAAATTAATTAACAATTTCAAAATACAAATCTTTCCAATGGTAAATTCTTCAAAATGGCAATTTATACCGTAAGTGAGCGAGAATCATTTGCAGCAATAATAACAATTTGTTTGGTTCGAGAAATATCATTCAAAGCATCGATCATTACTGGCACAAGCGTTGTTTGTTGCAGACGTTGCAGCAAAAGGTCAAGTATTTCGATGAATTCAGGTTGATTGAAGTTCAGAAAAAGTACGTCGGTAGTTGGCATCGTCGGAGCTAGTCCTTCGCTTATCAGGCGATGCAAAATGTTTACATCATCGGCACAATTGTACTGGATAACCAGCATTGAGAAAACTGTTAACCACGATAAACGCATTTTGAACGTGCTTGAAATCAAGAAGGATAAGTTACTCTAAAACATTTTTCCGAGCGAGCTTCCGACGGAAAAGGTAGGATTTAATTACTAAGCACATTTTATTCGAGCACTGCAATTATTCTTTACACTAGCGGTCCCGATGGGGATATATTATTTTTTTGTTAGTTCGAAGTAATATAAGACTCACATATTTTTTTCGTTATACACTACTCAAAGTCTACTTACCAATCAAGATAAGGTGTTTGCTGTGGTTCAAGTAAACTGCCGCTCATGGCAAGTCCGTCCCTTATCACAAATCAGTAAACCGAGAAAAACTCGATTTATGTTTGCTTCGTATCAGACACAATCCACGCACTTCTACACCGAGGGATAAAATTTTTCAACTGAATATGACCGCCTAAGCCCAAGAGAATATGTTAGAGGCCATTATTACGAGTGTAACTTCGTGAAGTGACATCGGTAATATGGGCCAGAGAGTGTATTTCGGAACCAATGAAGGATGAGTTTCAGCGGAACAACTCATAGCTAACAAATGAACCGAACATGAAGGGCATCAAGAAGGAATACAGTCACCGCAGTATTATGGGTCACCCACAATTATGGGCCACTTCCGTTTGATTAACACACAGAACTGACTGACCCATAATAGTGACTAGCTGGCCCATAATACTGGGGTGACTGTATGTTGTGTTGGTAGGTTAGGGTTTTAAACTCGAGGGTCAGTTCACGTAGAGCACCCGAACCAATCGGTCGTTCCGCTAAGTTTTTTTGAGTCTAGAAGTGTTTGCGTTTTCGGTATTTGGAAAATAGGACTCCGCCACCCGGATAAAGTGGTTTAATCTAGAACTCCGCCACCCGACAAAATGGTTACTGTAAGTGTGACGCCCCCGAATGGTAACACAATAGGCGAAAACATTAACACGCTTCCAACTTTCTCTTGCATTTGACGTTTGCTTAACGGTGCACGTAGTATTTTGCGATTCAGTTTGTTCAAGATTTCACGGGTATTTTGATTCATTTCGTTGGATTTATAAGTAAGTGTTTTAAAGCTGATTAATGTGTATTATCACGTATTACATGGTTTTTCTTTAAACAATATATTTTTCCTGGCGGAAGGCCGTCCAGAGGCTGGGTGGCAAAGTTTTTGAAAAGGCATCCTGATATTTCATAACGAACTGCTAACCATATTTCGAAGAAGAGAGTTATATCTGAGAATGAAGAACGATCTTGGTTCGCAGAAGTTGAATCATATCTGGCATCCTAAGATCTCTTGGAAGTCTTAAACGTCCCAAGTCGTGTCTTTAACATGGACGAAAGCGCGTTCAAGATGGCTCTAAATTCCATGAAAAAAAGAGTGTTTGCTGCGAAGACATTGTAAAATGTACAAGCGATTCAAGGCAATTCTAATCGAGAATCTTACACAGTTATAATGGCTGGCTCGACAAATGGTTCTGTGGTTCCCCCGCTTATACTTTTTCAGTATAAAGAACGTTTACCCCGAGAGATCGTCAAAAGTGTCCCAAAAGAATGAGCTGTCGGTCGAACAGAGAAAGGCTGGATGAACTCTGGATCGTTCTTCGAATATATGTCTAACGTGTTTTATCCGTGGCTAGTAAAGAATAGTCTTCGTTGACGGTCCCCGGTCCTAAGCCAGTCCCCGGTCCTAAGCCAGTCCCAAACGGTTCAGTTTTGCAAAGAGAAGCAAATTTTTTTGACTTCCCTTCCACCAAACGCAACCCACTTCATCCAGCCTCTGGATGTATCCTTCTTCAAGCTAATGAAAAGTTCGTGGAACACTGTGCTTGTCAAATGGCGGTTCGACAATGGAGGCGCAATGATTACGCGACCGGACTTTGCACCTTTGCTAGAGCAGACCATCAACGCAATGGAGAATAAGGATGTCACCCTTAAGAACAATTTCAGGAAGTGTAGACTAGTCCCTTGGAATGCAAATGCAATAGACTACACTTCTTTGCCGAAACCGTATGATGTTTCAATCACACAATCTAGAAGCCAAACCTAGTTTGCCTAGCTGCATATTTCTCCGCGAGTTGAACCGCCGGCTGTCACCAGAGCTGCTTCTAGCTTTCAAGGAACAGAGTAGAAACTTGTTGTGGACTGGCGGCAATTCAGCTTTTTGATTTGTGGAGGAGAGTGTCTGATGAAGTAGAAGAACCACCAGCTTTCTTTGAAATCGATACAACTCTAATTGGCCTTAACATCAGCTATGTACCAGAAGGAGACCAATATATTTTTTTGTGAAGAAAGTTAGTGTAGCATTTTTTATGTGCGCTGTTGATACCATTTTTGTATCTTTATTGCAGCAATATATCCAGAGAAGAGCGGTATGACTTCGAGCTCCAACGATGTCAGTTTGGACCTTATATTATTCGGTATGAAACGTCACTCTACACTTATTAATAAATTTTAATATATTTCCCTACAACAGATCAACAAACACTCAACACGGAAGCTGTGGAATCAGTGGACACATTGGAACTAAATAATTTGCAGCAGAAGGGAGATTGAATCCGCTATGTGTAGCTGTGTATCCAAGGAACCCATCTGCTCTGGGGAAACGCAGGCATCGAGTGGTTTCAGCAGTAGCCACAAGTGAGTCTTGGCACTTGATGTATCAGGAAGAAGAAGCTGCGAAGAAATTAAGTGAAATGACAAAACGTAAAAAGCTTGAAGAGAGAAAGGAGAATGCTGAGTTAAAACAGAAGGAGAAAGAAATCCAGGCTATGGCCAAGCTGATGAAACTGCAAGAGCGGACGAAGCAAAAGGAAAAACTGCAAGAAGAGAAAAAAAGCTGCACGTATGCTGATGACGAAATCCAAATCGGAACGAAAGGAAAAGAAAAAAAAAACAATGAAGTAATCCCAGAACAAAGAAAAATCACCAAACCCCGTTAATTACCCCAAATCATCGTCTGGTTTTTTTTTTTTTTTTTTTTTTTGTTTTTTTTTTTTTTTTTTTTTTTTGTTGAAGAAAATGATTAAAAATTACAATAAACGGTTTGACTGCTTTCACCTTTTGTTCTTCTTCTTCATTTATCTTTTTTCCTTGTGTCGGTCAATTTAACTTTCCTTAAATTAACTTAAAACCTACGTTAACTTGGGAAACCGATTACCCGCGGCGTACATTCGTTCATGTACACTCATTCATATCCACTCATTATTTATCACCCATACATCCATACATCCATATTTACAAACACCCACACACAGGGAAGGGAAACCTAGCCTAACTTAACCTATCTTAACCTAACATTTTGTTCATTGTTCTTTTAGCTTTCCATTAGTAGCACAACTAGAATTTAACAAATATTCAAACTATTTCCAAACTGTTTTCCAAAACTAACTCGATTGTTCCATCTTATGTCTCTTAATTCCTTTTTAAAGACAAACAAAGATGGTTCAGTCACTCTCAAATTGAAAGCGACCACCCTCATCGTTAGCCAAAGCGCTGCTTTACTTTTTTGCGAACGCTCATTTATTTTAAATAGTAGAATGTCTTCAATGTCGTTTACTACAAAATTAAAGCGTGATCTTATTATCTGACTACACCACTCCCAGATTTTTTTTAGAAGCAAGGCATTCTTTTATTCTATGTCTATTGTTATCTAATTCTCCGCATCTCTTGCAAGGATGAAACTGCATTTCAAATTTGTATACCATATAGCTCCACTCGACTGATTTGTCTTTATGCCAAGGGGGTTAGGCTCTGTGGATCTCATTTTTCAGTTCTCGTCCTAATTTGTTTGCTTCAGTCGGATCAGTTATGATGATTCAGAAGCCGCCGGACAATACTACAGGTTCCAAGAATCACTGCTTTCTGAATGCTGTTCAGTTCTCTGCGTAGTTCCAACTCTTCAAGGGAACGTATAAGGATACGAGGAACAATTCCGGTCGCCGAGATTACTACCAAAACTATATGCACATCCTCCAGGTGCCACATCTGATTCAACTCCTCCGCCAAATCGTGGTACTTCAGTATCTTGGTCGAGAACATTGCGATTTAACGGTACAGCGATATCGATGAGGGTTACCCACTTCATCCTTTTGTCGTAAACCACAATGTCAGGGTGATTGGCACGAATATGGACATCCGTAATGATCTCGTGATCCCAGTACAGTTTTATGCAACTATTTTCCAGTACCGGGTCTGGCAGGTACTTGTAGTAGGGTACGTACTGGTTCACCAAAATGTGCTTCAGTGCAAGTTTTTGGTGCACAATCTTAGCGACATCATTGTGACGACCGAGATACGCTACTTTTGCCAACGCTTCGCAACCAGCAACAACATGTTCGATCGTCTCCCTTACTGCATTTCACTTTCTACACCGGTCTTCTACTTCTTCGTGCAATATGTACCTACGGTAGTTCTTCGTCGCAATAAACCGATCCTGGATGACTACCAGGATACCTTCAGTGGCTTTCTACGAAGTAGCTTCGCAACTGCTGAATCTGGGAAACACATAGCGCTTGGATATCAGTGATGCCTCTTGTTCCTTCATTACGTGGCAAGGTGACTCTCTCGACGGCCGACTCTGGCTGATGCGTGCGATGCTTCGTGAACGCCACTCGTACTGCTCGTTCTATCGCCTCCAAGTCTGTTTTGGTCCACTTGATCACCCCAAAGCTGTGGGTCAACAGGGGAACGGCAAACGTGTTTATCACTTTTATCTTGTTGCCGGCCGACAGGAACGACCTCAGAACACGATTGATTCGATACAAGAACTTTTCCTGCAGCTCCTACTTGATCGTTGTATGGCGAATCCCTTTCAGTTGCAGGAACCCCAGGTACTTATAGGTTTCGTCTTCAACCATATTCCGAATCTCCAGTATCCACTAGTTGACCCCGACGGATATTGACTGTTCGACATTTATCGACACCAAACTCCATCCGGATGTCATAACTGAACACCGTTACAAGCTGCAAGAAAAGGTGCAGCTTCTCCACTGTTTCCGCAAACACCTTTAAGTCATCCATGTAGAAGGTGTGGGTAACATTTGTATTTCTTCCTCCACTTTTCAAATGGTAGCCATAGTTGCATTGATTGAGTGCTCTGCTGATGGGGGTTCATCACAAGGCAGAACCATAGTGGACTAAGCTTGATGACTCCATCGTTCACCTTGTACAACTGCAATACCTTGAGAAGGTACGAATGCGGTACTGAGTCGTACGCCTTCTTCTAGTCGATGTACGCCATGCTCAGGTTTTCTCTTTTTCCGGCTCGCCTGACCGACAATAACTGCATCAATGATGACCTGATCTTTGCAGCCTTGAGTGTTTTGCCGGCACCCCTTCTGTTCTTCGGCCATAACGTTGTCTACATTGCAATGGTTCTGTATCTTCCGATTTGTTACTGATGAGAGCACTTTGAACAGGCTCGAGAGACATGTACTTGGCTGGATTAGCCGTGTTTTGGTCCTAGGGTAGAAGATAGGTTACCCCTCTGGTAATGAATTTAGGTAGCTGTTGGGGGTTTTCTAGTACCATATTGAAGTATTCCGCCATCTGCCCATGGATTGAGGTGAACTTTTTATACCAGAAGTTATGCACAAAATCTGGTCCTGGTGCAGCCCAATTCCTGGTATACCGGGTAGCTTCCCGAATATCCTGGGCGGTTACAATGACCGTGGGCATACTTACAATTTCATTACTCCTTTGTTGAGCAGGATTCTCCCACAGATCGGCCCAAAACTGTGTTACATCGCCAATCTCCGGAAGTCCTTCACTATAGTCAGTTTTGTTGTTACGGATGTGGTTGTAGAATTCCCTTTCGTTAGTACTGAACATTCGATTTTCCTTCTTTCTCTTCGAACTTTCTCCATAACGTCGCATCCGTTTAGCAAGAGCACTCAACCGCTGTACACACCTCAGTAATATCAGCTTCAGTGAAGTCATGGAGCTCTGCGGGCTTGAAAATTTCAGCAACGTGACAAACTAGCCTCGATGATCGGTTTCCACTCTTGTACGGTGTCAACCGTCCAATCTTAGTCCGAAGTGCGATGTTTCGGCCCTCCAGGCGTCGCATCCATGCGAGTTTTTGTGCGTTGGGACGTGTACGACTTTCGCCGTTTCCTTGCGGGTTTGTCCGCATTCCCAACGTTTGTACCACGGCCATAACTGCACAGTACACTATGAACTGCAGGTCCTCAATGTTCTCAGCGGCTTCCAAGTGCTGCGGCAAAATATCCTCGTTGAGAATGCTTACTGCACTCGTTAGTCGGTAGGAATACTGCAGTTTTGGTATCCTGTGCCGGGACATGGGGTCCGTCCCTTGGAACTGTGTAGCCGCTGCATTAATTCGAAAAGCTAGCTCATTCCGTAGTTGCTGTCGTTGCTGGTCTACTACTTGTCCAGGAGCGGTTGGCTCCTCCGTTGACGTTGACTCCCTCAACTTCTGCAAACTTTTCTCAAATTTCGTTATTTCGGAAGTATAAATTCGTCGGTGCTATCAAGGCAACTTGTGGGAAACTCAATTAGCAATTTCTTTGAACTTTTCCCAAGCTCCGTGAACATTGTTCATGTTTCATGATCTTTATCGCAATGCTGTGAACTTCTCCCAAGTTCCGTGAACTTCACTCAAATTCTGTGAACTTTTCCCAGGTTCTGAAAACTTCTTCCATTTTCCTTAACATCTTCTAAGTTCTGTGAACTTTTACCAAGTTTTAGTAAGTTCCTCTGAATTCTGTTAGCTTCTCCAAATGTTTGTAAACTTTTCCGAACTCCTCCCATGTTTCGTAAAATTCTCCCAAGTTCCGTCACCTAATCTCAAATTGAGTTAACTTTTTTTCAATTCCGGAAAAAAAACTTTCAGAACTTTCAAGTACCTTGAGATTACGTGATGGGGCTGTAATGGAAGTTTGGAGAGCTCCACAGCATACCGCTGGAATGCTTTTTTTTTTTTTTTTTTATTATTAATTTATTTGTACAGGCTCAATCGAATAAACTTTACAGAGCCGAGTTATCATTTGCATTATACATGATTAATGTCTTAAATCTAGAGTTAAAGGAATTGAACCGATTACTCGCGGTCGTCTCGAGGTTAGTGGAGATTTACAATTTTTTGGATGGGGAAAGGGAGAAGGAGGTTTGAAATATGATTTATTATACAAATATTTAATTAATCCTAAAACATGAACTTATTTCTATTCATCTTGAAAACAAACATTAAAAAAAACTACACGCACAATACACAAACTAAACACAAGGTTAATCAAATTTACAATCTAAGGTAAGTATTCTTAAAGTAAACATATATGAGTTTCATAAACTCCAGATCACGTCTAGCCAAATATCCCGAACTGGAACATTAGGTTGTCTACCTCGAGCCCGAAGGGAATCGCACAGCTCAGATCTGACTCCACGATGCTCAGCACAAGACCAAAGGATGTGATCGGCGTCTTGGTAACCTTGTCCACATTCACAGAGATTGCTGTCTCCCAGCCCAACACGAAACAAGTGAGCGTTTAACGAATAGTGATTGGACATGAGGCGAGACATCAGACGAATGAAGTCTCGACCCACATCCAACCCCTTGAACCAAGGACTCTTCGACACCTTAGGGATGATCGAGAATAGCCATCGTCCCAAACTTCCTTCACTCCATTTATTTTGCCAGCTGGCGAGCGACTGTTGACGATAAATGAAGAAAAATTCATTGTAGGCGATTTGTCGATCGTAAATATCGCCTTGCATAGCGCCCACCTTAGCAAGTGAGTCAGCCATCTCATTGCCCGGAATCGAGCAATGAGATGGGACCCATGCAAAGGTGATGACAAAAGATCTTAAAGATAAAGCACTCAGAAGCTCTCGTATTTTCATGAGAAAATACGAGGAGTGCTTTACCGGCCTCATGGATCGAATAGCCTCGACAGAACTGAGACTATCCGTAAAAATAAAATAGTGATCTGGTGCAAGTGAGGCGATCGTTTCTAGCGTATAGTGTATTGCCGCCAGTTCAGCAACATATACGGAACAAGGAGCTTGAAGCATTCGAGAGGCGCTATGAAATTCGTTAAAAATACCAAAACCAGCGGACGCCTCTATTAGTGATCCCTCTGTGAAGAACGATCTTGCGGAATCAACTTGGCCAAACTTTGCAGCGTAAATTGACGGAACAATCATGGAACGATGATGTTCTGGGATTCCACGAATCTCCCGCGTCATAGATAAATCAAAACTAACTGAATTGCCGAAGTCGGAGAAGCATACACAATGGGGATTATGCTGTGAAGGGCTGACATCCTGAGTTATGTACACGTAGTACAATGACATAAAACGAGTTTGAGGGTTTAGCTCAAGAAGCTTCTCAAAGTTTTCGATTACCAGTGGGTTCATAACTTCACAACGGGTGAGGAGCCTGAGGGACAATTCCGAAAACCGATCCGATAGTGGCAACATGCCCGCCAACACTTCGAGACTCATCGTATGAGTCGAGTGCATGCATCCTAACGCGATACGAAGACAACGATACTGGATACGTTCCAGTTTGATGATGTGAGTTTTAGCCGCCGACTGGAAACAAAAACTACCGTATTCTAAAACCGATAAAATCGTTGTCCGGTACAACGTTAGAAGATCTTGCGGATGAGCTCCCCACCACGTTCCGGTAATTGTTCGGAGAAAATTGATCCTTTGTTGGCATTTCCGCTTCAGATACTCAATGTGGGATCTCCAGGTGCATTTTGAATCGAACCAGACCCCAAGATATTTGAAAGACATGGAATGAGTGATCGGCTTACCCAAAAGTTGAAGCTTCGGTTGTGCTGGGCTATGCTTCCTAGAAAAAACGACCAACTCAGTTTTCTCCGTGGAGAATTCGATACCTAGCTGGATAGCCCAAGTAGACAAATTGTCTAAGGTATCCTGTAAGGGTCCTTGCAGGTTGACCCCTTTGGGCCCTGTCATAGACACTACGCCATCATCTGCAAGTTGTCTCAACGTGCAGTTGTCACTTAGACAATTGTCAATTTCTCTGACATAGAAATTGTACAAAAGGGGGCTTAAACATGAGCCCTGGGGGAGACCCATGTAACTAAATCGAGAAGCTGTAGAGTTTCCATGAGAAAAGCTCATATGTTTCTCTGACAGCAAATTGTACAAAAAGTTATTTATTAATGGAGAAAGGCCACAAGCGTGGAGTTTGTCTGAAAGGACTTCAACGGATACTGAATCAAAAGCCCCCTTAATATCCAAGAACACAGAAGCCATTTGCTCTTTTTTAGCAAAAGCCTACTGGATTTCTGTGGAAAGCAACGCGAGACAGTCGTTCGTTCCCTTACCCCTACGGAAACCAAATTGAGTATCTGAGAGTAGGTGGTTCGTCTCAACCCATTTGTCGAGGCGAAAAAGGATCATTTTCTCCAACAATTTTCGAATGCACGATAACATCGCGATGGGACGATACGAGTTATGATCTGACGCGGGTTTTCCAGGCTTTTTAATGGCTATAACTCTCACTCGCCTCCAATCATCTGGAACAATATTGAACTCCAGGAACTGACAAAACAAGTTCAACATGCGCCTCTTAGCGACGTCTGGGAGGTTCTTCAACAAGTCGAACTTGATCCTATCAGCCCCCGGAGCCGAATTGCGACACGAAAGGAGCGCGAGTGAGAGCTCCAGCATAGAAAAAGGCTGGCTGATCTCGTCTACCGAATTCGTCGTTTCGCGAGGAATCATCTGTGCCGGCACGGAATCAGGACATACTTTTCGCGCGAACTTGAGAATCCACCGATCCGAGTACTCCTCGCTCTCGTTGTTTGAAGACCGGTTACGCATCCTTCGCGCCGTGTTCCAAAGCGTATTCATCGACGTTTCGCGCGATAAACCGTCCACGAATTGCCGCCAGTATCCGCGTTTCTTGGCTTTGATGAGGCTCTTGAGTTCGTGTTCAAGAGTCGAGTACGCTTCGAAATACTCAGGTGTTCCGCGTTTCCGGAAAAGCTTAAGCGCGTCGGACTTTTTACGATAAACCTCAGTGCATTGCTGGTCCCACCAAGGGGTAGGAGGTTTCCTACGAAAAGACGTTCCTGGAACCGGCCGAGTTTGAGCTCGAAGCGCGCTGTCCAAGATCAGATTGGAGAGGAAGTTATATTCCTCCAACGGTGGAAGCTCTTCTACCGACGACACGGCTTCATCTATCGCGGTCTTGAACGTTGTCCAATCGATATTACGGGTGAGGTCGTACGCGACGTTAACGGATTCCGACGAATTGAACCCACTGGCAATCGAAATGCCGATCGGCAAGTGATCACTACCGTGGGGATCCTGGATCACATTCCACGTGCAATCCAACGATAATGAATTAGAACTAAGTGTGAGGTCTAATCTACTTCCATTTGAGGATGGACCAGCCAGACGTGTTACTTCTCCATTGTTAAGAATTGTCATATCGAAGTTATCACAGAGGTCATATATTAATGTAGAACGGTTGTCATCATACAGTTCCCCCCAGCCTGTACCGTGGGAATTAAAATCTCCCATAATCAACCGTGGAGTAGGAAGAACTGAACAGATATCTGAAAGTTGTTTTTGACTAATCGAAACTCGGGGAGGAATATACACAGAAGCAATACAAAGGCTCTTGCCTTTAACAAAAGCCTGACATGCGACAACTTCAATACCTGGAAATTGTGGAAGATTCACTCTATAGAAGGAATGGCACTTTTTGATCCCCAAAAGTACTCCTCCTCCACGCGAATCCTCACGATCCAGTCGAATAATGTTAAAATCATGAAAAGGAAGATCGATATCTGAAGAGAGCCAAGTTTCACACAGAGCAAATGCATCACAATCATTATTGTGAACTAAAAACTTAAAAGAGTCTAATTTAGGAATAAGACTTCGACAATTCCACTGTAGAACAGTGATCAAATCCCCGACCTCGTTTGGAAAATTATCCATCGAAGGAGATGATTGCTGCAAGGAGGGGCCACTTCAATGTCAACTGCTTCAAGAGGGTTTTCACAGTAGGAAGCATTGCCAGAACAATGCTTTTCAGAGGATCAGAAATATCGAGGTAATTGAGGATACTGTCCACAATGTTATCAAATGAGAACAACCCAGATGAAGAAGGGGCTTGTGTTCTTAAAATTGGGGCATCGGGGGTTTTGGATGTCCCCGGGAGAGGTGGAAAATCCTGGGTATAATCAGTTCTGCGGAATCCAGGAGGAGTAGAAGTCTCCTTTTTTCCACCACTCCTTGATTTGGGCAAGCTGATTTGGGGTTCTTGATCTGCAACTTTCCGCGAACGAATGCGTTTTCGTTTCCGGGCAGAACCTTCCGGAAAACTGAAAGAAACTCCCTCCTCAGCCAAGTCAGAGCCAGACTCGTCATCTGACAAAAGAGCGAAGGCATTTGTTTCGTTGGTCGATGGCTTGGCTGTCTTAAGCATTTCTGCAAAAGACCGTCTGGAACGTTCTTTAAGAGAGCGCTCTAGTTTTTCCCCGCGTTGTTTGTACACCGGACACGACGAGAGACCATGAGGAGGAGATACTTTGCAGTACACGCATTTTGGTGCCGTGACTGTGCAGGCGCCATCCTCGTGCTTCTCCCCGCATTTGGAACAGCGTGCCTTGCTGCCACAGTGAGAGGCCGTATGTCCCAACTGTTTGCAGTTTTGGCAGATCATGACCCGAGGAACAAACAAGCGCACAGGTAGCCGAAGTTTTCCCAACTCGATGTACTGAGGAAGGGCTGAACCAGAAAAGGTCACGCGAAACGAGTCTGTGGGGGTAAAACTCTTTTTACCCTCGCTGACAGATACTGAGCCCAGTTTTTGGACATCCAGTATCTTCACCGGGGGGAGCAAGGGGTTCTTGAAACGGCCAACCGCCTGCTTCTCCAAGATCTCGGGGGTCAGACTCGCTTCGGTGACCACACCTTCGATCTCCACATCACGAGCTGGTATGTAAACCCTGTACTCAATCGTAAAGAGCTGGGAGGCAGCAATCTCGTTAGCCTGCTTCAGGTTAGAAACGACAACACGAAGTTTATTATGCCTAACCTTCGTGATTTCGGTCACGGAGGTTATCGCTTCGTCAGATAAGTGGAAATTTGCATCAAGTTCAAAGGTTTGTTTTTGGGCTGAAAGTAGACAACCCATGGCCCAGTCGAGTCATCTGGATAGGCTCGCGATCGGGGGCTTTTCTGAGACGAACTATGAATGACAGGACGTTTTCGTCTTTTCTTGCCATCGAGTGGCAAACTGGTGTCATCTTCCGACAAAATGTCCATATCGTCTTCTGACGAGACGTCCATTTTGCCGTACTAGTGGGAGCGGTAAACGCTCTACCACTGAAACGATGCTTAAAACCACACAGACACAATAAACAGAAAAAAACTACAAACACAGAAACACAAAATTAAATTTAACTGATGGGCGAGAGAAAGAAACAGGAAAAAAAAACTTATCTGCTATACTACTACCACCGAGTGATTACACAGCAGCAGCGGAGCGACGCGCAGCGTGGGTGACCTTCGATGCGCGTGTGCGGGCGATCTTTGTAGTGGTGTGCTTGTATTAGGCTCGGCACTCAGCTGGACACACGATGATGGATGACCGGTATAAATGCGGAGGCAGATGCTGACACTCGATGACGATGATCTGTGTGCAGGTATGCGTGATCACGCACCGATGAAGCGCAAATTGATTTGCGAATATCCAATTGCAAGTGAACAATTTTCTTTCCGATGACGCCGAAAACCACACTTTCTTCTCAGAAAAACTCACTTTCAGATAATTGTTTAGCCGGGTACTATGCCAGTAATCACTAAGCGAGAAAAAACTGATAATTTAAACCAACCGAATACCGAGAAAACTTTCGAAATACCGGAGCGCGAAACAAGTCGACTGTACTTCTTGCTAGGTCGCAGTGGGATGCGCTGGAATGCTTAAAAGCATTAGGAAGAGTTAACACTACATTATCGTGGTACTTGGCTGATGAAGCATTCTGGATGCCCCTTTCTCTACATTCAACCACGGACGGGTCCAGGGCGCTGGCAACGATAGGTAGGGTCAGATCGGAGAAATCAAGGGCTTCCATAGTGCTTTCCACGATGCGTTCTGGAATTGATGAAAATCCATCGTTTGTCATTCGCAGATGTCCTGAAGTAGATGAAGTAAGCATCACACAACCCAAGTAGCATTTCTTGTTTTATTGCACTCTATTAGTGGTTATTGAGATCAATTTCATAAAACCACCAATAAAATTAATAGCTCCAGCACAACCTTTTCATAACCGCTATAAGATCGTCATACAGCTTAGTGGACCACTCTTGATAAGGTTTATAAAGCATGTTTGAGAATCACAATAAAGCTGTCTTAAAACCTTTTGTCAGAAAGCCTCATACTCTACATAAGGTTCTCATAGCCTCTATAAGAGTAATATTGTATCCAAGAAGTTTTATTACGCTTTGGTGAAAATTAGTTATAAAGCCAATTTAATTTTTATTGGCTTCAAAGCAACCGCCATAAATTAGCTTGTTGTTGTTCTGTTCTGCTGAAACTTTTTTTCCAAATGGAAATCTTTAGAGTTAAAAATAGGTTTGAGTGTTGGTGTCAAGATCACCATGCAATCAATTTTGTTTCATGGCGACATAAGTGAAAATCTTAAAGAAAATAAATGACTTTTTAGAAGTTCCAAAACATATGCGCTTGAAATGTTATCGTGTATATTGAGATAATATGAGCGTTAAATAAATGCGCCTCCAAAATAATTCAAGTAAACAAAAAAGATTGTTTCAGAAATGAAATGAACTTGATGGAATCACCTTAATTTTACAGAAAATAGATCTCAATACATAAATTCATACCAATGCACACTGGAAATGATTTCGGATCTCTTATTTAGCCATTATTTTATTGAAATTTCTTGGATTTTATTCCAAGGCTAATGGCATTTTCATAATGAAAATATGGCGACAGAGGACAGCAGGCAAGAAAAACACCAAGCGCAATTTCTTAAAATGTCTAATGCTTACATTGCACACTGGGTCAGGAATGCAACCTAGCGGAGCAAAATTAATAACTCCGAAACGAAGCATTTCCGCAACTTGGTGTCTTCGGCAAAATTTCTCGTCATAATAAGGACCATCTATTGACATAAACAAATAGTTCAAAACTCTTCCGCAAAGATGGTGCCACAATCTAAATTCTTTCTCTGACGTTTCGGAGACTTGATGTCTTGGGAAAAGTTGTTTATCTTGACAAAATTAACAGCTCTTTCAAAGACGTTAAATTTCCACTGTCTATTGGTTCCAAGTTATATGGAATTTAAAAAAAAAATCTCGAAAATATGGATTTTTTTCTGGTTGGGTTTTTTTGCTTACAGCTTTATAATGTTATATTTTTCTCTTATGCAAATACATTAAATAAATAGCTTTTGTGAAGAAACATACTGGATTAAGCTTCAAATTTCAAAGATATTGTTGAAAAAACGAGAAAAAAACACAATTTTTGAACATTAATATCACCAAAATATACCTCTCTCAAATTTTGATACTTTGTTTATCGAGTATTGCTTAATTTTTGCTGAAAATGATTTTATTACGAGAACTATTTTCTTTTTACAAGAGCAATTCAAGCTGAACTTTGCATTAGGTCCTAAATTAAATTGATCGATTCTCTTCGTCGACTTTCTCTTTCGTTAATAACTTATTCACAGAACCGTTTCTTGATGTGTTTGTCGTATTGGATGCTAGATAAAAGCTTCTTTTATCGATTTATGTGCTGAAAATACCTGGGAATGTCTTTACATGACCGTGGGGATGCAAAGAGAATGTTGACGAAGCGAATCTGTCAATATTACGTAGGACCTAATGCAATGTTCAGCTTGAATTCATTTTTTTTATTTGAGGGCAAATGTATATTCCTACGGAAGCAACCGATTTAGAAAAGTTTTGAATGGTACATTAACCTTTATGAAAAGTTATGCGTGATTTCAACCTTTTTGCCCTAGGGCTGTCACCATTCCATGTATTTCGACCAAGACCGTGTCACCCCATGTATATGCGAGCGAGAACGGAAGAATCATGGAGATTGCTGACGTTTTTCTTACGCACACTACGTCGCGTATACGTATACACGAAATGTTTTCATGCTCATGCCAACAATTTTGTTGATTTTCTTTGCGCTCCGCTTGGAAGTACCGGAAAGTTTTGATTTTTTCTATGTTGTAAAAATAAACCACCTATTTACATTTCTGACAAGTTGCAACTGAATGCTTATAATTGTTTTAAAATAACTGTTTCATGGCCAACTAGTTTAATTGCACTTACTTATAAAGCAACGAGAGGATTTATTTTTTTGGTTTTATAAGGGCAATTCATATTACTTTTTTGTATACTTCAAAGCAATCATAAAACCTTTCATAAGTGAAAATAGCATAAGCATCAGTTGGTTTTTTAATTAGCTTTATAGGGGTTTTGTAGATAGCTATAAGAATGTTTCATGACTTGCATTGTATATGACCGTGATAAAGCTGTAGGTAATGGTTGCAGCTGCAATAAAACCTTTATAAATTTTGAATATAGCCAAGCAGCTCTAGATTTGTTACTTGGGAAAGCATAATCAGAATTTAAAAAATATACTTGCCTAAGCATGCTAATCAGAAAACCGCGTAAGACAAAATGGATAAAGCAGGGTTAAAAAATGTATTGTTCTCAAGCTCAGAACAGCCATTTTTGGAAGCACCCCTTTACCGTACCCGTTGTCCCATAAATTAAACATTCACAGTGATTACGAAGCAACCGTAAAAAATGTTGTCCATTCGAAACTTTACTCCCCCAATTATTCACCTTTGAGCCGGAAGAGCTAATTATGCAAATCAGCGCTCTTGGACTCACTCCCTCAGAACTGCCAACAAAGGGGCTTTCGTTATTTCTCTGTTATTACTTAAGCACAATAATGAATGACAAAAAATTCAACAATACCTACAGAACAAAAAAAAAATGCAAAAATCAGCGACGAACGGCAAACTGGAAAAGTTGTGTTTGTTGGCTGAGGGAAACACAAATTTGCACTGCAGTCGCCGCCGCATGTTTCCTCCGGGGTGGAAAAAATAAGTTCCAATCTGGGTGGTACCCGACTCGAAACCCAATGATCCAGGAAAAGTTTCCCGGTGTAGTTTTTCAACGTTTCGGCACTGTTCCGGGTGGATGGGGGGCGTCCATGAATCGCACTGTAAGTTTTTGAAAAACATTTTGTTGGTGGAATTAATAACCGATACGTTATTTTTGAACTGACCATCACCAATGGAAGGCATAAGGAAGGTGAAAAGTGAATCGCTAATAACTTGTTTCATTACAACCTTCCCCTGGTAGCAGTTTTCGTCCCGAAAGGGCAAATATTTGCATTTTTTTTTGCTGTTGTTGCTCAGGATGGGAAGTTGTTTGCAGCTGATGCATGATTACAATATTTCTGCAATCTGTTGGCCGTGCTTTTGTTTCAGTCCTGTTTCTCAATAGGGTCCCAGCTATCCGTTATCTGTTGGCTTGTCGTGCAATGTTTCTTGTTCACCTGAGAATAGAACGATGACTTTTCTTTTGCTGATGCAACGGGGAGGTATCTTCCATGGAGGTGTGTTGTTTTCCATTACAAATAATAAATGTCACCACGATTGTTGACAGCCTTATTATTATTCTCCAGCAGTTCTGATTTCCTTTGCTTGACTTCCAACAGCCGCACCGTTTGTTCATTTATCTCGATGAGCTTATTTATAGGGAGTCCCAGCACAACTTTGGAACACCCCTGCTTGTTTCAGATGACGTTTAACCAGTTCATTATCATGCTGAATCATTGTTTACATTTCGACTAACAGTTTAGTGTATCGCAAGACTCGCACTTAGTCGAGGGGGGCGACACATCTAAATCTGAGTTCTAGATGCTCAAAAAATCTCACACTAGCGAATAAATCTTCGAAAAATCTTCTTTCATTTCTCGCATCTACTTGCACCGCGCATTATCTTTTTGCAGGAAATCTTCAAAATCATAATAAATCTTCTTTCTATCTACTCAGCGTACGCGCAGCTAGCCACAGCAAAACACAATATTTCCTGCAACGTAGATAGAGTCGTCTCCCTCGCACTTAGTGTCGGTTCTCTACACGTTGAGAAAAAAGTTTGCATTAATGTTTAAAGTTTAACCAGTTTCAAGAAAACCCGCACATATTCATAAAATGAATAAACGCTGTAATCTCATGGGATGAATAAAAGTGTTTGTCTCGAAACTGGTTAAATTTTATTCATCGATATATTCAGTCGAATTTAAATCATTGAGGCATAGCCGATTTCCCGAAAGTGGGTTTTTTTCTTTTCTCATTTCAAGCTGAACATTGTATTAGGTCCTAAGTAACATTGACCGATTCTTTCTCGACTTTCTCTTTCGTTAATAACTTGGGTAACTAAATTGATCGATTATCTTTCACTAAACAGGACCTAACGGGAAGAACGTCTTTTTAAACAAAGATTCGATTCGAGGCTTCGCCAAACACCTTGCCAGAGATATCCGGATCTTCCAGTTGCTGAGGGATTCTCAGTTGTATGCCACCGGTGCGGCCGTTTGCCTGTCGTTTTCGATGAGACGCTGATGGTGCAGTTCGTGTACGTCAGACATCGCCAGAGACACCCGGATATTCTGAAACGGTTGAATGCTGCCGGTGTGGCAGGTTACCTGTGGTGCCAGATAGAACGCTGCTGGTGCAATTTGTTTCGTGTCAAATAAAAATAAAATAACATAATTTATCAAATGTAGTGCACGACAATAACAAACTGCTACACAAACCTTATAAAAAATAAACAAAAATTGAAAACACAGAATAATTCCCTACCAAACTTCACTGATCCAGACCCTTCAAGGACTTTTTAGAACAAGGCTCCAACCAAATCGATTTTCAGAGACAGCCGGATCCAAAATCCAAAATCTACGACGCTGGTGATCAGGGTCTCCCAAAGTCACTTTCAATCAAAAATCGTCAAGCGACGATGAAGCTGTCAACCATCACTTTCAATCGAAAGTCATTCTGTCTTCTCTTCGAGCAGATCCTCGTCAACAGCAACAGAACCACTTTCGTTTTCATGCTGTTTGTTTTGGCTTGACTAGTCTTCATTTCTTCTTTCATGGACGAGTGCACCGAGTTCACTCTACTTACTAATCATGAACACTAAATGTTCATTATTCATTATTCATGAACATTTAGTGTTCATGATTAGTAAACATTGCCCGCAGCTTGTGTCACTTTTTCTCGAGTGAGTGCACTCAAATCTATCGGTGCATTCGTCCATTGTCAAATGAACTTACTTTTGCATTGAAGCGAAGCTGTTCGATCCAAATTCGTGCAGTTTTTATGACTTTTGTTGATTGTTCACTTAGTTCATTTAAGCGTATGCGCATAGATCTGTGCAGTGCACGTGGATGCCAAATTTATCATTGTCGGGTGGTTTGTTTACCCATCAATTTTTTTAATCGGGGTGTCGTCTAGAGATCGTTAATTTTTATGCGACGACATTTCAAAATCCATGATGGCGGCTTCCGATTTCAGATTAAGTGGGAAATGCTGTCAAATACCCATCAATATAGGTATTTTTGGAATCGGGATGGCGTCTACTGTGTTACCTGACGTATAACGAATATACGTTGTATACGAGTACCCCGAATACAACGTATAGTTCGTCTAATTTTACATGGCAAACGTATATTCGTTATAAGTCAGGTAACACAGTAGAAGCCGAAAATCGATATCCGACGCTATTTTTAAATCCAATATGTCGGCTTTCTATTTCAGAAAAAAAATGGGAAATGCATCAATATGGGTATTTTTGAAATCGGGGTGACGTCTGGAGATTGGAAATCAATATCCGACGCCATTTTGAAATCGATGATGGCGGCTTTCGGTTTGAGAAAAAGTTGTAAATTCTATCAAATACCCATACACACTTAGTTTATTTAACCGAAATCTGTGAAATTTTACCGAAATCTCCACAGCTGAACGATCGGTAAACAGCAGGTAGTTTTTCACAGATATTCGGTGAAAAATTACAGGAAATCTGTGAAAAATCACTTAATTGTTTACCGAACGTTCAGCTGTTGAGATTTCGGAAAAAATTCACAGATTTCGGTTAAATAATCTTAGTGTGAACAAAAGGTTTTTTTTTCAGAATCAGGGTGACGTCTAGAAGCCGGAAATCGATGTCCGACGCCATTTTGTAATACAAGGCGGCGGTTTCCGATTTGCGGAAAAGTGTCAAATGTCCTAAAATATGGTTATTTTAGATGCCGAAAATTGATGTCACGCTCGAAATCCAATATGGCGGCTTTGGTTCAGCAAAACTGTGAAATACTGTCCAATACCGATCACTGTGGGTTGAAATTCAAGATGGTTGCTTCCAGTTTCAGAAGAAGTGTCAAATAGCCTACAAATGGCATCGAATATCGATTTTCAGCATCTACGCGTCGTTCTCGTTCCGAAAGTACCCAGATCTTAGGGTATTTGACACTTTTTGTGAAACCCGATGGCCGCCATATTAGATTCCAAAATGGCATTGGATATCGATTTTCGGCATTCACACGTTGTCCCCATTTCGAAAATACCCATATTGTAGGGTATTTGACACTCTCTGGACCCTGATGGTCGCCATATTGGATTCCAAAGTGGTATCTGATATCGATTTTCGGCAGCCACGCGTTGACTCCGTTCCGAAAATACCCATATCTTTGGGTATTTGACACGTTTTATGAAACTTGATGTCCACCATCTTGTGTGTGTGTGTCATCCTCTATCCCTCACCCAACCGGGGGCGTTGGACAAGTAGAACTGCGAATATTTTGATCAAATCTCATGCTCCGTAATGGTGCCCTTTATGTTGTGAAAACTAGTACTTCAAAAAGGGTAACTTTTGAGGCAAGACAGGGTGCTATAGTACAGCAACACTATCTCAAATAAACCACGTAGTCAACGAAAACAACCGTAGCCTGGACCTCTGCTTCGTTAGCGTTCAGGACACCGCTCCTTTCATCTCCACGGCACCTTCTCCACTAGTAAAGCAAGTACATCATCACCCTCCCTTGGTTGTCACTGTTGCTGACAATCACAATCGGGTCTTTGACGACATTTCCACGACCATGTCATACGATTTCCGGAAAGCCGATCACCGTAGTATCGTCAACGTGCTATCTAGTATAGATTGGGAGAGCATCCTCGATCCTGATAATGTTGAAACCGCTGCGCAAACATTTTCACATGTCTTGGCTTATGTCATTGACAGGCACGTTCCGAAAAGAGTTCACCGTAAAATTTCTCATCCTCCCTGGCAGACGAGTGAACTGCGTAGGTTGAAGCCGACCAAGAGAGCCGTATTAAGAAAATTCACTAAGTATCGTACGCTTTCGCTGAAACGTCACTACGTTAGGCTCAATTATGAGTTCAAGCGAGTTAGCCGTCGATGCTATTCGCGATATCAACGAGGGATTCAGAGGAAACTCAAGTCGCACCCGAAGTCTTTCTGGAATTACGTAAATGAGCAGCGCAAGGAATCCGGCCTACCTTCTTCAATGGTGTTGAATGGAGCAGTTGCTTCCACTCCTCAGCAGATCTGTCGCTTGTTTTCTGAGAAGTTCGCCAGTGTTTTCACGAATGAGATATTAACTGACGAACACGTTACCCTAGCAGCTAGTAATGTTCCACTGTACGGTCAAACACTGGATGCGATGGATGTCAACGTCGAGATGATTTCCAGTGCCGCATCACAACTCAAGTCGTCCTTCAATCCAGGACCCGATGGCGTTCCATCCGTATTCCTGAAAAAGCATATCGCCAGCTTGCTGATGCCCATGCTTCACCTATTTCGATTGTCCATCTCGAGTGGTACATTTCCATCTTGTTGGAAATTCGCACATATGTTTCCTATCCACAAAAAGGGCAGCAAACGGGATGTGGACAATTATCGTGGAATTACGTCGTTGAGCGCAGTTTCGAAGTTATTCGAGTTAGTCATCATGGAGCCTCTACTCTCTCATTGTAAGCAGTATCTAAGTGGTGATCAACACGGCTTCACTTCCGGTCGTTCTACTTCCACAAATCTGCTGTGTTTGACATCGTATCTTACGGAAAGCATGGCAGAGAGGACTCAAACAGACGTCATATACACCGACTTGTCAGCTGCCTTCGATAAGCTAAACCATGCCATCGCGATTGCCAAGTTGCATAGACTTGGGGTCAGCGGCAACCTCTTGCGATGGTTTCGTTCATATCTCACTGATCGGCAACTGATGGTTGCCATTGGTGACAACCGGTCCAATATCTATCTAGCTACGTCAGGAATACCTCAAGGAAGTCACCTCGGACCTTTGATTTTCTTACTCTACTTCAATGACGTGAACTTGGTCATCGAAGGCCCACGACTATCGTATGCAGACGATCTTAAAATCTACCTACGAATCCACTCGATTGATGACTGTCACTTCCTTCAACGTCAGTTCGAAGCCTTTGCCAGCTGGTGTAATTTGAACCGAATGGTGGTTAACCCCACTAAGTGTTCAGTGATCACTTTTACTCGGAAGAAAGAACCAATCACATTTGAATACAAACTTATCGGCACTGTAATCGACCGTGTGAACCATGTGAAAGATCTGGGTGTTATTCTAGATTCTCAACTTACGTACAAGCAGCACATCTCGTACGTTGTCGACAAGGCGTCTAGGACATTGGGATTTATCTTCAGGATAGCAAAGAATTTCTCCGATATCTACTGTTTGAAGTCACTGTACTGTTCCTTGGTGCGATCCATTCTGGAATATTGTTCTACGGTCTGGAGTCCAAACTACAACAATGGTGCTGAGATAGTTGAGTCCGTTCAACGCCGTTTTCTTCGATTCGCTCTGCGGAAGCTGCCTTGGAGAGACCCATAACTGCCCAGTTATGAAAGTCGTTGCCAGCTGATTGATCTGGAGCCTCTCCGAACTAGAAGAGACACCTCTAGGGCCCTGTTCATTTGCGGACACTTTACAAGGTAGAATTGATTGCAGTGCAATCTTGGGGCAAGTCAACATTAACGTCCAACCCCGTGCGCTACGTAACAACGTTATGCTGAGATTGCCACATCAGCGCACAAACTATGGCATGAACGGTGCAATAGGTGGGCTGCAACGAGTGTTCAATCGAGTCTCGGGCATCTTCGATTTCCATATGCCTCGACAGCTGCTACGAAGATACTTCTCATCGTTCTTTTCTGGCACAGTTAACCGTGAATGATTGTGTGTTTTATTTATGTATTTTATTCTTAGTTTTTATTTTTTTGATTTACCTATATAAGTTACTTAAATCATCATTGGGGCTTTACACAGCCTGTTGATGCAGACAAATAAATAATTCGTTTCGTAATTCGTTTCGTGTCCTCAACAAGTTAAGGGAACAGGATGCACTAGATGTCCACAACAGGTACAGCAAAACATCACATAGACGCCCTTATTCACACTAACTACTCAGGGGGTAGAAGGTCAAGAAGAGCCACCGCCGCCAACTAAAGCTTGAACCAGGTACCTGGGACTCCCACGATATACCCGCGGCAATGGTCAGCAGACGATACCCTGTGCGTATTTAGTATGTAATATGTTTTATTTGGATACACAAAATGTTTGAAGCCATACGTCATCTAAACCATAATTTGCATCACCACAAATACACTTGTCAACAATCTTCAACTGGAACGTACTCACCAAATCACTTCACCCGGGAGCGCATTCCCGATGCTTCCACGCATATTTTTTTTTCCCTCCAGTCCAACCACACAACAACCAAATATCACTTTTCTTCACTTTTCTTTTTCAAGTCACTCAGTGCACAAAAGCAATGCACATGTGTCCACCATCTTGGATTCCAAAATGGCGCCAAATATCGATTGTCAGCATCTACGCGTCGTCCCGTTCCGAAAATACTCATATTGTAGGATAGTTGACACTTTCTGAATCCTAATGGCCGCCATATTGGTTCCGAAAATACCCATATCTTAGAGTATTTGACACTTCATAAAACCAATGGTCACTATCTTGAATTCCAAAATGGCGTCGGATATCGATTTTCAGCATTTACGCGGCATCCCCGTTCTGAAAATATTCTATTATAGGGTATTTTACACTTTGTCTGAACCCCGATGGCCGCCCTTTTTGAATTCACTTGAAGCACTTGAAGAACGAAATAATTGATAGTCCAGTCATGTTTGAAAAGAGGAATGTTCATCGTGACTCGATAAAAAAAAGCACGAAAATGATATTGCTCGAAATGAAGCGATGCTGTGGAGAGTTCATTTTCTTTTCTTTGTTTCGAAAATGCCCTACGAACCCTGCCGGTGACAACACTTCACCAAACACAGCTGCTCTGGTTGATTTCCTGTCAAGTAAAAATATAATGAATTAATTTCTCAAGGATAGTTTAAAAACACACTCAAAATGTTACACAAATATTGCCAAGCTATAATTAAGATAACTAAAACACTAAAAACAGTTGTTTACTGTATTTTTGATTAACATTTCTTCCTATTAAATAATAATTTCATGCAATTGCTTAGTTATAAGGAAGATGAGCACGGCAAATTATATCGATAATATTCACAAGCTAACCTAGAAACCATTAACCTTTGCTACGAAGATGTTTTTTTTTTAAATTGAAGTTAAACCCGATATCTGTTTGAAATTGAACTGATTATGATGGCCGATTTATTCAATTTGAAAAAAAAAAAGTTATTTTTCAGCCAGTATAAAATAAAGTTAAAACACTTCCCGTAAAAAGAAGAACAATAGAGGTACAATGAAATGTATTGTAACCATACAATAGAATTTATTGTACTTAAAATAAAGTGAATTGACCACAACGATAAACTAAACATAGAATTTATTGTTTCCACAATAGAATCTATGGTAAATGGGGAAATCTACAATAGAACAAGGGGGTTGTTATGTATCTTAATCGTACAAAAAATCACTTTTTCCGAAGAAACTTCCCGGAAAAAAATAACCATACAATAACCATAAAATAATATAAAATCACAACACAATCTATTGCCAACAATCGATCCTATTGTATGTATATCATACAAGTAAATTTAAAATATTGTTATTACAATAAATCTACAATACGTTCCATAGAGCATGAATTTTCAACAATAGAAAAACAATAAAATAAATGGTAAATGACTCAAGTTTATTTGGGAAAAAGTGAAATTCTGTACGGTTAAGATACATAACAACCCCCTTGTTCTATTTTAGATTGCCACATTTACCATAGATTCTATTGTGGAAACTATAAATTCTATGGTTATTTTATCGTTGCTGACAATACAATTTATTTTAAGTACAATAAATTCTATTGTATGGTTACAATACATTTCATTGTACCTATATCGTTCTTTTTTTTACGGGTTGAGCCATTTACCGTTCATTTTATTGTTTTTCTATTGTTGAAAATTCATACCACATGGTACGTATTGTAGATCTATTGTAATAACAATATTTTAAATTTACTTCTATGATACATACACAATAAGATCAATTGTTGGCAATAGATTGTGTTGTGATTTTATATTATTTTATGGTAATTGTATGGTTATTTTTTACGGGTTGTTGTGCTGAATGTGTATCTCTGGAAATATCTAAATTGTATGCACTATTCTGCTATAAACTTTAACCACTTTATGACAGCTCGAACAAGTTCTAAAAATTGTTAAAAATAGTCATTAATGCAAACACTTATTTTTCCGTGTACATTTCCGTGATAATGAAAAGCATTTCTCCGGAAAAGTGCAAACAGATCGTGCACGAATCCTGTTGACCGAAATATGGACCGGAAAATCGTGCAAGCTTTCACTCGCAAGAAAAGTGCTTCGGTTCGAGACGCGTGCGATTCTCGAAGAGTAACGTCCAGTGGGCCAAAGAAAGAATGGGCCTAAAGACGAATAAGAAGCAGAAGAAGCTGGAGACAATGGCAACCGATGTTTACGTGCGTGAGTGTTTAAACAAGCGTCTGTTAACCATGATCCGCAAACACAATGCTTCAGTACTGTTTTGGCGTCGCACAGTGGGGTATTTATTAATTCTAGCTGGCCAAAAATATTTAACCACTCTAACTTGTCACATATATATTTTTATTCAAGGATAAAACATTTTTTTGGTAAAAAAAGGGTGGAGTCGTATTTTGGAGGGGGGCGGGTCATGTTATAATGATGTCTTTTTTTATTTGTAAGTCGTTAAGCATTTTTTAAATTTAGTTATCGTCAAAGGATGAAATGTTGGGAACAAATAAAACTTTAAATATAAAATATAAAAAAAAACACTTACACCTGCGGTTAATAAAAAAGCACCAAAGGGCAAATTTTGTTAATGTAACCAAATTTGACATGCTGTAACTTTGTTCTGTTATGATCAATTGAACTGAAATTTGGCACAGAACCACAAATATGCTGAATTTAGCGCGAACAAAAGCCTTTTTGAAACTTTTTTGAAACTCCTACCGGAAATTGACAATATGGTTAAAAATGCTTAAAATAATAGCATTTTTTAAATTAGAGATATTTCAAGATTCTCATTTTAAATTATTTTTCGTACATGCAAACTTCACCATAGTTTGGTTCTTCATAACAATTTCAGCTTAATTGATTATAACAAAACGAAATTAAACCATCTAAAAGTTGGCTAATTAAAATTAAAATCCGCCTATGGTGCTATTTTCTTGGCCGCAGGTGTAAACATTTATAAGAATATAAAAAATTGAAGATTTTTTTTTACGTTTTAAAATCAATCTTTGTGAAATGAGTTCAGCAAAAAAAGAACAAGATATTTATATTTTGATTTTGAGATTTAAGGTGAAAATTAATGGAATCCACAAATCCAGAACAACATGTGAAAAGGGCATACAAGCTTTTTGCAAACAAACCTTTGTAAGCCCTTTTCTCACCAACCGAGGGTCGCCCACGCAAACCAGCAATATCATCGGAAAGGGTAAAGTGCCCCCTACCCGGTGATGTTAAAGGTTTGCGTTGGTGTCATATGGGTGGCGAGAAAAGGGCATAAGAAGGTTTGTTTACAAAAAGCTTGTATGCCCTTTTCACATGTTGTTCTGGAAATGGCCGCTAATTTTTGGCGGCACAAATTTAAGAAACTAAAAGGATTTCGTGTGCTAAATTATAATCGCTCTTTTCCTGCACTAGAGCATACATGTCATTACAGTTTCATGCACGAAAACTTTGAAGTTTCTGAGATTCGTGCCGCCAAAAACTCGAAGTGATAAGGCAAAATAAACAAAATGGCGGCCATTTATGGATTCCATCATCTTTTACCTTAAGAAAATGCTTATATTAAACCGAGTATTCCATCTCTAATTTTTCCAGCCGATCTTCGCTTTCTCGGATGAGATCCTCTGGGAGTAATATTTGCAATGTTTCTGTCGTCAATGCCTTTAACTTTTTTTGCGGGATTTTTCTTAATCCTAAAAGAATATTTATTTACTTTCACGTATGATAATCATTACGTTTTTAACCTGTGATTTCAGGATCAGAACTAAGCAGCAGTCTATTCAGTACATCCATGTTGCAAGCCTGTCTTGAGAACTTTCTGGAAATTTTTTGGCGGTATAATCTTAAATATTTGTTTCTCGATTCTATAGCTTCTTCTGCAGCTGCCCTATTGGTAGCAGTGCATGTTCTATAACAATGGTAGGGTAGG